>NC_064027.1:7500000-8125000 GCF_917208135.1 Athalia rosae | reverse complement strand
ACCCTTTTCAGAAGGGGCATGTTTCGCTTCAACCCTTGCCAAGGTACCTGACGACGTGCCTGTCTAGGATTGTCTCGTGTTCGAAGGCGTCGCGTACGTGAAGTTATCCCGATATAATAACGTGCGGTTGTATTGTGATATATTGTATAAGTATATATGTACAAATAGGTATATGCAAAGTGTACGTGTCGCATATTCGTGAGGATGGTGGTTGTGCCAAAGTTTTAATTGGATTACATAGACTCGCCGACTCCTGAGATCCAAGGTTAGAGTTACTCAAGTAATTAGAGACGAATTTATTAATACTGCACTTCGCACGTAAGACACATGTATACTAATTGTAAATGCGATATCACATACACTTCTTGCACTCTCACAATTTTAATTAACACACTCGCACGTGTATTAATGTTACGTAATTTACCTATCGTACAACTATACCCATTTTTCATTGATATATTCACGTTATAATTAAGTATAATATCGTGAGATACTGAGATGCACGTAAAGATTGCTGTACACGCATAGGAAACTGTTGCTATTCAATTGATTTTCATCTCTCTTTCGTCGGCCTGAACGGCATCCGCGTATCGCTTATCTGTGTGGATGACAAAGGATTTTGAACCCTGCATTATATTTACATTGATGACGTCCCACCCCCTAGGGGATGTACATTGACGTCAGCGCATTTTCACTCAATCTACGTGTATATACACGGCACGTTTGAAGCACAACATATATTACACGGCGTAAATGTACGTATACTACATTATATAGGTATCCGTAAACTGACCATACCAATCGATAACGATTAGATCATTTACATCCGCTGTTGTAAAATTTTTCAGTTAAAAAACAAAAATTACTCATCACTTCCCAAATGATTTTCATACACGCGATCCACTTCGACGCTAAAATATTTTCAAATCGGCTGATGCAACAAACATACTAAAAAAGTACAAATCCTGCTTCAGACTTGTACAACGAGTTATCATTTAAAGGACACTCTTCATCAGGAGTGCTGATAGTGCAAGAATGCGTGTTGCATTTTAATCTTGGGTCGATAAGATCGGATCTTATATTGGTATTACAGCGTACGTGGGATACACATCAAAAGTGAGGTGTTAATACGAATAATGAATCGAAGAGAGGGAATGGGTAAAAAAATGTTCGAACATTTAGCGCAGTCAATCATATCGTGAATTAGGGCGTAAATTTATGCGTGTACTGCAGCCGGTATAGCCCGACCCGTGACACATGCGTTCCACGTTACCTACTTTACAAGTGAGGTACGTGTTGATGAATTTTTAAATTTATTATGCGCGAGTAAATTTTTTTCGTACGCGTATACGAAGATAATATAATGCATAAATTAGCTCCGAGTTCAAATGGTGCGCGTATTACGGTCAATTAAAAACTTTGAAACGTTTATTTCGTCATATGTGTAACTCATTGTGGCTCTAGTTTACCTCGTCAACGCTAATATATTTTAATTGGTGAAAAGAACGATCGTCGCTATACATATACGCTATAGTGCAGGCCACTCGTAACGAGTTCTCTAGTTTAATTGCACGACACGTCGCGCTTATCTAGAAATTATAACGACAAATCGAAATCGAGCTGTAATTTTTCCCTATAAGAAATTGAGAAAACGAAAAATCTGCTCCGCAGTTTCTAGGAGTTTAAATGACATTCTAGGCTTCGTATCAACAATTATTTTTGTATTCACACCACGAAGAGATACGATGGGAAAAATTTGTCATCGCATTAACAACGCTGGAAATACTTTTTCACCAAAGTCTTTGTTTCATCTATATGGCTTATAGAATTTATACATATATAATGTGATTGTTCTACTATAATCAAGTTACACGATCGATCGACCCAAACGCTTTCGTTATACGTTATACTTATTATAACTCACTGTCGAATCACTTGTTATTAAAATCAGTCTATAAAAATCACCCGCAAAAATTAATCCTCGCGTTTCTCAATGAAACAATTTCCGACGTACCGCAGATGGAGCTGTGCGGGTGCGGTGCATTGATAAACATCAGATAAATGCAGGGCCTCAGTTGGTGAATTATAACGAAACAGTGCCAAACCGATAATCGAAAGTTTATACTGCAGAAACATTATTATATGCAATACAGTTCACCTCGAGTTTGCTGCTTTTCCCATTTTTCTTTGTTTCTTTTATTTTTCAATTGCGATAGTTTAATTAGAGAATAAATCTCGAGACCCCCGGTGAATCTATACAACAATCAATCAGTCGCATGTGGCGGTACTTATATATTTTCGAAACGGGCGTATCTTATACTCGCCGCAGGTACACGACAACGTCGTATGGCCCGCACGTGTTCTTGCGGGTTTCTAGGGACAAAAATTTTCGACCAGCTTATACTACACAGTCCACCGTGAAGAACCATAAGGGTTTCTTTGTCTCTTCTGTTCCCATAGTCATATACGCATACCTATGAAACCTCGAGAAATTAGTTTATCTTCTAGATCCCGCACACGTGCCGACGGAGTTGTCATCTGATAAAATGTAAATTTCAAGTAAATTTATATTCCTCCGCAATTAAAGGTCTTCGATTAACTTCAATTGGTTTTTTTTTTCCGATGTATATCCCATTAAACAGAACGTGCGTTTCGATTGCATCTCGGCGTTAATTCAGGAGTCTGTATATATTTGTATATTCTCCGAGGCCGCCTCTATGTACGTACTTATACGCGCACGGATGAGAAATAAACTCGCGGACCTGACAGCTAAGCACTTTTTCTTGATAATAAACTCAAGCGCACGTAATTTTCTATAGCTATATATCTAATGAGAGTTAAGCTCGGCGGCTGCATCGCTACGACGAGATTATCGTCTTATATACTGCAGAATCCTTCGATAAATTATACCACGATGATTTAATACAGCCCCAAAATAATAAACTATATGCCTTCAGTAATAAACAGATAACACTGCATACATCGTACCTACTTGTAACTATATTAAACTATTATGCATTGAGTAGATTACCTGTGAACAACTTGTACAGAATATATATGCGTCGTGCAGTTTTATCCGATATACTATATGCTGTTGGCTACACAACATCCTGGCAGGCTACAATAACATGCTGTTTGCGGTGTTGATTGTGATTCAAATACCAATCTCGCGCTCAAACTTCGAATATAATTATATACCTGCGAACGAAAAGTACATGGGATTAATTTTAAAAGAAGTGAACTGACCTCGCGATATATATCAGAACAATATATGAACAATAAAAAAGACAAATAACAAATAAAATAAGGATAAAAATCTAATTGACATTTCCTGTATCCCTCATCGCACCATTCAACTTTCATGTCGAACATTTTTTCCGTACATACAACGTTATTCACTTGCCTCGGTATAAATCACACTGCACACTGTATGTATAATATACATATATATATATATATATATATAGGTATGTGTGGCCGCACTGAATTTCTTCGGGGAACATATCGGGTTACAAAAAACTTTGTGAAATTGTGAGTCATCGCGTGCGACCGGACGGCTGAGAACAGCGGTTGTACGGAGTAAAAAAGTTTGCACCTTTCCTATTGGATGAGTGCAACAAAAAATGAAGGAAACATTTTAAAAAATTGAATAAAAACTTAAACAACTAAAACCATATTATATAGCCTCCCCTCATCTTATGTACCGGCGCTGTGGGTACAACATCTATGCAGAAAGAAAAATGGCCCTTATAGTAGGTACGTGTTCGATAGATCCGCGGTAAAAAGTGTACACCGCAATACCATTGTTTGTGGCTTCTCTTCTTTACACAAGCGCCACACTATATGTATATAATGCGCGTTTTTGTTGTTAAAACATTCAATTGTATATCTCGATTATTATACGCGCGCCTCTGATACGAAATTTACTTCACCGAAGATGATATACCTGTATCATGTATAGTTATTTTCATGTATAGTTATACACACGGATTTATATTTCATTGAACGATAAAGAAATGAATAATGATTCTCTGAAAATTCTGCTTACAATTAGTATACCAGAGCAACAAAAATGATAACATGTATATGAGAATAAAAGAATTTTATCGCTTCTCCCCAATTGTCGAAGAATTTCATTGCCCGACGTATGCTGCAGGTAGTAAAAAAAATTCCACCGGTTTCGTCATAAAAAATCGGTTCGCCGCTGCAGGAAGCCACACCGATGTAGATAGTCCTCGTCGTGTCGCTCAAATTAATTCTAGTTTCGCGGTTCTTCTATCCGACATAAAAGTTCGACGACGCAGTAGACCCTTCCCCATCGGATCTAATCCACAAATATGCGTAGTCTTGGAAAATTGCAATTGAAATTATACATATCGTATGATCGCCGATTTCATCCCCGGATCAACGTGCGTTCGTGTGTACTTGCTTTTCAATCGTATTTGCAAGGTTCAAAATCTGGATTGAAATGTTACAAGGTGCGTTGACTGGTTCGAAAGGCGGAGCACAGAATAGACAGTAACTTGGCTACATAAAAAATACGTAACATACAAACGGCGCGAAAGGCGGTTCCATTGGCCGGTCAGGAGCGATCCTGGTACGCCTACATCGAGCCACGCCACCTCCCAGACACGCAATTGGCCGCCAATAATGAATTTTTAAGTACCCTCAGGCACACGATGCATCAACTATCTCTATGATAGCCTACCTGGTGCCCGACGTACCTCAGGTACCCGGAACTATGGAGGCAGACTCTGAAAAATAACGATTCATTGTTCGAATAGTTATGAATGCAACTTCTTTTTGACTGCAGAAAGTGGAAAATACAACGCTCGCACAGCATTTGATATACCTATATAGGAGGAAAGTTATACAGGGGGCTTTATTTTGAAGATAGGGTTAATAGCTGGGGGTTTTGTGAAAGTGTCTCTGTTTATGATTTTTTTTTTTAATTATAAAGTATACGTGTGAAAGAAGATTTGGTATTAGAGTTGAATTTTGAGGCATATCGCTGCAGCCCGTGCACACTTAATTTAAATGCATCATACGAATCCTGAACGCTTTTCCTTTATCTCTATTGTCCGACGCCTTGTGTTCCAGATCAGGTGATATGTTAACCGAAGACAATGATCCCACGAAACCGGCTGGGGTTCTAGACAATGCTGGCAACGTGTCTTCGTCAACAGAAGCCTCTGTACAGCATCCGCGTACCACGAACAATGGTAGATAAAATCATAGATAAAATCTTTGGCCCCTACAGGTCTTCTTTTACCATAATGACAACTATAAAGCGAATAGGTATACATATAGCTTCCCTCGAATCTCAATCGCCTAATATCCAAAGAATCAGTTTCTATTTTATACAATTTTCTGAGGAACACCTGCGCATCTGACTCGGTGATTTCAATCTTGCGCGATCCTATATAATATAACACCTTATTCTGGGTTTGTTCATGCTGATTGCGTATAAATGAACTAGATTTATATGAATTACCTGTGCACTATAATTATAGAGTTATTTGCAACATCATTTTTCAGACGCTGAAGTCAAAAACGAGGTCCAGGAGTGCCCGGAAAGCGACAACGTACCTGGGGGTGAATTATACATCGACGAAAGTGCAGAGGACAAGGAAGAATACCCCGACTCCATGGAAAAAGCTGATTACAGTTCGTTGTACGGAGTCAATCAATATTACAACAGGCACGTGTGATATCAATGTCATTATTTCCAACAATTCTTTGTCCGAAATATGACAAAATAGTTTCCGAGTATCCAATTACCATTTGTCAAAATCTTGGGATCAATCTCGCACGAATTAAATGTTCAGCATGCAGTTTTTAGCGAAATGCAAAATTGGCGCACGATAGACGGGCGCGTCTAATAATTGAAGGGCGATTATTTCAGCCTGTACAATTCACCGGGTTATGGGACCACGACGGGTTCAAAAAACACATCCCTACAAAGCTCTTACCTTAGCTCGTACAGCGCACCTGGTACCATGGCTCAGTATTCGACTTACGCTGGCTACAACAGTGGATCCACCACCTTCCCCACCGTTGGCCAAAATATATCCTCGGCAACCCAAGTAAAGACGAATCATTGAATTTATGAGATATCGGTTCGCAGCGATGCGGAGGAAAACTAAAAAGGACTATGATTTTTCAGAAATTAGACTATAGCGCTTATAGCAGCAGTCTTTACGGGAATGACAGAGTTCCGTTACAGTATTCCGGATATTACCCGATGCCTGGATATCACACGTCGCCTCCGTCGTTTAACATTAGTAATCTGAATTTCGCAGGTACTGAACGTTAACGTAATTCATAGGGTTAAAAAACGGATCTATTTCTATCAATAATATTGATAATTTATTCCTCTTGGATGCGCAATTCGACTAGAGTTCGATTGAAATTTCGAATGAACCACATAAGTATATGTCATAGAATATTTTCGATTTTTTTTAAGAGGAAACGACAAAATCTGCGCTGACTTTGGACCCGCCGGCTCATGAAACCAATGACCTCACCGCTACGAGAGAAACCACCAACGCAGAAGGTAATTTATACCGAAAAATTAAGGCGATACCGCAGATCACGATCATTGTTCGCGTAAACGATACTAATTACATGAATCGTCGAAGCATAGAGTCTGCACCTGCGCGCGATAAAGTAGAGGATATAATTTTATGATGTACGAAAGTGTCTGGGGTTTCGTCACGATAGACTAACGATAAGTGTGACGAGGAATCTTCTTTAAAATATAGGGGCGACGGCGAAGCCCTGCAGACGCGGAAGACGTCAAAGCGGAAGCGGAAACGGTATCGGTTCCGCGGACACAACGGAAGCCGGGCCAGACCGGATATTCATCTGGGATCTAGACGAAACCATAGTGGTATTCCATTCCCTCTTGACCGGACAATTCGCCACAAAACATGGCAAAGATCCCACGTTACTTGCCCAACTAGCTTACCGAATGGAAGAAATGATCTACAATTTAGCAGACACCCATTTCTTTTTCAATGACGTCGAGGTGAGTGCTGTGAGTAAATGATTTATACCATATGTATATCGCGAATCAAGTATGCGTGTGTGTGTGAATACATTATCTACTTTCTACATATAAAATATATACGCATAGAACCGAAGCGCTCTGCGTACGCGCGGTTGAAATTTTGAATTTGAATTTATCATTCTTCGTCCGATTAGGATTGCGACCAAGTTCACATAGACGACGTTTCCTCGGACGACAACGGGCAAGACTTGTCATCGTACAATTTTGCCACGGACGGTTTTCAGTGCGCTTCAGCTAACAATGGCATATGTCTGGCTTCCGGGGTAAGAGGGGGTGTGGATTGGATGAGAAAATTGGCCTTTCGTTACCGGAAGATCAAAGAAATATACTGTAACTATCGGAATAACGTGGGCGGTCTACTAGGGGCCGCGAAGCGTGAGCAGTGGCTTCAGTTGAGAACGGAAATTGAATTATTGACTGACAATTGGCTGACCTCCGCTGTTAAATGCCTGAATCTCATCAACAAACGGAGTCATTGCATAAATATTCTTGTTACCACAACGCAACTTGTGCCTGCCTTATCGAAGGTTCTTCTATTTGGAATTGGTGGGATTTTTCCAATAGAGAACATCTACTCGGCTACAAAAATTGGTAAGACTGAGATCGCATTGGAATGGTACTTCTTGAAAATTGATCTGGAAAGGACATGTGCTTATAATTACCCTTCTGATGAATTCAAGCCATCTTCATTCAAATGAGCGTTATTTCATTTTAGGAAAAGAAAGCTGTTTCGGCCGAGTAGTCGCACGATTCGGACGTAGGTGTACGTACGTGGTAATCGGCGATGGATCCGACGAGGAGACGGCCGCTCGGGCGCATAATTTTCCATTTTGGCGGGTCAACAGTCATTCCGATACCCAAGCGTTGTACAACGCCTTAGAGATGGGTTTCCTATAAGATAGACAAATTAGAAATAATTATTTCAAAAAATGCCATTGATCGAAGGTGTTACTGGTCGAATTCAGGTTCCTCTGCTCCCTGAAATCGGAGAACGCGAAAAGAATTGTCGCATATTTCCTGCGCATGTCCAGCACCTATTCCATTATTTCGAACCGATTCATCTTTTGGTCAATTTGAATCCGGAATTGTCAATTTTCTGATTTAATTACTACCTGAAGTTGTGGGGGTTTATGCATAAACCGCATCACGCTCTCCGACTTGGAAAGAGAAACTTTCTTGATCTATAGGGTTTGGTATATCATTCCTATTATGTATTTGTCATACGTACTATACGATGCATATCGGGGATCAAATATCCCCGAAACTCGGCCAAATTAAACCAATCATCTAAACTGATGGATATTGGTCCAGGGTCCACAAGTGATAGAAAATGAAAGTAAACAGTAAATTATATCTAGTATATTAAATTTTTAAACGAAAAATTAGCGAGCTTCTATGTGTATAGATATGAGATGTTGAAAAAAAATTGTCATTATTGTACTTAACTAGACATTTAACCTCAAGTATATGCGAAGTGAAAAGAGTATAGCCGAGATGAAAAATCGTGAGTGCTGTTTAAATTATATATTATGACGATTATTCCTAAAATAAAAAAACCATTCCAATTTTTATTGTATGTTGTGTGGTAAATAGTGAATTAGGTAAACAGCAAAACAAAACTTTAATATTAAAGCACTAGCGAAAATCGAAGTAACGCTCATTGTCAGACTCGTATACTCGAAAAAAAAGTCGATTAAAAGCCGAAATATTATTACTTTTGTATGGAAATTTAATATAATTTTACGCCATGACATTATGTTAATTATTATAGTTAGGAATTTAGCACGGAAGAATAGATTCAATAAATGATTGGATGGTCTAGTAACGGATGATTCAAACGTGTGATAACAATTATCTTCGGCCGGATTTACAGTCCGGTCGGAAAAATCAACCGAGGTTTTATTGTTCAAAAAATGAAAATATTCAGTTCGTGATTTAACGAAGCATAAATTATTTGTGCACAACGTATCAATATATTCACAGTGTTTTTAGTATAGGTATAATTTGTGCTGCACGGTCTGTGGTCTGTATCAGTTATTCACTTCTGGTAACTCTATCAGAGTCATCAGAATGAATCATCTCTGTCAGAGATGAAAAAAATTGTAACCAGGATGTACCGAGTATAAAATCGACCCATTCATACTCTCACAAATTTCCATGATACAATGATACAAACTCAAAGTTCTGGTAATTTTTATTAGAAACAGAAAATTCATCGTCGAACTGTGAAACGTGTGGCATGGATTATCATTACACTGTACCTTCAATATTTCTAAATCTTTAAATATGTAAGTATCTATACATATTCCTGGGTTAAGATGTAATTGTCATGTGTTGGCGAGTAAATATTTTACAATCGGACAAACAACTACAAAAACAAGTTAAAGTCTACATTCTGATGACAGAAAAATATTTCGACATTCCAGTACATTGCGCAGAAGATTCAAATTCCTGATCAAATTCTGTCTTCAATATTAAGCAAAGTCATGAATTTAATCATTTGAATTAAGCTAGTCAATGGGAGAAAATTTTAAGATTAAAAAAAATCTAAGCTTTTGTTTTTCTCTTTTTTTTTCATTGTGTATGTATGTGTACAGTATTACGATAATTGTCTCACGATATTTTATGACTTTAAAAAAATATGCGAGTATAATTTGCGAGCTACTTACATAAAACAATTTTCTGGTGAACGGGTGCGCTGATGTTACTCTCATTCCCAATTAGAAAGCCAATCTTTATTTGCCATTCGCAATTGGATACTTTTGGATTCTTAGTCTTCCAACGTTTTTCTAACCTTGTACAATCAATATTATTAATTATTACAGTATGAACTGTTACTACCTGCATCTGAATAAAAATGATTCTGTTGACATTCCAACTATTGTCACTACGAAACGTGAATGACATCCTCAAATAAATTACCATACCTTCTACTTCACGGGATCTATAAAAAATTAAATATGTGACTTCAGATCGCTCTAAACTTGATGTATTAAGTAATGCGTAAATATTTACTAATTCCAAAGACGTCGTATATCTCCACATTCATCATCTTTATTGACTCATTGTCAGTATCAAATTACACTTTTTTCTACTTGAGTTATTTAAACTAATTATCGCTGTACTTTAATCATCTACTGAAATGATTCTCATTTCTTTCAAATTATCACGCAATAATATTACATTTAGATATAACGATGCCAACATTCGGCAGGATGTGACAGTAATAATATGACAAAAAAAAAGAACAAAAATAAAAGACAAATGGTATGATACCGAGTTTAATCAAAGGACACATAGGTTGGCATGGTCTGGACACCACAATTGTTGTCTTTTTGGGCCATCAAAATATAGCCATCGTTTCCCCAATAGTTAGACCAAGAATTTTTCACCAACCAGTAGTCTTTACCATTCATTGTACCATACCCAACTGCCAACACTGCATGATCCAATGAATCTTCTGAGTTACCTGTGAATGGCAACAGTCCAATACACAGAATCTAGTATATATTCATTCATTCAGCCCAAAAAGTAACTCTATTTGCAACTTACCACATGCGGAATCGTAGTAAACTCCATTAGAATAGAAAGAGAATGACTTGTGGGATGCATCAATGGCGATTGAAACGGGGCCCTGCTTGGCTATGGCAATTTTTAGTGCCTTTGGGTTACGTGGAGTGACATTGACAAAACCAGTCATCTTTGCAGTCAAGGTTGTGTTATCCACGTGGCAGTAGCCGTCCTAAAATAATTGATCGATTGGGTAACGATCCAATCGCAGCTACCATTCAAACTAAATTCTATCTTCCAGTCATGATCTAGTTCTTACGGTTGTGTGTAGAGATCATGAAAAAGATTCATAAGCAGATCAGGTGGGGAACCAAAAATCAATTTCTATTACCTGACCCATGTAACCGCCGTATTCTTCTTCAGTCGGAAGACCACCATGCTTCATTATCCATCCATAAGCTCGGAAGTCCTCACCTCCATCACAACCATTGTTACCAAAACCCCATGAACAGTCAATCAGAACCTTAGGAAGTAATCAGTTGAATACTAACAGATTTGATTTTTTTTTGTGTGGACTGAACGATAATTGTAGAAAACATAGACGAACTAGTGTACTGGATATTTTTGTTCACCTGTTGTGAAAGTCGGACCAGGCGCCCATATTTTACGAAGTATGCACCTTCAACTGCTCCGGTTGTACCAAAGCTCCAGCATGAGCCACACACCGATTGATCTGACAGATGAACATTAAGTATTTATATCTTATTGTTATATTTTCGATTACACAGACTTTCAACAATAGAACGATGAAGGAAATTCTAGGGCTGTCTTACCCTTAACTGGAGTTACAGCACCATACAATCGCCAGTCCATGAACTCTGGAATATCCTTGACTTGATTCGTATTATATGGGAAGGGCATACCGCCATTATCAGACACTTTGGAATATTGTTTTCCGCGTAGAGCCCTCATTTCTAAATCAGTGCGATCAGCCAAATGATTTACATCTAATCTGTATCCCAGACTTGCGCGATTCATTGAATGGATGTATCTATAATGTCAGTGGGTTATTACTTTCTCAAGAGCTAAGAAATCACCTCATTATTTAATATCAAATTCTGTCGATGATATGTCATTAGTTGTTGGTACGTTATTTAAGTAATCGGTACCTCAAGTTTTGCCTAAAAACCTCCTTCCGACGAGCGTGTTCTAATTGATCGGGATAGTGTTTCTTGTGTGTCTTTCCAAAGTTATCAAAAGCAATATTTACATGTTCTTCATAATTGTGAATAAATTCACGCATTGGATTGAATGTGTAAATATGGTTTTCTCCTGGTCCAGGGAATCCGACACATGTTGCATCTGTAAATAGTCCATAGGTAAGTTATAATGGCTGAATGAAATCCGAAAAATTGGTCAGAAAATGAGATCTAGAATTAGATGAGCTTGAATGAAATGAATAATCGAACATACTTTCTGTGATTTTAAATACATCGGCATTTGGTTTGTCAAATGAATACCACTCATATTCCAGATAGTAATGGTCATAGTGTGATCCCAAAAGAGAATTAAATCCTCGCATTTCGTATCTAACTGGAATAGCTTCCTTGACCTGTGGATACTTTGGTGATTTCTGTAATATGTCATATTTGAGGTTTTGTAGAGTTATAATGTATAGTATAATCCTCAGGAAAAAAAAGGTCAGGTATGGATAAAAGAAAATATGGTCGATTTAAATGAACAAACCTTATACCGAATCCACAGAGTATATTTATTGGATTTTTCTCCAAAGCTTTCAACACGGCGCCACTTTTCACAGTGAAGCCCATTTATTATCTCCTCACCGATACACTATGTGAAAAAGTAAATCATACGATTTTTTAATGAAAAAAAGTGCCCGATAAATATATCTATATAACAATATTTAGTTCTATATCACGAGATACCAAGTTACCTCCATTCCAGTTGCATCAGGAATAATTGTTTGGGGTAGAATTTTAGCTTGGGATGATCCATTCACTTGTAGGCACGTTTCTGCATTGAGATCTGTTTCGGTTGTGACCGGTGCTATCTTCAAGCTGACACCATTTTCACCCTCGTTGGATAGCTGATAGGTTTTCACCATACCTAAGAATAATTGGAGGTTCGAAACATATGAAACATAAATTTGATTCTTTATTCAATTCACTGTGTAGTACCTCCATAGTAATCAATTCGGCTGGCTCCACTGCCGGCATCATACCATGCGAAGAATGGCTCTCGAATTTCAGCATAAGGTATGTACAGTGTGCCTTTTGCTGTGTATGCATTGCTGAATTTTGGGGCTTTTATGGCCAGGGCACTAGAAATGCCTATAAAATGGTAGCTAATATTAACAAAATACCGAATAAACTGAGAATGCACCACTGACATTATGATTAAGCAATTGATATAGAGAGTAAGAAAACCTAGCAAAATTTAGAATACATGAATTATAATGAAATTATAATGTGTTGAGTAATTTAAATTCTAAATCTGAAACCTCAAACACGACGGGCGGAAATTGCGTCAGCATTTCTTGCAACAATGAGTAAAAAATACGATAGTCTTATTAGTGTAAGTTGACAACTGAAACAGCCATTCGGCTGCCAAGATATTCTTCAAAGAGCTCAGTGATGAAATAGTTATAATTTTACCTAAGCATCTATAACATCCAATTGCTCGACCAGTTGATGCTTGACATTGTTGCTTGCTAAAGTTGACGCATGATACATGCCAAAAAAATACATTACTGAGCAATTGAATGAATTTATTAAAGCCTGAGATAATTACAGGATTTAACGACAAAATGATGAACTCAAAAAATTGCAAGCTACTAAACACACATGTTAGATAAAACTGAATTTTGCAAATTCAATTTTTTGTCTTTTACAGTTATGATATACCTATAACAATTCATACTGTTATGAAATATACATATAATAAATGAATAATAGCACTGGATGATATGATGAGTTCTATAAATTTGAATAATGAAAAAGACCTCTAAATAGGTATGCTTAAGTATCAACGTACCTAGAAGAGCCAGGACAAGCCTAGCAGTGATAACAGCCATTTCAGTAGGGCTTCTGAAACAAACACTTTGTTCTGACATACGCTGAAATATGTATGCTCTGTGATAACTCAATCGACCTTTGCCAAGATATTCTTAGCTTATCTCTTAGACTCTCTATATGCAAAATTCACTAAAGGCAAACTCAGTATATAGCACTATTAATGATATACTCGTATTCAGTTATAATGAGGTCAAATATAATGACAAGTAGATTTGAAACCAATAATATTTAGATGGGTAAATACCAAAATTTAACGGACTAAATACAGATCACGTCAGTTAATCTTTCAAATGAATGAAGGTCATGGATTTGTCTATGGTACCATTAAACAACATGACAGGGTATTGTTCCTATGATTTCAAACTGAAAATTGATTTTACAATATCATTATTGGTGTCGACACAGATCAAGATAATAATTACTAAATAAGTACTCTTCATACTCACATCGGTACAGTCTGTTGTTTACACACTGGGTGAACGAATACTCATTCCGGAAATCTAGTGAAGTATGACCTGTCAGCTGTCAACTGTAAGTGTTGTTGAATTTAATCTTTCGAATTTTATCAAATATTGTCTCTGAGCATTTACAATATAATAGTGACAACCTCAGAATAGTTAGCGTGATATTATCGTTGAGAACCTGGTACGAGTCAGGTACGAGTAAACCGTGAGTAATAAACAGCCAGCCAGAATCCTCCTAACCGCTACCCGCACTGACACCGAATGATCAGTGATGATCAGGCTGTTTTGACCGCGCATTAAGCTATCATATTGTAGGACCGAAAATGGCCGGCACACGTCACTACTGCGCAAAGTACTGACTGACATTTAAGATCACGATATTACCGACTTTTTATATCTATAGTCCTATTGTTACCGTTTTATTACTCGATGTTGCCACTGTTTAGATGATTTTCGCAGTGGCTTTTTTTATTCATAAATATCTTGTCGTCTGCTAGCTACGTTGCGAGCTCATCTGCTTAACAAGTTGTTCCTCAGGATTTTTTTAAGACCCAGAAATTGTTAGACGCCAGCACTCTGAGGAACTTTAACGTAAAACATTAACGTGACAGAATTCTTCTGAAAACTACAAAGGACTTGGAAGATCCAATTGGATTATGGCACAGCGAGCGAGGGTTGTTGAACTATACAAAACGGTTTGTTGAGATACAATGTGAAATAATTATACTTTCGTTTGCCTTGAAGCTTTTGATGAATCCAAAGATAATAATAAACTTATACATTTCACAGTTGCTGCACTTGGGACGAGATTATCCAAAGGGATACACCTACTTTCATACAAATCTGAAGAAAGCATTTATGAAAAATAAACATGAAACTGATCCACAAGCTATCGATAAATTGATATCTCATGGGCAGTTTGTTATTAAAGAACTTGAGGCGCTTTACATGCTCCGAAAGTATCGAACTCTAAAGAGGCGTTATTATAACCAACATTAAAAATGATAAAATAGCTAGATTCACTGTACTGATGGAATACTCGTTTTATGACTCAAATGTTACAAGATACCACTATACTTAATCACTTGGAGCATTATTGCAAAACCATTTGATGAATAAAAGAATATTTAGGACGATTAACATCAACATTGACATCCACCAATGCTTGAAAGGACATATAGAATTATTTGTCACCTGATAACTTTTACTACACAAATGTGTTATAGGGTTTGTCAAGTTACTTTCTGCGCAATGAGAACAACAATGAATTATTTTTTTTTATTTATTGATATTTGAGTCAGCTTTCCGAGCTCAATTCGTTTATAACAAGTTCTACCTGAAAGATCTGACCCAACACTCCCATCTGGCCCCAAAAATGACGAAATTTTTCCAATTATCAAGATCTGCATACAGGGTTTGGCCTCATTTTGCAATTTTACTGTATTTATGGATGCATCGTACAAGATGTGAAAAAGACGGGAAAAATGAACAAAATAGTTTTCAAGATATGTGCCATTATCAAATCAATCTCTCATTTCAGTACCAAAATATTTAGGCAATGTAGAAATATGGAAAATTATTTTTTTGTATTTTAAATACTTGTTCACTGTTTATTGTTGCAATGCAAACATTGTGTTGGACCAAAGCTCTCTGTTGTTGAAAAGTTCTGAAATACAAAATAAATTGAAGTTGTTTTCAGCAAAAGCAGACAAGTCAAAGGAATTCTAATGAAATATAATAATATTCTCCCACATATCTAAAAAAACGAATACTCACTCCAAGCCAGTTTTAGAAATTCGATAACTAACTTGATGAACCATTCATCAAGCTTTAATGTAATCAAAATATCTTCGAAAATTTTAAATAAGTCATTTATTGATGTGCAAGACATGAAGTGTTGTTGGGCGTCACGTAGAACAGCTCTAAAAATATTCCAGTATTTCTGCAAAATATTTGAAGAATAATTATTTATTATTTGTGCCAAAAACACGACGTAATGGATGTATCCTATGTCCGTGATGTATTCCTTTCAAAAGCGTAAACACCTGGACTGATCAAGATCTCGTTAGAAAAATTCATAACGGCATCATAAAGAACCCAATAAGTGCGAATGTTTTCACCAATATTAAAATGAGGAAAAATTCTGAAATTGGTCTTACCTCCATCGCTAATTTCTTAATTCAGACCTGCTCAACTTTTGAACGTTTCAGTTGACATAAAGGTAACGAACTCGTCCGAGTACATCCCTAAGCGTTATGTACAAGCTCCACTCCCTCCACTAAACTCCCCCCCCACCCGTTAATTGATACTTCTTCAGTCAACGCTCCACCTTATAGTGCTCAGAAATCACCAATTTTTAAACTCACAATCAGCTAGTATTCTGTTCGTATTAGGATCAGCGGAATGAAATTTCCTTTTGGTATTCCCCGAACGCGTTCAGGCTGGTTGAGGGACGGACTATTGAGGTGGCGCGTCTCGGGTAACATATGAACTAGGATACTGGACCCATCAGAGGCCGCGTAGGGGTGCGCGCTAGGTCGAGGCTTTTACCAACGCTTCCACTAACTGATTTGATGTATCACCATGTTTTATTCGTTTAATTAAGCAACGTTATACATAGATGAGGTAGTATTTTTCAATCATTCTCACAGTTTTAGAATCCGATATTATAACGTATCGATAAATGAGCAACGCCTTAGTTGGAGATGAAGTCGACGATTCCAAGTTCGAAGAGATGATAGCGCTGCCGCGCTAGCGCTCGGTATACAGTATGTCGCCACACACAGAGTCAGTTAGATGTCCCTACCGGGCTTCCGTAGTTCGACCGGTTCGACCGTTCGACTAGCACGTAGCATACTATCCACGCGTGCGCATATTATGCATTCGATATCGGTCAACCAGATGCCCGGCGCTCGTGAGAACTAATTTCGATTTGATAAATAATCAACACTTACGGCAAGAATGGCCGCTGTTCTACGAAAGTTCAGAGCTTTACAGTCGGCTTTTGCCAAAACGAATTTGCCCACGCTTACGTCATCGAGGTATTCTTAACTTTTGGGATTAGTAAAATCCTGTAATTTTATCGTAAATATTCTATTTGTCATTGAGTGGTTAGTGTACCCAGTGAATCTCAAAAACGTACACCGTATAGGTATGTATATGTTCGCAGATTCGTGGCAAGGTCGTCTGAACGTCAAGACAGCAACGAGGGATGGCTCAGCAAACTTTCGGTCCGCAAAATCGAGCCGACCAAAGAATCCCACTCCCGTATGCTCTCAGACAAAGAGATAATATATGCATTAAACACCCACAACATACGTCCAGATTCTATGGACAAATACCTCGTTAACTAGTGAGTTTAGCTTACCGTTAACACTTGACCTTCCCCATATCTCACAGCTTTTCGCGCATTCTAAACCTTATCTATCGGCGATACAATTGTAGAAATTTGTTTCGGCGCTTCAAAATTCGAATAAAAATATTGGAGCTAACAGACCTAGGTTTGTTTTTAGATTCGATTGTTTCTGTTTCTAAGTAATTCGAAGTACCAATTTTTTGCTGCCTTAATGTTCTATTATTGAAAAAATCTAGCTTTGTATCATCAACATCCATCTTTACATCTTGTTATGCAATTCAAAGACAAGAGAAAGATGAGACCTGAATTTTTTCATTCTTAGGAAACTGACCTATTTCCCAATACACCAAATGAGTTCCATCAAAATGATGTTATCATCAGAGAGAAGCATAAAACATTTAATATTTCAACCAAAATTCCTAGGGGCTATAGTGATTTCACATTGTAGAATCTCGGGCATACTTATGGGACAAAAATGAGAGCAAAAAAAATGAAAGCATGAGCATAAAAAATGAAGTTTTTTTTATTTTCAGTGAAGAATACGTGAACCTTATTCACTCAAAAAAATCTGATCTACAATGCGATTTAATCGGATCTTGGATCGTGGAAGTTGGAGACATGGATCAAGCATTGCATCTCTGGCGATACACAGGAGGATATGAACGAGTAGACCGGACTCTACTTACGCTTTCACAGGATCAGGTAAAACATTCATTTCAGAGCAATGAGAAACGCTTGCAAGAAAAATCGGAATTTTCATACTGAGTCAAAGTTGCACTAGTTTTTGTAACTTGATACAGGCAGTTATTCTCATCATCTGTCTAAATGAATGATAAAAAAATGGTTCAGTTAATGTATTACCTAATATTTTTTGTTTAGGCATATCAACGGCTAGTAAAAGAGCAGGGCAACTATGTCAGATCACGGCATCTCCAGTATCTGTTAGCATTCAGTTATTGGCCACAGCTTGTAATGAGAGACACTCCAAATATATACGAAATACGTAGCTACAGCCTGAAACCTGGCACAATGATAGAGTGGGGTAACAATTGGGCAAGGGCGATCAACTATAGACGTAACAACGATGAAGCATTTGCTGGATTCTTCTCACAGATTGGAAGATTATACAATGTTCATCACATTTGGTGTAAGTCCTGATATCATGGAACGTAGAATTCGTTCATTAATTATTCGACCTGAGACCTGATTTACTAATTAGAATAACCGCAGAATACATGGATTAACGAAGTTAAAACTATTTAAGCTTTTGAATAAGGCAAATTAAGGAATTCGTGATCTTTATTTTCAGCCTATAAGGACCTTCAAACGCGTAAGGAAACCCGAGAAAGTGCGTGGAGATCCCCAGGGTGGGATAACTGTGTTGCATACACAGTGCCGCTTATCAGAGAAATGCACTCTCGTATATTGAGACCTACATCGTTTTCCACCACTAAGTAATATTCCTACTGCCAATAAGGACATTAATTGCATTTGTACAATACTTATTACCTATATTTCTATTTCGTAAATCATAGTACTAATAATGTAATATTGTAAAAAACTATTTGTTGTAATAATGTACACCTTGGATGAATCATGTAAAAATCAAAGAATATATATATTATCTATCTATGGCTGCGACTCGACTAGTGAAAAATGGCTGCTCATAACTTATAGGAATAATTAGTTTTATGTATTTCAACTGCCTCCAGTTGAACGACTATTCCCGACAATGCACTTGGTTGTGAATTAATGTCCATTCAGTTTTAGTAAGCCGATATTTGTATGTAACAGAAAATACACTATATCATGAAGAACTTTGAATACTGCTTCTTATATTCTTTCACTCATACAGTTGACGATACTTCAAACGGATAGAAGGAATAATTCTGTATCATACATCTGTTATTGTAGATTTCAAACATCCTTCGTTTGTCATCAACAAACATAACTGATTGTGAGTATTACGTGTTGGAAAAAGTATCGCTTGTACGTTAAAATATTCCATTTGTACAGAATAGAAGTGTTATTGCCTAATTTCGAAAGATAGGATCCATGTTCGTGTAAACGCAATATGACGTTTTGTGGCCGTCAATAAGAATAATAGAGGATATTGTGCAACTGGGAACAACAATGTCATAAGACTAAAATTACATTTGATTTGATATTTTCAATTTTTATTATCTAATCAGCATAGTGGTGTTGAGTGGCACAACTACGTATAACAAACTTTGGTCTAACGGTTTGTATATTGTAGCATTAGCTCACTCTACTCCATCCATCAGTTTAGTTAAAAAATGTATTTATACTCTACCTAAACTTAAAAATAAAAATAATTAATTATAATAATTATTATAATTATTAAGACCGATGCTGTATCGGATTACTGACAATGCGTGCGTCGCTTTTCTCGATTGGTTACTTGCTATAAAGGTATTGGTTTTCTTTAGTTTAAATTTATGTATATTATATATTTATATTTATATAATAATAGAGAATATTTATCTATACTTGTATGTACCTATTTCAGTTTATAATCGAGTGTATTTTTAATTTTCTGTGAGCATGTTATTGACCATACAGTTAAGCTCACATATTAGATTCACACGGGGCCCATGATTCACAAATAGGAAATACGTTAAAATTGCTGTAAGATATTAGAGATTTCCATTACAGATACTCGCGTACCGCTCTACGATAATTGATCACAAGACTAAATTAAATTTACATTTGGAAGTATTACACGTTTTCACGTTTAGAGAATTATCAATAAACTTGAACTATGAGATGTGATACCTTTCACTTGACAAATACGATAAGCACCTTGGAAAGTGTGCATGGAGTGAAACATAAATAAATAGATTTAATAACAGTTATTTGATGAAACGAGGATATGTTGTAATGATTGTATAAATAAATAGCTAAGTTTTTGAAAGTGATTTAGATGTTGGTATCAGAAATGTTATTTTGCAGAGAAATTGAAACAATTGAATCGACCTAACGATAATTATATTAGCTGGTGAGAAAAAGATGCGAATCCTAAAAGGAAAAGTTGCGGCCATGAAGTTTGCATTTGGAATATCGCAATGCTAACGTCGTCCCTTTTTGCTATGTCGTAGTAGCAATCCAATGATAAAATACTACATTCAAAGAAATGGTTTCAAATTGAGCCATCAGGCTCAGTTTCCTATAACTTTCTAGACCTTGGTTTAGTAAATGAATACCGCTACATGAAAAGAAAATTACAATTCGCCTAGTTAAAGCCTGATACTGTGTCGAAGCGTAACTTTGGAGTTTCCGTAAACATTACTGTCTACAAAGTTCTAGTCGACTTACCTAAAGTTCCATTTCGTAACAATAAACATAGCAAACAAATATTTACAAATGCTGACAACATTGAAAAGTTATTTTCCAAATTGGTATGCACTGAATTGGAATAACAGTTAAGATTCAAATAAAATTCGAATGACCATGTATTATCGCATTGCAAGACGAAAAATTCGTGCTACGAGTAAAACATCTAACTTGCTCAAACTATAGCTTCGATAGTTTTCATTTTTTCAATATCAAGAACAAAAAAAAATTTAGAATAAGCCGATTCTACATCGTATCGTCATATGTATAGTTTAATTTTTCATCAATGAAATGAAAATCATAGAAATTGGCATGTTAACTAATAGCACAATTTGTATTCAACAATCGGCAATATATGCCGAAAGTTTTCAAAAATTGTCTGTACCTGACGATAAATCCTAAACTTCCCTACTTCTTCATCGCTATCATTTGGCGTATGAAGTTGCATTCTATCAATTTCCTTTATTATTACTTTTCACTTTAATAATGTGTTATGCGTAGCGTGTTTTTGTATATGTACATGTCGCTCCCATACTAAAGGTAGCAGCTTCAGTTGATTGTGACAATTTTGACTGACACGATATTAACTGAACACATATCAGAGCCAATTGTATCCTCCATCTTCCCTTTGCAAACACTTATATCACAATAATTGAACACATAATTGAATAATTCATTAATAAATATTGTACACATACTTCAGGTGTGTTCTTGCAAACCACTCAAGTCATTCATAGTTGAAATAATGACATGTTATTCATCATTATACGTCGCAACTTCTTTATGTTACCAAGTTTTATTTCCGAGTTGGTGATAACTGCTAACTGATGTATGACACCGACTAAAAGTATATTTATTGAGTTATTAAATAAGTACTCAAATATTTTCAGCCTCATGAAAAACTCATGAAAAATACTAATAATAATCTTAACACACAAGAATTATTCATCTGATAATATCATATTGCACAAATTTCTATTCTGTTTTTTCCAACGGATAATCCGAATTCGTTGAATAATTTTGCGATATATTGTAAACTTGTGACAGTTTTTACATACTTTTTTTTGCAAATTTGTTTCTCTCTCAAACCATTGATACAGTTAGCTTTGGTTCGATCAGTTCTCAAGCAAATCGATCTAACAAACATATGACTTCAGTTGAAAATGGTAACAATTCCATCACTATTTTTTGCAAAGTCAAATGATCATGTAATCAAAAAACTTGAAAAAGAAAAAAAAATAAATAAAAACGGAATATGCATAACTTTTGCAATCAGTCGATTGCTTTTATCTCTTTATCTCCTTTCGTTAAAAATGTCACAATCATCTGACGTTCTATAATAATCATTTAATTAATGAATTAGATAAAGGATATAATAACAAATACAGGTAGTAAAGATATTAAGAAATAAAGGAAAGGAAAGTCACAGTATGGTTTAAGAGTATAATTTTGGAAAGTATACTGGACATCCGAGGAAACATGAGATGTTTACCAAATTATCAAGGCCTGAGTATTACTCCGAATAATCTATTACCTTTTGCTACTTCTATGAAACTTCATTGGCGAAGGTCGAAATCACAAATAAAACCAAAATATTTTAATCAAGTCTTAATTCAATCCGTACAACGTTTTACTGCCTGCGGCATAGCGTTGGAAGACCCAAATATAATATCAAAATACTCGTATTAATCAGTACGCTGTACAAGGATGAAATTTGGTATCATTGTTCTTGACACATTTGTTCAACCAACTTCGGAAAAACCGTCGGACTCGAAAAAAAAATCAAAACAAAAAACAAATTATATGTACCATATCAACTGGAAAATGGGGTTGTGGCAGCAAAAAATAATTGTCTAAATAACGTTAACTATTTTTGTGAATGTTATAAAACGAATTAGTTGAACAATTCGTGCGTACTTTTGAAAATCAAATGATATCATAGATTTGTACGTATGAAATGATTTTTTTTTTTCTTTATCTCTTCTTTTTTTCCTCCATATGATGTATCAATACTTGGATCTAATCGCGGAAGAAGCACAATCAGAGAAATAATCTCATGTTTAATCTAGTATCCAGCAGTTATTTCCTGTTCTCTTAGGTATGGGTGCAGGCACACAGAATTGACAACCATCGTTCATAAGTTAGCAAATATTTTGAAGGTCAATTCAGTAGTGTAAACTGCAGTCAGACGTACGTTACATAACAGTTAAGATTAGAGGCTATTTGGGGTGAAGGATGTCGAGCTATTACTATGGGCCAGACTGAGCATCGAGCCACTGAGACTCTCGTCATCTGGATAAGACTCTTTTGATGCCTCTGCTATTGCCAATGCACTGAAACAGACAATTTTTCACTAACAAATAGAAAGATTGAAATTGAATAATAACTCTAAATGATGGGAGATCAACAACAAAATAAAAGTATACAAATTTTGAAGCTCGTTATTTTAAATTATATGAAAGTGCAAATCTATTTACCTAAAGCCGATTCTTGCACTTTCTTCATCAAATTGTTGAAGTTCACGTTCCTGTCTTTCATGAAGCAAACGAATTCGTTCGCTGCGCTCCTGCAGGAACTGCTGAGTTTCGAGCTCCATTTTTTGTTCTAGAAGAGCCCTCCTCACTGATACGCGATCTTCCAATTCACGACGCTCTCGATTTCTTTGCGCTTCTGCTTGCATCTTATTCTTTGACTGGTATGCCATTAAAATCTCCAACTCGTAATGTAATCTCTCCTGTAGCATTAGAATATATAGTTTGTGTTATCAAAGTTGGAAGTTGAAAATTACAAAATAATCAATGTCTTTCGGATTATAAGTCTCAAATCAACGATTGAAGGACTAGTTGGAGATTGGAATGTTTGTTTTTATAACACAACAGTTCTTTGGAAGAATACAAACCTTGAGTTGGTGACACTCCACTTCCTGTGATGTATCTAATCGAATACTTTGTTTTTGTAGCATCTCAGCAATACTTTGTTCATACTGATCACCCAATAGAGCAAGCTTTCGCCTCTGCTCTTCCTTCAATTTTTTTATTACTGCTTTCTGTTCATCCTTGGCAGTGTTCTGCAGTATCTGCGCTTTTAGCGCCTTGTACTGACGTGTCTGAATCTTACATGTCTCTCGAAATTGTTTGCGTATCTGCATTTCTTTTTGCTAAAATTCACAAAAGAGGTTTCACAATCAAATCACAATAGAATCCTTCCAAAATGTGTTTGCCCAATTGATATGATGAGTGTCCAGATCAGACGAATAATGCAAAGTAATTTTGATCGAAGAACAAAACTCACCTTCAGACTTTTAGGTTGTTGTTTAAGTTCTAGTGCATGCTTCTTGCGCAAGTCACGCTCAGCTCTCTGCATGTAATCTTGTTGATTGGACAGTTCGGTGGCATGCTGCCGGTGGACCTGATCCTCCCTGAGTGCGTGTACTGCCCTTTGCTGTCTGTACTCGAGCTCCTGAGTTTTTTCATGGTGACGCAGTAACATTCCATGCGCTTGTTCCAGTTGCTGCTGCCTTTTGTTTAACTCCTTAACGAAACCATTACATATTACTCATAAGTGCGACAAAGACACTGACGTTGTTAGAGGTGTACCTTAACAAGCAGTAATCTTAAAGAAGTGTGATTGGTGCTTAAAAATGTACAAACCTCTCTCAGTAGCTCCTGTTCCAAGCTATGAAAAATGAGTAATTTTTTTCTGCGAAATTTGCGGATCTCAAGATCAAGATACTCGCGTTGTCCCCTGGCGAGTCTTTGTTCTTCCTGAGCTTCCATCTGTCTCAAACTGTCCTTGTGACTCTGAAGTGTGGCATCCCGCTGTCGCCTCGGTGTGACTTCATCCTGAGAAAGCTCTCGCTTCCACCGCTCTTTGTATGCCTATAATAGCAAATTATACCAATTACTACACATAGAGATAATACAGGAGTAGAAATCATCATGTACATTGATCTTCACAAAGTTCGACCTATATGGTTTGATGTTATCGAGCTTCAATTAAACATATGATAAATACCAAAGTTGGAAAATGGTTACTAAAAATCTTTCAATGAGCCAAACTGTGTATTACCTTATAATCACGTTTTTGTTGAGCCTCTAATGCCTTTCGGTCAGCTTCTTGCCTACTTGATATTTCCTTCTGCAACTTTTTCTCTGCATTTTGATTTTGTTTTAGTTTCCGCTCTAATTCCTGCAGGTGCCGGAGTTGTAATTTTTCTAATTCCTTGCTGAACTGTTGTAGCAAAGTTTCATATTCTTTATCTAATAATTGCTTGTGGGACTCGACTTCCATCTTGCAACGTTCCTCTAATTTTACCTGCAATTTACAAAGCAACACAAGATATTACAGATAGGAGATCTTCAAATCATATAACTAACATAGCAATGAACGAATAGGGAGCATAATGATATAGCTGGAAAACGGAAACTAGGATAATCCATTTAATAATTACCAAAGCACCCTGATGTTCTCGCCTCATACGTTTATAGCCACTCATTTGTTCGTGCATCTCTTCTTGCATGTGTTCCTTTTGTTGTTTAGTGACTATTGACGTGGTTCTAATAGTGGCAAAATTATTAGCACCATGTTCAATTAAATTGGCAGTTACACCTGCAGAAATCTTGTGACGATTCCTCACAGAACCAGTAGAAATTTCATTCGAATCAGCAATGGGCAGCGGCAAGCTGTTGGTGGAAGAACTTTGAGAACTCGCTGAAACCCCCATTGAATGGATTGAGTGCTCTGACGTTATCGAATTGCTCTTACTACTGTCCCCACCAGTCTGCTCATCGGGAGTATCTTTAACATTATGATTATAATTGCAAAGTTGAATTATTGTATTCTGTTATGTATACAACATGTAAGATGTTCATCCAGAAAAAATGCCAAAGGTGTTATTCATAGCATACAATCATACCATCAGCATCTCCGACTGTACTTTCGGTTTCACAGGCGTCAATCATTAATATCTTTTTCATTTTCCGATAATTCAGATTGTCCAATTCTCGTACGGCAGCTTTTGTTCTCTGAATCAGGTCGATCAAGACATGAGGAGAACGTGTTCTAGTCACAAATTGATGCTGCGAGAAAATATTTGTTAGATCAATAACTCTAATAATACCTATTCACCATTGTTGAGTGATTGATAATTCATTCCAGAATGTGAAAAAAACTAAAAATTCGATAGCAAACTTACTGATAGTAACTTTCCTGAAGTACGTCTGTCAGTCGGATTTTTAGTTAGGCATACTTCTACAAAGTTTCGGAATAGATCCGTCCAATCTGGTGAATTTAGAGTTGGAGTATCATTTTGAGCAATATGATACAAAGCACTCATGGCATTCATGTTAAAGTAAGGTGGCTTTCTTTCAGCTGAAACATAAAAAATAAATGAGAAAATGCCACTGATAGTTACATTTAATAGGCATTCATAAATTACATCAGAAGTCTTTAATGACTAGTTTTGATACACATAATGAAACGTCAAAGAAGCTGCGAGTGAAATGAGGTAGATACATCATTAAATTAAATTCGGACTTTACCTAATTCGATACATGTGATTCCTAATGACCAGACGTCCACTTTTCCATCATACTGCCCTTCATCCATAGCCAAGATAACTTCCGGAGCCATCCAATACGGTGTACCGACGAAGCTGTTTGCTGGACACTTGATACTAGCTGATCCAAAGTCAGCTAACTTCACCGTACCATTTTCAGTGAGCAGGATATTTCCTGCTTTTACATCTCTATGGATACGTCCCAAAGAATGGAGGTAATGTAAACCACGAAGGACTCCCTCACAGATTGCAGAAATTTCATCTTCTTTCAAAGGTCTCTTGTGGACTTCTATTATATCAGATGCTGAACCGAGGCAATATTCCATCACCAGCTACCAAATACATACATTACTTAAATTTCATGTAGCTTAGAATTAGTTTCATTCTAGGATATTCATTACATGCCAACCATCCAAATCCAAGTTCACAATTATCATGTACACTCTGACTACTACTTCTAGTTATTCAATGGTGATACTGCAAAATGTGATCTGCAGACCAGAATCATTGCTTCTCATATAAATATAAATCTTGATGATCAACCAAGAAATGTTATTCATATGGGTGTAATCAAGTATATCATCGTGTGATTTATCATGAAATTCTTATGTATGTATTTACCCATGCAGTATGATCTCTGAGGTAGCATCCTTTGTATTCAATGGTATTGGGATGGTTAAGTTGCCGAAGAAATCGAATCTCTTTTAGAATATCCTGCCACTTTTCCACAGTCTGTTTTCCCAGATAGGACATTTTCTTGATTGCAACAATCTCCCTGGTGACCAGGCATCTCGCATAATAAACAGCTCCAAAACTTCCATGTCCGATCTCACGGAGATCTTCAAATATTTTTTCTGGATCATTTTTCTCAAAAAGCTCAGCTATCTCTGGGTCTTTTAGGCTGCCAGGTCTTGGAAAAGCCGGCATAGTAGCACACGTGCTAGTGGGGCGGCCGAGGCCTGCCACAGCTTGCACTTGCCTATCACCTTGTCCTATCCACTTTCTTTCGCCCCTCCAATCTTGATGAAATCTCTGTCAGTCTGCTTTTCCAGCCCTCATTTTATCTGCGCACAAAATTCATAGACACTCGCGTTGGTTTCGATTGTAGAACACATGTATCCACATAGGTCTTAACTATAATGCTTGACTATCATAGATACAAACCCATTTTTACTGACATGAAGCTCAAAGGCGTTGAGTTTGTCAAACAAATATTTCATGTGTTCGGGAATGTGTAATTATGTGCTGTGTAAAACCTATGCAAGCATAAATGATTTTGAGGATTATGGACAGCAGAATAATGAGAGACTAGTGTCTTCCATTACTCAAATTTTTGAGAGAGTATGGAATAACCCTCTAGACACAAGACTAATTCACATCATGTTATGACATTATCGCGTAAGTAGAGGATGAATTTAACAATATATGTGAAGTATCAGTTTCATTGAGCTTTACTTCCAGATACATTATGGAGGACAAGCTTTTATCAATCATGAAATGCAGTTCGTGCTGAATATTTTTCACTGCAAAATGTAGATCTAGAAATGTGAGTACATAGAAGTTGATAACTGAAATTAGCGGTATGTATGTTTTTCCAATTTTCTTTCAGACATTTGAAGCATGGACAGGCATTGCTGTTGTGAAAAATGATTCAAGTATATACATTGGACTTCAATATCAGTATTTACATAAGTTGTAAAAAGAATCAGTTTCAACATGAGTTATAATTAATAAGTCATTGGGTAGAATAACATTTCAAGAATACTATCAGCAAGGAGATTGTAAATATGAATGAATTCGTATCTTCTAGCATGTATCATAGTTCGAGGAAATTAGATTATTGCAACAGGATATTCAACTCCTTATGAGTAGCTTAAAATTGTGACAGATGTCAGATATGCGACTGAATCTGTTTCTCCAATTATTTCTAAACACTCATTAGCAATGTAATATGACTTTTGGTGCTTTATGGGTGAGGAAAAATTATTAGTTACCCACAACTAGGGGTAAATTTACTAATTACAGACCGTTTGACAACACTGATTTTTTTCACAGAAGTTAAAAAATGAAACCCAAATAATGTTCTCTTCTGAACAGATAATTGGAGTTTTCTTTGTTGATGAATTTTTTCATTAGCAATGTTCAATGATTCAAAAAAATCACAGTGTCTTAAATTAAATTGAACTTGAACTTGATTTGTAGACAAATCACAGTCATGAATGATCAGTCCCTGATTTCACAGAACCAAACACCGTGCGCTTGAAAACCTACAATTAATATCATTAGCACGACGATAGCAAATTTAAAGAAATGATGAGCACCGAATTTATTATAATGGTTCAAAGAGTGAGCAGAGGAAAATGAAAAATTAATTGAAGATTCCAAGTAGTGTTGATGATTGTTGCATTTCAAAGGTATAGGTATAATGTTGTTATGCATTGCCCACGTCATTTGCGTGAATGTGACACATATCCTGAACAGTTGAGGAAAGGCTTGGCCAGCAAACGATCATTAGGAGACAGAGTTTGCAGTATAAGAATTGTTAGATGTACTTGTTAGGGAGATAATCGTTAACTCGTATGGTCATAATTGTAAAGTGTTCATTGAGGTAGAGTGGGTAAGTTCGAGGCTGACCAAAAGGGGTGGGAAACGGATTTGATAAAAGAAATTCCAGAGATTGAAATGCGGGTGTAAGGAGGGTTGGGTCTCGAGAAGTGAGGTCGACAATTCGTCTTGACTAGGAAGAAGGGTAGACTTGACATGGGGCGAATTCTTGTATAAGGTATTCTGTACCGGGGTTCGGAAAAATCGAACGCATACACAAAGATAAATTTTTAGCAGTACCACGACAGTACACACTCGCAAAAGTATTCACCTTCAAAATGGCGAGTGCACAAGCATGCGCGCAATACAAAATACTTTAGACGTCGTCCCTCCTTCTGGCTGACGATCCCGAATGCATATTACCTTTGTCGGCAGCTTCGCGCGGCATTCGGTTTTATTTAATATTTTTCTTATAGTTTAAGCCGGAAATCACACGCCTCGAACCTATCACATACACACACCAAACAGCTTAACCAAAACTCACAAAAAGCAACAATACGCGAGTACGGCACTTGACTAGATGCACGATAAATTTGCAAAGTTTTTGACGCCTTTTTACCAGTCTACCAGAGCCCCGTCTATTGATACGGAGTGGCGCTAGCTGGTAGGGAATTGAGAAACTCAACACTACGTGGACAGCGCCCCGAACTCACTGGAGGTGCCATCGATAACTTTAATCCATTTCTTCTTAACCGAGCTTTGCGCGGTAAATATATACATATACCATTTTTCTATACTATGAAAAATCACAAAACGCATTATGGAGATATAAGAACAATTTTTATTAAGAACGAAATTTTAGTAGATTTGATAAGAACGACCTTAAACACAATGTCTGATGCAGTTATACAATAGAAAACATGAGTTTATGGGAAGAATGAACTCACAACGAGCTGAAATATCCCATTCAGAATTTCTCTTCTGCTATGTGATAACAAAAATTCAGTTACTCTCCAAGTCTTCCATTAACGAAGTGATGAAAGAATTTCCATTTATCAATTTTGTTGTTCCTACTACGAATTCCACATTAGCTGTAAGCATAAATCATATTTACAGGTAATCAGCACTTCTGTCTCTGATGTAATTTGTTGGAAGACTAATTGATTTCTCTTACAATCCTCTTTTTGTGATAAAAATCTCAGTGCAGATATTTCAGCAAAGGTACACCCTCCAATAAAAAATACAAGGACCAACCTTGGTGGTTCTGAATTTGAATCTTCACTGGTTATTGAATTTCCTATAAGAAAAAAATATAAGAATACAATGAGAAAAAAATAGTAACTTTCTGTACAAATAGGATAAGAAGACGTCTATAGTATCATCAAGGATTACACAAAATTTTAAGACATCCTTTTATTCCATTCGATAATCTAATACTGGAAATAAGTTCGTACTTCTTCCTGAAGCAGAATTTGAGACATTGGGACTGCTGTTGATGGTAGGACCAGGTAACAATCCAAGTACGTCATTAAGTCCCTGCCATCCTGTTGGTTGTACCAATTGTTCAGCTAGTCTGATGCTCAGTGGAGCATACACAGAATGAACGTAACTGATATCTTTTGGAGCCACTTCACTCTCATCCTCAACAGTTAGTCGCAAAGCTTTTCTGAGTACAGAATACTGCCTGAAAGGCTGTTGGGGTCGAAGGAGTCCAGCCTTTTCTAGATTTATCAATGAGGGTAAGTGCTGATACCCATAAGTCTGCACTATCTCTTTTTTGTAGTAATCGAGTAACTTTGGCTTTAGACCCGAGTTTGTGAGCGACTGGATGCAAAGGAGCCTCAACACTTTCAGCAGTGGTTGTTGCTGGGCTATCATATCTTCAATGTGTGAATTTGGCTTGTCTGTATCAATACAATTCAGTAATTCTTGTTCGATCTGCAGTGACTCAAGAAAGTTACTTGAATCTGTCACTTCTTTAATCATTTCCGCTATCGTTGTATCTGTGAGAAAAAAATTAAGCATCTATTATGAATGTTAATTTTACACTAAAGTCTTTTTGACGAACAAGTACTGACTTATTGTCAGACGTCTTGTAAAATACATCAAAATATTAAGTGAACTATTAAACAAAATAAGTTATTTTTCTCACGTCTTGCAAGTGATTGCTTTGTTGCCAACATGTGCGGTAGCTTTGCAACAAACTGTTTGATTTCTTGGACACTTTTGTCACCATGTCGTTCATCAAATTGTGATGATATGATTTTTGCCTTACGACTTAGTATTGGGCCAACACCGTTGAAATTTTTATCTCTAATTGAAAATAATAATCATAAGTCTTCAAGATAACTTAGAAAGTGAAATCTTGATCGAACCATACCTAATCTCAGCATAAAGTTCTTCCCCAGAGTTCAGAATAATCCGTTCAACTTTGTCAAGAGACATTACGGTAGGTGAGTCATTAGCATCATGGAATTCTTTAGCTGGCAACTGGACAGTATCTGTAAGTGGGAAAACCTACAATAATAAATTCATTCAACAAAGAAAAGTCTGTTGGTTAAACCAATTTCGAAATCTTTTTAATCTATGCGAAATTCTTTGACCATTCCACGGTACAACCCACCAACAAATAAAAATGGAAAATTTATTTTTTCAAAGATTTGATGAAACTTACTATTGTTTATACCAAATATTTCATCTATAAGACCTTCATAAGTCAATTGTGTAACCAATGGTGAAAGCAGATCGACAGATCTGTCTAATAACAGTAAGTGCTCGATTAGTGGTGGTTGAACAGTATCACTCTTGACACCCTCCTCCTCCCGTTGGAGTCTTTTCATCAATTCCCACACTTTATTAGCAGCTGGACCCCGCCCAGTAACTTTAGGAATTTTTCCATATAGTCTTTGTAAGCTTTGAATAGCTTGTGCAACTTGATACAAGCAAGTGGGATCGTTTTCCAAAAAGAATTCTTTAAAAGCTCCGCTTAGCTCCATTGACACCAAGTCAGCATCAAATGGAAATAAATCACACGCAAATTCATCAAATGTCAAGCTTCCAAATACCCCTCGATTTTTTAGTTTCTTCTCACATATGAGACTTTTACGAGGCACCCAAAAGAGATAAAATTTTTTTTGGGGTCTCCTGCCTTCTTCACTATTACAAAATAGAGTAATTCGAATATTAATACAAGGTATCATATAAATTCTTATAATATTCTTAAAAAATTTGCACTGCCATAATATGTTACAAATTTTCCATTGGATTCAAGGTAAGATCAAAGACTGCAATGCAGCGATGCATACCCATGCACATTTTCAGCAATTAAATCCATGAGATCCAGGTGTGGTCTGGTAATAAATATAACATTTTCAACAGTTGTAGGTTCAAGTTTTCCGCCTACCAAGGGAAACATCTTAACTACGTCATGTTGCTGCACCAAATTGTACTGGGCCACTGAACCAATTGGTCCTGCCAAGGATGCGTCCCAAATGATCACCTGTGATATATACCAACATAAAATTACTCTTTTTGTTTATAAATATTATCAGATTACGCCGAACAGAACTAGATTCAGATTATATCTTTACCTTGGTACCATCACATTTTTCCAACAAACATAGTAATTGTTTCCTAGCATGTTCGTCTACCAATCCGATGTTCAGCTTACCGCTTGACAGGTGAGCCGACGACATTATTTACCGCCGAATACGCCTACAATGATTGTTGGAATTGAAAATGACATGAGATTTAGGTTATATCATGGTTTGACAGATCAGTGGACAGATCACAACTAGCGGACGCCACTTAGGGACCAGGTGATCCGGAAACACCCGAGACTGAGCGCAGGCTTCCGAAGAATTCAAGAACGTTGCCGCGCAAAACACGCGATTCGGAAAATATTCGGAATTTTTCTTTTTTCAACGGGAATTGTCTTTTTCTCATCGTTGAATACTTGAATACGAAATACATCTTCACTCGAAGAAGTGTGGTCTCATCGTTGAGCAACCCAAATGCAAACAATCTACTGAACGCGGCACCACAGTTGTCAAGAAAAAAATAACGCCATTTCGCGTGTATACTCAAATTATAATCGCATATCATGTGCATGAAGGTGTAATTGCTATTTTATCACACAACGATGATAAAGGTACAATAATTGAGTATTGTCACTGAAACATAGTTTCCTACGGATCTCTCTACCATGAATGGGGAACGTGTGAAAGCAAATAATACACCGCACACACGCCACGCGTTGAACTCACCCGAATCCATGAAAAATTGTCATTTAGCAGATAACGGTACAACGTCAAGAAAAATGGTTTATAAATTCATCATAAATGGCTGATAATTTTCATTGAAAGTAACGAAAGTTGATATGATCTAACAAGAAAAAATAACAAACAATAGATCGTGTATATATTTCTGAAAAATGTAATTCGCACTTAATAAAAATTCGGCAGTTCAAGTGTGGATCGGGAACAATTCGTTCCGCTTTGATACCAATCATTACGAGAATCCTGAAATCTGCAGTAACAAGCTAATCGGATCACGAGATGTGTGAGCTGCACAGGTGTCATTAGGAACTGGAGCGAACCTTATAGTGACATCGGGAACGCGTTGCTGTAAAGAAACCGTTCAAATTAGATATCGAAACAGGATTCGCCATTTATAGTTGTAAGATACCCGTATTATGAGGTCAAATAAATTTACCCTCTACTGGTATATAATACAGGTAAGGTTTTTTGATTAGAATTTTAACTAAATTTCGTCCAGGGCAGAACCGAAACACAGTATTCTAATTATGATATGCACATTAAAGTGAATGGTCGAAAGACTTATTGGTCACTAATTCGGAAATGTCTTCCTTGGTCTTGGAGCATCATTCGTTAGTCAGCCACGAATGGTTCATACATTTCTTGGAACGGTTCTCGATTCCCCTATCACATATCTTGGCGTATTTTAAATACGAGCTATAGATAAAATGCAAACAAAAAAAACTCCGATGTATCATATACATAGGTATACTATTATTCATATTTTCATACCAATTTCGTTCATCAAAAGCAAAAAAGGAAAAATCACAGTTATACGTAATACGTGTGGGTTCCACAAGCCATACAGGTGTTATGTGTTATTCGAAGCAATATTAACTTGCCTGAAACGATCGTGTCCATGGACGCGGTTATAGACCTGTTCCGTGGGCTGACTGTTCTTTACATAGACAGGTAACCACGACCGCATGGCATGGCATTGCTCGACATTATAAAGCTCGAGTTCAATGTTAAATTCTATACACGGGCCTTCTTTCCACCGATTCTCAAGATTGAAAGGCCCCCTTTGCACGATTGTACGTACGTACGTACAAAGTGAACTTTTATACTGTTAATCTGTGATTCAGCCTTCGTCTACAGAAGGGTGACGCACAGTGAGCTGGTTCGGGAGTGTTTAGCGAAGAGAATCATTAAATGTTGCGGTACAAACGATTATTAATATGCAAAGTTAATAATGCAGACAGTACAGTTTAATTGTATAAATGAAGTATAGATGAAAATATAGGTATGAGACGAATACAAGAACCCATTAAAACGCGACCGTTAAATCCGAGCTGTAAGGAGAAAGTGCGATAAAATAGCAAAAGAGTTATTAAGAAACATTTCAGGTTGGTATCTCAGCTGACTACTAATCAGAACAATTAGAATGTGAAGGTGCAGCTACCTGCACTGAACTCAATTATAATTCCGGGGTTTCCTTAGTTCTAGATAAAATTCATCTTCCACGCCACATAAATATATCAGACCGAAAGGAAATGGGGTATAGCTTGCCAGAAACAGACAGAAGTAAAAAGAAATTTCTGATTGGGAATACTCAGAGGTATATCTACGCAAGTCTTGCATTATATTAGCGATGCCTATTTTCAGTTTTAATAACGATGATATCGATAATCAACCGATTATAAGAGTCACCGACGATTCATTTCTGGATTACGCGACGTGTTATCGTGAGGTCTATGCCTTGAGCATTTCGAAGTGACTATTTTATAGCCACGAAATAATCGATGGCCCCAGTTCTCCGCAGTCCTGCAAGCCGGCTTGTCCGATCCAGTGAATTACAGCAGAGGCGGTTTTGTTATACAGACTAAAGGATCGAAGTCGCGACCCTGCAGCGAGGCGTGTCATTGATAATCCGATCGTAGCTAATTCTTCGATTAGAAATTGTTCGAAATCCTATGAGAGAGAGTGCATTGATCAGCAACAGTCCTTCTGCAGTTATTCGATTGGGAGTTTTTCTTCCGGATTATTTAAATAGATCATCGCCCTGTTACGCTGATCATCGTCTTTGGAACCGACCGATACTACAATAACGTGTTGGGTGAGTTTTTTGTTCAAACATTAGAATCATAGAAGGTGATAATCGACGCGTCGTTAATAGATCACATTGACCTCGACAATTAATTATCTGTAGTATATTTTCTTTGATTGAGAAAAAGAACAACTTGTACAGCGCAGAAAACAACTGTTATACTTTTCCGTCTAGGTCTCAAATTCTTATAATTTTTTAAAGTAAAAAACCGGTTATCGCAACCGGTAGACTAACCGCTGCGGTATAGGTATATACGATATGACTCACTTATTGTACGCGTATAGTGCAGCATGTCGACTATAAGTGCACCGAAGTACATACTGTACAAAATTTCTGGTTGAAGAATAACGAGAAAAGGAGATATTCATGCCTTGAATAAATTTCACACAACCACGGTCGATTTGGTACGTTGCACGAACAGTTTCGTGTGCATACTAAATTTCGGAGCATTCAACAATTTTCTTGGAGTAAGACCGCTGTTACGTATGACTCGCGACACGCATTCAGCGGCCGGCAGTTTTTCCGCGGTTAACGCGATTTCCGTCAGTTTCTGGAAAATTGTACATCCAGGTTGGACAGAACCCGGAACATTGACAGGGCGTTCTTATTACGGGCAAGCTATACCTTATGCATCACTATTGCGGCCGGCAAACGCCTCGTTCTAATGACCTACTCCTACGTAGACTGGTAAACCTGGGTTCAGTATTGGCCAAGCGTTCACGAGGGCCAGGCTAGTTATATTTCGTTAGCTTTGCTCGAGAGTTTAAGTCTGTTTCGAACGTCTAACGGGTATCTTCTACGAGTGGTCTAAGCATTTACATATAGCAGCAGGACCCTTGGGATTATTACATGATATACACGAATACTCAAGACATATACTCCGAAAAATAACGGTGCGTTTTGTAATGATACCTATGCGTACATTTAGTTGCGAGTTATTTTTTTGATTGAATTCTGTTTTATTCGTCGGCAATTTTTCAGTCGTCTTCACGGATGAAACTAGAGAATGCAGGTGAAACCAACCGCTGTGCATACAGGTAGAACGATCGGGTTCGCGACACCGTTTCATTTTGAAAATAATACGGCCGGGTGAATTGAACGCGCGGGTAGTATATCTGCATGGATTTGCATGGAAAGTCTGCGGACAATTGAACGAAATTGTATATTCAATATTCAAATTTATGCAGCATGAATCCCGGCTAAATCTACCGAATATCCGTTGCTATAGAATTTTCAGTTTCTAATTGATACGTGATTATAAATAAAACTCGAGAATTTTGTTCTACTTATAATTAGAATAGCTCGTTTATTGTCCGTGTAATTATGCCGTGAATACGGCCGTATTCCTTTCACTTGCAAAAAACAAAGTCAAGAAACCAGAAATAGAATATTCGTGTGACAATGATTACCGTGTGATTATATTACTGTATAAAGTTAATATTTATGCTCAAGATGCAGTGTGAACAATTATGTTTATAATTGTCGTCTTAAAACTTAAGCGAGAGAAATTTTTATGATACATCGTTAGGGATTCACTCGTGGTAGGAAAATTATACGCAACCGCTATGATAAGTGATTAGTATGATAGACACCGCATGAGTTCATAAATATGATGTGGTCATGAGTTTTCACCTGCAGTTAGCGTTGATCGTTACCGTGAATTACTGGGGTCAATAGCTTTACTAATTTCAAAGTAAATTGAAACGATTTAAGAAAAATAAACATCCGTGTAATGTGACTCTTGCGTGATTCCGATTCGTGATAATTCACGTTGGGCAATTTACTAAAAGTAATCAATTATTACTTGGAGAGAAGTGTTAATCATAAAAATAGTAGAACACGCGTGTTTACTTTCGAGTTAATCAGGTGTGTACAAAAATGTTTTCCTGATTAGCGTATGGATAATTCTTTTTTTCCTGTTCTTTTTTTACCAATATTCGAGTGAGATTTCTATCTCGAACCATGATTGTACACGGGTCACCGGGGTGAAGATGCTGGACCTTTTTCTATGGGTACAAAAAAACGGGCAATTGTATTTATTTATCTATGTCGCTAATTGATTGAATTGTTGGTCTGAATCTAATCTGTCTCGTATACCTTTCTAATTGAGTTCTTTCGGTGCTGTGACTCGAGCGAATTGAAGATACTATTTTCTCCAAACTTGAAAGCAATGTAATCTGCGGTCAATATTTTTATACCTTTCTCTTTGACTGGGCATTTCATTTGTCACACCAGTCGCGTTGTAGCGATTGGAACGGAAACAATAATAATTTGATTCGGTTCACGGTAATTATTGTTTCCCTGTGGACAATGAATAGGACTCGTCTCTTTATATTTTATACGAGAATTTGTACGTCTATTCGATCGTGTAGCGTATAATAACTCAAGTATGCCTATGCGTAATGCAAACCTATGTTATTTCGTATACGTATACACCCAGCGATGGCATCGATTATGTTCCATATCGCAAGCTGCAATGATATTCAAATCAGATGCATTAATCATTACCTTGGCATATGCATTCTATTCCATCTTCATTTATATGCATGTATAATCCGCATACGTAGGTCTTCCGGAATGGAGAAGCGACTTTGATATACATACAAGCTTATCTAAATTTTAAATCATTGTCAGTACAGGCTGCGATAGTAGAATCGAGAAAAATGACATTAACGCGGTTGTAAGACTTGCATTTATTCTATTATGCTTGTATCGATTTTGAATACTATTTCTCTGGTTTTGTGTGAAAAGAACTACAAGGCTCTTCGATTTCTTAAAAAAAAAAATCAATCAATAAAAATATCCTAAAACAGATAAAATGGTATTGCAATTACTGCTGTAACTATAATTGCACCTCCAAGAATCTATTTCGGTAGCCACGACCGAATTATCAATGTATTTTTGTTATTGATTTTTTAAACGCTAATGATATTTTTATTATATGTTACAGGCGATACGTGATACTCAGAGATCAAAACGATGTATCAGGTGGTATTTCGCCTGGTTGTTTTTGGCAATCTTCTCTTTTCCGATGTTTTAGGACATGGAAGATTGATCGAACCTCCATCCAGAGCTTCCATGTGGAGGTATGGATTTGACACACCACATAATTACAATGATAACGAATTATACTGCGGTGGTTTTACTCGACAATGGCAATATAATGGAGGAAAATGTGGCATATGTGGTGATCCATGGAATGTGAAACAGGCAAGTCCTGAACTACTCTACGATTAAAGATAATGAAATTCATCATACATCCATGTATACCCGAGAAACATTCATCATTCACCTGTGTCGATTTGATTCGATTAAGATTCTCTTTAGATCAATGCAAAAATTCAATGGCATTAATATGATCATCCTTATTATATTACAGCCCCGTCCCAACGAAATAGGGGGAAAATATGGGAACGGTATAATTGTGAGGAAATATAGGACAGGTTCTGTCATCCCTATAAACGTAGAATTGACGGCAAATCATCGTGGATATTTCGAATTTCGATTGTGTCCGCTGAAATATCGTGGCATCGAAGCAACCGACGAATGTTTGGACAAACATATTCTTCTCGGCGAAAATGGAACGGCCAGATATTATCCCGGCCCCGGAAATAAAATATTTGAGAGTTATTACAGACTGCCGGATGATGTAACTTGTGCTCAATGTGTGCTCCAATGGAGATATATCGCCGGAAATAACTGGGGTCAATGTGAAAATGGAACAGGTAATTTTTATAGTATTAATTGATTGGAGAAGTTCGTTTTGGTGAGATTTTCGAAGACGCGAGGAATTTTGTTGAACCGGTAAAGATGCAGTTGGTGACGAAATCCCGTTAAAATCTCTGTACTACACTTATTTAAGCTTGATCAGATTTGGCCTCTTTAGCGCCGCTAATCAATATGTAGAAAGTGCCATCGTTTATGTCATTGAGAACCAAATGGTAATATTGTGTAATTACGGTATTATGATACCATAACTGACAGTTCAATTGTTAGTCAATTGTATTACACAACTTCCGCAAAAATCACTCAACAATATTGATAGGGGTTCAACATAGCAGTAAGTAGAGTTGGTATTTCAATGGAATTTTATGAGATTCGGTTTTTCTAATTAAACCGAATGGGATCTAAAATGATATCCTTATAGGAAACATCATGAAGGCCTCAAACTGTAATAAAGATTTCAATTTTTCCGTTCAACAAATGCGACTCACAGAATTTGATAGGATACGAATTTGTTACAGGAGCTGTTGGGTGTGGACCACAAGAAGAGTTCAGAGCATGTGCAGACATTACAATCGGCGACAGTGAAGCAACATTGCTTCCACATCCGGTCACAGGCAAAATGGATACATCATTTGGAACATCCACTACCAAACAGGCTTATCCAGCACCTACTGAGCCAACTTTGGTACCTGAAGCAACTGGTCCTCATTGGCTATTCAGTTTGGTTATTGTTGGGACATGTCTACTGGTTGTTGTGGCTGTTTTGGCATTATTGTATGTCTATTATTACCATGTTGGGAAAGCGAAAAAATTCTTGATGGTTGAAAAACTCTTGCAACCAAATATTGCTCCAGTTGCTCCACCGCGACACAAAAAAAATCAAACCTCAGGATTGCATTCACCCATGGAAGAAGCATAAGCCAAGTGTCAGGGCTTGTAAAATCTGCACATCTCAACTATCTATCTAGAAGTAAGCCAAGAGCTTTTGCCTTGTAACATGTAAGTGACCTATTTTGTATCCCCGACCCTGTGTATATACATGTATGCCTATCCGTCCGATAAAATTATTTATTCAATGACTGATGTAATATTGAATATAGAAAACTTGAACCTGTTGAAATACTTAAAAAGTATTATACCAAAGAAACATTCGAAACGGTATCAAATGCAGCAGGTGATTTGAATTCGTGTGATCTACAAAGTAAACGCAGCTTTGCATATGGTTGAAATTTTAAATATGCAGATTGCTTGCGATAACATTCAATGTCAAATTCGTTATTTTATGGTAAATATAGAATGATAAGGTCGATGCGTTACACTATATTATTTTTTATTTGCAAGAAGCATATTTCTAAAATCTGCATTGCTCATTGGTTCTTTATGGTCAATATTACTTGATGTACCTGCATTGCCATTCTTGACGGGAGGTTTGACGCTACGTGGTATCATAGAGAGCATTGTCTTCGGCGTATTCAATCCAGTACGGCTCGTTGTTGTGCCACCAAGAGATTTAATTTGGGCAAGATCTTCATTGAGCGATCCCTTCTTACGCTCCGGAGGTTGACTAACTGCGACACTGATGACTTTATCCTCAATTGTCATGCCATCTGTAGCTAATAAGGCCCTACCAGCGTCAGCTTCATTTTGAAAATCAACATATGCAAGTCCTTTGGAATGACCGTTACGGTATGTCACCAGGCGAACATCTTTTACAGTGCCATGAGCACCAAAAATTTCTTCAATTTGTTCCTTGGTCGTGGTCACGGGTAAACCTGTAAATGCAGGAATACAACTTCCACTTGAAAATGCTCTACAGCAGAGGAAATAATTCATCAGGGTTTCCAAAGATTTCACAAACAATTCTTAGGTTCCATTCACATGTTACCTCAACAAAACCCTCGACTGTAATACTGAAATATGGAGATGACACGCTACCTTTTATGAAAAGTTTATTCTTTTCAAGTCCACAGCTATACTTAAATACTGTACTTCTTGTTGTCTTATCAGGATCGCATCGTGACACAAACATTGGTCTGCCATTTATCGGTACTCGGTCCAATTTCAATGCCAGCTCAACAGCATCCTGTGGAAATATACACTTGCTGTAATATGTACTTGACTGTATGCTCAAATATTATAATATAGATTGAGTTGGGAATTAGCTCACTCGACTGTATATCTGCATGCATGGTTTATAAGTGATCGAATGAATACCTACTGGACTACTGAGCTGCACATAACAAAATCCTTTGCTGCGGCCCTTAAAGTCCTTAACCATTTTAAAAAGAGTGATTGGTCCTGCAGGCGCAAGTGCGTTTCTCACTTCCTCTTCTGTTGCAGTATAATCCAAGTTGCTGATGAACACTGTTATCCTTTCATCTACAGTCTGGGAGTTGTCATCTTCCATCTTCTCATCTTCTTTTGAATTAAAACCTGGAGGTGGTGCAATTTTTGGTTTGCTTTCCGTTTCATCCTCCGGTGGTTTATAGCCAGGTGGTGGTGCTACTTTTGTGTCTGAACTCAGCATACTTTTTTTTAATTTCGGCTTGGCAGGAACCACAACTTTTCCTTGTTTGCTTGGAGATCCACTCAAGTTTTTCCATCTTCCAGAATCATCTGACTTTCTTTTAGCTGTTCGTTTTGGAAGCACTGCTGAGACTGTTTCTGGTGGAACTACTTGCTGTACTTTCTGTCGTTCTTCGGCTACTTTTTCTAACTTCTCTTTTGTCTTTACCTCACAAAATTCTAATTGCTCAAGTGTGCCTTCGTCTCTTTCAAAGTCTAGCCACGCATTACTTATACTCTCAGGCCAATCTTTGACAGATGCCAAGGCTCTCTGGAATAATTTACGGAGATGCTTTGTATCCCCGTAACATCTGTAGGAAAAAATTTCATAGCATGGTAGTATTTCTCATGCAAGAAAAACAAATATTATATTTCAACAGCAAGTTATATTCGAAACACATACCTCTCCAATGAAATATATTCCAGCCAACTAGCAGCTGCTGCAGAATGTCCTAGAGACAATATATCAGCCCATATAGATCGGGTTTTCTCCATGTCATTTGCATGGATGGCCTCCGTTCTGGCCCAATATTGCAATACAACACAACCTTGATCTCCATCCAAACCAAAAGCATTTGCCAGATATTCACAAGCACGGTTGAACGTCTCCCTAAGAATTTCCAATAGTTTTTCCTTGTCATCTGGATACAAATCAAGCCTGCGACGTAGATATTCAAGGTAAGTCAGCCACATACTACGATATTCTTGGGCAGACGAAAAACCAGCTATCAAAGCTTTTTCAAGTAAAGCCTGCACGTCGGGCAAAGGTTTATCCCATCTCTCATAGGCTCTTAGCCATTTTTGCCAAATCGCTGAACACCAAGATACGTTTCTGGTTGCTCTATAGTATAAAGAGTCTAGTACGGATTCAATTTTTACATTATTCTCCATATAAGTAACATATTCTAACCACAATGGACCTTCTAAGCTTAACTCTGCAACAGCCCGTTCGTAAAGTATATTAACCCTAGCAGGGTCTCCGTTTTGCTTCTCAAAGAGTACATACGCCCTGTAGGCATCAAGTATTTCAGGCTCGTTTTGAGCTGAAATAAGTTTTTCTTCAAACGGTAGACGCAAATTTAGTTTGGCAAACGCGCGATCATATCCTGTTAACACGATGTTGTCATCCAAGGTTGCTTGAGCTCCATCCCCCATACGCCATGTCTCGTATTCCTCATATGCTTTCTCCATATCGAGTAAAGGACAAGCTAATTGACGGCGGAACAAGGCTCCAACACGATCAATTTGTTGCTTACGTGCAGATTCATTAGATGCATCAATCTGAAAGCGGATGAATAATTAATTGCTATTATTACTGATTATGAGAAGTAGTGCCATTTCGTCAGCTTCATTTTCATTCATTTCAGCCAACATTTTTTAAATAGGCAAATCAAAATAGTAGCATCGTTACTTTGTCATGAAAATTGAGAGGCTACATAGATTAGAAATTAGAGAATGTCATGATAATTCTATTTCCAACTACATTCAAGACGTGATTTCATAGAATGAATGTAATTAAGATGACTATAACAAATATGTGTGCTTACCATTAACACTAGAACATTTTCAAATTCTCTGAATGCTTCCCAAATAATTGCACCCTTTGTAACGTGCAAGCCAACAGAGGTCAATGCTCGTTCAAATAAGTTCCTAATATTCTGATTCGCATCATTTCCTGAGCCCACACTTCCAATAGCAAACTGGAGATATTCCAACCAAACCTCAACAGCTGCAAAATAATAAAAATTTTAATTTGTAAGAACTTATGATACTATTGAATGACTTTATATGTAATCGTTTATAACTTAATAGATCTAGTATATTACGTACAAAGATAATCTTTTACAGCTTGTTCGCACAATTTCGTGACCTCTTCTCTCTCAGTTTGTGTTTTAACGAGATTGATTTCGTCTCGTAGCCAAGGCAGCCATAGTTCGGAATTAAGAGGATATTTCAAACTCATTTCTTGTCTGGCATGTTTCAGCTTTCCTGAATATTTTTCACCCATGTTTTGTAACTTCATAATCAGAGCTACATGACTGTTATAGTCGTAGGGATTTTCTTCCAACTTGGATTCCAAGAGTTTGATCTCAGCCTCGCCATCATCTTCATTGTCAGAATCGCTGCTATCATCGTCATCGAGTTCTTTATTTAAATCAGCCTCATCCTCAATCACAATATCGGTATTATTTTGATCGTTACCATCCCCCTCGTCGGAATCCAGGAGGGAATCGCTGTCAATATTATCGAGCACACCACTCTCGGGATTTCCTACTTCCATTTCGTCAATTTCATCCATTTTCAGTAGATCAGTACGGTTCTATTCAAACACTGGACACTAACGGCTAAAGTTTACAAAAAAAGAAGAGGATTCCGGCACAATATTCGTTTCCTGGCGTGTCAAAGTTAAAAGGTTATGACATCAGCCAGACAGTTTATTTACATGGACATTTTTTTCCTCTTGGTGCAGAAATCTGTGTCATTGAGAACAGACAGGTACTGCCTCTGATTTTGTTGGTATTGCACTTACTTGAAGGTCAAAGAAGATGCTCTAGACGTTCGGGTCTTTTCCTCATTATTCTATGGTTTTGTGAATTACACTGTCCCAGATGTCAATTACAATCGCTGTCAGATGGCGCGTTACATGATTTTATAATGATTTTACTCGTCATTTCACCACCGGCCTACTCAACCTCCTACTCATCATTGACTGAGAAAAGATACACACAACTTACATACCACCATCTCATATCCCAAGTGCATATTTCCCGTTCAAATTATGCAGAAGATGAATTTCCTGGTTCTTCAATTTTCCAGTTTTTCAATATTTTTCTGTTAGATAATAGAAAATTGGCTACTTCATAGTAGGCTCGATGATTTAAATTGCTTTGTTGATGTGGATTCACTCTATTGAGAAAATTGAGAAGTTCCCTTCGCTGGATTATGATGTATTCATACACTTATTTTTCAGGACATGTATATGTGTACTTTGATGTGTACATACATGTTTCGTACAGTTGGTGGCTTATACATTTAAACATACATGCACGTATAAAGAAAAATGGCGCCGGTGATGAGCTGATCTGGGATGGGCGTCCTGTTAAATGAGAGTAGATCTTTTTTTTACGCGATAGCGATAATGAATGGTGATATCACGTCAAAGGAACATGGCGATCTTTCAATTTTAAAGTGACAATAATACCCTAGGGTAGTCCTCGCTTATTTCCCGCTAGTTTCTTGTACTATTCCGTTCTGTTCATTGTATGTTGCTGGTTTACTAAGTGCTGAATAATATAATTCCGTCATATCAGTGAGAGTGCTACGTCGTGTTGTGCTGAACAATAACAAAATAGTAGAATAATATAGACACAATTAAACCTAATCAATCATCGTCTCGAGGGCTGTTTCTAAGAAAATGGCCCGCGAATATGATCACTTGTTCAAGCTGCTGATCATTGGAGATAGTGGTAATTTACTTTTTCCATTAACCCATCATCAATTTAATGAACAATCATGCAGCACAATCTTTTGCAACTTGATACAGTCCACCTCATACTTTGCCCGTATGATGACACATGGGCACCTCGAAGTTCGACACATAACTTTTTTTGCCCCTACATACCGTCTTAAACATTGATTCAAATTTCGTTGAAATATAACGATAAATACGTATTAAACATGTACTACTAAATGTCATCTTTGAGCTAGAAACGTAGAAATTTTATCATATGTGACGTTTTGATTGCAGCCACTTACAAATCAAAAAATTCGTCATGTTGAGACCAAAGGCCACTTCTATGTTTGTATATCAGAGACATATTTTTACTGTGAAATGTTATTAACAAAGCATTTGAAAGTATGGTGATTGATCCATTGAAAATTATAGTGTGTAGTTTTCAAATATCTTCTGACATATTAATCTATGACTTGAATAATTCTGTTTGGGCTCATAGATCGAAGTAACTAAATTGGGGCCTGGCATTTGTTCACGGGTATGCGGGTATATTGTGTTTTCTATATCTTATTTTGAGGATTCGGGTAGCTAGGACTCATCAAAACTTGGCAACTATAGATTATCTGTGAAAATTATTAAGATTAAAAAACAATTATTATTAAAAGCAATATCACTTAAAAAATGCATGACATGCTAAAATTGAAAACAATTCCACTAGTACAGTGTAAACTAATGAAATTTTCATCTGTTTCCTTGCCTAAAAGCTATTCATAAGCATTAAGTGAATGTTTTTTGTTATCTTTAAAGGTGTGGGTAAGAGTTCCCTCCTTCTGCGATTTGCAGATAATACATTTTCCGGCAGTTATATCACAACAATAGGAGTGGATTTTAAAATTCGAACTGTGGAAGTTGATGGGGAAAGAGTAAAGCTACAAATTTGGGATACAGCTGGTCAGGAACGGTTCAGAACGATAACGTCAACCTATTACAGAGGAACACATGGTGTCATAGTCGTTTACGATGTAACCAGTGGAGATTCCTTTGCAAATGTGAAACGATGGCTGCATGAAATTGAGCACAACTGTGATGTGGTTAACAGGGTCTTAGTGGGTAACAAAAATGATGCACCACATCGAAAAGTAGTCCTCACCGAAGATGCCCAGAGATTTGCCACTCAAATGGGTATTCAATTGTTCGAAACATCTGCAAAAGACAATATTAACGTTGAAGAGGTTTGTTACTTTTTACAAGTCTTGATTGCATCCTACAAATAGTTGAGTTGCTCTGGATCTTTTCAGATTCTTTGTCAGCAGAAATCATTTGTAGATAAAGAATTGTAAATTCTAATCTCAGTTTGGAATTATCTTTATTTTCATATGGGTTTAAATGTAAATTATCATATTGAAGTCCATTATTTGTGAAAAATCAAGAAAATCCAACAACCTTCTACTTGATAGAAAATAAGTATTGTTCTCGATAATTTAGAAGCGTTGAATTATTTAGAGAATGCAGAGTATTGTTAAGTATTTATAAATGCTAAATATAGAATACCGTGATTGCTCAAGTGAGTGCATCATCGTCAGCTGTTTTTGTTCAATTTTTTTTGCCATGGTAACATACGAATCTAACACAAGTGTTTACAATCAAATTCTTACTATTAGATAAGATAGTTGAAATTCTATTCTCTGAAAAAAAATGATCACAAAAGAAAATTTGTTGGATATTGTAAATTGTGTTAATGTAAAACCATGATTTCATTTCAGATGTTCATGGCCATAACGCGCCAAGTGTTACGAACCAAAAAGGAAAGGAAGGAACGTCAAGCTATACAAACCAAGGAGACAGTGAACTTGAGCAAAAGTACCAAACAACATAGACGCAAATGTTGTTAGCAATAATATTATCTAAAACATTACCACTCTTTCTGATCATTGTTTGCTATGTTGATAGCACAGAATACGACAGAACTGATGTTACCGATGGACATGAATAATAATAACGTTCCAAATTTTATATAGCAAATTTCTATAGTTTAAGAAGGCATAGTCCAGTTACTCTTTCGATAGGAAGGTGAACTTAAATTTCGAATTTTAATAAAAGGCATGGAATCTTTCTGTACCTTAGATAAGTGTGTTAAATTAAATTAAGTACAAACCAGTAAAGTAGAATTTTGAAATAAGATGAGGTTAAAAGTATGTGTGGCTCTCTCCTAAATCTAAATTCGCGAGCTTGGAAAATTTACTAAACTTTAGTTTGAATTTTAGTATCTAAAATCAACGCAACAACAATGAATCTTTCAAGCATGTTGAAACGGAGGATAGCAACACAATGAATAAACATACAATTTTGGCATGTCCGAAATGTCAGTTGTCTGTATTAATCTGTGGTAATAGTGAAGGTACTAAGTCAGATTCCAACCACCAATCAGTGCTGATACTATTATTTCTATTATTGTTACGATTTTTAATTCATTATTGCTATCGTTTTTCAATGCACATCTCTGATTGGCTACTGAATATCATAAGAAAAAATGTATATACACCGTCGCCAGCCTCAACTGTACCCCAAGTATTCCTCTTTCTTTCAACCAAGTGTATTCGAATTCTTATATTGTTATACGATAATAACAAATTGTATTGTAATATTAATTATTATACATTTATATAATAAATAAATAGGCGTCTATGCATTTAGAGGTTGCCAATCATTTATTCTCTAATTTCCTTCTTTTTGATTCGAAAACACTGTTTCATTCTATGTGGTTTTTCCGCGCATTTATGATTAAAATTTTTTTTTTTGCGAGGCCAAAATGCGTGGGGTGGGGCGAGAGGAGATTGATAATCATTCGGAAACAGATTTATAAAATTCTTTGTTTTATACAAGATTCTCTATTTTACATATCACATTTACATTTTTGTCAAAGATGTATTACATCCATTCATCGTGTTATTAAGACGTGATCAACGGTACTAAACAGAAATACCAGGCAACCAAACCTCAAGATAGAACCATGAGCCACCAAAGCGCTGCCTTCCCATCCTTTTTCTAAATAGCCGTTACTGTAATTATTACTTATATGGCTTAGAGGTTGGCAGCTACATGAAATTTTCATTCCATCATAATCTGGTGATAGCTCTTTATTTTTATTTGCAATAGATTTTATAGCATCCGTAGTTTCTTGATCTTTTTTTGCGTTGCCTTTGCCTTTTTCTTCATCTCTAATTTCCATAGTTGAAGAATGGGCATAATCACAAGAATATAAGATGTTATCTACAACCGTTCCGTGTTCGCTGTAGTTCAACAGTTCGTAACGATTAGTAGTCTGAAACAGAATATCAAAAGCATTTTTTTGGTATAAAGTTAAGTAAGTATAATTAGGTATCAGTCTTGGATAGATATGACACTGAAATCTTATTTTCCACATTTACATTAAATCTATACTGTTGTAGTATTTTTTTTTTTTGTATCAGCTTTTAGCACATCTACAAACGTATAAGAATATGTATGGTAATGGAACGATAGAACAAATATAAAAGCGATGTCAAAAATTGTAAGTACTATACATGTATAGTATGTTTGTATGCAGTCTAGCAGTAATTATCAGTTATACTTGGTGGAATTGATGAAAAAAAAATTGTCTAAGATATTGGTATCAAATTGAGAATTATCATTGCGAGCCCAAAGATACAAATAAGGTATAAAATATAGAAACTTAGATTTAGGAAAGATTATTGTACTCGAGACTATGTTGACCCAACGTCACATGCACAAGGAATAAATAGATTTTCAGTACATTGACGAAATCCTACTGGATTATGTCTAATATAGCATGAAACCCTATGCCAATGAAATATTTAACTGAATTAAGCAAAGTTCTATGAATATCATTTACTGATATCATAAATCGATTGTTTTATGCAATGATGTTGAATATATGAAATTTTAAGTCGTGTCATTCATTACCTCGTCATAAAAGATGATGGCATGTTTGGACGAAGTGCAACAGCAGTTCCCATACTTCGCTAACAGTAAATCACAGTCAGCTCCATTTCCAATGGTAAGTGTTCTGCGCGTCATGAAAGTAGGCGGCCCTGGTTTTTGACTAAGTGGGAACATCACAGCCCTTGCCTTTGATTGACAGCGTACAGACGCGTAATCTTCTCCCATCGGGTTGAGTATTTGTTCTAATCTTTGTTGGGCTAAGGTTTCTAGAACAGGCCTTTCTAACAACTGTATTCCTTCCCTGGTAGAGTATTGGCTTACATTTTCATAATATCTCATCGAACTCTCTACACTATTTGCTTCATCTAAATTTTTTTGCTTGGCTCTGGGCTTGTCCTCTTTACTGTCCATATCACAGTCACTATCAATTGAAAAATTACCATTCGTAACTTTTTCATTATTTGACTTATCAGGTTGATGTGTCTCTGTCGTGTGTATAGTCGGTTGAATTACATTATTCATTTGATACAAATGGTTTGGCTCCATTTCAGGTGGATTGGCATAATGATATTTAACCGCAGTTGGTACTTGGACTCTAGACTTGGAATGAAGCTTGACTTTTACCCGAAACGGTGGGTTTGCAGCTCGAGCTTTCCGCAGAAATTCTAATTTTACAGCTTGCTGATCGAGACGACGAGATGCATACTTGTCCCATAGTTTAAGGCGATCCGTTGCACCACAAGATGGCAACAGATTCTGGTCTAAAAAATGGTTGGGATGATTGGGGCACATCCATCGACCTTTTGGGAAAGCAGTAAGAGGAGGATCCAGGCAATCCTGATGAAAATAGAGTGGACAATAGTCGCAGACTATCAATGGAGCCTTCCGACAACTCCGACCGCATTCAAAGCATAACCGAGCAGGTAGTGGAACCATCAATCCACTGTCCAGGCAATGACTCTTGCCTGAAAGTAAGAATAAAAATGAAATATAGGATTCCCAGAATAAAGGAGATGTTAGCCTGGGTTTGCATTATTTCATAAGAGTTTGAGTACTTGCCATTATTGGTACAAGAGTTTTGCTGCCTTCCTTTTTTACCAGTAGATTGGTTTATTTTATCAGTTCCTGGAAAAGTGATAGGCATTTGTAATTCACGTGGGAGCTCAAATTCTCTAGGATTCAGAAGCGAAGCTGCTATTGCCAGCGTTTCCAGGGCTGATTTTCTCTTTTTTCTTTTATTTGTCTCAGTATCTTTTTTATTTGTATTGGCACACTGGCATGCGTGACACATCCATTCTCCATTTGGTATGTCTCTTGCATCCAATGGTGGATCGCTATAATGTGTGACAAAATATTCGTGTAAGCACTAGGAAAAATCCAACATGTAGCAGGAACGACAATACAAGAGTTGGGATTGACTTGATTTGGAGAAAACTAATCATAACAAGGTCTGCTACATGTGTATTAAGACACTTACTGACACTGCAGGTGGAACGAGGCTGGACATTTATCACAACAAATCAGCTCTCCTCCATCATGACAGGCATCACAAGAATCTCGATTGTGACCACGTCCTGGTCGTTTGAAATACGGATGGCTTTTATCATCTTTGTCTTTCTTGTTTTTTGTTGTTTTTGACTCCTCTGAGACAGGGGGTGCTATGAGAGCCTGGATTTGCTGCAGCAATGAAGAATGATTGAGGTATGATTGAGAAATTATCATTTAATGTTTAAAAAAAATTACAGTAATTTACAGGGTTAGGTCACTTACTGGCATTAGTCCTCCACCTGTGTTCAAGTCGTATTCAACGGTACCCATTTTAAGAGATCTCGTTGAACAATCGATGGAAGAACTTCTACAGGGTTAAACACACCATTTGAAATGATCAAGATTTAACACCCGCTTCTGATGACCGGCGACCTCAGTGTTCGTTTTCCCACGTATTTGTACCTGATAAATACTGAAGTAAATATGCGACTCTGACGGAGTATGTTGTTAACTTATTTTTTACGGTAGATGTCCGAATGTAGCAAATAAAAAACGTTGTCGATTTTCGATACCTCTCGGATCTGTCGGGCCATCACCTGTGTACAACTTCATTTCGGTAATCTACGGAGTATTCGAGAGGAATTTTGACTCGTCGGTCGTGATTTGCGGTTAGAGTTGGCAGGTGTACTTTCATCTCACTAAAAATGAGTAGTTCTCAAAAGTTACCTAAAGGCAAAAAGCACAAAAAGGGTGGAAAAAGAGATGATTTCGACGACGATGATGATGCTGTACAGGCGACAGATAATATATCCGAAACCACAGTCAAAGAGCAGAATAAAAAATCTGTTCAGAAAACGCATGGTTCCCAGATGGTTTCCAAGGGTAAGAAGAGTAAAAAAAATTCAAAGAAAGAAGATCTCTTTGACGACGAAAATTCGGCAGATGAAACCAATAAAATTTCGACATTCGTCAACGAGGAATCTGATGAAGATGCTGGTGAAAAAATTTTTGCAGCACAGATAGTGAAGAAGGGAAAGAAAAACAAGAAGAATTCAAAGAAAGACGATTTCTTTGATGACGATAACGATGATGACGCTAAACTAACAAAAAGTATTTCCGAATTGGACATTGAAGACGTTGATGAAGACACATCCGAAAGAATAAAACCTGTTCAACCGGTACGTAAAGGTAAAAAGAATAAGAAGATTGCAAAAAAAGCAGAGCAATTCGACGATGAAAGTGTCACACATTCGATAGAGAATGTATCGGATGTAAGTGATGAAGAAGAGCCTGATGATGAGGGTGAAAAAATACGTGCAGCTCAAATTGTAAAGAAAGGTAAAAAGAATAAGAAAAATTCCAAGAAAATTGAAATTGTTGACGATGAACCTGAGGAAGAGGTAGTAGAAGATGATGCTGAAGTAATAGTAGAAGAAAAGGCAGCAGTTTCAAAACTTACGCACAAGGAGAAAAGAAAGTTGAAAAAACAACAGGAGTATGAAGCTACTGTTGAAATGATGACGAAAAAAGGAGGACAAGGACACAGCGAATTAGAATCAAATTTCACCGTTTCTCAAAGCCTCAATCAAGGCAGGGGACAGCAGCAGCTAGATAACGCAGTTGATATCAAAGTTGAAAATTTCAGCATAGCTGCAAAAGGAAAGGATCTCTTCACTAATGCTAGTCTTTTAATCGCTCAAGGGAGGAGATATGGGCTTGTTGGACCCAATGGGTGAGTGACTGGAATATGTGTGTTTGTACAAAAAAAGTGGTTCAAAGATGATGTAAAATCAGTTTCTTGGATACATTATCAAACTCATGTTAATATATTTGTGGCAGTTACATTTTCTATGAATCGATATTCATTAAAAACGTTTTATTTTTTCTAGCCATGGCAAGACAACGCTACTTCGTCACATAGCTAAAAGAGCTTTTGCTATACCACCAAACATAGATATCCTTTATTGTGAACAAGAAGTTGTAGCAGACGATACACCGGCTGTCGAAGAAGTGCTCAAAGCTGATGTCAAACGCACAGAGTTATTAGCAGAATGCAAAAAATTAGAAGAACAAGCAGAGAAGGGTGATACCAAAGTTCAAGATCGCCTTCAAGAGGTATTATACTTCCTCAATATGTTTTACCATCTTAGAAAAAAGCTTTCAGAAACCAATTTAGTGTCATTTAGAAAATTTTTACATTCACTTACGCCTTGTTTTTATAAATTGTATTTTGTAGGTTTATGAAGAGCTCAAAGCAATCGGGGCGGATTCTGCAGAACCGCGAGCCCGCAGAATTCTAGCTGGTCTAGGTTTTAGCCGTGCAATGCAGGATAGGGCTACTAAAAATTTCTCAGGAGGTTGGCGCATGCGTGTCTCATTGGCTCGAGCTCTCTTTGTTGAGCCGACGCTGTTACTGCTTGATGAACCCACTAATCATTTGGATTTAAATGCTGTTATATGGTTGGATAATTATCTTCAAGCATGGAAAAAAACTTTGCTCATAGTCTCTCACGACCAGAGCTTTTTGGACAATGTCTGCACTGATATTATTCACTTGGATCAGCAGAAACTGTACTATTACAAGGGAAATTATAGCATGTTCAAAAAAATGTTTGTTCAGAAGCGCAAAGAAATGATCAAGGCTTATGAGAAGCAAGAAAAACGCTTAAGAGACTTGAAGTCTTCTGGGTCTAGCAAAAAACAAGCTGAGAAAAAGCAGAAGGAAGCGTTGACTAGGAAGCAAGAGAAAAACAAGTCCAAGATGCAAAAACAGGAGGAGGAAAATGGCCCTCAGGAATTGCTGCAGAGGCCCAAAGAATATCTAGTCAAGTTTAGATTTCCGGATCCACCTCCGCTGCAACCGCCTATCCTTGGTTTACACAGTAAGTATTCCACTCTTCACATATGTATGCTTTGGTGAATTCCCTTTTCATCCATAGTTGATAAAAAAATTATTTTATAGATGTTACCTTTGCGTACTCGGGCCAAAAGCCCTTGTTTATTGATGTGGACTTCGGTATAGATCTAACATCGCGGATAGCAATTGTCGGCCCAAACGGTGTTGGTAAATCCACCTTTCTGAAACTCTTGACTGCAAAGATTGAACCACTACAGGGAGAGCTTATAAAAAATCATCGTTTGGTAAATGGAAAAAGAAACCTATTCAATTCTCTTTGAAAGCAATATTATTTTAAAACTAACATATCGTACTTTTATATATTCATAGAGGATAGGTAAGTTTGATCAACATTCTGGAGAACATTTGACCGCCGAGGAAACACCGTCTGAGTACTTGATGAGACTCTTTGATTTGCCGTACGAAAAAGCACGGAAACAATTAGGAACTTTTGGATTAAGCTCTCACGCTCATACGATAAAGATGAAAGATCTGTCTGGTGGACAAAAAGCACGTGTTGCCTTAGCCGAGCTTTGTCTCAATGCTCCCGATGTCGTTATTCTCGATGAACCTACTAACAATTTAGATATTGAGTCCATTGACGCCTTAGCCGAGGCTATGAACGAATACAAGGGTGGAGTTATTATAGTTTCTCACGATGAACGTTTGATTCGTGAAACCAGTTGCTGTTTGTACGTCATTGAAGATCAACGGATTAACGAAATCGATGGAGACTTTGACGATTATAGGAAAGAGCTTCTTGAAAGTCTTGGAGAAGTTGTTAATAATCCAAGTATCGCTGCCAATGCAGCAGTCTTGCAGTGACCAGGTGCAACATGGGTTAAAGTCAGATCAAAATCCCTGGGTAGTCATGTTCGACCGATAGTCCTTGAGTACTTCCACTGAAGAGAAATGATTAAATATGAATAATTAGATATGCTTCAAATTTATTCACCTACGAATATCGATATAAATCGAAGCAGTCTGGATATTTTTTACTTATGTACAACGAAAAACAGTTGTACCGTGAGCCTTACTTAATTATACATACAAATGGCCTCAGCATCGCTAAGTAAAAATAGACAATTAACAAGGTGATTGGTGATGTGCGAATTGGTGGTTTCGTACGAATGATTCACGTATCGATGTGTGAAAACACAAGAAAGCAGTGAATCGTTTTACTCGTGCGTGAGATGATGAAAATATTGAGCAACAAGAATCCTGAACTGCACCATTTTTTATAATAAATGGAATTGATAATACGTTGTCACATGGCGTTTACCAATAATAGCTAGGAATAACAAATATTACAAATGATATGATAACACAGTGAAATATATCAAAGTAAATTATTTTTATCAATATTATAGGCTCTTTAAACTGCTGTAATAACTGTGGTTTTTGTAAAAATCGTTGAAAATTCAATTGTCTGATGGGTTTTATTCATCACATACCTGATTCCCTTGTGTTCCTTAAGTTTTTTTTTTTCCCTGACCTCACAAATCTATCGTCCATATGCCGTAGGAAAAATCTCATGTATGAATATCCACCGTTGTCACGTTCGTGGAATTTTGAAAGTATCCACATAATACGGCGTAATTATTATAAGTTCACGCACGATGTAATAAACACTTTGTAGAAATTCATGGGAATAGAAATTTGGCTTTTGAAATGGAAGGATCTTCGTTTGATAAATATTCATGCCGGTCCGAAGACTCAACTACACGTGAATTTTGATGTGTACAAAATAATTATGCTTCTGTTCGCTTCTCAAAAATAATGAATTTTCGAAAATCTCGTGAGTGCTAGGTTCAGTGAAAAAAACATTTACGGCATATTTTCGTTTATTATCATTTATTTACAACGTATTAACTAGTTTCATAAAAATAATGTAAGGTACGGAAAAAAATGCATGAGAGCTGCACGGAGAAGGCCGTTGCAGCTAGAGAGCGTGACCAGAGATGCAGATAAGCTATGGGTGGACGTTCAATATAACAGTTCTAGCGGACTGATTTGTCGGCTTTTCATTTTCTCGAGTATCGTCAATATCTTGGCTTCAGCAGTTCTATTTTCTAAATCCCAGTTTACGTAGGGTCTTCAGATCGACGTCTCTGTAGTAATCCTCGCTAAGAAATGTTTTGTCAATTTTAGATAAAATTCATACAAAATTAAACAAGTTGACAAGTTTCGTAGCTAGTAATAACATCAGACGAATGATTAAATTTAGAACATGATTAGAGAGGGTGTACCGTAAATTCGAATGTCGATAATCTGGTTTTACCATTTTCTACATAGAGCGTGAAGATTTCAACTTTCTCAACTAGTACAATTATTTTAGGTGAAAAAGATAGGAATTAACGCCTGACGTTATAGGTGCATTCGAAAATTTGTCGTCACGGTCTACATGCCAGCAGAAAATTAGACGTAGAAAGATTTTGAAAAGTATGAGTAGATGGCCCCGGAAAAATATCGCGTGTATAATAATTTTTACCCAGATAAAAATTCAGAGAAAGAACAATTAAAAAATCATGAATATTCACGCGACCATGAGTAACCACAAGTTCAGAGTTATAATACATATAGCTGTTCGAATAGTTTAAGTATAGTTATATTTAGACATAGGTATACTATAGGTATGTTACTTACATATAAATTCATGTCACCACATCACATACATGCAACACAAAACAGACAGGGGAAATTGGATGAACACATAGAGAGAGTGTGGAAGTTACGAACAAGAATAAACCGTGATTAATTTTTGAGATTTTTTTTGTTTATTTTGTTTTTTTCTTTTTATTTAAAAATATGTGAGCAGGGGTGGGTTCAGGGTTTCCTCTCGGGGATTTTTGTTGGGCTGCAATAGATATACATCAAGTAAGAGTTCTATCGACGAAAATTAAGTTATGCATATAAGGGTCCCGAAACAAAACAAGATATACAAAATGGGGTATAACAGCTCCATCGCCAATAGTTTGACGACGTGTGATTCATAAGTTAAGAGTGTGAAACAAAAATAAAAATCATCGAAATCTACGACGATTCATTCGGTGGACCCAACTCTTCCTCCTATACTTTCACAAGTGGATTTTATATCGTACGTGTGTTTCGTTAATGATTAAATTATTCGACGACTGGGGCGGAGGGCCTAGCGGGGGCGGAGGGTCTGGCGGGGGCGGGGACGTTGGGCCTGGGTTTGCTCTTCGGCGTGTTTCGAGATTCTCCTGAATTTGACAATCCGGACAAAAGTTCGCTCTTTTTGATGCCCTCCAGATCCAGATCGCCGTAGTAATCCTCACTGTAAAGCAGAACCGGAAAAATCGAGGGATGAGGATATGCGTGGGTGCGAATGAAGGACGTTACATAGAACGGTCGCATCTAACAATAAACCAAATTTGTCAATCGAACGGATAGTTCAAAACAATTGAAAGGAAATCTCGCACGGGTGATAATTCTAGCAATCGATTTTTACTTTTTATCTATCATATAATCACTCGCAATATTTGACTGGAAATGATGAATCTAATGAAAAATTAAGTCTTTTTGTTACATTGGTTTTCGTCTATGAATTACTCTACTGTTTGGCTTACCTTAAATAAAAACAGTTTCGTTATTCAATAGCAAGCAATTTGGTGATTTCCGAGAAAGAGCAACGTTATTCCATAACTAATTGCTAACCGGAGCCAGCTAGTTAAGGTCGTGATTAGTCGAAGCTGAGCGTAATTGTTAGTCAAGGTTATTGTAGCTTGGTAATTTGATACGTGAAACTTCATTTTCATACCCATATAATAGTTACGAGAAACGCGAAGTTCATTTCCGTCTTCTATAATCCTACTCGCTTTAACCCTGAAGTATCCACGATGCACGTACGCAATCACAAGGCAATCGAGGACTTACAGATAAAGAGGTATCAACGAGGAAAACTGAGCAGCCGAAGAAAATGAAAAAAGCATTCCAGAAATAGACGAGTTACGTATAATAGTACAAAAGCGGATGCATGTTTGGCGACAGAGTATAAGTAACAAAACAATTAAAAAACAAAGTCGGAAGACACTTGTTAGTATGACAGCGATCGGATATAATGAACTCACCATCCGGGAACGTCTGAGGGTTCTTCGCAAGCTCCGCTGCCGTCGGTATCTCCAATTTTGAAAACGGTACCGATCGGACATCCGTATTCCCTAGCAATACCTTCCAAGCAGACGTAGTATTTTCTACAGTCATCTGGGTGAGCGTGCCTCGAAAAGCTTCCGGAAGCTCCGCTGACTTCACCGGCAGCTGGGCAGGTGAATCCTCCGGCAACCTCTGCAACGATAAAGAGAATCATAAGAATTTCACTATTGCATCGGGCCACATCATGAATGTCCCGCTAAGTGAGCCGCAACGTGACCCCGCTACTTGCGTCTCGCATCGCTGGCGTTGCAGTACCGCAAGGATTTCCTGCATCGCGGTTTTAGAATCAAACGAATCTTAATTGGTAAAAAATTTTCTCACCCTCGGTTCTGCATTCGGGGACCTGATCGGCCCACATGCAAACGCGAGCTTCGCGATCGTACGCGAGTCCAGGGCTGCACTGATACCTCGAAGCTTCTCCGTTCCAGCAATTCCAGAATACGTCGCAATTCTTCTCGTCGGCAAATATACCGTAAAGTCTTGTACAATGCGGTGCGCTAATTGCGGGTTCGAGTTGCGTTCTCTCTCCGCACTGAACGTTGTGTAGATAGTCGCAGTTTTCGGTCAAGAATTTGCTGTCGGATGCGTCAAAAGCGAGACCGTTTCCGCACGTCTTCAGTTCCGCAACTCCGTTGTCGCACTTCCAGTATTTATCGCAGGAAATATGGTGAGGGTAGAACCCGTAGTCGTCCGGACATTTGAAGTTATCCTGAGCATTGACGCCTGAAAAAAACGCATAGATACATATCTGGAACAAATATGTAGGGTAGATTGTAGAATCTTGATCAAAAAATAAGATCGCCCTGTCTCGGTACACATGACGCAACAAACCGGATATTATACCATGATTATCTCTTTCAATTGGTTTTTTTTTTTTTTTTTTTGGCGCTGTAATGGAACCGAGTGAAACATAATGAGAGAATATATGACTATGCAAAATATCAATGCCTCGCAAAGAACAGAAGAAGAGAAAAAAGCGTGGCACGTGAATGTTGACGAAGCGTAAAGAATTCTCCGCGAACTTAAGTGTTGGAAAAAAGAGATGATAATTTGTATAAGTTATTGGAATCGGTGCTGAATTATGCGTGCGGCATATGTAGATGTAAGTTTGAATAGTATTATTATTATCTAATGAGCGGAGAAGCCAGTAGGCCGTGTTTTACGAATAGCTAAACGTCTTATGTAAGTCTGGCTACAAAGACTTTCGCCAGACACTTTCACTCTGGGCCCGGTTCGCGGTGGGTCTCAGCATCCCGTTCACTCGTGCACGCCAAACCAATATACCTACGTAGGTATAGAGGTACGTAAATCCATTATGTATAATGCACGGGTGAATATACCGCATACAACATATACGATATCTCTGCCTCAAAACGAAAATACACCTAACTTCGTACGACTAAAATGCCCACTTTCATAATTCGGGGGGTCCGAAGTAGGGGACTCGAAAAAACCGGGCTCTAGTTCTTTTCAATTGCGGTTTAATTTTACCCAATCTTTTTTCTCTTTTTCCCCCCCTCGTTGCAAAGAGTGCGTTTTTACAGGTGATAATAGTATTTCTTTCGCGTTTTACTTTTTTTTCCCGTCTTCCTCTCATCTCCCTTTCTTTAATGGAAATTTGGAAAGCGTTGCAAGGTTAATAAGTTTTTCAGGTTGTTGAACGCTGCGGATGATTTATACAAATTGCCGTCCCCCAGAGGCGAAAGAAAACGAGTGAAAGAATCTGGTTCTACCGGTTGGCCTATATATTATTATTGACTGGATGCGGGAATATTCAATTGCGATCTGATTACGATTGTAGATATATATATAGTAAACTTGACTTTATATTATACGAGTGCAATGCTCGTCGATGCGGTAAATTTTAACTAGATCTATTTTCTTTCCTTTCATTTCTTTCGAAGGACGTTTTACACCCTTGTCACACACTGCCGCAACACTGGGTCACACTGGTTGAAGAAATTCAAATCTCGAACGCTCATCTCGGCGTTTCCAAATTTTTTAATGGTACGTACCGGCGAAGAGGATGGCCGCTATTACGAAGTACGACCTCATGATGTTCTCGTAAAATTAATGTACGGTGTTAAGTTGAAGAGTTATTAATATTATTATCGTTCAATTATAGTTTTTACAAAATTAAATATTCTTTTGTTTCACTAGCTAGTCACCAGCCCCTTGCACGAAAGACTGTGTTGGCGCCCTGTGTGTTCCCACGTTTATATAAGTCATTGGTCACGTGCCTCTCCCTCTCCAAACGGCTAGGCCTCTCTCGATCTGTCTCTTGGAATTGTTGAAAGAGGGGCTGTGCTTCAAAATGCTACCGAAAAGCACGGCTTTGGGGGAAGCTTCGAAGAGCCGTTCCACCGAGTCTATGGACGGGTCGTCGGAGCCCCTGCGCGGATCCCATTTTTCACCTCGATTCCTACCGAGTCTGCAGATCTTGGACCGGGAACGAGTTTACGCGGTGGAATGGGTCCACGTTTTCTACCTGCTGGAGAAAATGACGAAATAAAATCCAAAAAAAGACAATGACACGGATAAGCTACGGTCATACGGAGGCGTTCCGACTCCGAAAATGCATTAGTTTACTCTCAAAAGAGAAAAGCGAAAAAAAAACCTCAAATTCATTTCACAATCCGATCGAGGGGCTGGTCTGTCCCTCGAAGCTATCTTGTCCGGGTCCGCCGCAGCTACTCGCACGTGCACCTTTCACGGTGATATATTTTTTGTCTGAAATTTTAACACGGTTCATAGCTCGTATCTACAATTCAGCCGGCTCTTTGGCTGACAAGGAAATTTGGAAGGATCGGTTGTATCGTCATACGTTATGTGGCGAACAATTGTCCCGCGTACATTGAAACCTTATCCCATCGGTAAAGAAAAACTGATATACGTATGTATGCATATATAACAACTCGGAATTGATAGCTAGACGGATACGAGCACCGTTTGTGTTTCAAGTGCCACGGGTCCGCACCGGTACACAGTATGTAATAACGTGTCTGTATAGAATATAACCGGCATGCAATACGTATAACAAAACTTCACAGAAGACGAAGGCCAACCCGACTATCGTCTGACAGCCCCAGGCTCACCCTCCGGCGGATCGCTCTAGTAAAATCGAATTTTATTCGTTGCTACATAAGCTTTATAAATACGATAAATATTTATAAACACATATGTACACCGGCCTTCCGTAACGCACGAAGAATCGGAAATTCATCGGCTTTTTTGTGCTACTCCGTGTCACAGAAACAGCGAAAGCTGCACAACGTTTTTTTCCGTCGTCTCGTGTACGAATGCCCACGCGAAAATCAAACGGTATTTCGTGGGCTCGATCCTCAGGTGCTCGATTTTTAATCCCGCAAAGAGTGTGTGGGTCGATGTTTCGGTACTCACGCATCGAGACACCTGGAATCACGCTATTTTGCTCTACGACTTTTTTCGCCTCCTCAGCGAAAGGAAAACTATTCGGAGACGGTATAGATCAACGAGACCTTGGAGAAGTCTGTACACCGCTTGAAAAGGACAAGCTGTCTCAACGGGCAGAACTAACGCGCGATATCAAAAACTTGTCCCATTTAGCGTCGGCACGATGAGTAAAGTAGCCCGTATCTATATTACTCACTTACAAATACGAGTGCACGAGTGTCTCGGAACACGATTAAACGGGAGAAAAACGATCCGATAAAGTTGATCCGATCGGCTAGTTGTGCGCCATGTGTGTGCTCTACGTAGGTATAACGTATACGCGTATGTATCGGTAATGGCGTCACGATTGCGGCATATACGAATAGAGAATATAAATGATTTACCGTATCGAGGATAGATTTAATAATCGAGCATACGACGTATTAGCTGTACGTATATATGTATATTAACAGTTACGGATTATGATCGCTGCTCCGAAAATTAAGAGGCTTTCCTCTTTCGTTGTAATTGGGACAATGTCCGCGCGACGCCCTGTTCGAGAAGGAATACAACGAGGTACGAGGTGCTCCCGAGTCACGTACACGAACGAACGATCCCTTTGTTTTATAACGCACGTAGCGGCTACTGTACATGTAGGTATAGTCCCGCGCTTTTCTCGGAGCTTCTTACGATCGGTTGATGGTTGAACGCCCGACGTTGCATGCTGCAAGTGCAGCGACCAAGCTGAGCTACCACTACGCGCGAGGCGGCTTCCGGATAACGGTACGGTTGCGCCGCGTGTGTGCATTATGCTCGCTGGTTTACACACCTATTCAAAGGCGCATAAGACACAGGAGAAATGCATATATAGGTACAGCGTCGTCGTTCGCGTAGTTTGACGACTGATTGATATTTCAGAGCGTAGATATTCACGTCAGAATTATTATACAACTAGACGGTCAAAGCCTGTTGCTGGTTGGATGCGATGGACGCGTGCCGTCGAGGAGGTAGAGCGTTCGGCAAAACGTCTTCTCTCGGTACGAACATAGCGGCGGGAATTATGCAACTGAATAACGGAATGCCTAGGTACACGAGTTGTGCAGAGGTGAATTATTTCTATATACGATTTTATGAAGTCGAGTCGACCGTGCCGCGGCTCGACCGAGCGTACGGAACGCGGTTCTGCAGCCTCTCAGTGAAAGTGAAGAACCGAAGAGACTCGGAGACCCGCAGCATCCCAATCTGAGATCGGTGTAATCCTCGAGCTATTCAGCAAGGTTGTTGACACCCGATGGTATAATTTCCGTCTCTCTTACTCGCTTTTAATAACGTTGCTTTGCTTTTTTTTTTCTTTCTTTCTTTCTTTTCATTTCTTTTCTTTTCTTCTTTTATCGGATTGCTGAGAGCATCGCCGTTACGACCGCACAACCACCTGCGCCGGCGACGCTGTCGTAGCTGTAAATTCGTCGTAATTTATTCACGCGAAGTAAGTAGCTATCGAGCTAACGCTCTTTCGTGATCTGAATAACGAGTAAAATTCGAAACGGAAATTCCGCGACGCTCCGACTTCGACTGTACCGAACGTCGCGGTTTTTTCCCAAAAACCATGCATGGAACAATATTACGCGGCCGAGATTTTATCGTTTCATCGCTCAGCTCGGAAAAGTCACTCTTACTCGCTTCGGCTACGAACGTACTTACTTACGTACGTACGTACGTATACGCCTGTAAGTATATAGCCTCGACCTTTCGAGCGTTAAAGACGCGCGCCGCAAGCCCCGCGCCCGATTGTAGAAAGTGTACCGATGCTGGTATACATTATACAGCGTCACGTACAGCTCCGATCGAAATACCAAACAGGTTTTTCGATTTCGGAGGACGTCCCGCCTGGGTATAGGATATTATAGCCTCCGCGGTGCAGGGATCAAAAGAGTTAGAAACTGACCGATATATGTGTACGTTTCGAACGGCTACTGCAGTTGCACCGCACGTCGACGTTACACGCATCCATGCATTTTAACCATCGACTCTCGTTCCGAGTTATATTTTAGCTTGTTTTCAACCAACTTCAACGTAGAGAAGAACGATCGGTGTTACAACATACACGTAGAAACGATCGTTACTCCCCGCGGGCGAGGTGATCAACGATCAATGATGTTTTTCATGATCTGGATCCTTCGGTTCCTACAAAATGGAATCTTATAGAAATAACGGATTGCGACATTATTCGAGTCCCGATGAAAGCCGGGGGCATGTTATGACATTGTAGTATATAACAACGCTTGGTATTTATATTACCGATCAAGGAATATACATATATTGGAATGGAACGAACGGAGGCGCTCTCCCATCTAATCCCGTCACTTATCCATCGTCGTTCGCGATGTCTTGCACCTGGATTGTACTCAAATAGCGATTATTACGTAGTAGCTCGTCGTTAAATTATTGAGAAAGGCATGCGTCCGAGTTATGAGCGGATCGATCCTGCGATCTTCTGCACAATCAAGATGTTATACAATTTCGGAACCGCGCTCCGTCAAAGCTGGCGGACAATTGTAATAAAACTATTAAATGCCAATAAATTTACAGCTCCAGTGATAAATCACGATATCTTCATCCGATCGTCACGTTTCGCTACTCTGGTATACCGTGCATATATATACCGAGAATTAAATCTCGCTTGACCTTCAATTTTCGCTCACATATATCCGAATAATATATACGAAGCGATTCGATACGTCGAATGGCGCGAATCACCGTGTCGTGCCGATGGACGGGTCAGCTCAGGTAATCGAAAGTATTTTCATTTACTCGTGGTTTAACATACCAGACGTGCGCCGCCATTTCTAATTCACGAGCTTTAAAAACCTTTCTCCGATTTACATAATACATTATACACCTTCACTGAAAAATTCGTGTCATTAACGCCAGTGTAATAAAAAAATTCACGAGACGCGTCCCGTACGTACCTGTACATCGCGTACGTAAGCGTGAATTATAAAAATAAACACCTGTGTAAAAAAATATAATCGCTGATAAAAGAATGAATAAAATTAATAAAATTAGTATCGGCAAAGCATCGAAGTTGTTAAAATTTTGCAGAATTCGGCCGCACCCGTAATTAGTTTTTTTATCCTTTTCTTTTTTCCTCTCCAAGATAACGATGAAACGTCGATAATCGACGTGACATAACAATGATGGATATCGAGGAATATTTATACCGCAGCTGTGATATAATTATAAGATTATTTTGTAGGTTGAATGTAACAGTGATTCAATAAAGTTTGATTTCTACCCTAACTCGCGACTACTGTAATATAACTTCTGCGTAATCACGTATCGTGTAACGCGAGTTTATACGCGTTGTAAATATCAGATGTAATTTGTTATATCGTACGGAGTAAACGTCCTCGGTGCAAGCTCTTCTAAACTCTGTATCCGAAGAGTGCTTTTTTTCTTTCATTCTCTATTACTTTCTGGTGCAGGAAAGACAGCGGCATCGGTTACATGACGTACGATGCATAATACATCGCTATTACGTGCGAGAGACGCTGAGTGTTATCCCGCCGCAGGTGAATACGATTCACCTGCGGCGTCTAACGTTTGTAAGTGTTAAGTTTCCTGTACACATTCGTACACGTGTTCGCTAAGGTACAATTTAACCTTTTGCGGCAAAACAATCATAGAATTAAACGAAAGATAATTAATGGACGGAGGTAGGAGATGTTAACTTTCTTACATTAATCGACGCGTGAACTGAACTGCACATGGCGTTTGATCTTGTAGAAACATCGACAAAGTCCGTTTCAAGAGTAAAACCGACAACTGGCTTGAGGTAAGTTATAACGTGTCCTCGCCCCAGTTGTTAAAGATTAAAATAAGAATTCCGTATGACATTGAGAATATATGTTTGAGTAATTAGTATAAATCAATTCGAGTGGTCACTAACCGATACAATTTTATTCCGAACAGTAGTTTTGTAATAGTAACGGTACAACGTTGTGTAGAATTATAATAAATTCATTTTCATGCAGGAACGTAAGGCGAATGGTGTATCGGACGAACGGTACATCCCGCGAGAAGACGTTGTCTTGTATCTGCGAAGAATTACGTCTCTACTCCTCCGCTTTTACTGATACACCTATAGGTATATATGTATATATAAAATCGCGTGAACCCGTGCGATCGGGACTCGGGAAAGCTATGCTAATCGTATGCGGAATGCGGCATCCCATATACTCCAAGGCGAACCACTTCGAGGCTGCACCCTAGATTTCGATCCGCATACAACCGACGATGACGACGATGACGGGAGTGTCAAGTGTCTGAGTTTTGTAGCGGAATAGAACTTTTGTTCAGGACCTGCTACCGCTAACGCCGTCTCATTGTCAGTGTATGTAGGCAATGCAGAAACAATCGCCAACTTCAGGGTTCACCGCGCAGGGGTCAACAGAGGTCGAAGGGTTGGATTGCGCGGCGCGTTCGTGCAGAAAAATGAAATTTAATCGATAGATTTTTATTCACGTGACTTGGACTTTCATGACGCCGAGATTAAACATTTGGAGCTTTGGGAATTCCGTTTTTCTTATCCTTTTTAACGCAACGCGGTACGTCGATGTCCTGAGAAAGTGTTCCAAGGATTTCAGCCTCGAGGAGAGTTAGTTTTTAGGTGCTCGTTCGAGTCGCCCTTATTGAAGATCGGGTAACTTCGGGACGCCCCTTATTTGGATCTTCGAGTGTTGTTAGCCACCGATAAATTCTGTCTTCGTTAATCAGGTTCGGCTAGTGGAGGATAAACGAAGTCGGAATAACGAAACCTCTTCGAACGTTTACTTTTCGCCGAAAATTAAATGTAAAAAACGAACGACGATCTAGAAGTGGATAGTATTAAAAAAACGTTCGGATTCGTGGTAATACCTATAATGTAAATGGAACGAATGAACACTCTGTGGTCGGTTCAAATTTAAAATTACTGTCGTTAAAATTGCCAAATACATCCTATTATGGCACTCACGATTCGGTTTCGTAAACTAGACTCGCGATCCACGTGTATGTGATCTTTGTACAGCTTCCAGGTAAAGTCTCAATCGAAATTCAGTTACTCGGTAAACGTTGAAACCGCGCTAATCGGGAGCTTATGGTTCAGACCGCGTGGTTTGAATGTTTAATCAGAATGGTAGCACGGACGTTTCGCACTTCAGATACAGGTATAGCGTACAATGGGAATTCTTACATAAAATTTCCGTTAGAATACCCGCGCGTACACCTCGACTGCATAAATTGGAAATAAAAATTTCTCTCATTTTCGACGATTACAAAAAGTCGAAAGATGTTCGCAGGCCTGCGGATTCATTTAGCTTCGACGATTTTCGAGAATTTATTTTCCCCTCAGTTTCGGTATGCGATCACGGGCCTTTATGGCCGACCTTGAATTAGCACCGGGGACAGGTTTTCGCGCTCCAACTTCGCTCGCAAATAAATGCCCATTCTTTTAAATTTCAACCAAAACTTTTCTCGTTCGAATATACGAGAAATTTCTTCAACACTTACCGCTGTGCGTAAAATTTCCCTTCGATTCACGATTCGCCGGTGCACGCTGTGCGTGACTTTTTCATTATGCAGTTGCGAGTCTATACGTCAACTAACGAATCAACTCACAAGTATAACCGAGTTGGCGAATTGCTTTACGTCGACGGACGCAATGGCCGAGACTCGGCGGAGCAAATGAAATTTTTTCGCTCCTTCGAACTCGCCATGCTGGTATACCGGTGCGCTTACATTAATAACTTACACGTTTCGACGTGATATCGTTCGCGGGCTTATCCTCGACGGAAGGAAGGCGTGGACCGACTTGAAAAAGGTATGAAAAAAAAGTGAAGCAAAAAAAGTGAAGATAAATCAATGCGTTAATGAATATACGGAGGTAGGTAGATTTGTGTCACGGTCAGCGATTGACGGACGAATCAACGGGAGCAGGAGCAGTCCGACGAACCGTGCGGTATGGGAAGAATACGACAGAGAGACAGAGAAAGCGAAAATACATAGATAGGAAACAGCCCACATACACGTATATCGGAGATTATTATACTTCGTTGTAGACGGAATTTGTACGCGAGTAATGTATCAATAGGCGGGTTATTCTTGAAGCGGCACATGTAACGGCGGCCGGACCGCGCCCTGCTCTCCGCAGCTAATCGAAAATACGAAGAAAGTAACGACGACGAGCGGGTGAAAGCTACCGCTCAAAATGTCACCGCCTTTTAACCCTGCGGTTTCATACGGGCGTTACGTATTCCAGGTGCTTCTTGCATAACTTATAACCCTTCGCGCATGTATGTATGTAATTTGTGTTACATAGCTACATCCACGGAGAAGATGCCGGTATATCGAATATCGAGTTCTGGTAGCGGCGGGTATAATAATCTCTTCCTATTTGTACGTCGTTTCCTATTACGTATACCGCGATGTTCATGCGATTCGATGATCAGGGTCTCCTCGATGCGGAGATTACCGCGATGAGACGAATCGCGGGACCCGAGTGGCCTTGAATCGATCGAAAAATGCGATCCGCTTAAGCGATTATTCCACAAGAGCGAAAAACAAAGTGGATCTGTCCTAGAGAATCTGCGGAAGACTTCGCGCGAAGACTCGAAGAGGCTATCGCGAGGTACGGTCAGCGGGGCAAGGAGGGCGGTCAGCGGTTTACCTTGACCAAAGTCTCGGGTGGAGTGGCGCGACACGAAATTGAAATAAAATAAAAGAACACCGGCTACTTCGGGGGATCGTGACTCAACTTTTAATCGTCGCTCGCGAATCTGCGATCGATCCAGAAACCGTGACCGAATCGCCTATCTCGTCGATCCGGATCTTCTCCGCTTTGTATTTTCATACGGGTGAACGATACGCTCGATCGTCACGTATCTTATGGAAGTATAATGTACGTACGTACGTCGACAAAAAATTTCTTACGAAGAGGGTGCCCACGAGGCAGTTTTCTCGTAACTTTCGGGAGTATTTACGCTTTCCAAGAATTCCGGGGGGAGCGAATAGCGAAAGTGGTGGAACGTTGGGCGTGTGGAACGTAGGCGCTGCCGCACAGCCGCCGGCCAAGCCTCGGGCTGTTTGCCATGACGATTTTCTTTTTTGCCAAATCAGAATTCCGGTGGCGACTCGCTCTCGGGGGTGACGTCGCTCGGGTGCGCGGATCAGTTATACCGCATTTCCAGAAGCGGGAGACGAGAAGGAACTCTGGTGCGTTACAACACCTGTGTACAAAATGACCCAGTTACCTGGCGGACGATTAAACTGGAAACCATCATCGGTCGATCTACTACACGCATTTCACTTACGGTCCTACCCCGTCGAACGTACGCCTCCGATCTTCCCATGCCGTTCTGCCGCGACACGACCACATCAACCGATCGTCAGCGGAACATGCTCACGTCCCCGCGCTTTCCACACATAACGTAATTCGGTTCCGATCGCAAATTTTTCGGTGATCTAAAATCGGCCGACGAGCGACGGACTTCCAGGTACTGAAAGAATACCCTATCGAGTCCTTGATCAATTTTTTTTCAAGAAGATGCTGCTGCGTCATACGGAGGACGTGCGATTCGAGACGACGATTATACCATGCGCCCCTCGCTGTTCGCACGATCGGTAGTTTGACGGGCGTTGTTCTTACAATAAAGAAATTCAGTAAACGCGAATTCCGAAAGAAACTTCACGCTCGCGAATGCCAAGAATTTCACGATCGTCAGAGCGTGTCGCGCGAAGAACGGCCGCGACCCGTGACGCCTGCTTTTCTTCGGCGATGTCCGTATTGGTTTTGTCATCCTAGTTCGTTATGCTCGTTAGTCGTTTACCGCGGGAACCTTTGCCGCGCGTCCAACGGCCAACGTCATCGGGTCACGTTGCAGATATGCAGTTATGCGTCCCACGCATTCTGTACAAACGAATCGAGCGAGACCCACAAAGGCCCGGCCCTACGGACAATGGATGTATAATGCCCACCGCCGCGCCGGCGGCTATGTGACCTGTACATATATAGATACGTACGATTATGTCACGTCTGCACGTCGTCGACTGCAACTCTAGGCAGTTTGAATTGCCTCTTCGGGCATCTTCCGCACGCCAACGATTTACGTTTTCATTAATATTACGTTAACAACGCCGCGGTCGACGCTCACCTGCCACCTCCGCGAAGAAGAACCAAATAGGGTTCGCCTATGGGTTCTCGAAGGGTATTGACACACCTGCGACATTCCGAATACCATAGACATCCTCACCGTCGCGATTTTTAAATTATTCCTTCGTCGACAACATAATGTTACTCGGCTGGTCATCCGTATTTTTCCATAGTGTATATTCTGGTGATTTTTTCAAATTACAATCGTATACCCTCACTTGTTATAAGTATTAATACATTCAGCTGCCCGAAGAATAAAAATAAAAGCGCCTCGACGACGCTCGGCGTAAATGGTAAATAAGATTTCAGGGATCAATTAGGGAGTCGTTAAGTGATATCAATTCCATCATTAAAACTTATGGAATGCCATTATCCACTGACGGTGGGTCCTAAATGGCCACAAATATTACTCGAGATCTGAAATTCCGTGATGGCGCTGACGGAGTTGCATATGAAAAGCCACCGCAGAGGATCGTTCAATTTTCGAAGCGGATTTCGAGCGACTTTTATCGAACACGTTGCCCAAAGACGTGTCCCGACCTTCCGCTGACGCAAGTCCGCATTCAACGTCCACGTCTCTCGCAGATATAATGCGTATACGAATTAACAAATCCAGAAAATAAATTTCGACTACCATAGGATAACATCCCATCGTCAAAGAACAGCCGCTCTTTCGTTGCCAAAGCTTTGGCTCGTGCACAACGAATTCCAGTAATGCAACGTTTCCTGTTAATTTCCAGTTCCGCGGTCTTTGTTGGACGGTGCGTCGCCGCATGCCGGGCGTGGCACTCGAGTACCAAGAAAGCAACATGGGAAAGTAATATCCATACAACTCAACACAGAGGTTTTGCTACACTCGACACAAATCGAATGTCGTGTACGTATTCAAAGGTGTTTGCTATCAGAAATACCGGCTCGGGTACCCACTTCACACTTACATTACATATCTGTACGTACTTATGTCAATCTACCGATGGCGCAGGATGGCGCATGGCGGTATAAAGCCATTTGCAAGAACGAAGGAAACGAAAGAAGAAAAAAAAAAAACAAAGTTTTCGCTACGAGTCTTGTTCGGAAAGAGAGACCCGAGCATAATTTATTTATTCGCTCTCATTGCGTCCCAATTACATATCGTACAGCCCAGATAAATGATATTTTTCGGACCGTGAACGCCATTTTGGTTCTCCTTTCCGCATGCGATCACAGCTTGGCAATCGCGGTCAAATGCTCCGACGCTCGCCGGCCATGCATGTGACCAGAAGCTGTACGGTCGTAGATTATTCCAAGTATGAGAATGCTCTAGTTTTCTAGGAATCTTTCGTGCATATCGCTTTTTTTCATTAGCATCTGAAAACCGCGAGCCGTACATGCCGTACGCCTCGATTTCCATCACTGGAATTGCAGAAACGCGGGAAACTTTGATATATGTATAGGTATGTACATACATATCTTCGCGGCTTACCAGCGAGGTAAGTTTCTACTTCTTTGTACTTATTGTTAGTCATTGACAGTGCTGTTATCTGGTGGAGAACGGCTGAACCCGGAGCTTAAAAGCGTCTGAGCTTCCGCCGAGCTTTTTTACCATGCTTTACGTTTGAAACAAGTGAAAGGGTCCTCGACCGTCTCGCGACCGTCTGTTCGGTAAGTTACTCGGTCAGTAAGGTAGAGCTTGACAACTCCTATTGAAGCAAATTCGGCTGTAAAATAACTTAGGATTTAGGGCTGGTTGTAAAAAAAATTTGATTTATTGAAGCGTGCGTTACAAAGCGAAGGTTCTAGCTTGGTACTCGATTAGCTGTAAAAAAAAGGAGAAAAAGGATTATGTTCAATTACCGCCTTGTAGTTCAGATTGGTCGGAAATATGGACATCCTTTCCTGCCGCACGATCTTGTCTTTCGATCGGTCCTTGTACTACTTTTTTTCAATCAAACGTACAAAGTCAAATCCGTGCGACATCGAAATGAACGTTCGCAGACGGTCCCCTGAAATGCTTACCATTTCGCGAGTGTAAATGGCCTGCAGGAGTCGGAGACCCTGTCGTAAGTTTCGGGAGAATTACATCGCACCAGTTGAGGACGACCTTTCCTGCATACGACGACGCTGCTACAGGAATCCGTCAGTCTATGAATGTCTCCGTCCTTGCAAGGAATTTTATCGAGCTGTGCAGGAATTACGTGCAATTGTCCCCAGGGATTAAGTAGCGGAGGTTTTTGTGGAGCGTCTTCTTGAAATATCAAAGGCGCGATATCCACACCCTGCTGACTCAATTGTTGCAAAATTTGTTGTTGTTGTTCCTGATGGATATAAATCGAGCAATGCGTGAGGTGAATCGTTTTCAAATTCGGAGGATGATAAAGAGGAAAGAGATCGATGAGGAGGAAACGAAGAAATTGAGATCGACGATGGTTTAGTGGAGATCATTTTTTTTTTTTTATTGAGCAGATGACAGAAAAATAATATTAATGCGATTGTTCGATCGGATGATATAAACTCAGTTCTCGAACTCTTCGAAAATCGATCCTACCTTTGCTATTTTATCTTTTTCCTCCTGGAGTTCGATTTCAGAAGCTACTGGTCGTTGATGCCAAGGATCTGGATCCGTACGAGCTACATTATAAGGCGGCTGTTGAGGTGGCTGTGGGTACTGAGGGTATTGAGGTCGATGAGGAGGGTATTGAGGTTGCTGTGGGAGGTACTGGGGCGGATGAGATGGATAGTGAGGTTGTTGTGGCGGATAAGGATACTGAGGTTGCTGCGGTTGCTGAGGATACTGCGGCTGTTGAGGTGGATATTGCGGTTGGGGTGGATGTTGGGGAGGATATTGGGGCTGTGGTGGAATTTGTGGTGGATAATTAGGATACGAAGGATTCGGGGGTGGCGTCGGGTAAGTCGGAGGACGAGTCGGTGGTAGCGTTGGCCGAGTAGGAGGTTGCGTTGGATGAGTAGGAGGTCGAGTCGGCGGTGGTGTAGGGCGAGTCGGTGGATGCGTTGGGTAAGTCGGCGGCTGCGTTGGATAAGTCGGGGGTTTTGTCGGTGGCTGCGTTGGACGAGTCGGGGGTTTCGTCGGTGGCTGCGTTGGATGAGTCGGGGGTATCGTGGGTGGAACTGCAGCTCCTCTGCAATCGACCCTGAAGGGATAATCGCAGACGCCCAAATCCTGAAAAAATTTCACATATTACCTAGATGGAAAATCCAAAGTTCTCGACATTCTTTTATCTAATGACGATGTATCGTGCCCTATGATTCCATATAGCATGAGAGTTCGTCTCGAAGATTTGTTTCTGAGTTTGCGAGTTTTTTTTTTTTTTTGATAAAAATGTACACGCGGTCATGCATTATGCATCTTGTGTGCACCGTCCAACCGGATTTGTATTATATTTCCATATTTCAGTGCAACCCTGCAGTGCGGTTGAGCACTGTCTGATGCTGAAGGGAATTTTAATATTCAATATTCAATCCTGCAGCTCGGCTTTGTTCGCGTATGGTAGGACCTACATTTTTTTCACGACTCATCAAACAGAATTTCATTTCAAGTTTCAGAATGTCGGCCAGTCGGTCGAATTGTATTCGGAATATATTTGATGAGGAATTCATAATTCGTAATAATTTATATTTGAGGTATTTGAAAACGCTACGATTGTCATTAGCTTACTTCGTTATAGACCAGTCCTCGGGGGCAGCTGTATTTCACAGGTTTTCGGTAAACACAGACGTAAAATTCCGAACAGTTGGTTGAACTCCTGTATCGGCCGTTGGGTTCGGGACATACTTTTGATCCTGGCGGCAATTCAGGTTCTGCAATATAACGTCAACGGCTTATTATCTCGTCTCGCATAAAAGTGCTATTCAACCTGAACATTGAGTCACGTAATCCTGGGTGTTCTCTTTTTTCGGTTCTCGATCAAACAAAACCCGAACTGACGTATTTTTAGTCCAATGACTTCGGGAATCGCGAGTGATGCGAAAAAAAAATATAAATCGCCATGATTTTCTGTCAAGTTTTTAGAAAAAAAAAAAAAATAAAAAATTCATTACGAGGATTACACACAACCATTTTGTACGCGCCAAAACGATATTCGAAGTTTATGAAATCCGAACGGTTGAACGGACGACGAAATTTGCGAAATCGAATTATCATGCACGACTCGATACGACCCATATTTCTATAGATCGCTGATTAGGAGGAATCTCTACGTGTCTATTACAGCTTAGTTCTGCAGGTAATTAAAAATTTAGGAGTTGTTAGCCACCGTAGTAGAAAGTAGATAACCGGCGTTTAAAATTCATACAGAAGCACGTCTATCGATGTTCCGTAATTTTTGACTTTGCGAATAGAAAATTTGTAACAACTAGAAATTCTTTTCCCACCTATCAAACAACAGCTCGGATTTCACAGTGGCGAAGGGTATCTCAATACTTACTGGGTGGGGGAGCTGGTCGTCCAGCGCAATATACGTTGTATTCAAAGTCGCATACGCCGGTTAACTCGTTGAACAATAGCCCACCGGGACATTGCTGTTCGATTACGACGTCGTCCCAGCAATTAAGATAATGCGCGCAGCTTCTGGGGCTCGGAAATTGTCCTCTGGGAGCCAGACAACCTTGGGGTAGCGGCGGATGTGGTGCCGTGGGTAGAACCTGGATGGGTGGAATCGGCCGAGGAACGTCACCGTACCCCTGTCTGGCCTCTGGCTCGATCACGGGGCGTTTCTCCTCCGATACGGGCTCGTTGTGCCAAGCCGCAAGTTGTTTATCCAGCTGATGAATGTCGATGCGATCCCACAGATTGCGACCATCTACTCAACAAAGGTGCGGACATTCTCTCGATAGCGAAATTTTCATACCAGTTTACACGCATATTTACACCCGGGATTAATTAATGCCGCGTGATTGTTGCCTGAGTCACTTTTTTAATTAAACGCATAATCGGACCGGAGTATATGTATGCGCGGTGCCGCGACTCCTGAGATAATCTACGGGTTGATGGAATCGCGGCTAACATCTCGCGATTGCACGGTAGAGAAATTGCTACGTGGGTTTTTCTGCCCCGCGAATATCCCGGGAATTTTATTACATTTCTCGAATAAGGTCCGAAGCTTATATTATCACAGTTTGCGGAATGCCATCGAATTACGACGAACTTGTTTTTTTTCTTCGAGAGATCGAGTTTCGTACGTACGGTAATTGGTAACAAGCGAATCGCGTTGGGGATGCGATCGTAAAACATGATCTCCGAGGTGTCTGTTTCCCCTTCGCGTACCCCCGTAACTTAGGTATATCTGTCCGCCATTCACGAGTGTGAAAATTGACTTTCTTCTCCGTTTCGTTGTACACACGGGGTTTAATTCTCATAACGTGGTGAAAAAGAGGAGTAAGCTCAAGGTGAACCGGTGAGGTGTGAACGCGAGTCCTTAATAATTCCATCAGCGGCATATCCAGCGGTCCACGTACCGACAAATTTCCGATAAATTACAGGAGTAGCACTTGTTCGAGGCGCGGCCTTCCACGAGCGAGCGTTTCGCAGGTGCCCCGTACATCATAGGAATATAAATTGGATCCGCTTCGATTTTTGATCCGTCTAATTGATATGATTAATGTCGAGCGCTCCAGTTCGAAACCGCGAGCGATCCTCGAAACCGGTTAGCGCCCGCATCGCGCATCTGCATATATGGGTTTTCAATTATGCCAATTTAAAAGCTCCCTGTTCTTCATCCGTGGAATACAGGTATACGTACAATACGCATTCGTTCTGTACAAATATTTTCTCGCATTCGGCGTGGGTTCAGAGACCGAAGCCGCTACTTCGACAAAAAAGGAAAAAAAAAAAAATAATACTTTATGGAACTCGCGCGACATAAACGGTTATGTGACGTTCGTTCGTAACCGTCGTTAATATTCAAATAAGTTTTGAACGGGTCGGAAAGGTGACACGACGGTCTCTCTATAGTTTTTACTCGTCTAGCTATTTCAATAATCGTCTCGCTATTTTTTTTTTTTCTCTCATTTTGCGACAAGATCGCTTATCTCTCACCGGATTATCACTCGAGATTTATTAACTCCGGAGTAGAGTCATCGGTCGTACGTTTAGGCAGAAACTTGAACCACCGGGTCGTACGAGTTGCGAAGACCTGGGTGTATTCCAGGTACATACCAAGCGGTTTACGGATAAGATGATATCTCTGGAAACACATCGCTCTCGGTTTTATGGGTTTTATTTTTCGCTCATAACCATGGAATAATGTAAAGATCCCCTCCGTACGAATAAGAAGCGAGCATCGCGTCATCGAGTTCGTATCAAGGCGCACGTCTTCACGTCTCGATTCTGTAGGGGAGACCGGGGCAAGTTGGAGGCTGGGGCAAGATGACGAATTGATTGTTTTTAGAATATTTTGACAGATAGCGCCGGGTAAGTTATCAAAAAGTGTTAAACACTCTTCTACGCAATAATATTTGCGATGTAGCTAGCGTGGCAAGGTCATCCGGCTTTTTTACGGAGGCATTGTGGTTTCAGACGTGTGCGAAGTAACATTTGGAGCTCAAGAAAATAGTTGTACACAACTACAGATAAGCAAGATCGGACTTGTGAATTAATACTTTATTTCTACACGCATATAGATCCTAGAGATCATAGAATCTCCGAATTTTCACCAATGTACTTTTTGTGGGGTTCTTTTTTTGCAAATAGTAGCAAATGGGGCAAGATGGTGGGGGCAAGTTGACGGATCGTCCTTATCGAGATCTTTGCATGTTGTTTAGTTAATCGATATTTAGGCTACATACGATTGTGCAGCTCATTGAATAATTCGATAAATAAATAAATGAATAAATTTATACACGATCCAATGATGGCATGTTCTAATGTCGAAGGAGCAGCTCAGTTCGTTTGCGACCAGTGTTAATTATCAGTATATGTATATCTAAGCTAAACTACATAAACTATGCGTATTTGTATTTTCATATCTTTCATGGATTTGAATAAACTGAAGTATATTTTGACGAAAAAAGTATTTTTTTAGGCCCATTAAACCAAAATCTAATATTCGCCATCTTGCCCCGTGGTCGGGGCAAGTTGACGAATTTGCAGAATTTCAGAAAGATGGAAATTACGTAGTTTGTGAATGACCGAATTCAATGTCAATTTTTTTTTTAATAGCTAACATCTCATACTTTTGAAAAATACCAAAAGATTTTGAAATTCGCTTACAATCGATTAAAAAACCGCACTTGAAGCTTAACGTCTCCAACTTGCCCCGGCCTCCCCTATTCCATACCGCGAAGAGACTGTACGGAATTGAAAAATTCATCGAGTCGACGCGGATATGGTTACAAATTATCGTCGCAAACTCAACCGAATCAATCGTAAATATAGTGTATCCTCGATTGTGCTGAAATGTGTTACACGAAAATGACAAATTTTCAGTTATGTTCGCGGGGTTCGCGAGTCGTACTAATTCAACAAATGTTCGCGTGCGGCGTACCCGGTGTCCGAGTCGATGAATTGTAAATTCGACGTATTTGTCATGCGAGGTCGTAGAAACAATGGTGGTTCTGCTCGAAGTAAGTCACGTTTGCTCGTACTCGTCCAGTGCGATATGGAATCTAAACGTTTACAGACCTGTTCCCGACCACCTCTCCACTTGTTTTCGTAGCAAAACTTCATCCCTCGAATTTAATCTGATTCTAAATTCGAATAAACAACCGCGCGAACGTCGTCGGGATCCACCGAGTGACTCGCGGAGTGTTTCGTTACCGGGGTGTTTGGCGGTAAAATTTCCGACGGGTCAATGGAAGGACATTAAGATACCTTACCTTGTTCTCGTTGTGGATAAGTGAATTGGGTAGCTTCGATGTCGGGTCCCTGTGCGGCCGCGATGCTCAAAAGAGCCGATAAATAAAAATAGATCATTGCCGCCGATATCGCGGAACGGTGCGATGAAAAAAAAATTACTCGTTCGATAAAAATCACTGCGCGTTAAAAATGTGTCGCCAGATTTTTCTCGCACGGCGGGATTTCCCCGACGAATTTCCAATGCGAACCGATCTCTAACGTCGACAATGTTTGCAGACACGTTTGGTCGTCGTTGCGAAGTCCAGGGTTCGAGTTCTGATGCTGTGGACTGGACCTGGCTGTTCAGGGCTTACATAGGACAACCCCCACCATGGAGAATCGGACGCCCGCAGGACTCAGCGTGGACGCAGGAAGTGCACGGCGCACTGGCCAAAAGTATATTCGCGAGGTATAATGTGTACACACATGCGGGAGAGAAGGAGATGCGTTCGTTTGTTACGGCGAGGAATGCACACGTCCAGAAATGCAAGCTGCCCTCCGGAGAGCTCCTTGTGTCGGGCCGACCGCGTCACGGGTGTCGTTGGTACCGAAACGGCGTCACCGAGCTCTTGTACTTTATTATCCGGTTCTTCGGTCCCTCCGACGACGAGTTTCCAGGCGATAAGGAAGACCGAGATATTCGAGAATTGCGGGTAATCGGGATATCTTATTACACAGACGACTGTTACGTTGCGTATACCTGCTTATACTTAAATATGACGTGGTTCAACGATTCGGGGAAAGAAAAAAACGACCCGAAAGAACGCTCGCACGTTTATCCGCGCCCACAAAGTATCTTTTCATACCCCTCGAACGGCAAGTGTCGTTATCATGGCTTTACCTCTAAGTCGGGTACGTTCGTTCAACCCATTCGAGTAAACACGCGTGATGCACTCGGCGGGCGATCGTCACGGACGAGGTTGCGTCGTCGCGGTACTTCGCGGGTCGATCGCTTCCCGGGTTAATTGATTTGTAAACGCTGGTACGAATCGTCGTGGGACTTCGGGGCTTTTTTCCACCTCGTGTCTCCGCGGAGACTCGGCACCCCGCAATTGCACGACGTGATCCTATACCTGATAAGACGCGTCTATTACGGTTGTGAGAGAAATATGAGTACAACCGGTTTCGCGCGTCCCATGATATACCGGTCGTCTCTCGTGAATCATGATCCCCCGTTGACGTTGATCGACACTTTTTTTGTCAGCCGCATCGAGTCGAAATGAGAAAAGAAATCCGTACAACATACGAGTGTGACAAATTGGTCGCGAAGAATTTGAACGATTAGATAATGCGGTTCGCCGATAACCGCGAAGGTGATTAACGTTCGACCGGAATGGAATCTCGAAAACTAAAGCGAACATTGACGATATGGCTACTCGTTTTATCGCGTCGGGGACGTGGGTTGATTAATTCTTTTGGCGGATCCGACACGCGCTTTCATCGCCACCGCAGATGTTTCGTCTCATATCGTATAAGGAGGGAGTCGTGGTTAATTCCTTAATCCTTGATAATCCCTAAATTTATGGACGTATGTATGTACCCATACAGTCGCTCCCGTCGCGCCCGGGATTCACGGACCACCCGAAAAAGGGTGTAGGTTAAAAAAAAAAAAAAAAAAAAAACGGGAGGCGATCAATAATATATTTTTCGATAAATGATGTAACGCGGAGGAAGTCGAATGAATAACAAAATCGAAGCGAAATTCGGAAACAAAGCGTACTGCCGATTCTGCGCCGCGTTAAGGTCTCTTCGGAAAGAAGTGTTTCGAGTAATTTCGAAGACACAATTTTCTGTAGCACATTAGATGCGTTTCACCACAGCTGCAGCCTGCGGGCGAACGTTAAAAGAGTTAGCTGTGCAAAAAAGGAGAGTAAAAAAAGAAAAAAAAAAGGAAAGATTACAAGGTCGGACCTGCCGCGTGTTCTTTACAATGGCAAGTATCGTTCGGCCGTAGCTTGTAAAGTCAGGTTTATTTCGACGGGGGACCGTTCTTCTCGGTCATTCGATTCAAGTTCGAGGCGCCGATTCAGACGTAGCGAATATCTAATACGCGGGATTCTCCCTCCGATTTTTCTATGTAAGGAAATAACGAGAATAGAAGTTGTTCGAACGCTCTTAGCGAGTTCTTTATCTTATTCATTTTATTCTGACAAAGTGGCGAGCCATATCCGGGCGTAAAAAAATCATGATTTTCTTACGGCGTTGTATATTTGCATTGAAATTCGTGAGATGAATTCATTGACGCTATGCCACCGACGCGGGGTCGTGGACGCTACGTGGCTCGGACGCGTCTGAAAATCAGAATCCTTGGGGACATAAGTTTGGCGGCTTCCATGAGCTACCGGTTACGCTACACGTATACAATACGTTCGTTCCTACTGTGCCGTCGAGTATAAGACTCACACGCAAGCCACCAGACGTACGTATTGGTCACAACTTGCGGTCGGAAGAAATATGAGGGCGAATCTTACGCTGCGGTGTACCTACTTGAATAATGAATGGCACGTCGCCGTGAGGATGATTTTTATGAAATTCCTCATTTTTCGGAACTCGAATGTTAGTCAAAAATATCGTGAGAATCTCTAGGTTCATTCGCGGAAAATTTAATCGTCGAGTAATTCGGAATATTTCGAGTCTGCTGCAGCGATCGAAGAGTTTCGGGGAAAAAATATGAAAAAGGTGGTATACGCATACCGCATATATCCAGACTGCATAATTAATACTAATTGCTACTTTCATCGTTTTGGTTGTCGTTTGACTTTTTCTCTTTGGCAGCGATGAAAATTATTGCGGAGACGCTGTTAATGTGCTGAGATAAAAAATTCCGCACGAAGTATCACCCCGGGGTTTTGAATTTCCCCGATTATTTATCGTCGCACGTACAGTTATTGCTGAAAACAAAGCTCGGCGATAGTTTAAATTTTCGGAACCCCACGGATGACGGATAGACCGCACGGGTTAAGATTTTACATCTCCGGATGGTCTGGCGCACTCAGCCACGAACGAGACGGAGAGAGAGAGACGGACGTCTCTCGAGTCAGCGCTTAAGGACGAGAAGGAAAGAGAAATATTTTGTGCAATTTTAGAACGTCATTTTTCACCGGCGCGATTCTTCTGGCCCCCGACGCCCTCGGGGCTCCGCGTCATTCTCTACCTTCGTATAAATATTCAAAGTCTTCTAAGAAACAGTTTGGCGAATCCAGCCAACCGCTGACCGTCGAAGAGGTCCGATCTTCCAGCCCGGAATACCTCGCTGAATCTAGGAGCGGATCTGGCCCACCGAGGAATGCAGTTCGAAGAGTAAAAGGAGTCAGCGTTAGGGCGGACGCAGGGCTCGGCCGGCCCTCCTGTTGGTTTTGCGGCACGCAAGGGCTGCCCCGCGTCCTTGAGGACAGTTCATTTTTTACAAGGATGATGTACGGGGAGGTGTTTAACGGGTATTACCGCAATGATTATTGAATAAATTTGACATCGCGGTACACGGCCCACCACTTAGTGTAATCGTACGGCGCATAACCCGCAACCAATTTGGTTCATCAAGATTTATGGTCCTCCGTACGTACGGACGCGGCGCGTTTCTGTTTCTGCGGTAGCGTTTCTTTGCAGAATTGAAAGTTCTGCCTTGGGCATTTTGGCGGAAAAATTTCTTCTTCTTTTTCGTCGATTCTCGGGAGCTTCGCGCTTTTTACGTAACGCGCGTTTCAATTCGCACAGGTACGCGGGTATGATGCAATTTGAAATATAGTGTATATTTGACGCGCGATACACCGCCATTATTCAACATCCTCGATACGATAAAGTACTCCCGCGACGCTCGGGAGGAGAGACTCCGCGCGTACGTTTTTTGCCTCGTCGTCATACGCTGCGAAACTGTTAATTTTCGTCTCTGCATTCCGCTCGAGTCAATCTTATGTTCCTTCTCGAATGTTACTTCGCTAGTTATACCGCGTGCAGGCACCACGCTGGTTTTCGCAACGCCTTTGCCTCCGATTCGCTCTTATTTATTGCCAATAAGTCAGCGATTGAAAACTTCGTGACTCTAGCCGGGATAATCGTGAATTAACTGCTGCTTCTGATTTCAACGACGCTGCAGGTTTAACAGGTTTTCAGAAACATAGCTTTGAAATATGGGTATCACGGTATTTGAGAATTTTGAAATACTACAATTTTCAAATTCCACAATGCCTCTTCGTTGATATCCTTAGATTTTCTCACGTCCATTCGAAACGCAATATATCGCTCGATTCGCTTCTGTCAACCTCCGATAACAATTTCCTCGCGCACTCGTTGCGACGTTGATCAAAACGCGCGTAAAAATTCTCGATAGCGAATGGAACCGGTCGGAGTTCCGACAATATCGGCTCGCTACGTCACACATCGAATATTTGATAACCCACGCGATACGTCATAACACTTTATTTATCACTTTATTACCAGCGCTTGTAGCGCAGAAATTGAAATTGGAAAGCATCGAAAATGAATGTACTTGTTCGGATAACTAATATGATACCTCGTTGACATACACGTACGTACACGATATACGTTATATAAATGGTCACAGATAATCAGATAATTAATTTCACGTACGCCTTAAAATTACGAATAATAAAAAAAAATAAAATAAAATAAAATAATATGAAAACGTATTGCGAAAGCGAGCGCTTCGTTTTTTCCGTGCCAACTGGATAATTCAAGTACATATACATACTTTTAAGGACCTTATTTTCCACCTGCGTTTGGTCGGCGAGAAGTTAACGCCAGAAGCGATCGGTAATTCCTTAGGGATAAAATTCGCCATTGTATGCATCTGCCTATAGTCCGGCAATGTTTGCAGAATAATGGCACGTGCTGTGTCTTATATTTCTAGCTACACAGATTTAAAAGCCGTACGTACGCCCATAATAGCTGGAGCATGGAACAAAGGATACAAGGATTCATTGCATTATGCATAACGCAGCTATCATTTCCATGGAGAAATTATTAGGAAGTTGAGCGCATTTTTACTATCCTTGAGAACCCGTATCTAGATCTCACCGCAGAAACCGACTGCATTTCCAGCTTATAAAATAAGCGCAGCTTGCGAACGTTGGTCCCGTCGGACTCGTCCGCATACCTCGAGGGTTTAAGAGGTTGACTCGTCATCCGCGGCAAACCCGGTAGTGTCAGCTTCTTCTCGGGTCCATCCACAAAGACTCCAACAGCTGTATGACATTTTGGCAAAGTTACGTGACGACGAAAATTCTCCGCATACGTGTCGCGCATCATGAGCGGATTATAACGGTGCCGGATCACCGATACGATCTCGGGGATCAAACGACGTCATCCCGCTGCACTTGAACTACTAAAATGAACGCCTGAGGAGCGTCTCGCTCACGAGTATCGGAACAGCGAGTGGTAAATTTGTCCGAACGCGATATGTACCGCTCAGTCATTCGGGGTGGGTGGAGCGGTTATCTCCGATTCCCACGCAGTTCAACAAACGCCGGCCTGTTGAAGCTCCTCTACACCACCTCTGAACCACCTCCTCCTCCTCCTCCTCCTCCTCCTCTAGGCACCTCCGAAGCCTTCTGAAAGGATATCGCGTCATTCCGGTCGATCCGCAGCTTCGTACGTCGGACGGACGGAGCCCCTTGAATTGACGCGTTCAAATTCGAAGTAGAGATAATCGATGTACCGACCATATAAGTATGGATTCAGAGCAAATTATTGCGACCGGGGAAAACCCGTCGAGACTTCAGCGTGTAACAAAGGTATAAATAAAATGAGATAACGCTGCCGACGCGAGTATGTAGCCTGCGCGATTGTATTTCTTTTCTTTTTTTTTTTCAACGAAACGCAATGTGCATCAACTGCAGATGTAATATAATAATCATATTTTTTTTCCCCCATGAGATGTGACAAGTATTGATTATCAGCGTTATATTTCAAGGATTCATAATGAGATGTGAGATAGAGAGTAGTTGCTTAAAGAGTTGCTCCGACTGTGACGACTTTACGGCACATCTTTTCAAAGGTATAAGGACTGCACGTGGGCCACCTTCGCCGATATTATTTGTCGGATGTAATGGAATGATGCGTAGTCCGAAGATTGTCGAATAAATTCGGTAAGGAAGATACAAGACGCGGCACTTAGCGTAATCTCATTTAGTATACCACGAATGAGGCATGGCGAAAGGGCCAAAAGGCGAAAGGGGTTTCCTGCGAGGCGAACATCGCCCTTAAGATAAAGTTAGAAAAAAGAGAATCAAAAATGAAACACGGCGAGAGTGTAGAGTACAAAATACCCGCATGACAAAGCCTTACCCCAGGTGGAGAGGAGTGAACTACCTAAACGCTCTAATGAAGTGAATTTTTTTTCAGCCGAACAGGACCGAGGAAGGAAGCCCGAGGCGGACGGTGCCTCGGGAGCCCAAGCGGCGAAGAAGGTGAGTCGAAGAAATATAGGTATGAAAAAAAGAAAGGGAAAAAAATTAACAAAAAATATATATGTGAAATAAAAATAAAGAAACGAGTAGTACAAAACACCCAAATGCAACTAAAAAAGGGACCGAGGGATGCGCGAAAATGAAATAAAAATAAAAGTCAGTCGGAGCCCGTCAAGGTCCGAGGGTCCTTGCACTCCGGGTCATATAGCCGCTCTCAGACCCGTAACACTCCTCCCTGCAGAGGCTCTCAAATCCCGATGACCGATACAGCCGCATACAGGGACAACCACCTCCAGTTGCCCCGATGGCAGCCAAGTATAATTAGAAGGAACCGCGTAGCGATACACCCGTCGTGCAACGTCCCGTCAGATTACGTGCACAATGAGGCGCTTCGCGATCAAAGCGCGCGCGGCTTATATTCGCTTTCTATTCTTCCCTCGGTTGCCGGAGCGAGCCTTGACCTTGGCAGTCAACAGCCCCGGTGACGCCCTTTGCGCCGTAAAGGACGGCAAAAACCCATCGGAATCGTGAACTTGCCCTAGATTGACCTCCGCTTACGCCGAGGTTACCGATGACCTTGAGCCATGAGATCCGACCGTTCGCCGTCGACCTCTTCGCGGTCGCCTCGCGTTTACACGAGAACGACGCAACTCCGCGTTCCGCGGACCACCGGTCGATTCGCGGATAATTAGGTGCCTCGCCATCCGCGCATAGATTTCAACCGTACGTAATACGCTTCTTCGGCCACCGTATCCCGGGGATCTCGTAGCGATTAAATCTACCCGCACCCGAACGAAGAGGTTCGGAGCTTCGGAAGACCATGCGATTATTACGAGTGTACAGAGCTGTACGTTCGTATACTGTGTATAATATACTTAGGCGCGTATGTTTATTGAACGACGCTGCGAGAAGAATGTGACGAGCGAAGAGGTCCTCGGGGCCGCGCAATTATTTGAGAACGTTGCACCGAAGACGTCACAATCCCGCGAGGCTTGCGTATTCGGTGTTGGTCAACTACTCCGGGTTCTTTTGAATATTCAAGTTGGGTCGATGGTCGACGTAGGTACGCCTAAATATAGCTTCGCTTAAAAATACAAAAGAAAGGTGTCTCGAACGAGGGGAAGAGATTCCCGATAGGATTGGGAACGACTGTACACGATAGGCTATTTTTGCAGCCGAGCATAATTCCGTCCGCGAGTTGATGTTGTACGTATAGCTCGGCGTTAGAATTGAAATCCCGCGTATCACGGTCGTGATTAAGTTTCCCACTGCAGATGTGTGGTGTAGAATTAACGAGTTTATTAGCTCCCGGGGGTACCGCGTATGCACCTACACGATCGGCGAGAGGACGAGGAACCCGTAAAATCGCACGTTCCATTCGTCACGAGACGAAGAATCGCAAATAAAAAGAAACGCAGCAGTCAGCCGCAGATCGGGGAGTCGGTCGATTTATGCGCCCGGTGTGTCCGGCCGGCTCTAGTCTCATCCAACCTTGAAAACCGCGATATAAGATATCCGATTACGTTCGTGCGCGTGGATGCCCGACGTGGTATAGAAAAACTGTAATGTCGGTTTTAATTTCCACTCTCGTTTTTGCCCCGCACAGTGTACAACCAACGATCCCGGGGACCACGTACGACTTTTTTGCTCGTAGGAAGTTTCCTTTCTTGCTTGAATTCTTCAAATTCAATCGCGTTTATCTTCACCCGCTGTACGATATGTTTCATTCGATTGTCCAACCGCGTTACATCGCGACGAACGAGCAATTTCCTTTTCTCCTTTTTCCCCCTTTTTCTTTCGAATATATATATATATACCGCTCTCGGGACTGTACACGCGTCCCATTCACTTACGCGCGAGTACATCATTTCTGTGACAAGTGTGTTATTTCTATCGAGCCAGTTAAATCACGTCACGCTCGTATTAATCAACGTGTCTGAATAATATTACCATGGTTATGAATGGCGGTTATTTTCACGGTGAAAATTCCGCGTGTCACCCCGGTAATACTTTTTTCTTTCTTTTTTTTGTTTTTCTTTGCTGCAGAAGTATTCGAGGTCCCACGCTTCTTGAAGTACATTTGTAACGACGTGATCACGGGATTCTTACGGCGCTGCCGACGAAAGGCAATTAAATTTTTACCGCCTATGAAAAACAGCGGAGACACCTTGGATTTCGTGATACAGGTTGATTTCGGTGGGACAAGACGCGTGCTTAATCAGCGATAAAATTAACCCAATGGAGATTACGTCGCGAGATCTATACTCTTTCGAAAACTGCTACCGAAAAAAAGGATCTTCGAGATGTTTTTACGGTCCAATTTCTCGAAAAATTTGTACGAAGACGCGACATTTACGATACCTCTTGATGGTGTAGCGGGATTATCCTTACCGCAGGGTAAATTTGTGTGAAAGAATTTTTCTCGGTCGGATTGGAATTTATTAGCCAAATAGAATACTCGTTGGATATGAAATGAGTGGAATATAACAAGTATGGTTTTTTTTCTCGATTATTTTTCATCCTACGATTTAATTCCCGACGTTGAATCGCTCGCAGCTATACTTCGCTTGCTCGTATACGAGCATACTTTATCTTTCTCTAGATGAAAAATTGTTCACTATCTGTATCGGGAATGATTCATGAAATATCATGTAGCCAGCTCTCAGGGACTTTAGATCGTTCATGTACGCTCGTCGAATAAAACCGAACCCGCCATTCATCAGCGATTCAATTCTATGCATACCTATAATGCAAGTTGTATGGTTGATTTGCGCTGACTGAGAATCCGTACGTCATCGAGAAATTCATATGGCAAAGATTGTCATTCGAAGACGAGGCTCGCCGCAATCATACGTGTAATTTTAGCTCCAATGATATCGTCGTGATTTATGCGAGCCGATGATGATCAATTGATTGTAGAGGTAATATACCAAGGTTGATTTTTTTCGACTTTTGGGGTTGAAAAACGAAAAAAACTAGAGGACTACACCTTGAAATTTTAGCGATTCTGGGTCAAAAGGAAATATTTCATTTTATATGCCAATCTAAAGTATTTCGATCTCAGGAATCCGATTCTGGAAGAAAAATTGACCTATCTCTAAAATTGACCGAGTTATCGCCAATTTTCACCTTTTTGGGGTCAAAAATAAAGAATTGACTTTTTGATGTATATTTATGTAATTTGTGCTCAGGAATCCGAATCCGAAAGAAAAATTGGTTTATCTGCAAAAATGACCGAGTTATCTCCATTTTTTCGCATTTTTTGGCATAAATTTGAGGATATCTCGAAGGGAAATTTTTTTAGCTCAATTTGGACAACGGATTCGTGTTCCTGAGGTCGAAATACATAAGAAAAGTGCCATACGATCAATTTTAAAAAATAAAAATTTTTGCCCAAAATTTGGGATTTTTCCAAGGGGTACCCCTTACGATTTTTTCAAATTTTGATCAAAAATTTTTATTTTTCAAAATTGATCGTGTGGCACTTTTCTTATGTATTTTGACCTCAGGAACACGAATCCGTTGTCCAAATTGAGCTGAAAAATTTTCCCCTCGAGATATCCTCAAATTTATGCTAAAAAATGCCTAAAAATGGCGATAACTCGATTAATTTCATAGATGGATCAATTTTTCTTTCAGATTCAGATTCCTGAGCTCAAATTACATTAAGGTAGAGTAAAAAATCAATTTTTTATTTTTGACCCCAAAAAGTTGAAAATTGGCGATAACTCGGTCAATTTTGGAGATAGGTCAATTTTTCTTCCAGATTTGGATTCCTGAGGTCAAAATACGTAAGAAAATGGTATTAAACTTAATTAAGAGAGTTGTTTATTTTTTGCTCAAAAATCGAATTTGTTTTTGGTTCTTCAAGAGTAATCTCACGTATAATCAGCTCAGGAATCCAAATCTGAAAGCCAAAATCATCTCTTCATGCAATTGATCGAGTAATCATCAATTATTCGCTGTTGGGAGCAGAAAAATTATTAGACATATCGATTGGTTTTAGTCCCTCACTTAGATTCGTCGCAATCCATGCATGCGTCGAAATATTCGAATCTCTCGGTCTACGGGGGAGCCCAAGCTTAGCTGGAGTCAGGTAGCCAGCAGCGCAGCGCTTTGTTGTGAGACCGTCACCTTCGGGGCTGAGCAGAGGTGACACCCCACAACAAACCGCGCGCCCGTGGCTACGCTGACTCCAGCTAAGCTCGGGGTCGCTGGTGAATTGAAAAATTCGAATATTTCGACCCATGCATGGATTGCGACGAATCAAAGTGGGTCTACGACTAGAACCAATCGATAATTTTTTTGCTCCCAACAGCGAATAATCGATGATTACTCGATCGATTGCATGAGTAGATGATTTTGGCTTTCAGATTTGGATTCCTGAGCTGATAATACGTGAGATTACTCTTGAAAAACCAAAAACAAATTCGAATTTTAAGCAAAAAATAAATCATTGTTTTAATTGGGTTTAATATGCTTTTCTGACGTATTTTGATCTCAGGAATCCGAATCTGGACGAAAAATTGATCTATCTCCAAAATTGACCGAGTTATCGCCAATTTTCACCTTTTTGGGGTCAAAAATAAAAAATTGATTTTTTAGTCTATATTAATGTAATTTGAGCTCAGGAATCTGAATCTGGAATAAAAATTATTCTATTTTAAAAAATGACCGAGTTATCCCCATTTTTTCGCATTTTTTTGCATAAATTTGAGGATATCTCGAAGGGAGAAAATCGTAGCTCAATTTGGACAACGGATTCGTGTTGCTGAGGTCAAAATACGTAAGAAAAGTGCCATACGATCAATTTTAAAAAATAAAAAATTTTGGCCAAAATTTGAAAAAATCGTAAGGGGTACCCCTTGGAAAAATCTCAAATTTTGGCCAAAAATTTTTATTTTTTAAAATCGATCGTATGGCACTTTTCTTATGTATTTTGACCTCAGGAACACGAATCCGTTGTCCAAATTGAGCTACGATTTTTTCCCTTCGAGATATCCTCAAATTTATGCAAAAAAATGCGAAAAAATGGGGATAACTCGGTCATCTTTGCAGATAGATCAATTTTTCTTCCAGATTCGGATTCCTGAGCTCAAATTACATTAAGATAGACAAAAAAATCAATTTTTTATCTTTGACCCCAAAAAGGTGAAAATTGGCGATAACTCGGTCAATTTTGAAGATAGATCAATTTTTCTTCCAGAATCGGATTCCTGAGATCAAAATACGTCAGAAAAGTGTCATACGGTCGATTTTTAAAGATAAAAATTTTTGCTCAAAAACCAACATTTCTTTTATTCGGGTTTACAAGCTATTCTTATGTATTTTGATCTCAGGTACCCGAATTCGCAATACAAATTGATCTGTCTGCTAAATCGATCGAATTGTCTCCAATTTTCCAACTTTCAGAACGATAAAATTGAGATATCACGGTTGGTTTCAGTCGTAACTCACTGAAGAAGGAGACGATACGTCTGACAATGAATATAATTCATCGAGAAGAAGAATCAGCCTGAAAAGTGATTTCGTAATTCTCGTACGTCGTTATTATCATGTAGGGATCAAGCCTCATTATGCAGTTCCGAAGTGTCTGCATAAGAATGTGCGAAGTGAACCGCTAAATAAACCGAACCTGGTGAAGTAACGTATTGTTTGCAGCGTATTATTTTTTATTTCAAGCCCCTCACTTCGCAGCAGTTGGCAGTTTCCACTTGAAACATGATGCGCGCCATCGTGAAGGACTCTTATGCATATAATGCATATTCTGTATCAACGCCGCAATTTGAAACAATGAAAATATTGATGATATTTATTTTCCAGCTACTTCACTCGGAGTTAAAATCGTATGACCTCCACAAAAAAAGGGAATTGTAAACCGATCAAAATTTTGATTATTCATTCTGGAGTCACCTGTACAAATGTGGTGGCGAGATGGAAAATCAAGAATTCATAAAACCTCCATCGATAGAAATGAAATCGCTGCTTCAAATAACGATGAAGTTGATTCAGTAGAACTTTTAGAAAAGTCAAAAAAGCTTCCGCTGTATTACATGTAGCTTACCTTCAGCAAATTGATACAAGTAATATTGGTTTTACCGTGCAAAGTTTGACCATGGATGCGATATGGGTTAGTGTAACTCTCATTTAGTATCCAAATATTGAGGAGAAGGGAATAAATGTAATCTAGAAAAATTGTTTTTCTTCACATCTTATAGTCAATCAAGACGTAAGGCCACCTACAGAATGGTTTTCTATTTTTTCGCCATAAAAGAAAAAAATATGCGTCACCGGCGGATTGACATCAGATAACACTGACCACCGTGTGGAAAAGCAGAGATTCGTTACAACGGCAGGTGAGATCGGCAACGGGAATCCTGGCCAGAAATTTAGCGAAGGTATCTGCACACCTGAGAACCTTGTTGTATCATTATCCAGCGAGGAGTTGCGAATTGTTGTTCGTTACAACGCCTTGAAAACGCAGCTCATCTTGCTCTCCGGTTATGCGGGTAACGTTTCGCATTCCACCTGTAATTATATGTCCACGTGGTAATTCGCGTAATGAAAGTGATACAGGTTTCAATTATAAATAACTCAGGTATTCAGATCGTACCGTTTACTCTGTAATAAACGACGGTAAAATATGTCCGTGAGTTTATAGAGACGGCGATTAGTTGCGGTTGATACGATATTACGCTCTCCTCAACTAATATTCGATACAATTTCATGATTAAAGATATTCCAAATTTTAATTAGAAAACAAAAAGAAAAAAAAAAGAATCGCAGGTTTTACGCAAAGATCATTTTGTGATGGGAAATGTGAATTCCTCGCCGACTTTCTAGAGCGATTATATCGGTGGGTAAGGCCATTATTTTTCGAATCCCATGTAAAATTACGCGACCGAACGGCCAGCAGCTATAAATATTTCAATTTCAAAAACTTGCTTCGCTTGCGCTCGTATGAAAATACATGGCGACCGAGATGGCGACAGAGGACAGTTCCGCGCTCATGGTACGTGCGGACGTACACCGTGTGAAAGTTTCCCAACTTTTGAGTATTGTTCCATTATTATTAAATTTTCTTGCCCGTACTTGTTCTTGGGATCATTCCCACTCTGATCCTGCGGCGAAGATAAATTCGTTAGCTCCTGTCCTAGTCCATGAATACGCAATTACGTGAGCTTAAACTCATCGGCGTGTTACCGTTACTGTTTTTATTATTTTCATATTGTTAGCGTTCTTCGTTTATCGTCATCTTTATCGTCGTTGTCGACGCTCGAATCGTACGATTGTACGCACCCCGCGTTACGTGAGAGTGTCCCTGAACTAAAAATCAAATTTCATGCAAAATAACGAGCTGATACGTTATTTTAGTACTTCCAGACGAGACCCTCGCGCGCAAGGTGGCGAACACGGGGAGTTCGGATAGATGATGGTTATTCCTGCATTGTGAAAAAAAAGAATCGCCGTTCAGTTTTTCGGTTGCGAAAGACTTCGTGTAATTTTATACGCTCGTAGCTGCGGGCTGAGCTTTTTTTTATCATTTGTAGAAATGAGGAATGATTTTTATTTCGGATCCGATAATAATATGCCGAGCTTATCTCATGCAACGAGTTTCTGCAGTTCGAGCAACGCTTCGGAATGCCTGCATGGCACTTGCAGACACTGCAGGTACGCGGTCTTCTGGGACAAGGCGAGTGGATATTTCTTACGCCTCGTGCAAAATTTCACGCGAATATCAATGGCTCGGCAGGTGCGCTTCGGTTTTCCAAAATAGCCGAAACGATGACTTTCCAATTTTTGATTAGTTATGAGATAATGGCCGTAACTATGAGCGCGCGTTTACTAATTTATTGTGCCACTCGATATACCGCGATAAATCGTACGAAACGAAGCAGCTTCCGAATTTTTATAAATATAGCGTAGATGAGCTCGTTCAATTATTAAATGACCATTTGTTTACATAAACTGATAATGATTCTTTACAACTTTCTAATTATCGACTCTTTGATTCTCATGCAATATTCGAAAGTACGAAATTTTCAACGCTATATACTCAAAATATTTATAATTCTGAAAAATCTTTTCTACAAACCTCGACGCCGATACACCCCCTCCTTTCGCGAGTTTAGAATTTTTCGAATTTTCTCACGTTCTAAATATGGAATTATACCCGCCATTGCGAAACGACCTCACATACTCGCCCGGAGTCTCAAAATTTGTATCACAACAATTGGGTAATGAAAATAGAAACTCCAAGTCTTACATTCAATTGAATTTGCCCCGGTGAAAATTCGTCGGAATGAATGAACATTTTTTTTGTTATAAATATACATCGGTCTCGAGTCATTACGCTCAGAGGAGTCTTTGACCCGATGTTTTTCCAAGCGAGGTGCGACCGCGCTCGTAGACTCGACAAAGTTTTACTTTTCATCTTACTCTTTTTTTTTTTTCATCATTTTTAATGGCGCGCATATTTTTCTCCGAGTAATTTTATTAATGGATTTCCTTTTCGTTTTCAATTTCACCGAACGAGGAGATGCGCTCTCTGGTCTTGCAGGCGGGCGGCGATGTCGAGAAACCGTGAAGGCCTCCGCAGCGAATAAACGCTGGACCCGGAGGCCCCACCCCGATTATATCTCTTGGGCATATCCAAGTACATAGTTCCAGTTTAAACAGCGGAGCGTATAGTAAAACGATTTCAGGCTTGCCCCCGGGATTGCCGCTATTTATCCCGTTTGTATCCCCGTCGACGAATGGAGTTTCTTGGGCGCGTTTAAACACGGTTGCAGCAGCAACGGTCTTCGTTAGAAGAAGTACCAACTATCCTGGCGTATACTATATCCGAGCATTTGTGGGGCCTTCCGCGCGCGAAGAGTGGGGAGTTCATATAAGACCCCAAGCCAAACGACTCTCCCAGTCCCGACACGAAAACCCATCCATCGAGCGTCTTCTTTCGCTATTTTTATTTCTCCGTAGACTCGTCACGTCCGCATTACCTCGTAACTGGAAAATTTTTTATGGCCCAGTCGCCGAAACATCGTCATTCAAAGTAGTCGCGTTTTTTCAAGGAATATTTCAATAACACGACGATCAGATATTCGTGGTAGAATATCATGGGACTTCTTCAAGCCATCCCGGTCATCCTGCTGATTCTCGCTGTCGACGGTGAGTTTCAATTTTTCTACAGACTCGCCTCGAGTTACAAAAAAAGCTCCGCGAGATCGACCTACGTCACTTTTCGCTCGCGTAATATTTTATCGCACTCCTTCGGACATCGGGTCCGTTCGTTCAATTTTTCTCTTTTCCGCGTCAACTCCCTCGTAACCCACCCCGCATTTGGATCGATAAGATGATTTCAACTCGATCCGATTTGCGAGGATCGTCGATTGTTTAAAATTCGTCGCCCAAATCAGAGTCGCGCGGTTCGGACATTCTGACGTTTGTACAAATGGGCGACCATCGTTAACAACCGAAACAATGGATGCTGATCGACTCTGGTTCACACATCGGACCGAAACTTTCTCCGCATACGGTAGACCGGCCAGGTGAAAATATGAAAGTAGCTCGTCGGGCTGCAGGGAGAGGTACTCTCTCTGAGGAGTGTGTGTGATTTCCGATTCCGTAACAGGGTGCTAACGATAAAGAAAACTCGGCGTCGTCCCACCGAGTCGCGCTCAACGCGCAACGTGGTGCCATGTGCGCAACGATATCACTTCGCGTCCATAACAGAGCGAATCGAATCGATTACCGGTTAGCGAATCGCACCGGCTGGCTTCTAGGCGATAATTGGTAAAATTATCGCCATCCGCAACCGCGAACGCGCCGAAAGAAAAATACGAGGGGCGTTCAAGGCTTCGCGGACGAACGAAGAGGACGCGATGTGCGGTAACACGGACGGTCGGCATATTCAAGGTCGTTCAGTCGTTACGAACGACGAAATCGACTCTTTCCTCGGGTGTATCGAATTTCCCGGTTTTCTCACGTTTCCTATCTACCCATATAACGATTTCCGGATCGAACCGAACTTCGATAAGCGGCGTCAGCCTACGGGAACAACGTTGTATCTTGTAACCAACCAGTATTTACAAAGTCGTAAAGAAAGGGAAAGTAAAACTAACTCGCCTCTAACCCAGTCGAGGACTCAAGGCGGGTTCCGTCGGATACTTTGGAATTACGTAATCGCCCACTCGGAGATGTCTTCTCAGAACTATCGCGTACACTCGGTGATATTTTAAATGGTAATCGCTTACCTGTAGCTTACACGCGCTTCGGCGAATAATATACCCATTCGAGATCCCACCGAGTGTACGTACGTAGATATCCGTACGTGCTACACGCGATTACTTACTCGCCCGATCCTTACCCCTCCCTCCCTTGATTCTCACAATTCGATACGTGGCCGCGCCCATTACCTCAACGTGGACCGTACTCGACGTGATCCATCGCTCGAACCCTTTTTCAAAACGGAGATAAACAAGGCCCGGCGATTTCTGAAATATTCATTCAATGGGCCCCTGAATCTTTGGCGCCGTCGAAGACTCTACTCTCAAGTTACGCTCGTGGTAGGGGTTAAAAATTGATCGGATTAATCGAAGTGATTAATGTACTCGCGATTAGAAGTTAAAGTGGTGATCGAGACGGAGGTAGATGGGGTGTCCCGAAGGTTGCAAGTCAAGGCTAGATACTTTCACTTGGGTTCTCTTGGGAGCGCGATGCCTGAGCACTTCCCACCTTACTTGAATACTTCGCCCCTTTTTTGTATATGTTATACATAATATATTTATTATATACCGGGCGTACACAGCCGTAAAATGTCGTATGTACAATGCCAGGTATAATGTGTAAATGGACGAGCTTCGAGGTATGTGCTACACCTTAACTGGTTGAAATTCTCGTTCTTGTGTACGCGAGAGAAAATTGAGTATTCCGTTGATCCGGAGGTGGTTGAATTTTACGAAAAAGGCGATCGAATTTTCACAACGATTATCCAAAAAACTCGTCGGTCGACGTAACGTGGACGTTCGATCGCCGAAAATAACCGACGACTGCATTTATTAATTTAAACGTGTTATTTACAACTATAGCTCGCAAAACAACACGACCTTTTTAAGACACGCGTCGATGCTCATCCTTGGAGTATTTCTGATCCTCGACTGAAAATATCCTGAAACAACTGACGATTAATTATTCATCAGAAACGAGATCCAGCTGCAGATGCGAAGCGGTGTCGGATTATTCTGTCCGGCATCGGAGTCCGTGGTTGACAAAAAAAAAAATAAAAGTTGACCAAAAGTAAATTAATAAACGCCGAACGCCGGATGATTTGAATATAGAAATCGAAACTTATTTCGCGCTCTGAGAATTACGTTAACACCGGAATCTAAATACCTGTCAGATCTCCCTCGATTTCCCATCGTATAAATTGGTATTTCATGAAATACGCAGAACCAGTTGGATCCATAAATCACAAATCGTGAATGAAAGGCGAGTCTCTCGGTAATAACTCGTCACTCCGTCGTAATCTGAGACGATAAAATCAGCTGCTCAACATCAACGAGATATGAATAAATGAATCTCGCGAGCGAACCGCTCGACGAGTCGTACCATGTCGAAAGGTCGAACGCATCCGAATGGTTTCCGTAAATCAAAAATCTATTGCAGGCATCAGCGGTGATAAACAGCAGCAAGAGGACCCTTGCCAAACGAAAGCCAGAGTCGTTAGCGATCTGGAATACTGCGACCGTTACTGGGAGTGCGTCAACGGACGTCCGGAGCTTTTCGATTGCCCCAACGGTCTGGTGTTCGCCGGTAAACATCGCGGCGTAACCGAAGGCTGCGATTACCCGTGGCGGGCGAATTACTGCGAGGGAAAAAGGCAGGCGAACACCCCGATAGGGGCTGATCACTGCGGTTGGTTGTACGGAATATTTGGCCACGAAACGTCCTGCACCAGGTACTGGACGTGTTGGAACGGAACGGCTACCGAGCAACTCTGCATCGGCGGTCTTCTTTACAACGAAAGAACGCACTCCTGCGACTGGCCCGAGAATGTCGAGGGTTGCCAGAAGCATCGTGAGTATTTTGTTTCGATGATTTTTGTTTTTTTCTTCCTTCCATTTTCCGTTCTCCGATGTTCGAAAGATCCATTGATTACGTGAGCGGGACAAGGTTCGAGCGGTACGCGTAACGTTCGATGGAATTGTCGTTTTAAACATCGATTAGCATGCGGATTGATGGCCGCTTTTCAAAGAACTGATAAAATTCGTGAAAAATATTATTTTCAAACGTAATGTCATTGGCCCTGGAACGTCCGGGTTCATTTTTCCGATTAATATTCAACGGGGGTACGCGGACGCGTATATACATGCGTCGAAGCAGGCGACGATTGCGTGACTCCTCATAGTAAATAGCAGCGGTCGATGGATGGTATAACATTCGCAGAATTTGACTGTTGTGTCAAGTTTTCTTTCTTTTCTTCTTTTCTTTCACATTCTCATTTCTGTTTCATTGTTTCGACGCGAGGTTCATTCACTATTTTCGAGCACGTATCGAACACGAACTCGCACGTCAAAGATATTTCAACGTGCAGACGCGGTGGGATTTACTCGGTTACGTAATAGGTCATAAATTGGGCATACGGCGAGAGCGTATGAACATTACACGGCACCCCGCGGGTTGTGTAGAAAGTGAAGAAATTAATTTCCATCTCTCTCTATCTATCTCTCTCTCTCTCTCTCTCTCTCTCCGTGCGTGTATTCGTTCAATGGTTCGAGTTATACTCGGTGAATATCTTTTTACGCACGATTTTTTCTTCGCAAAGATTTGTTTTACTTCAAATATTATCAGGGTATTAGAAATTCAAAAGAAATTATAATGGTCCCAAGAAAGTGGGTCATTTGCGTAGAATGAAAGACGCGACGGTAAATTTCTGCCGACATCATCCTGCGCTTTAATGGTTTTACTGTCACTCCGGTACAGTTTTCACCGCTTCGCTCGAAACTGTTATCGACAGCAATTCCTCATCCAACATCTGCGTCGATTAAATCGATGCAGATGATCAAAGCGATTGAGAAATCGCGAGAACTTCGAACAACGAATCGATCGAACTCGTAGCGAATCAATCTCACAGTTTCACCGGCTATATTTCTACTTGACATCTGAACGGATCGATTTTTCAGCTCTCTGCACCTCCGACCCGAACGGAAACGTGCCCTTGGGAAAATCGTGCAATCGTTACTGGCAATGTCAGGGAGGATATCCTCGTCTTCAACGTTGCCCCGCCATGTTGGTGTTCGACAGAAGGTCCTTGAGATGCGTCGTACCACCGACGGAGGACTGCGACATTCCGACACCTCCGCCAACCCTGGAGACTGATTTTGCCGAAGGGGAGAACGGCGAACCGGAAGAAGAGAATCTGCCGCCCGGTGTCCCCTCACTTCCGGCTGGCGCTGTTCCCGTCGCGCTGAGACCGAGAGGAAGAAACTAAAGAGCCACGATCGCTGCGGGGAGAACGAGAGCTTCGGCTGATCGTTCGAAATAAATTTTTCAACGAAACAGAGGCCGAGCTCGTTCCTCCGTTGCTGCTGAATTCTGAACCGGTCGAGCTGCTGGATAGGCAATATCTGAGCCACTGGGCCTGGAAATCCTTTCACAAATTATCTTCTACTATTGTACTATTATTTTATCCTCGATCCCCCGATCTTTCATCCCAAAATCAAAATGTAAATATTCCTCTTTCCATCCACTCTTATTATACTTTACATTGTACTTTACGTTAGTTTATAGGATTGTGCAATAAAGTATTGTATATTTTTTTATACGTATAATATCTGAATTACCGTGCATTTATTGTAACTCAATTCTATCGCGGTAGTGAAAAGGTCATTTTTCATCAACGTAACACGCTGATCCCGAACAACGAGCGGTATAACAAGCTGTTATTATTCGCGGTATGATTTGTCTTCGGGCAATTTTCAGCGATAAAAAAGTAGGAGAATACAGAAAGGGGGTGATGGGTTGATGTGTAGTTTAAATTTTATTAGTTTTCGTACAGCCAATGAATTTTGGGAACGTTGCAATGTTATCGCTCGTATTGTCGCCCCGCTAACTTTCGCCTTCAGCTCCAAATATTGCGAATAACTTGACGAGTCGAGTCGACGTTTCAACTTTTAATGTTATTGTATAATCGTCCCGCCTGTTCGGGCACGGCGTTTGATAAATATAAATGTATCTATATTTTTTCAACACGGATACCGGTCTGCAATTAAATGTCAGATGAGATGACGTAAGACGGAGGTCATCCATTGGAACAGCTGCGTTCGACTGTATGTTATACAATTCCGTGCAACCGATGGTTTTTAACGTTTTCAAAAAAATATTTCCAAACTTCTCCGGGTTTCGGGAGTTGAACAATTACGTGAGATGTTCGCGGGATAATTATTTCGAACATCGACAACGATCAATTCCAGGTAACTTCTAGTGGTTCGCACTGTGGAAAGATAATTGATAAATTATTAGAGGATTGCAGGTAACCAATTTTACACTCAATCTCTCTCATTCCGATCGTACTGACCACTGAGGACCTTCTTCGGGATCCAGACAAGACAGGCTATGAGCGTCGAAGAGTTTTCCATCCCCGCATGTAATCAGACGAGGGCTGCCTTCGACGCAAGTTATCAAACGACCGCAGTCTCCGGGTACGGGGAATCTGTTGTGAAAAATTATCAACGTTAAAAAACAACGAGAATGTCAACCACGTGCAAGAAAACCTGTTTAAAAAGTAATCGTATTCGAGCGACGATAAATGATTTTGTCCCGGTCGTAGTCCCACTTCCGTTCAGCATTATTGTCGTCGATTTCAAACCAGTTACCCAAGTTTTATCCAATCACCCATCACGCAAATATTCATGACGTCCTTTGAAGTCAGAGGGCGAAGATTCGATCCCAACGCGATTCCGCGATTTCGAATTTATTCAATTTGATCAAGAAATTTAATTTTCAGCTTTGACAAACCTCGGGAATGGCCAGAATCTTGCCGCAGCGGTGTGAGCCGGTATTTTCTGTGGGCATTTGAAGCCGACGATAGCTTCTGGGTTGCAGTAGGGTAGAAGTTGATCGGGCCAAACGCAAGAGTGACTTTTGGGGTCGTACGCTAATCCAGCGTCGCAATGTTCGGATTGCGGAGCACCATAGACACATTTCACGTAAGTTGTACTGCAGGAGTCGCTGTCCGGGTAGATTCCGAATTGGTACTCGCATCCAGGGGTGCTGATCGGAGTCACTGAGGACGTGAAAAGGGCATGAAATTTTTTTAATTTGTAAATCACAATTGAATCAGATTTTTACAAGTGCAGTTGGGTCACTGTGTTTATGGGAAAATGAATCCACCGCCACGGATCTCGTTTCGATTTCACCTGAGCCGGTTAAACGTCCGTGAAAAGTCTGGTCTTCTTTTTTGTTTTTTTTGTCTTTGTAACCAACCGATTACTTTGGCGGAAAACAGTCACCGAACAAACAGTTTCTATTATAGTCATGGACGTCGGTTTCGTCGCCGGCTGAGCTTTCTCCCTTTTCTGTTTTCTCTCTGCTCGTTATCGAAAAGTCTAACCCCAGCGTAAAAATCGAGTCAATCTGTGATATTTGCGCCGGTGGGTGGTGATAAAATATGAAAATTCGTTTCATTCGTTTCTAACGGACAATATTCCTGTACGTATGAATTTGTCAATGACCACTCATGGCTTGTTTGTTTTTTGCAAATAAATTTGCGTTACTAATTGTAAATACCGTACAGTGAAAGTTGATCAAATAAACAATTTCATGATATTCTGTCACCGCCGTGTCTGCCGGCAGTTGTGTTACACGCATAAATATGTACCCGCTCCAAAATCGTTAGCGTACATAAAGAAGTGAATTTATTCGTCGCGAAAAAATAATTGATGAGTAAACTTTCAGAAAAAATTTCCACAACCTTTACGGATAAATATTGAGAGCAAGTTGGTTGCTTTCAATGACGCAAGATCACCAAAAATTTCTCAAGATATTATGTTACATGTGAAACGCTTCCAGAGATAATTAACCGTAATTACAGTTTCGAGCGACAGCTGCCTAAAAAAAGTATCACATGCCTTAATCCGATAATAGATCGATGTAAAAATGCCTCGAGGTTTTCTGGTGGCGCTACCTGCGCTCGCAGCTCTGGTGACTTCGACGCGTGGTAAAGCGAGCTAAGAAAAATCAATTTTATTTATTCTGCAGATAGTTTTCGTGAAAGTCTTCCTGATAGATTTCAAGGACCGTATAACGTCGTACTTGTACTTGAAATTTACAATTTTCACCTTCGTTCGTTGATTTTAAAACAACTTGCCTTCACAATTAATGTCTTCATTCTCTTTCGCATTGCCTAACTGATACGCTTCATACAATCTAGACTGAACCAGAGTTGCGGTTTGGCGTCCTTCGAATGGAGAGTAAAATTATTCTTTGTTTTTTTTTTCAATCCGATCGCCCGGATAATAACGATAACTGTACAAATAATGATAAAATAATTTAACACAACAAACTCACGATCGGCTTTACGCTCTCCGCATTGTACGGCCCAGTTGTAGTTGCAGTGGTTGTGCACCGCTCCGTGACCATCGAAAAGAAGCCCGTTCTCGCAATGCTCCAGAGACAACGTACCGTTTACGCAGAGGAAGAACGCGGCGCAATCCTCGGGGTGGGCGTACGCCTGGACTCCGTGTTGCTCCGGGCAACCTGGGGCACCCAGCAGGGCAGCTCCCGAAACTGTAAAAATGAAGAAAATTAGCGTGTCGCCAGGCAAAACGTTTCTTTTGCCGAAAGCAAAATTTTGCTGAATCTGAATTTGGCAAAAATGTTGCGAAAGACTGTCATTCTTGTTTCAGCATTTGATTTTCACGTGAATCGATAACACCGAAAATATTATGTATGTTGTATTATTTGATGGAAAAAATCGTGTTTTACGCCAGGCGCAGCGCATCGTAAATTCCCAATGATATAACGTCAATTATCCAACAATCTCTATGGGATTTGAATAACGAATGAGGAAGAACGTTTACAAACGTATTATATCATAGCAATCGGTTGGTGTTAACCATATGGCAGAGCGGCAGTGAAAGCTATCGTAGGCCTAAGCATTCCGCCCGGGTATATGTGAGTAACGTGTCGCAAGTTATACCGTGCATTAAAGCGGACTTTACTACCTCGTTGTATTTCACTGTGGAGTTGAGCTCGTTGAAATTATCCGCCCGGTATAAGTAGGATACGTAATACACGAGCGTGAACGCGCGGGTAAAAATTTGATCTTAGGAAGAGCCGCGAGTAGCGCAAAGAGGCCGATCACCCAGATGCTCAGGAGCGTATCAATCGGATATGCCGAGTACTCGACAATTTGTTTAAAACAACTCATTTTATAAATTATACTCACCGGTAGCGATGAGACCCGTTAGGGCCAATAAGGTCACTCCTATACGACAGCTCATGTCTGGTCTCAGTACCAACTGACTACTGAACTTAGATTCCCGCTCATTGGCAACTTGTCTTGGCCTCGGGCCCCGCGGGGCCCCTTCACTCCGTCCGTCCGTTCGTTCGTTCGTTCGTTCGTTCATATCCAGCCAGGCTACAGGATCTCCCCCTTCGCCGATCACTCTTTCGCGATATTGTTTCGAGGTTTACACGCGATATCTCATGTTCGGGGGTACTCGTATGCGTAGTCTGATTTTTTTGTTTTTGATTATTATTTCTCTTTAAAATCGGTGTCGTTTACGCTCCATATTTTTTTTTTTTTTTTTTTTCATTCAATTTCTTTGTTTTTTTCACAACAGATTTTACTCTCACTTCTTCACTCAAGTGGACTCATTTTTGGGAAAAATTTTCCCCCGACGTCCAATTTTCTTATCGCAATATCCGAATCTGTGTGACCTTTTTGTCCACGATATACCGAAAACTGTGCCAAAAAGAGAGAAAAATATTAGTTGGTAAAAAAGCTGAAGAGTGGCGAACTCGTGGTTGAAGGAAACGAAAAAAAAAAAGTAGGAATAAAATGTAAGCCAATTTTTGAATGACCTCTGATCGATCGTACGGCGTATTTCGCGTAGTCGTGTAGAGATCTATACCTATGTAGTGTATTTATTTTGTAAGGCCAGCGTTTGCCCCGGGGTTACGGAGAGACAAAGTTTCGCGCAAAAAGCGTTCGGGCCCACGAATCATATCGGACGTGCAATAAGGCCCGGGGCTTTATTATAATATTGTAGTTTTCTTATGCAACGTTGCGGTATCGAGAATACAAGGGGAACGAGATTGTGGGCCCCGATATAACGACGGTGAAAGCCGTTAATATCTGCCGATATGATGTTACGCGCGATCTCTACCTTGTATTACACGTGGTGTACGCGAGACACGACGTCGATCGAAGGGCTATTTATACGCGAGGCCCAAAATGATCTCACTTTTTTTTGGTACCGTACGTTAACAGTCATGTCTGAGGATATTTTCGGAGAACCACACGATGCAATTTTGAGGTCCCCGTACCGGTGGAAATAATCGATAGAAACTCACGTCGTACGGTGATCTATTTTATAAATACCCAGGTAATGATCCGATCGAGAGAAGAGAAAGGTTTGGATTATGAACAATGGAACATACAGCCTAGATTATGTTATATAATAATAAAATATTTATTGTTCTTAAAAGTAAAAGTCAAATGTTACATATACAGCTAAATGACGTGTAACGATCAGTTCTTTTTCTTGTAATAGTCCTCGCTGCAACAAAAAAATCAATTCGAAATTTCAATTACGATGTTGGTAATCATAAATCAATAGCCGGTCGCTATCGTGCGTGGTCAATTTGTATTTTATCACCCGATTTCTTGTTTTATTGAGTTATAAATTCCGGATTGTGTCATAATTAACGACATGACATTTTCGCTATTTATTTTCATATATGGATTCTCGCACCTGGTATCGAGATTAATGAACTAATTACAGTTACGGTCGCGCTTCGAATAGAACCACCTCCGCATGAAAAAAAAATAAAAGATCCATGCTAAGAAGTTTCTCCTTCGCTAACTTTTCCCTCGCACGTATAAGATGAACTTTGCATTTTTATACTTTCGGGGATTTCTACGTATCAATTGGTATTCCACGTTACACGCGACCCATTTCTAGAACGAAATTTCTCCAAATTATATGACAATGTAAAAATACCAAACAAACAGACTCACCATCCCGGTACGTTTTCCGGATCCGTGCACCTGAAACTGTCCTCATTATAGACCGTTCCAGCGTCACACTGTCCCTTTTGTGGCCTCAGTCCGTTTTTGCAAATGTAAAATTTCGCGCAGTCCTCGGGATGGGGGTAAGTCGGATGGGGGAGAGTCCTTCCCAACGGACCGGAAACGTCACCGTCTGGGCAGACGAAACCGTCGTCCAGGATGTCCCGTTTTGGGGCGGCGCACTCCCTCGTCGATTCGGCGGGCCAAACGCAAGCGGAAACTGAGTCATCGTATATCAAACCCGCTGGACATGGCATCGCCGATGCCACGCCGTCTATGCAGTTCACGAATTGGTCGCACGCCGTTGGATCTTCGTGACGGAAGTAGCCGTTCGCACGGGGACAACCCTTGGACGGCTGAGGTTCCTCTGAGGGAAGATGTTCAAAGATGTTGTAAAATTTTACCCGAAGAAGCTCGAAAAATCAAAAACTCGGTGAACGAGAAGGAGGTAGAAATTTGAAAAAAAAAATACTAGTGGTGATCATTTGGAAATTTGCAGGAGTACGGTGCGAATACTCACGAAGAAGGGTCCGGTCTCCGCACGGTACATTCGTGGGGAGGTCGCATAGTTCCTTTTTAGGATTGTCGTCCTTGAAGACCAGTCCATCCTTGCAGAGTTTTTCTTCGGCGATTCCGTTTACGCAGGCATAGTAGACGTCGCACTGTTCCGGATCGGGGAAGAAACCCTTGGCTTGGGGGCACTGGAACTGAGCCGTTGCCGCCCCGACGAACAAAATAAGTCCTGCGAAGCTGACGCGGACAAGTCTGGAGGATATAAAAGATGCCATCTTCTTGAGGTTGTGCTGAGTTCTTTGCTCTTCAAAACGCGACTGTTGGGCTCTCGTCATGATCCTGATTCCATCGGTTGCATTCGCCATTTCATTTCCCAACCCCTCCATTTCCCATTTCGCTCTCTTCTCGAACCCCTCTCTTCCAGGTTACGCGCTCTCTTTCTTTGTCTTTCTCCCTCCGTCCTGTCGCCATCTCCTTTTACGATCCTCCGTCCTTCTCACTTTCCGTCTTTCAGGTAGCCCAAGCACAGCACCCGTTTGGCTGGTCTCGATCTTCGTGTCGTGAACGTGCCTTATATTCACGACTCAAATTTATGCACGCGTGTACACCGTGAATTGCTCTAACAGTATACACAGTACGCCTAGTTATATCGGTACTCGCGTACCGCGCCCACAATTCGATCAATCACCTTGGCGTCGAAAGCTAACGGCGTGGCTATCGAGAATCACGTTCGAAGGGCCACGCGGATTCGAATATCGGGGAACGAAGTTGTCGAATGGGTTGCTCGGAAATTCATATTCATATAAGTTTACTTGCAGTCCTCGATCGCAGCCCTTCGACCCCAAATTTGTTTTCCCAATTCCCAAGGTTATCGTGTCCCAAAATACACTCGTATGTTCTATAAATTCTTCTGTCGTTGGAAATAGGCTACAGATTTTAACGATCCCCATGATTAAACGGGATTCCGGAGCGTCTGATAATTTTTCATCGGTGTTAAAATATCGTCGAACGCTCCGCGGTTTGGCATGCATGGCGTAGCTTTTTTTTATCCCGTTGTCTTGGCTCTGCGCTGTAAAGTCATCGTTGATGAAAAAAAAAAACAAAAAAAAAAAAAAAAAAGGAAAGAAATAAAAAAGTTCGAAGCGTGACTCGTTTGCTTGAATATTTTCACCTCACCCACTGGTATTGGTGATGCGATTCTACACACGACAATGGGAACGCCTCTATCGGCTATTTCACATCCCGGCAAATCCTGTCTCCCTATTTTTAACACAGAGACATTAATTCTCAAATCCTGCTCACCTTGGTTCTGATAAATAAAATTAAAAATCATTATTCCCGGTATTCGAAATCAAGTATATCGATAACTTAGATATAAACCTTACTAAGTGACACGTGTATCTCGCGCATCCCGATCAATTTTTTAACAACCCTGTTCCATTCGGCGTTTCTCCTGATTTCGACGCGGATCGTTTTTCTGATTTCGATTGATATTTGATAACTGAATCAGAACTTTCCACGAGGCCGTGATTCAGAGAATCCGCCGTCACAGCGCATTATGCGAAAAAAAAAAAAAAAAAAAACAAATCTTACGTATAGTCACGTTGGGTGATTTTGTTCATTCTGGTTTCACAAACTAATATGCGACGAACACCGTACCGGTTATGTGTCCTTGATGTCCTTAGACGTTCGACCTCCTAACAACAGAAACTTCTATTCTATTCAAATATATATACTCTATTGGTAAAAGTTAATAACGATTCATGGTTTGCCCTGATTAAACCGTGTTATAAAAAAATTCAAAATATCACACCTGTATGTAGTTCGACGAATTGGGTTTGACAGCGGTAGACGTGTCGTATAATTATACGTGATGTGCGCAATCCGGTCCTTGATAAAGTATTCATTCTAATTTAAATCTGAGTTAAAATAACCGACGTCTTTGCCAGAGTTATAGAAATCAAGTGGAATGAAAGCGAGAAGATTCGTCAACCTTTGTCTCAAATCGGATGTTTTTCGCACAGTCATTTATCTCCAGTGTCTGCAGTCACTTTAAAAACAGAAACAGGCTATAATTGCTGCACGGTTGATTGATGTTCATCTTTCTAATCTCGTTATTAATCGCAGTGATTATATTCGCTGTAATTGAAGAGAAAGTTTTCAATTGTCTCAAAGAATGATCTCGCTCGATCCCGTTCATGCAGATATTCTGATTCCGGCGATCGGGACACTCGGGAAGGAATATTAAACGCGAATCGCGACAGGGGAATGAAGAGTGTTAATACTTCGGAGTGGTTTGAAAATTCATCGGTTATAGTTGAGCCTACTTTCACCCTCAGGGTAAGGTTGATCCTGACATAGAAACGGGCTGTGAGTCGAAGCCAAAGCAAGGCGAGATCTCGACAATTTTTATTTTACCTTATTTTTTATTTTATTTTTTTTTTTCTGTTTCTCCGATACGCCAACGGGAGAGAATAACAAATGGGAAAACTAGACGCCATATCGTTACGACGTGGGAGTTGACGCGCGTGTAAGAAATCATGCTTATCACGAGTCGGATTTAAATACGAGTTGAAATACCCGACGGTCTTTTAAAAGCCTTTGACTCGAAAGCGTCGGCTACACGAAGTCGAAGATTACCATATCGAGTAACCTCTAATTGGTGATTCATTAGAATTCGGAACTCGTGCACAGCGGTCTATATAAATTGGAATTGATTGCGTTCACGTCCCCCTTGAAATCGAGTGGTAAGAAAGCCGGGACGGTGTAGCTCCAGGTAGATATAGGTCTTCGAACAAAACGACCGACTTGTCTTTTCTCAAGATCAATCGGTGAACAGAAACCAGTTTACCCTGCGCGCCTCGTTCGTCTCTGTGAAAAAGAGGAAACGAAGATAGAACAGAATCTCCTCGTTCTTATAAACCGAGTGAAAGTTTATCGGAGATTTGCCTCGTTGCACCTTTATAGAGATCAGCATCGCTGCTGATCGTTACGGAGGGCAATTTTAATCGAATAATTCTTCACCGAATAAAAACGTCTGTCATTCGGACGAATGACGAATGTGTTTTTTTTTTAAATTTTGAAGTACGTAACTACGTGTCTCTGCGTGATAACTCCTAAAAGAAAATTTCTTCCATGAATTGCTCAAGTTTTTTATTTTTTTTTTTCTTCTTTCTTCGATCTTCGAGTCGATCCCACTCTACTTTTCAGCTGTTTTCACACCCAAACACAGCTAGTTTTTTCAATACAATCATTGCAGTTAAAAAAAAATTATTTTTCTTTAAAAACGAATCATCATTTATTGAAGGACATTTATAAAATATGTATTAAGACCTAAATAGTGTTCTAATCGAATAGAGTAATCGTGAACGTGTTAAGGTGGTTTTGGAGATCCCGATGCGGGACAGGAAATGTTCACAGATCTCTTCAGCTCTTTTGCTCTTCCTCCTTGTACCAATGCTCGCTGTAATAAGTCACGTGATTAAATCATCTATGCACCCGATCGTTTATTCGAATTTTATCCATGTTATTATATCCTGTTGATTTTTGACTTTGTCGATTTACCGCGTGAAACGATTCAGAAACAAAAAAAAAAAAAAATGGACTACCCAACTTTTCATTGAATTCACTCGATAGGTTCGAAGTGTCGTTCCATTTCGCTCAAGGTTCTCTTTCAAGTTCAGGAGACTAATTTTGAAAGTCAATGAAACTGGGAGCGCGGCGAAACTCAACTGAAACGAATCGGACTCCAATTTCACTTTCCCTCACGCTTGGTCAACCGTGATTTCAGTTGCAACGAAAAATATCGTCCCACGTGAAAAAAATAAAAGAAATCCGGAGACCGCGACCGATTGGAAATCTCACCAAATCAAATTAAAATATGCATCGCGCAAAGTGACTGTAGTCGATCCCGGTAACGCGGAAAAAAGCAACAGAATTCGTAAGAATATTGAATTTAGCGTCACGTACCACCCGGGGACGTTCTTCGGATCGTCGCATTTTTGTGTTTCTTCGTTGTAGACGGTGCCTTCGCTGCAGCCTTGAACGCGGGGAGTTACGCCGCTCAAGCAAATGTAAAACTTCTGGCAATCGTCGGGGTGAGCGTATTTCGGATGATCGACGGGCATGTCGCGATCATCGATTTGTACTTCCTTCGGGCACTCGAATCCATCTTCCAATTTGTCACCTACTTTTCTGCAACCCTGTTCGACATCAAAACGAGATTATAATTAGCGTCGGTCACTTTGCCGATGTTCAGTAATCAGTAATCGAGATTTCAGATTATCCTCTGGAATCGCAAGTTACCTTGCGACCGGCGCTGTCGGGCCAAACGCAGATTCCTTGTTCAGGGTGGAAGTGTAGTCCGACTGTGCAAATATTTTTCGTTGCCTCGCCCTCGATACAATTGTAAAACACATCGCAAACCGAAGGGTCTGGATGAGGGAAGAATCCGTTGCGTCTCGGGCAGTTTGGCGATGGCTGAGGAGGCTCTGAACAAATCAAACATACCACCGTAAATATCAATGACCGAGAACAGTCGCCACCTCTGAGTGAGCCGTGTGTAATGTACTCTTTACGTAACGATCTTCCTTTTACGATACAAAAATGAAGAAAAAAAAAAAACATATCTTTCATTTGCTTCTAGAGTTATGTACATGTTATGTATTTGCACCGATCGATGTTCGAGCTATGCAATCAACCGTTGAGTAAAGTGCAGGCCAACTTTCTTCCATGTAAGATATCAATTAATCGCTAATGGATGTATTTTGAATTTTTCCCATACGAGTCAATATTTATACTCACGAAGTGCAAGACGATCTTCGCAATCTACGTTGAAGACGTGGTCGCACTTGTTGATCTTCCGATTGAACGGATCGAAGACCAGACCATCTGGGCAGAGCTTTTCGGTGGCAACTCCGTCGACGCATTTGTAGTACAGGTCGCATTGATCGGGATCTTCGAACTCTCCGTTGTCTTTCGGACACTTGAATGCTCCAGCTGTATATAAGAAAAAAGAAAAAAGGGCAAGATTCCGATCAGCCGATATCTTCGATCGTGACGTAAAATGAAATCGAAGTGGCCCGGCTGTCACTGACCACAACTTAAGGTCGATGCCTACGGTTATTTTCCCTCTGTGACGATTGAGAAAGTAAAAATTTTTTTGAAAACCGACAAATCGCTCGGTAGCGTTAGTCGGTCGTATTTGGCACCCGAACGATCCTTCATATTTCGGTTACACAATTGATATACCGCGATCGCGCTATAATTCCCGGATCTCTTGCACAACTGCAAGGAGACAGTACTAACATTTACATTTTAGAAAGTACCGCGACGATATACCATCTTACACTTTGCAGTGACTGCGAACTGTTCACCGCAGATGCGATGTACTGTAACTATACGATATACCTGTACACGTCAGACCGGCACTGCCCATAATTCACATATGGAATGCAATGAGTTTAAAAATGCAACGTAATAAATTACGATTGTCGGGTGAAAACGCGATAAATTATAGGTGCCAAAAATTACGGTGACGTACTCGCAGGTATTAGAATTAGAAAGTAAATAGCGGTAATTAAAGATGGACGCTCAAAAGAAATTACAGCTCGATCGCAGTCATCCGCATACTTGCGTTCCTATATTCGATGTTGATAAATTACTGTAAAGACTGTTGAGTAATTTACATGTGCACTTGAAAAGGAACAAGGTGATTCTTGACAGAGGTGCAAACTGATGAATAAACTACTCGCGTGACATGGTAATTCATTAATTAAATAAGCGAATTAGAAATTAGAATCGGAAAATTGTACTCACATACGACTGCGGCCAGAGCCAGTACGACCACGAGACACACTTTGGCCATGATGATTTCCTTTGAAATTTTTTGTTTTTTTTTTTTTTTTTTGGCGAGAAAACTTAGATGGTATAATGACTAATTACTTCGTGTGAAAATTGAATTTTTTTTGGAGCTCTTTGGAAAGGCCTCTCGACGCGAGAGACTGCAGCTAAGGAGACTCTCCGGCGGGTATACCTTACCAACCCCCACTATATTGGTACCAGACCCCCACTTACTCGTCCCTTCAAAGACACGGTAAGTCATTAACAGTACGGAATATCACGTGACCGGAGATCCCCTCATCCCATTCCTCTACTGACAATTTTTATATTTTATTTATTACGTTCCTAGAGATATTTCAATAGCCTGCTAGGCTGCAGCCATAGCAACCGCTCTTCGCGGAGAAAATCTTAAAGGTCACACCTTGGCGAGATGAGGAGTAGCTACGATGCAGGTAGATTCGCCACGCATCCAGGAAAGCAATGTCGTTGAAAAATCGTGAGTGAAAAAATTCTTGATAATTGTCATCCTTGTTTCGTTCAAGTCGTACCGTAGTGCATAATTGTCCCTCGAGGTATGTCGCTGTGATTACTTACCCGAATTGTTGCGGTAATTTCGACGAAAGTTGTGATTTATAATTTGTCTATTAGCGTTCGGTGAAATACGGAAGGAAAAATTTCAGGGATGTAGGTAATGTTAGTTAGCCTCGGGGCGGTTTTCGAAAATTTCGCAATAGTCTCTGACCGACTGTTATGCGGTACTTGAAAATCGTCCCGGTGGAACTTGTGCTTTCTTCATTGAATGGACCATAACAGCTGGTGGGAGGTAAGATTTATTAAAAATCTTTGTTTCATAATTAATTGAAAATCGACTACCCCTCGCTATTGTCTGGACGAACGACGTTGACAACGTTGTTTGGCCTTTATTTCTGCGAAGTTAAAAAGAAAACCAGTTGAATGGTCAAGGGGGGTTTGCTTTTTTATCCTCAGAATATGCGGGAGGATGAATAAGTAATTTCAAGCTTCGAGAAATTCCGATTCCAAGCTAGTTGATATCCCTGAGTGCATAAAAGCTAATTGTAATGCAACGAGTATATCGCGAGAATGTCTGATGTGAAAGAGAGAACTGATTCGCCCGATCTGAAACGATGATGTCATCGGACGCAGAAGAACGTGCGCTCGACATGTTTACGATCCAACAATTTTCTCCGAAGTTTTGAAACTTCGACGATCATCTATCTTGGTTTATTCCTGTCTATAATCGTACGAAGTGAACTTCGAGTATTGATGAAAAATCGAACCAAGTCAAAAGTCAAATGCCCTTAAAATGCTGAGGACGTTTGGTATTTACTTCTGTGGATGTGAAGAAACAAGTCTCGGTAAAAGCGAAAGTCTAACCAAATTGCACATGGCACGGTTATATTTTTGAAATCGTTCCTGAGAAAAGTAATTAACGCCGAATTATTGCCGCCATTTTTATATTCGGAATTTTTATATTTTCTGGAATTGTTGTGGCGTACTGTCTGAACAGTTTTATATTTCGTCGCTACCGGGAACCAGAGTACGACAAGGATTTGTTAATTGACACATAAATGCATCTAGTTTTAACTATTAAGGATACTTTTATTATAAAATTAAACTTAAGCCTATATGTTTTTCTGCTTAAAGTATAAATAAGGTTTAGTCTTGGCTTTTCTGTGGCCTTGAGCTTTTTCTTCGACTAGGTCCGTTCGCGGGCCTCGGTTTTGGGGGCGGGTTCTCGAGGGCGTCGAGTTGCTCGTCCGTGAGCTGATCCTTGTACCAGTCTTTGCTGTAAAAAGTTGAATTCAATTCATTGAATTTTATTACCAATACTATTTTCTTCTCACTTAGGATCACGACCGTAAAAATTTCGAACGAAACAAAAGAGAAGAAAAGAAATTCTCGGCTACAAACCATTCGGGTATTTTTCTGGCCCAATCACATTTTCCTGTTCTCTCGTCGAATGCTTGTCCCAGTTTGCATCCGCTTCGCCTCGGAGTAACTCCGTTAACGCAAACGTAGAAGTATTGGCAGTCCTCGGTATCTACGTATCTGGGGTGCGTCGCCGCCACGGATTCATCGACAACGGGACAGGTGAAATTGAAGAGTTCCCTGGAGCCACAACCTTTCTTTTGAGCTTCGTCGGGCCAATTGCAAATTCCGGATTTCTCGGAGAATACCAAGCCATCGGGGCAGGTTATCATGTTGAACTGACCGTCTACGCAGTAGTAAAATTTGTCGCATATTTTCGTGTTCTCGTGGGCGAAATATCCGTGCAAACGTGGACAGTGCTGCGTAGGTTGTGGAGTCTCTGTAATCATTTTTGATCTCATGAATCTCGTGCGCCGATTCCAGCTGGACGCAATCGATAATTATTGCATCCAAAAGATAGATTATTACTTTTTTTTCATCGAAGCGCTCGTAGTCGATATTACGTATAGCAAATGCAAAGGTGATCGCGTGCTGAGACGCGTTGACAACTGTGATATGCCGGTGAAGAATTATTTTTCCAAACAGCTTTCACGTGAATAACAGGTTTCAATACTTTGCCGAAGAACTCGTAGACTTACATAGTTTTGGCAAAAGAGATCAACGAACTCGCCGACTCTGGTCTAAATCCCAGGTAAAGGTACGATTTGTCATCGATGTGCGGAACAGAGTTACATAAGAACACGCGATCGAAAAGCGCGTATATTTTATGACTTCATCTTTGCAAAGACGAACGTCCAAGACCTCATTATGACGAAGTCGAATCGGAGTCGATATAAAATAGGACTACGCATTCAAAAGAAGAAAAAAAAACGTCCGAATTCAACTTACGTCTTTTTGGTTTGTTGGTACAGTCTATGCCGAAGGGAAGATCGCACTTCTCCACCTCATGGTTGTAGTCGTTGAAGACCATTCCATCCGGACAGAGTCTAGCTCGAGGTTTGCCGTCTTGGCAGTCGTGGTACTTGTCGCATTGTTCTGGATCTGGAAAGTATCCATTGGGTTCTGGGCAGACGAATTTTTTTTCTACGTGTTTTGGAGAGTCCTCGTAGTCCTCTTCCTCGACATCCTCATCGTCATCCGCAACTTCGGGAGCAGCGTGACTTGGCTCCCTGGATTTTGTCGCTATTCCTGCTCGTCGGCGATTCTGTTCAGCAGCTTCTTGCTTCCTGGACAGCTGCGCTGTCGCGACTCCTATGGGTGGAAAGAAATCGTTTTCACATCTTTTTCCAACAAATAAAGTACATGGATTTTCGATCGAAAGAAATTATTTACTAATAAGTCAATCATTTTTGTCAACGCTTTGCATTCAGGAAATCCGGAAGAACCGTCAACCGTGAGACAATGAAAGTCCTCAGGGCATGTTCCATGAGGGGGTGGGGGTGGGGGGGCAAGTACGATGACCGATTCAATTTTCAAGGCAGTCAATACGTCCGTGAACAAGGTATGCGCTGAGACGGAGGAACAGAAGTATCGGCAGAGGAGGAGAGAGGAAGGCGCAAGTATACTGGACGACCTCGTGCGAAAAGAAAGCGAGAAAGTATACGACCGAGTTGGTTAGTTCAGTTTGAACACAAATGTCATTAAAGTGTTTCGCACCGACTTAAACTATCCCAACTCAACTAGTTTCCAACCCGCCTCTTAGCTTCCTTAAACGGCAGGATAACAGCCGTTAAACTTACCTACATTTTGAACAACCGCACAGCTCGCTATGTTCGATTATTATAGCTCAGATTGCGCTTTTATTTGGGTTCTTAAAATTCGCTTTCGTCGAATCGAATCCACCATAGGAAATTAAGGGTAAAAGGAAAAGATATGTGAAACAGAAAGGAGAAAAGATAGGAGTTTTTTTTCTAACAATCTGTACCATGTACCGGAAACCAATATGGTGGCAGTCTAAGACCTTTCCAATCACCCCCGCTGGCGTTAGAAGTGCAAGCAAAGTTCCTCTCTAATTTGAATGTGTTATTCGAACAATTTGGAGAATCGAACTCACCAGCGCAGACCAGGAGACAAAGGACCCACAGCTTCATCTTATCTGCAGTGGGGTGAAGGGTGCGAACCGGGAGCACGTAAGAGTCCAGAAACCAGTGTGTGGAAAGTGGTTGATCACCGTGTGCGGATGGATGGATGACTATTGGACTACTGCGGGGACCGATCGAGACACCAGGGCCTTATATGCCTCCCCACTTGAGCCGTGTTTGTTGCAACATTCTTATAGTTAGTCAAGTTGAGAATAGCTCTGCTCCGGGCCTTACGGTCTGTAGCTGATCGCTGACGGATATCGTGTGAGAACGAAACAACAAAGAGGAGGTAGGCACATACGTATGCGAGTGTAATGTAGAATGCATGAATTTAACGGGACGAAATGTCGATCCGGTGGCCATCAGGATTCACGGGGACCAGGCGCGTGGCTGCTCCGTTGCCAGACCAGATCGAAAACCTGACAAGTACGTCGGATTCCAGCACAAGATGTTTTTTTCTTAAAAAATTCTGGAGTCAAATTCGTCGAGGATGACTAGCGTTTCAAATATTCTGCACGCATGGTATCGCGTGCTGATCGCGTTCATTCTTTTGTATCGATTATCGCAAGCCATTTTGAAACGCGTGTAATGATCCGCTTTTCAGAATCATCTGAACGTTGTTTAATTAGTTACTATAAACCCGAGTAATTTAATGTCCTTATTATTGATGATGTTTTCATGATGTTCGAATGTATCTCACATTACCAAACGTCTCAAGTGAACATTTCAGCGATCCCACGAGCGGCCTAAGTCCTGGAAGATTTCTCATCCAGAATTCTCTCTGCTCGATGATGTATGCACACAAATAAGAAAGAAGCTGAGGGTAACGGCTTCCCTAATGACGAAAATGCATGATTCATTTGGGTTGACATTCACTTGGAATGTTTGTAGATTAGATCATGATGAACACTAGCAGAAAAAAAGTTTGATACGATGTGGGTCTACCGAATGTATCAATAAGAAGCTACGACAATTAATTTATAGACTTGTCCTAGGCATGAAGTTTCCCTACAGGTCAGAATCATAAAAGTTATGCCCATGGCGTTGACTGAACATAATCTTCAGTCGAATGATATCAAAAGGTATTGCTCACCGGATGACAATTTCTTGGCGGAAAGTTTGGGACATCCGTCTCGAAGGTGAACCCTGGTGGAAATTCTTGATCGGGCATTTGAAGATCAGAGAACCCTAAAACAAGCTTCTTGATAATGAGGAGTTTATATGCATCAAAGATCTTCAATGTATAAGCCTATATATTAGAGATCTTTGATATGCATCTGGTTTCGTCACCTGTAGTTCTGCCACTCCTGCACTAGCCACAGTCGATCAGTGACTAATTATAAGTACATTTTTTGGAGCACTGTGAATAATCAATGTGACGGGGTTTCGAATACCTAACACGAGTGAGAACAACTAGCGATGTTTTAAACGTTGATAGGACATATTTTTCCAGAGTTCAAGGTCGATCGTTGTTAGGAAAATAAATATTGGGGAGTGGATGAAACTGTTTTTTCAATGTGATTCGAGAACGAATCTCTGGGAAAGACAATCACTGACCTCATGCAAGTATAAATTGGGGTCAAGATCATTCCATTTACTTGCAGGGCGTTGCATATATCGACCATACATGTATCGCACATTACATATAATTAGTTTAACTTTATTCAATTCAAATATTTGCCTAATACGGACGAAGCCGAGATATTCAAATGGTTTTTGTAAATCATTTCAGGACAAGCTTGTATCACATTGTCGCTCGCATCCAGATTTTCAAAATAGCTAGTGGAATGGAAAGGTAGAGGAAGTGAATTGTCGACGAGTTTGTGTTTTTGCCCTGGATCATTCCGTTCCTTCAAATTTGAGATCATGCATTTTCTGCAGTAGGGTGGGAGTCATAATGAATTACGCGGCATTTTTCTGGCCAAGGCGCTCTAGCGGCAAAGATGCTGAGCTTGCAATCCCATGATCATCAGTATGGTTAGTCAACGTTTACCGAGCGAACGACGAAACGAATCGATAGCCAACAAGTGGCGCTAGTGAGTCAAAACCTCCCGCTAGGTCGCGGCTCTCCAGGACGCCACGCGAAGGGAAATAAGCGCTCGACTCCCGAATCTCCGCCATACTCCATAGCGGTATATCGTATCTTGTTCATCACTCCGAGCGACGCTTACCGACGCTCGGCGTCGTTTTCATTGATGAATTTTCGATAAATAACGTTGTGAATTAGTGAAATTTGATTGTTTACATCGTTTTTAACGTGAGAAATGGAGAATAGATTGGCGCCGCTGAGATCCAGGCGGGTGTGCCGATTCTGCCTGACAGAGTCGGAGCCACTCAGCTTCATCTACGAAAGGGATCATAGCAAGCCGTTCCAAGTGCCGCTTACCCTACAAATCATGTCGTGCGTCGCGATTGAGGTAACTACTTTTCGAATTCTCATATATTCGATTAGCAATCCTTGCTTGATTTTCGGTCATCTCACCCTCAATCATTCTAATTAATACAATTTAAATAAAAATTCCATCCAGTGCATAGCGTTGACTTGTATGGATAACGTAGGAATCCTCTTTGCCATGCGAGTAGGGCATTGAACGGCGTCATACCTACCCAACTCCGTAAATGTTGAGCATGTGAATATGAATATAACTATGTAGCATTGAATAATAATACTACGTACTAGAGAGCCAGCCTTGGGTACAATTTTGTGCCAGGTTGGCGGGCGAAGTTAGCTGAGTTTGCGAAGGTAACTTCTGGGCAAAACGTTCTGTCGGTAAAACCTAGTGGGAGCGAGAGAAATGGCAAGGAATTCTTGGAAGCTGAAAGTTAGACAAGGCGATCCTGGCAAAGGAATATGGCCATTCGGAAGACTTCGTCGAGGCTCATTAGTCATTTTTGGCTAGTGTTTATCAGCCTTAAAAATTTTTATTCTCCAGAAATATCACTATTGCAATAACTCCATGTTTTTTTTCCTATTCTGACGCCGCAAGAACTAAATATTTTAGTTATCTACTAATTGCAATAGTCCACGTGTTCGAGTAACACATCTTCTTGTTGTACCCTTACACCGAGAAGTTTTTGTAGTGTTCTCTCATTGTCATTAAAAAAAATTGCCGAATCATTTTACTAGAGGTTGTTGCAGCCCTACTTCGAATAATTGAGATGAGGGTTTATCTACGTTATATCGTACGATCTCGTAGTATTCGAGCGCAATGAATAAATGAACGACAGCACTATTCCGTGTGCGAGTCGAAATTCACGGCATGCCAATCAAAACTCCCGAATAGTTCTGGTAAACCGCATCATGCAGTGATCGCAGTACATTCATCTCTCTCATTTTCGCAAGCACGGTCAAAAGAGGAGATTAGCTTCAGTACGGACGTTGGAAAGCTCTTCTATGCATGCGTACGACTCTGACAGCCTGTCGGAGGTGTTGGTATGGTAGATCGGGGATGTCCCGTTTGTACTATAGGTGGTGCTAAAGTAATCCCCCACGCGGTCCGATCCCTGCCCATTGGTCCATTTATGGACCTTGAGTTTGATGCATATATGCAGGTACTTTAATATGTGGCGGGAATCGGTATTGCAACATGAGAGGAAATACACTTGTTCGAACGATTTTGAAATTTCGCGAATGAAACATCAAAGAACATGATAATCTCTAGTCTTTTTTTTCTCAATGAGCTGTAGTGAAATAAACGAAATTGTTCCGACTAATGCGAATGCTTAGAAATAATTGCGCTTCCCACATTACCGATACTTTTATTATTTCAAGGTGTATGCCGCGGATGGAATGCCACAGATGATATGCTCGATTTGTCGTTGGAATCTGGACCACTCTTACAAATTTAAAATTCAGTGTAAGAAAGCTGACGAAGCATTGAGAGCTTATCCAGTGTCGGGAGTGCTACCCCGACCATTTCCAGCTCTACCTACTAACCCACCCGAATCGACAAATAAAAGATTACCTGACCAGAGATCTCAAAATGAACAATCTAAAAAACCACGTCTCGAAGATGGCGAAAGAGAGAGAAGGGAGCTGAGAGACAGGGAGCGGGACAGGCAGTCGGAAAAAGAGACGGACAACAACGATCGCCATGACATGTACGAAGATGACCAAGACGGAGGTAGCTATGGAGAGAATGAACACCAGAATGAAAAAGTTATCGCCCAGCTAGAGCCCGGTGAAATAAGAGTTCATGCCTGTGATCAGTGTGATAGGACCTTTCCTTTGAGACAGGCACTCCAAATCCATCTCCAGAAAGCTCACAGAGATCGAAATTACAAATGTACCGAATGCAACAAACTCTTCTTTTCGAAATATGATTTGACCAAGCATCTTGCCACCCATTCCGATGTAAAACCGTTTATTTGTCAAATCTGCAACAAACATTTCACTAGGGTGAGCCTCCTGCAGCGCCACGAAAAAATTCATAGAGATGAGCTCAGATACGGATGCCAGCACTGCGATCGGGAATTCTTCACGACGGATGAATTGGAAAAACATGAAGAAACTGTACACAAAGCCTCTAAACCGTTCCATTGCAACATATGCAATAAAAGATTCACTTATCGGCAAGGACTCGAGCGCCATGAACTATTACACAGCGATGACAAAAGTTTCGTTTGCGAATACTGCAAAGAAGCATTCAGATCGAGTACCGAACTCGCTAGACATCTCACTACGCACGCTGGGCATAGACCTTATTTGTGCAAACTATGCCCTAGGACTTTTCTGCTATCTCATCATCTGACCAGACACATGAGAACGCACTCGGTGGAAAAACCTCACGTATGCGAAGAGTGTGGCAAGGCTTTCAAGCGTAAAGAAAGCCTAGAAGTGCACGCGCTGACCCATTCGAAGCGTGGTATGGGCTTGACCTGTGACATCTGCCAAGAATCTTGCAGAAATCGGGCAGATTATGTGACCCACATCAAACAGCATATCGAAGCGGGTGAGAAGATGGGCCCTGATGGACTCCGACCGGATAATCGAAACGATAAAATAGACTCGCAATCTGAGGAGGAGGAAGAAGAGGAGGATACCGACGGTGATGACGATTACGAGCCACCAGGGTATATAGCCAAAAAGATTCCGAAGCTCGAGCCACCAGAGAGCGATGAAGAAATGGAAAAATCGGACAAGAAGGAGCAAGTCGTTTACGTCAGAAATAAAGATGGAAATGTTGTTAAGAAAACGATAAAAACTCTGATGCCCATCCATAAACGGGAGATTCAGGATAACAAGGCAAGGCCGGGTCCCAGCGGTTCTCAATCTGCAAGAAATAATTCCGGTAAAGGAGAAGGCAGGCCTGTGACCTCAGACAATGAATCGACGCCAAGGCTTCGTTCTCAGCATCGTAACGTCGATGACACCGAAGCACAAGTACAAAAGATAGTTGCCCAGGTCTTCAAGGAGCATAAGATACCCCTAAAGCACCAAAACATTCCATCGGAACAGTCGAAGGATTCAGCGGGCGCTTCTACTCCCGATCACGTACAGACTCGCTCTCAAAAAGCGACACCGACTACAGTTTCGACACCAACGGTCGCCGCTAGTCAAAAAGACGATTCTGTGAAGTCGGAAACTGCCACTCCGAAATCAGTCAACACTGTAAAAGTTATAAAGCGAATTGTCGTCAGGAAGCCCGCCGGTAGCGCTGAAGGAGTGCAAGCTGCTTTAGCCGCATGTGTTAAGGATGAATGCCCGACCACATCGAGTGTAAGTGGTGCTAAAATTACGAAGAGAGTGATCGTTCGGCGGATCATCAGACACGGTGACACCACTCGAGAAGTTATCATGAATCCGGACGGGACAATTCTCGATCCCGTCGAACTCGCGAAATTGCCGACACGTAATGTCGTCAAGCGGGTGGTTGTTAGAAAAGCGAAGGAAAAGGTTCAAGAACAGGGGGATCAGCAAATTAAAACTGAATCGTCCGAGTCGAATTTAATAGATTCACCGAAGTTCGAATTGAAGACTACGCAATCGACGAATGCACAGAAATCGAGTGGCCCCGTACAGAAACCATCCGAAAGTAAATCCGGGCAGCGAGGATCTGAGACGACGGTGACGTCGTCAGAAATAAACGATGAGAATCCAGAGAGTACCAAAGAGAAATTAGAAAAACTAGAAAAACGTGTGGAGCAGCAGAGATTGAAGATTGAGGAATTGCAAGCAAGAAAACAACAAGAAATTGATTCCGTTGAAGATATGTTACCGGAAAGACAAGATGAATCCGAAGAAGAACAACAGCTACCCTTGAAGCGAGTGTTTGTGAAGAGGAAGCAGAGTGTTTATGACGAAGAAAAGGAATATGACAGTGATGAAAAGGAATCAGTCAGCGTAAAGGAAGAGCCTCTCTCAGTCAAAGAAGAGTTCGGGGTATCTCAGGAATCACCAAAAAAAGATTACAAGAAGCCAATAGTAACGAGTAGCTCTAAAGTCTACGGCAACAAAAAGATCATTTTGATAAAATCGGAGGAACAGTCAGCTCTAGACGACAGTTCGATGAGTCGAGAGTTGAGTAGCATTCTAGATGAGTCGGAGACTGCAGTAAAAATGCAAGATAACGTTCTCAGTAATCTCTCTCAGATTTCCGCGCTTGATGAAACGGAGCAAATAAAGCTTGAAGTTGAAAATATGTCCACCGATGAACAAATCGGCGGACATATTTTGGACTCGAGCAATGTCCGAGACGATCTGAAAGCTACTGAAGATAAAAGCCGCGAGTCATTGCTAGAAGACTTGCAAGCAGGCGATAAAAGTGAAGACGAAGAAATGATTCAGGCGCAAGAAGATGGCGGTGATAACGAGGACGTCCAAATTATAGAAACAACAGTTGAGCACGACGAAAGTAATCAGCATTCATTATTATTAGAAAGTCAAGGCGTTACAGACGCTGCAGATAGTTTTGTTGCTTCAAACTCTAATTTAAATGGCCAGAAGCCGGAAGATCCGGATATAGAAGATACTTCAATGGAGGTATCGAATAATACGATTAATCTAAGCGAAACTAACGAAACTCAGGACAGCATAGAGGATAAATTGTCACAACTTGACAGCTAAGGTAACATTGAGATCTACAATTTTTCATTAGAGCTAGAATATAAGAATAATAATATTCTCTTATTATGATGGCGAAAATTTCCAGAAAGTATATCATATTATTTAGATACATACGGGATATTGCGCGGGATGGAGGTACATCACAAAACCTCGTATGATTAAACTCAATATACACTTATATTGTCCAATCAATAACTGGATTTTTGTTTCCTTTGAAAAAATAATTACTATTCTAAATAATCCAACCCAAGATATACCAACTAAGCAATCATACACCATATGTCATGATATTGTTTCCTTTTTTTATTTTGATCAACATTTTTAAACTCCGACATTGAGATCAGACGTGTAAATCAGCGAATAATAACATTGTGTGTATGTATATTTGTCAGATCTCTTCTTCAGTTTTAATATTGAATGCCAGTGTTACTGTCATTCGTCGATATCGTCATTGTTCTTAATTTGCTAAATGGGTACGTAAGGTGGGCGAAACTCTCAGTGCCTTTAAAAGCGCACAGCTATTATATCTGAAACATAAAATAACTAATATTATTAATTATTCAGCATCCGAACGATAATTGCCTCTCGTATGTGAAAAATTATCACCTAATAGTGAACAAACGGGAGGTTGATAACTCTTGAAATTGTACAAACAACCTCTCCACTGTTATTATTTCGAATTATAAAAATTACGTACGGAATACCGACAAGTCAGGTGAAATGTGTTCCATAAATTCGATGCGATTCAATTTGTTTACTTTGAAAAACAATCTTAAATCTGCTTCTGATCGTGATGAAGTTAGAATATTTCCAATCACCTCGTACTACATTTGTTCTACATCATTCGTATAGCTGTTCCATCGCGCTTAAGCGCAATTGACCAGAGATCGATGATTTGCCCACCTTAGATCTATGCTTGAATGTCACAGTATACTTATACCTATAGGTAAAATAGGATAACAATTCGTTGAAAAAATTTACTTTGGTAATATGAAACATCTATAGAACCACTTAGATGTAAGAGTAGCATGTATTTCCAAAAACAATATACTGTATTAAATACAAGAGACAGTGTACGTACATCCGAAACTGACCACCAATGTATCAAATCTTGTTTCCCACCGTCCAATGCATGCGGAGATCCCGCAAATCTGTTCATATATGGACGCAAATGCGAATGTTTTTATGGACGACTCAGAACATCCAATGGAGAACATGATAATTTGGTTGGAACAATAAAAATAACAGTAAGTTTAAAGAATTTCCATTTTAAGTATAAAATATCTTTCTTTATTACAGAACATAATCATAACATACAGGCTAATGAGTACAACTTGGATAATTAAATTACGCGACACTGATGTACTACATAATTAAGGCTATGCAACGACATTACCTCGTAACGAGATAAATGAATAGAAGAATACTGGTGAATGTTGAATTGTGAATTATATGAAAATATGAAATATGAAAGATATGAAAAATGCTTGGGTACAGTTTCAGTTTCGTACCAGAAAACAATGAAATCCTACTTCGATTTCTTAAACGCGAAGAATACAGGGCGGTTTTTTTGTATTGTTAGTCACTTGAGTGAACCGCTTTTGAAACAGTAGAAATACCTTATTCAGTTCAAAATCGAGCATTTATTCTTAAAGTCCGAGTTTATTTTAAAATGAGACCAATTCGTGAACTCTAAGAAGAGAAGTACAAGGTGACTTAATTTTGGAAATAAGGGTGCGACAACAAAAATGAAATATAAATGACTATATCGACAATAATGAGGATGTAAATGAAGTCAATCTTTGGATTTTAACTCAAAATACATAATTTTTTATCCGCTTCAATAAAATGACTTAGAAGCTAAGGAGTCACGGATAAAAGAAATGAACGAAGAGAAAATGATAAGCGACGTTTTAACATATTACGTAATTGTGTGTTGGTTATGCTCAATTGGTGGTATATGGATCGCGCAGCATGCTAGTTAATTTCGGCGTTACAAAGACCGGTTAGTGGCCAGATCAAGCAGGAGTCGTACCCTTCTTGGTGAGCTGCTGCAGCTGCAAAAGAAGGTTCGTATTCACAATTCGTTCTCTTTTCATTTTTCCGCTCGACTCAAAGTCCTCCTTTTCCGCTGTCTATGAACTCGAACCGCTACAGAGTAAACACAAGCGGCCGTTACACCCCTTTTTCGCATGTTAATTTCTACGATCTATCAATCCTTCAATTCTAAAGAGTAAGACTCGAACCCCAGATTATCCATCAGATTTGTTTGAAGCAACCGATAAGGAAAAAAGCATAATTTTCGTGACTGTTAATTTACATTGCATGCAGAAAGAGGCCACCAGAGTTTACGTTTTCACTCTTTGGTATTACATATATGATAAGACTCGAAAACCATCGACAATTCTCTCAAGATTCCCAATTTATCAAGAACGATAAAAATGGTATCCATTGAAAATGACGATGCTCTCTAAATTCAGAGGGATCGTATTACGCCGGTATTTCGGTTGCAAGGTCTACGAGCATGCAGCCAATTCCGGGGCATCGTTCATCTACATTTTCGTATCGAATACCTCTTTCTCCTCGGTGACAGAGAATCCGTACTGCCTTGGTCGTTCCGGTTCCACAGCCGGGCCGATGGCGTGTTCGTAAATAAGGGCTCCGGCGATACCCCCAAGAATTGGGCCCACCCAGTACAACCAATGGTTATCCAATTCTCCCATAATGGCAGCGCTTCCAAGAGCTCGAGCTGGATTCATACCGGAACCGGTCCTTGTGATCTGCGGAAACACAAGAGAAAGATGAATTCACTACACCGTTCGAAATACATACCTCGATCGCATTTGTGGGTAAAATTCCGACTCACCGCGACGAAGTGTCCGACAGTGATGGCGAATCCAATGATGATGGGGATGATGCCTTTGCTGTCGGGTTTGGCCGCATCGCAGGCGCCGCATACAACGAGCACGAGGACCAGGCCCAAGAAAAATTCAGTTCCAAGACCCTGGGCGACCGTAACTTCTCCCTGAAGACCAACGGTACCTGCGGCCATAGTTCCTGGCGACAACGCCTTCACAATAGCTGATCCAGCGATCGCTCCGACGCTTTGTGCAATCACGTAGAGGATCGCTCTGATAATTGGGACCTGTGAAAATCGATGGAAAATAAGGGTGCATTCATCGGAATTGAAAGATCGCGTCCTAAATTAATTTGGCGAAACAAGCACGGTAGTATCACCTGTTCTATATTTATAGAGGAGTGATCGTTTCTATACCGGCATTATCGATAATCGTCGTATATGGCCATGAGTAAAATCGGATCAAATGGTTTCCAATTGGAGAGTTATATTTTCTCTGCACGCACATATGAATACGTAACATGGCTGGTGAACCTTTTCGATTGACACAGATATTCGTAAATGGGCAGGTGCAGTAAGTAGATATCACATCACTAGTATGGAAAAGGCCTAGTTTTCTTTTCCTTACAAAATTAAAAGTCCGTGGACCGGTTACCTTTGCCCATTAACGGAGTACTCGTAACTCTCAATGCCCGAGGTCACGCGCGACTTATGCATACCTTTCCTACTGCAGCGAGTCCCACGGTGACCGCTGGGTTTATGTGTCCTCCAGATATATGCCCTATACTCTGTATAACAACCGCAACGGTGAGACCGAACGATAGACAAATGGCCACGTTGTCCCGCGTTTCGACGGCACCACATCCGAAGAAGTTCAAAAGCAGGGTGCCGAAGAACTCGGCGAATAAGGATCTGTAAAGATTACCCTTACGGTCCGTCAGCTCGCTGACTCCCAATACAGATTTTAGTCCTCCCATCTGCAAACATGAATGAGGTATGAATCAAAATGTGATTTTGGTTGAAACTTTGAAAGAATGAACGGTCAACGATCTTTTGGGTCGAGTACCATACGTCTGAAATAACATTCATCACTATAGCCAATTCGAGAATGGCTGATTACTGTGCGCTAGTTCCTCTACTGGTAGTAATTATGTCATAACATGTGCTCTTCATCGTGACGTTGAACAGCCGACTCTTGAAACTGCTGGATGCCTCGAGTAGTTAAATGACGAGAGGAATGCTCGAGAGTTAAATCTCCTGTTATTCTCCGAATGTTGTACAAGTAATAGAATGTCTCTAATTGACAGTTGCGGATAACACGCGGTGCATATCACGGGGACCTCTGGTCAAGCGGCGTAACACTACGATATCGCATTCGCATATATTGCAACTGTAGTATGTAAACCTACCTACTCGTTCCGAGATTATAACACATCACAGCAATAATGAAATGTCAGCTTCGCAACGTCATAAAAACTACGCGTCGGTCTGGGGAGGACAGGAAATCGTGCAGAGGACCTTGACGCAACTATACGCAGGGTGGACTCTTCGCGTGTCTTGTCGTAGGATTTGAACGGGTTAATTGAAAAAAAAAAAAGGTAACAGTTTATTTTCAGATGAACAAAAATTTATAAGAACGTGATACGATGCGAACTTTGATTGTATGGCGACAACAGCTCGTAGGTATCGGTAAGGATTATTCGAAATCTCCTGAAATGCGTCTATACTTCTCATTGTCAGTCGACTATCTCGGAAACAATATGAGTTGTTGCGCATGATACGCTAGAAATGCGCACCACGTCTTCGAATATTTTCGTGTCCCTATTTGCATGCAGCAACAATTACGCACTCAAGAGTTTTACGTGATCGTCATTCGAGCCACGGGTCTACAATTGATTTCCAGTGAGTCGCGAACGACTCCGATGTATTTTCATTGCGTATCAGATAAAATTTAACGCCAAATTGATATCCAGTAATTTTGGGGGACAAAAAATGAAATGAAAATATTAATAATAACCGTAACAATAATTTAGTGTGTCAGTGTAATAGGAGTGAAAATCAGATACGAAATCGATACTAATATTATATAGAAAGAGTTCGTTTATGTACGATATCTTATATCAATTTATCGACACATACCGACGAAAATACCGATTTAATCACCGATACGATTAAATTGATCGACCCGACCGATGTATCCAAATCTGTCGATCGTGTATTTTATCAGCTTGATTTCTTGCAGCGACTCGCCGAGTTCGATTAAATTCACCGCGTAGGACGTGAGATTTTAATATCGACCAAACCTGAAGCACATTTCGAACGGTAATCCTACAAGCATCTCTGAATGTCTGAGCACCCCGTCCCAATTTTTTTAACGAACGAATATTCCCGAATCCTACTACGCGGTGCGACTCGCTATCATTATATCATTATATCATTATATTTATGAATCAAGTGGCGAGTTGTCGGACTACTTTGTTCGTCAGTTTGTTCTGATGTAGGTATGATCGGACGACGATTATTCGCGAATATATCCGCCCCGAAAATAATGCGAATTGCGTCGCGTTTTTCCTCCTGCATGAAATTAAGTTGCGTATATAGGATGTACGTATATCGTATATTCGTGGATATTAACACATGCAGATCATCACATCCTGAAGCCTGTGCGCTCTCGGCCTATTTAACAGCAACATTAAATTATTTAATCGCTCCTAAATCATTCCGTCACCCACATACATTTATCGCGTGTATTCGCACACACGCGTCGTGCGAATTGTAACTTGGTGCGGTCGTAGCGAGCTATGGTAACGCGATTGTACCCGATGTACGTAAACAATTCTGGGTACACGCCAGACTGATTAACACCACCTTCCTTTTACCAATGACAACTGGAATATAACTAGCATTGCTCCGTACTTGATTATTCCACCTACAACTTTATAAATTGCGTCAATTTTAACCCGCCGATTAGGATATCCTCAATATAAGAATCGTGATTTGTAAACCGAACTAATTCCTTATCGCACCTACTCATAATTGATCGACCGGATAGAAGAAAGCCGATGAGCCGATGACCGTTCATCATATTTTGGCAATAAGCTGTACAATAAAACTATCGGATTACATTTTTTAACGGAAGTCACGATGGATTACGGCATGCGTCATTGAAAAAGGTATTTTTTTTCTTTTTGGTTTTACCGCGTCACTCCGATATTAGTGCACGTTTGGAACCACCGATCGGACCTTATCGGGGAGGTTGTACCGGTACGATATTGTAAAAATTGTCACGGTTGGATGAAAGTCTCGCAAAAATTTTGGAGCGACTCGCCATTCCGTTGAAATATAGTGACCGTAAGGTATTCGTGATGTTGTTTGGCGGCGGATGATGCTAAAGAATAATGCCAGGGATTACGTCATTTTCGAGATCATTCGTCCACTCGCATACCCATGTCCCGTATCCCACTTACACTTTTCGTCGCTCATGACGACATGCGTGCAGGACTACAGCAGCGATTCGTTAGCGCTGTTGTCAGCCAATTTTCGTACGCCGAGTCGTATAATTACACGAGGGAAAAAAAATTCGATGATTTCACGCACGCCCGTATATGTAGACTCGATAAATTTACGTGATAACGGCTGTGGTAATACCAACTGATTAACATTCGTAGCAGAAATTTATCGAACGAGTCGTCGGTGGCGAAAAAGTTTGAGCAGGTGCGCGTTCAGACGTGACAAAAATGGCTAACAATCGGAGAGAAAGAAATTTTTTGGAAAAATTTGTGAAATTGATGCAATTACGGAGCGTACAACGAGGCGTGGTTACGGCTCTTAAAAGTTTGGAGATAGCCGCCCCGGTATATAAACTAGGTCTCGTTCATGCGGGGAACTCGCGTGACGTGTATCAAGAAGCGCAACGACGATATTTCGTGGCCAATCAGTTCTGATGCCCTATATAATAGACAACACGCTAGACAATCACATCAAGGAGCTTGAGGGCAGAGACTTGCGACCTCTTGAAAAGATCTATTATCATCGTTCATCGTCCAAGATTGCACCAATTTAAAAATACCTATACCTACACGCGTACAGACATCGTATTCCGTTAACTTGACCTAGGAATAATAGAGAAGGAATAATTCTCCTTCTACCTATACTCAATTACCGACGTCATACAATTTATACCTGCGTTTCTCTCGCGAAATTATACTCTCCGATTTCTGTCGATTCTCAGGTCAATTTATTCTCCGTTATTCAATCATTTTTATTCTCATCTTTCTGCACATGTATGTACGTATACAGTTGCACTCTACTATTAATTTCGTTCTCTCTTTCAAGGCAAGTTACGGCTCCGAGTTAGAGAAGTCCTGCTAACCGGTTGTCCCAATAAATTCTCGCTCCGCAAGTGTTAGCGATCTCGCAGTTTATATATGCGTACGTATTATACGGTCACTTCCTTCGCTAAAGCTTGTCGTCTACAGGCCAAATCTGCGGGCTACGTTATATTGCTATAATACATAAATGTATATATGAGGTGGGCAAACATTAGGTCGTTTAAGGAAGCAAATGTTGTCGCGACTGTTTTATCACCGCTAATTAGATTAAATTTTCGTCACTCTCGCATATATACATACATAAATATGCTTGTTAATTCCCGCTGATATTTTCAAACACGAGAAACGACCTTGCGCGACTGGAGAAACTTTCAATACTATTCGCGTTTTTTGTTTTTTTTTCTGTCGCTTCGCTTCTATCCTCCCTTTTTGAATCCGACTCCGCTAATCGCAGACGAGATCGTGTATTCGGATGGCAATGAAATCGAACGATGTTAGAGGCGGCTAAAAGATGGGAGCAAAAACAGGCAAACACGAAAACTAATTAACTGTAGAAGGATTATTACTTTGGTATGTATGAGATGACGACGTCTTCGGAGTCTAGGATGCTTTGAAATAAGAGGAAATATACCGTGATTTAGTTGGGCTGCATGCATCAAATTCAATTTGATTTTACGAATCGGCAAATAAGCCGATTTCAATAACATTTAAATGGTCGGACTGCAGCCCCGAGGGTTTACAAACACCCTATACTGCAACATGAACCGTTCAAAAACAAGTACCGGTGAAAGTACAACGATCTTTGGATGGAATACCGATTACCTATTTTCACAGCAAGTATTTCGTATGTGATCATTGAAAATCTGACAAATACGAGATGCTATCTGAGGACTGAAAGACTTATCTGTAAAAAATAGAGCTTAAAGTCGTTCGGATATCAATTCCTCTAAACCGTTTTCTGGAAAAATGCAACGTGCATTTTCTGCGCCGAAGAAGATTGCACAGTTTATACATCCGTACCGAGCGAGCACATGTTTGAAACCGTTATTTTTATATAGCTACGACAGTTCTTTGTGACAATCGCAGGGATCTCAGACAACAGATAAGCCGTTATAATAAAACTTATAGTCGTTAATTGAGTATCATTTCAGTGTGTATTCGAAGCTTCTATAACGATCATTTTCTCTCACCTCGAACTGCGATTTGACCCGCGAAAGTGAATAACATGGGGCTATAGATCGCCGTTTTATTGGATCATTGATCGCCATAAAACGCATTGAACGAAAGTTCGGTTGTTGGAGTCATGGAATAAATTAACGATTGATCCTGTGAATCATAAAAGTTGAAAAAGAAAAAAAAAGGTTTCACGTAAATTTCTGAAATATATTAATAATTACGCGCTTGCTCACGAAGCAGTGGCTACCTGTGGTCAGCAAACCGCGATAATGATACGATACGTTCAAGAAAAAGAGAAAAAATTTATAATTGCGGTTTGGACAGTGACGTAAAATAACTGTTTTACAGTCAAACGTTACGCGTTATATAACATGCATGTTTTACACATATTACTGAATCCAAATAATGAAATAAATTTATTACTCCTTTGGGGAAAAATAGGGCAACGGACGTGCGGTTGAAGAAAAAAATGAGAAAAAATTAATTCACATCCTGAATGAAGTCTTGCCAGATGATTATTATAGAATCTTATCGTGATCAACCGTGCAAAGGATTTCAACATTCAGTACAGAAACGTACACCTATAATTATTTATTTTCGGAACAGTGATTTCAACTGCGGCCGATTCCTTACTTTTCAATTGTCCGTTTTTTTTCAAAAAAAAAAAAAAAAAATGTCTACTCAAACGCAAAGTTATAAGACAGATGACAAAACTTACCGTGACGAAGCTCGGGCACGTAGATGAAAAGTGAGACGAAAATAATTCAGGACAAATGAAGTATCTCGAGTGCAAACGGTATCACTGGTTCTTTCGTTTGTATCGAAAGAATAGATTCTTTGGAACTAAATTTTTTGTTTTTTTTTTCTTTCAATTCTTTTATCACTGGATTGCGCTTCACGGAGCGACTCACAATAACCGTAGGGTCTCGGATCTCGACTGTGCCGCGATATAGCCGCGCGGAACTTGATATACCTATATAGCGGTGCCGCAGCCACCGCTGCCTCAGTGCTTCGATGCCTTTACCCGACCCTGCTCACCGAAGACGACGAAGTTGGGGTAGGGATATCATTTGTCGGAACCGCCACCTCCAGAGGAAAAACAACGCCTGTCTGTGCTTTTTATTAAGCTATTCATTCGTAATCTACTCGGGGTGGCTTATTGAGTCTTGGAAAAAAAAAAGTGTGTCATCGAATTCTCGGACATTAAACAAGGTCATTTTCCGAGGGGATTTCTTTTTTTTTTTCTTTCCTTTTTTTCAGACTACCTCGTAGAGGAATGCGGTGAATTTTGAGCTTGCAGAGCTTTATTACGCGCGATTTGAATCGAAATCCGATGAAGGAAGACCGCGTCATTTTCCCGAACCTGGTACGGCGGTGCAGTTCCACTTTCGCTCCTGGCACCCCTTCGAACTCTGGGATTCCGAGTCGATTTTCCGATAATCAGCCCTTCGCCTGGAAACGCAAGGTTTTCATAAACGTTGGACAATCGAAAGCAACTAGAAAGGACGCTTCGAAGTAATCAACTTTTTACATTTTTTCGCTCCAACTGAATAGAACAGATTATACTATGGAAACTGATTTGGCTTTAGTCCAACGGCACGTGTAACGCATATAAACTTCTTGAGCAAGTTTCGTCGAAAAAATTCTAAACAAAATATTATTTAGTCGTAATAGAAATCTATTTGAAAATCTCTTTCGAAAAATTTCACCCAGATTTCTTTTTCGCAATAACTTTTTCACGCCGACGATAAAAACTCGCGAAAATTGGCCGGCGAAGAACGAAGGGATCGTGCGAATAAATGTAGGGAAAAAATGAATAAACGTATCGGCCGATGAGCCGAGTCTCCGGGTTCATTTTTGCCTGGGGTCATTTATCGAGTGAACTCGTGAGTTGAGTGGCGAAGCGCTGGTAAGCGAGTCCTCCACGTTATTTCTGAGCAACAGGTAGTATTATTGGAGTTTCCGACTCTCTTCGAGCATGTCATAACTCCGGTCAACTTCGTTCGCTATTCAGAAACCTGATGTATATCTATAGAGAGAGAACCGTGTGCCATTCATATCGTTTGGAGTGGTACCAAAAACTAGATTTGGTCTATTCGATGACGTCATATTGTGAGCAGCTGCGGTAACGGGCGTGTATAATAGCGTCATTTTTAAAACAAGTGACACAACGCGTCGGTTTATAGCTGCAACCCTCTCTTTCGCTATTCTCTGAACCGAGATGATTTATATACCTAGAATTGAAAACCAAAGGAATAAAGAATCTGGACTTTATTATACGAGGGAACGGCGAGGGGGGAACAGGGGCGGGTGGCAAGCTTGCGGCCGAAGAGATGACGGCGTTCTTCTTACTGCAAAAGACGTATATTCCCATCTATAGCTATAATATAGTTTTACCTAACGCGATACCGTGAACTCGAGAAGAGATTATAATTTCCTAATATTTCGTACATATCATTATGCGTATACCTTCGGTCAAAGTCCGAACTCAATCACGGTGGGGTTTCGAAGAAATTGAAGACCGTATGTAGATCGTACCCGACCCCCCCCCCCCCCCCCCACCACCTCTGAATTCCTGTCATTTCGTAATCTCGGTTTTTTTTTTTTCACTCTTTCAGATCGATGGTTTGCTTCGAGAGTACGCGAAACATCGGAAGATCTCGCGTTATCGGAAATAACATAAAAATCCTACCAATTATTGTGAAATTTTTCTTTCTACAAAAAAGATGATCGTGTTACGATTTCGGTATAAATGCGATATATTTAGAAAAAGTGCTTTGTGAAATGAGGTCTGTCTGGTTATCAGTGAAACGTAGTATCTACAATACACTAATTGCGAGAAACGACGACAGAAGTCGAAAATAGATTATTCCCTGCGTCTGCGTAATTTTTTGCCAAGAGATTTCTCTGGAATGAAATATAATTTTCGCTAATGCGGTCATTCGCGGTACAGGGTGACTTCGTACGGTACATCGCAGGCCAAATGTAATAACGACGATGTTTTGACAGCTATTCGCGTAACCGACTGCAGGCATCTGCAGCGTGTAACTGCGGGTCCAGGGTCGAATGATAGGTTGCGTTCAACGATTGAATAATTTTCTATTTGACGATAAAAGGCATTTTATTCATCGACGCCTTGAGCCGGGAAACGCCAAGCCAAGCGCCTACCGTCCTTGGCGATTTTTTACTCAATTTTTATTCTTATTTCCTTCAATTTCTTTAGTATCAACATTCAACACCTGCCACTGCTGCTGCTGCCGCCGCCGCCGCCGCCGCCGCCGTCTTCGTCTATGAGATGCTAGGAAAACAGTCTAGCAAACGGTATCGACTATCGCATTCCCGTTTGTAACGCCTGCAAGGGCCTTGAATTACAGCGTATTATAAACTGTGTCATCAATATTGTTCGCTGGAAATGAATAGTGGAAACATTACAATCCCACCTTACGTAAGATCAGGCAAATCGATTGAAATTATGATCTCCTGACTGGGATCATTAAAAATTTATATAGTCCTCGACGTATGTCACACGCATCGCGAGAACATTCTATTGCATATTATATTATATGCTGAAAACCGCATACCTCACATCTGAGATTCTCTTTCGATTGGGATATCCGGTTACCGATCCCATAATGGCTAGACTTGTAAAATTCATTATCACCGACTCGGCCATTTCAGGGTACCCATACATCAGGAGCGGCCGTTCCACTCGAATATTTAATGAGATGTCCCTCCCACCTAACGACCGTCCTGCCGAGTACCAATGAACCAATAGGTCATGAGGTATTTGGATTTACCTAATAGAACGATGAATATATTTTTATTATATCGCGCGATAATGCGTCCGACGACCACTCATCAAAATTCGGATGAACGTGGTTCGGGTGATGTACCGGAAATTTTTAGTGAAAGTTCGAATTTTTTTCCGAAAGCTTAATTATAGGCAGAAACCGAATATAGTATTTACCAGGGAAATGAATCGACAAGAAATTATCTGCGAAGATTATATGACGAGTCGATTGTTTCTGAGAACGAAATATAATCTATCCTCGCGGTGGAAAATCATTTTAAACTTTTTCCCAGAAACTAAATCGCAGTTGAAGTTGTACTTCGCATTTTCCGGCACACCTCATTATTTCTCAAATCGAAATCGGTGGATTCTGGATATTTCAATCCCCCTCCCCCCTAATTTTTTTTTCCCCCGAAAATATTCCTCGAAATTCATCCAACGAAATTTCACGCGCGAATTTCGATGACAAATTATTGGGATTTTTTCTTCTTTATTTCCTAATATCCGAATTCGATTCAATCTGGGACAAGATCTTGAACGTGGCTCGCGATCTCCTTTCCGTTACTTCTGACCTAGCCCAACTAGAGAAACCGACATTGAAAACCTCGCCGAAATATTCTGTGCTCTGCTCACGGAACTGCAACGTTATTTCGTAAGAGAAAATTGCTCACATCGAAATGGTTTAGAATGACACGTACGTGTAAACGTGATTTCGAGCCGTTATGGTCGTTAGCTTTCCTAGTCATGCTGCATAATTTGTGTTTGGAAATATTTGCAACTATCAAAGTTAATGACGGTTTATTCCTCGCTTGTTTCATTCATGGATACACGAGGTGCGATCTCCCTCCTACAATCCACTCGTGAAGTTGTCGCGGAAAAACGGAACTAACGTATATTAGATTGAGCCAATATTCCCTCCACGTGGAAATAAACGGAAAACAAAACGTATGTTAGTTCGGAATAGTTTTCCTTCGCGTCTATCGAGTTCGCTCAGGAGAATTATCTATCTTTATCATACCTGTATAATCCAAATGAGGTTTTAATGCGCCGCGCAGTCGTGCAGATAACTTAAACTGCAGCTATATGGTCACAACAAAAAAAAAAAAAAAAAAAAAAAAAACAATACGTGTTAAAAAATAGAACAGGGTAAAAAAAAGGTAATAAAGGACGGATATCCGGCCGCTTTCCAACTATTTCGAATTTACTTTCGCTGTTTTAGCTGCAGAGTTCTCAGATAACGAAAATTTATCTACTTGAACAAAAAGAAAAAAAAAAAAACCAGTTCATTTCTGGTATAATCAGCGCGAGGACTAACTACCGTAAAAAATATCTTTTAGAGGTGTAGACAATTGTAGAAGAAAATCATAAGATGATCGAGACTCGCTACGCGGAAATTTGAAATTTTGTAAAAATAGCATCGGTACTTTTTCGCATAGTTTGATCGCTCCGAATCGAAAATGTAAACAAAATAAAAAATTTTCACGCTCTTAAAATATAATTCTTGTAATCAAACGGGAGGTTTGTTTCTCAAACTTTTGTTACAGCTGTGAAGAACGAATCTTGAGTTTTTTATTATTAGCTGAAAATCGAGTGTGAATGAGTCTTTCGAAAATTCCTGATTTTTATTGCCTTTCTACAAACAAAATCTACCGAAATATCAGCAACGCGGATGAGATATTATTTCTCCGCACTTCGCAAACGTCTTCGTCCTTTTTTTTTATCATCAGATTTCGGAATAACCCAATTACCTGTACCGCGACTTTGTTATTTACCGTCGAGTAGGTAAATTTTTTTCCAAATTTATTGTTCACATTATACAAAGGTGGGACAAAAACTATATCCTGACAGTCATCGTGGCGTTAAAAAGACCTTGGCAATGCGAGTCTGAAACAAAGTGGCGTGTCTCCCGATGTTGGGTAACGCCATATTCTCCCCGAGCAGCCCGGTAACAAAAACGCGCCAAGACGTAAAATTTGTTGATATAAAAACAAAAATGAACATCGTAAGATTTCTACCACTAATCAATTCGCCGAGTCATCGAGCGAATGTTGTCCATGTATTCACACAGACTGCAATTTTTGGCGTGATAATTTTCCATTACGTTCGTTCCTGCGCAAATCGCCAGATAGATGTTCACATACGTATAGCTCCTTTTTTTCAAACTGTTTCTAATTTTACAGGTTCGTCGCGTCGCTTGAAATATCAAATTCTTCACGTTCATTTTCTTCGCCTCGCCTTTCTTCCGTGACATAATTCATCATGTAAACGAAAGAAAAGTCTTCATCCTCAGACGGTGCGTTTCGCACCTTCGGAATTTTCGCCACGCGTAGGTTGGTCTAAAGTCGGGGGCTCTCGGCGTCTTCGGTTTTTAATCCGATGACTCCACGTGCACCGGCATCGCGCACGGCGCACGCGAAGCGAGGAATCGAAGAATGACGCATCGGTACGCCTTCAAAAATTACTACCTTGTCCTCGATTTCGTTGAATTTTTACGCGATCTAACGTCCGTTACAAGAGTCATGGAAATCCCCGTGCTTAACATGATCCACGAGGTATGGATACTAGTTGTCTGAAATTAAATTTGCGGTAGAAAGTTATTAATAACAATTTTTAAAATCGGCCCAGATCCGTCGCACGCTCAAACGTGAAAGATCGGTAAGCTATACGATCTCGTTGCGAATGAAAAAATTTCAGAAACTGGAACGGCGAAAAAAAAAAAAAAAACAACGAAAATCGACCAACAATCGTACAGAGTGTAGAAGCCGATTTAAAAACCGTATCTTTGATAATCAGGTAGATACGCAATATAATTTACAGTCAGTTTGAGGTTGTAAAAAATCTGTGCCACCTGATACAAATAAACCATGATCGCATGATGCCGAGCGATATTTGGTAGTGTAATTTTTTATTTTTTATTCTCTTCTCGTCTCGCACCTCGTGCAAAAGTGGGCGTTGAGTCGAAGACGAAGTACATATGTAGCTGCCGGTGTAACCCTGATGGGAAAGAACGCGTACAACGAGTTGAATCTTATTCGAGAGATCATGCGGATCGTGATTCTTGACGAGATACCTCATTGATGGAAATACCGCATAGTGGTAATCCTCAGCCCCCGCGAAACGCGACGTCACCTGCTGAGAAAAGGAAGAGAGTAATCGTACCTTAGAGCAGTCGATGATCATTCATTTCGGCACACGATAAGGCGGGGCGTACGCCCCGAACGTACGATACGATCACGTCTGCGTATATTAGGTTGCACGGCAGAGATCATCCGTTTATAAATGGAACGAATTAGCGAAACTAAGAACGATTGTAAAATATCGCACGTGTAATGATACAGTGTACGTGAATTATGTCCTTGCGTGGGTCACCTTCTGGTTTGACACGCTTAGCTTGTCGGCGCTCGATTATTATAATAATATACATCTAGCAGCGAATCACTTGATCAAAAAAACGGATTATTCATGCAAACATAAAACTAAATAATGTCAATAGTTATCCATTTTGTGTTAGAGATTTATTTACACTTATTTGTAGTTTTTTTTTCCATTTCGTTTTTTCTTCTATCATTCGTGTTTTTTATATCAACGAATTCTATTAATTGTTTTCAATGATCACGCGATTCGTTGCGGGGCCTGATCTATCGAAAAATCTGATTAAGTGCGGATGACGACGAACGTTGAATTTTTCGAATTTAAAAAATACGCTCAATCTATTCCAGGGGAAACATTGGTTGAAGGATTATTGCTATCAAACCAATAAGATGTTAATTAGCTAATTATCGAATGTACGTATATAAGCGGTTTACGCAAAGATTCGAGTAGCTGCTCATCTGGTATATCAAATTATGTACATCGGTGTATGTATATTGTTTATTTTAAAGGAGAAGAAAAAAGTGTAAACTAGGTAACGGCCTTTGTAACAGCAATCAACGACAGATAAGAAACTGCCTTTTTCTTAATTTCCAAAGTTGACTGTGGGATCAGTATCTCCCATTTATCACCTTATCGTACACGTATACCTCGCACGCTATCAGACCCTGCACTTTCAATGCGAAACAATTTCGCCATTGTAACAGCGAAACGATGTCACGGGAAAAACTTTATCTCCGTCAGGCGTTACAGTGCAGCGAATCTCAATGAACCGCAATTTTTCAACGTCCAATCGAGAGAACCGCACAATTTCTGCACCACCGTTTCGCGCTCGCAAAACGGATAACAAATAAAAATGAGAAAATTTCTCCAGCGAATGCAATCGCCGAAGTAGTTCACCACAACCGACCAGAGAAGTTTCTAACTAACGGTCAATATTATTATAAAAAAAAGCCGTTCCTCGGGCTCCGTAGTTCAGCAGAAATTTATCGTAGCTGCGGTTCTTACTTCTCTACTCGAAGAGCGAGTGAACAACGACGTGAATTGAATAGGCCCAGGACTCCGTGCTCAGATACGACATACCTCGTGCTGCACAGTATATTGCCCGAGCGAAGCTGAATAGAATATGAAAGAATTTTTATAATCTCGTTGGACAAGTTTACAAAATAGCTTACAACCGTCGTGAACAACGAACAACGAACAGTAGTAACGGAAACAAACAATTTGTGCGTTTAACGAGCTGTGACGGAAATATACAGGGTGTCCTATTTTCGATAAAAAGTTTGACGCTCTTCGATCTTCGAACCGTCGTCACTCTCGAGTTCTCGAAAGCAAGATTTTTCTCCCGTTCGATTTGTCTTCGGATCCGCTGTATATTCGAAATGGACGCCCCGCGTACACGAGCCGCGGTATCGGTGGCAGACCTATTGTAAACCTGAGAATCGAGGTAGTCGTCGTTTCGGAGATCAGAATAGGAGAGACGAGGTCTGTGAAAAATTCATCGCCGAATTCGAGGGACGTTCGAGTAACCCACGTATCGACGATTCATAAACGATGTGCGAGCGAATCCGATCGATGCATAAAAATTGCAGGACTGTCCCGATATAGTAATTGCTGCCACAGAAAGGTATGAGGAGGCTACCGACTGACCTCACGTATGCTAATTGTCCGAGCGTTATCTGCACGCGACTCCACCATTGGCGTAATATCGCCAACTCCTTTTCCACCTGGAACACCCGCGAAGCGAGGCACCGCATAAAATGATGTTCGCCGCGCTATGCCGAACTCCAGCTCCTGAGACCCGTAAAGACCTAACTTCGAAGCGACTTCGATTCCCTACGAACAATGAAAGTCCTTCGTTGCTTCTTTGCAACGAGCTTGGGCAGACTGCCAGAAACGATCGAGGCACCTTCGAGTGTCGAGTGGTAGCCCTAGGTGGATTTAGAGAAACTGTATCGTCTTGAACTTAATTAACACGTACGGTAATCGAGAAAAAAACGAAATCATCGTCGTCATTTTTTACGGCGGCGGGAAATAATCGTTCGTAGTTCTGGAGAAAACGAAGAGATCGGACAAGTTCTCGATTTATTGATTGCAAAAATTTTTCCTGTATATGGTGCTAAAAATTTATGGGTCACCCCATCAGGACGTAAAGTATTTCCGAAGGCGAGGTAAGATTTTCGTGAAATTTTCCACGCGCCATTAGTACGGATGATAGAAATACGTGTATCGATGACAATGGGTGAACTTCGGAGTTGCGCGCGCGAACGATACGTTTGTGCAATGTCGAAGAGCGCGACAATTCGCAGGTAGTTGCACGGTTGGAAGGATCACGTTTTGGAGTTGCGACATTCCGATTCTGCACCACAGTGAAACTAAAGCTGTGGCCAATGTCAAGGACTCGACATTGTGCCGATACCATCCTACAAAGTCGTGCGCTGTCATTCTTCTTTTTTACAACCCCCCCAAGCCCCTCCCCCACTTTTTCTAATTTCGCGATAAAAAATGTGCAATAAAAATAGAGTAGAGTAGAGGTTGGTCGTAACATGACGACATGATACGCGAACACGTGAACGTTATTCCATCCGGCGCAGAGAGTGGGGCGCGCACCGATCTTCGAAACTGATTAATGACTAATAGCGATGACAATTAGCGAAAGTGACCGAGAGGGAAGGAGAGCTAACGCGGAACTCCCACGGTGCACTCGTTGAACTTGAAAATGGGTGGGACGTCGGCCCGGAACGAACGTGAATAATCGGAGGTGCGAATCGGGTCCTCGCGTCGAAAAAAAAAGCTCGCCAACTGCTGCTGCGGACATGCGACGTAGAAGCAACCCTCACCGCCGTTATCTCCACCTTTGGAGGGAGTTTGCAGCTTTCCACGTCCGCGAACCCTCTGCAAAACGGATCTGGTTCGCGCGCAACGTCCAGGTAAGTCCAACGCTTGGAAGGGAGTGCCGCGACTCCGAAGTATGTATCGTAGTATTGGAAGATTTCGTAACGTGTACCACCGAAACATGCGGATAAAGTGAAGAGCTTTAAAACCGTATTTCAAGTGTGTTCGGATACGTCACGTCGCACTGATTTCTGTTTCGGTTTTTTAATAATCTTCGAAACACACAGAGTCGTCTCCCGACCCCCGTTCGTCGTCGTCGACTCCGTGACTCGCGGTAAAAGAAAGCTCTCTTTTCGTCCGAAAGAAGGAGATATTTTTCAGTTGATGTAGCAAAATTTTGTTGTTCTAAGTGCGGTGTGATGGGGGTGGGGGAAATCAATTTATTCAAATCAATTCAAAATGAAGGTGTTGTTACGTTTGATACGTTGATGTTGGGTTGGCGTGCGAAAATAGGAGAGAAAAGATAAAAAAAAAAAGGCAAAAAATAAATCGCAACACGGAACGATATATCGCTGTAACATACATATATCATCGCGTATATCTGAACATCGGAATATCTTCGGCATCGACACGCGTCGTTTTTTTTCAACGAAATAAATTCCTAATACCCGGTCAAACTTTTCAAACAAAACATCACACCCCTCAATCTATACCCTAACTGGCTCATCGATTTAACTTACGATAAAATCAGTCGCTCCGATTCCCCTATGTTTACATGGGGCGGGTTCGACAGCGAAAAACTAAGAGTCACAGAAATATCGTGGAAAAAGGAATTGCCGGAATTATCCGTCAACGATATTCGCGATGTGCGTAAATTCGATGAAAGGATTCGAACGTGCTTCGAGTTTCCGAGATAATTTTGAATGAGAAGGCAAATTCCTTCGATCGTTGTTGTTTGGGGTGCGCGAGAGGGAAAATTGGCGATATTTCCTTTGTTCCTATGTACATCTCAGATATGGATATTCGAACCGATTAAAAAGCTATAAAAATTATTCCGCTAATTAACAGCGTCTATATGGGTTTACGTAATCGTACAACGTATATTCTTATAAGGCTACCAGTGTTGTATGGTAGCTATAGTTCGAGATTTGATCAAGTGTTGTTATCAAGCGATTGCTTGCGATCTCCGGCGATAACGTGCGAACATTATTTCCATCTCGGCATTCGCGTTTCTGCAACCGGGGGATCCGATCGTCCCAAAAGCTCTTCTTTATCCTCCTCTCTTCGCCCGTACGTCAGCTGCGCTCTAGACATGTAATTATCACAAAGAACCTAACGAAATAAATAAACGTAAATACGCACAAGTATATAAAACAGTAATCACGATCCTTCGATTCAGAAATAGGTCGCACGAATTTTTTGGGAATTTCTTTTTTTGTTTTTCAAGCGGTACGAAGAGGACAGGGATAAAAATTTGACGATGTACGACGCGACGGTACATCCCGCGGATGAGAATACCAGGAGCTTTCGGGATCCGATGCCCGCAGAACTCGACAAAGAGAGTGAACGCCTCAGCGGTGAGTATTGGTGACAAAAAAAAAAGTTACACCCTTCATCCGATTCACGTTCGTCTCTCTCTCTCTCGTAAATTCATCCTTTCGAACCCGAAGAGATATCCGATCTGAAGTGTTTCGTCACAGCGGTTGAAACTGGCGAAGACGCTTCTGGTAATTTTCGCGCACGTGTTTGGATTACAGTTTGATAACGAATAATAATCGTCGAACTCGGCGTCGTTTACCCCGCGTCTGACGACACCGAGACAGACGAATTTCGAGAGAAATCATTTCTACCGTACACGAGATGACGATCGAACGAGTTTCGGTCGTACTTTTGTAGAGACAGGGTTTTCCGTCCGTTCGATCCACTTTCGGTGCAATGTCAAGGTCTTCCGGTTACGCTAGTGAGAAATCCCGCGCAGTTCAGCCCGTCGAAATTGTGAACGAGTTGGAATTATTTGAAATATCTCGTTTCATTGACTGGAATCCCCACACCTTAGTTTAATTTCCCTCGATTTCGATACAGTGTACGTACGTTTATCACACTGTATCGTTAGGTTATCTTTAGGTCGCGCATTAATTACGATCGCACAAAGACGAAAGCCTTTGAAATTGCCGCTAGATTTATAGCGAGCGGGTAGCTCGAGAGTTTAAAACGATTAGCAATAATAACTTCGCGATAAAGGATACGAATGTTGCATATACTTGAGACAAAGGTAAAACTAATTAGTCAGGGTGTACAATACCGAACAGCCGTGTAGATAAATGCGATCGTTTGTACAATATTATCAACAAGTATGGAAAGGCGGTGAGAAAAATTGGCGTGACTTGTACGTTGTGCTCCGCACGCAAAAAAAGTTACATCGACTATTCATACCTCGTGTATGCGAACGGAATATGTATTTGTATATCCGATAGATCACCGTTCAATTCATAAAGCGACGCAGATATAGATTACACGGATGGCGATAGAAACCGGAAATTACTATTGATTATGTAAACATAACGAACGCGAACGAACTGGGAAGACTTTCGGTCTGGAAATTATGCCCTCCTAAATTTTCTCGCTACGTACGAAATTCTCGGGTTTTCGCGCGACTCTTCGAAAAAAAATTACGCCCTAGGCTGCGGTACTCGAATACGTCAGAAATTTTTTGTCGAATTTCGCGCCGGTGCACAAAATCGAAGGAATTCGATCCCCGAATTTTTTCTTATCATTTTACTCACAGAAATTGAAGAATGCTCGGCAAACTGCGCACTTCTATATTTACTCATAATGTGATGAGTTTGATGTGTTCATTGAAAGTGAACACCTGACCATAAATTTACCTATTGCGGTAGCCCCGCACAACTGCAGGTATCAGATGGGTGTGATGGTCGTTTATTAATTCCGTAACATGAGCATAGCGTGGTCTGCGATGAAGTGATATTACAGCAAAACGATCGAATTTCATTTCCATTCCAGCCATTTGAAATCATGAAGGTGATTCTCGTTACCGCAATTGCAATTCGGACGAATTTTGTGCTGAAAATCATAAGATGTGTAGTGTTCTTAGCATTTTACTCGTAGATAAACCTTCGGTTTCAAAAGGCGAACGATCTAACTCTGTGCAATTTCTGCTTCTTTTTTTTCAGCAGAATAACGGAGCAATAATGCATTTATTCCATACCGAGAAGTTTTTAGGATTTTTCTATTACATGTTCCCATTCAAAATGGCTGCTCACCTCCATATTACAATTAGTTGTACCTTGTGCGAAAAACTAACAGAATTTTTTTTTCAAGAATCGTCTTTACTTCTGCACGAGACAAACGCGGTCATAGTTAGATATTTTTACTCGTGATCAAAGTTTTGAAACTTTTACGTGTGTTCTCGGACAACGATGCATTGGATTAATTGTTCGTTGAGTATATTTCGAGCATTCTGTGGCTAACGAGATCCGTTGTTCCAGGTAACAATGTATCAAAGATCAGATTAGAAACACTTGTATAGCAAACGCATATATGTATATTGTATACGCTACGTAATTGCGGACATTTACAGTGTTATACCGCAGTGTGTAGTCAGAATTTAATCAGGTACGTAATGGCTGGAATCACCACAACCGCAACGTTATATGCAAAATCATATTTATACTATCGCCTAGATCATCTGAAACAGCCTACATAAAACGTATGCCGAAGAATTGTTACGTGAATTCCAATTATCATTGAATAATTACCATTCATACAAAGCTCTGTCGTCCTAACGATGGTAGGAAAAAAGATAATAGATATCTTCTTGAGATGTAACATTGAGGGAAAATATACCGAGCTTTTATTGTCGTAAGAAAAGAAATAAACGGAAGGAAAACGAATTGATCGAATTCAAATTGAAATCTTGATTGCGATACGATCTGATATTGTCTGGCTTAAAATATAATTAGCGTCTATCGTTGTTTCAGATATCCGCATACTTGACTAGAATCGATATGCGACCCTATCGATATAATGAGAATGGTTTATAAAGTCGGAAAAATACAGGGCTATTATCTCCATTTCAAACACATTGTCTGCGATTACCATCAAAATAATCACGACTATCGAGGGGGGGGGGGGGGAAAAATTATACCTTTCAAGAGGCACTTTTATGCTGCTAGGTAAATCACAGTAGATTACTAGCGTCGCCTACAGGCTTACATACAGAAGCAAAATGTACTGAGAAAGAAATTGCAATAAAATAAAAAAGTTACTTAAAAAAAAAACAAATCGCGCTTATAATTTGGGTCAAAGGATGCGTGACGAATAAATTACCCCGTCACTGTAAAAGCGGAAATTATTCATTATCTCATCTGTCATAATAAGCGATAACGTCTTTCAAGTATGAGTGTGAAAATTAACTAAAGTTAGATTAAATATTGCACACTGTTTATTTAATGAAATATTGATACCGACCGACCGCTCGGACATGCAGGTAACTGAATCGTATGGCATAACGAGCGACAGGTGCTGCCTCATGTAAAATAATTGTCAAGTTATAATGTGGACAATCGAATTATTCGTTTATCAAAGGCTGGAGTATTGTATAATCAGTAATTCTGCGATTTCATTTCGGAACCAAAAATTAAATACTTTTCGAACCCTTCGAACAACAGTTTCCCATTGCATTTGCGACTCACCAACATAAATCCGCGGTGAACTAAATTGAACTACGACTAAAATCAATAAAAATATCTCAAGTTTATTGCTCCCAAAATCTAAAAATTGGCAATAATTCGATCGATTTTATAGGCAAATCGAATAAACTTGTGAATTCAGATTTCTGAGGTCAAAATACATGAAGATATCATGCAAAACCGATTAAGAAAAAAAGAATCGATGTTTGGGCCAATTGTGAAGTAGTTTAAAAATTGATTGTATTACACTATTCTGACGTATTTTGACCTCAGGAATCCGAATCTGAAAGAAAAATTGACCTATCTCCAAAATTGACCGAGTTATCGCCAATTTTCACCTTTTTGGGGTCAAAAATGAAAAATTGATTTTTTGGTCTATCTCCATGTACTTTGTGCTCAGGAATCCGAATCCGAAAGAAAAATTGGTCTATCTGCAAAAATGACCGAGTTATCCCCATTTTTTCGCGATTTTTCGCATAAATTTGAGGATATCTCGAAGGGAAAAAATCGTAGCTCAATTTGGACAACGGATTCGTGTTCCTGAGGTCGAAATACATAAGAAAAGTGCCATACGGTCAATTTTAAAAAATAAAAATTTTTGCCCAAAATTTGAGATTTTTCCAAGGGGTACCCCTTACGATTTTTTCAAATTTTGACCAAAAATTTTTATTTCTTAAAATTGATCGTATGGCACTTTTCTTATGTATTTTGATCTCAGGAATCCGAATCTGAAAGAAAAATTGACCTATCTCCAAAATTGACCGAGTTATCGCCAATTTTCACCTTTTTGGGGTCAAAAATGAAAAATTGATTTTTTGGTCTATCTCCATGTACTTTGTGCTCAGGAATCCGAATCCGAAAGAAAAATTGGTCTATCTGCAAAAATGACCGAGTTATCCCCATTTTTTCGCGATTTTTCGCATAAATTTGAGGATATCTCGAAGGGAAAAAATCGTAGCTCAATTTGGACAACGGATTCGTGTTCCTGAGGTCGAAATACATAAGAAAAGTGCCATACGGTCAATTTTAAAAAATAAAAATTTTTGCCCAAAATTTGAGATTTTTCCAAGGGGTACCCCTTACGATTTTTTCAAATTTTGACCAAAAATTTTTATTTCTTAAAATTGATCGTATGGCACTTTTCTTACGTATTTTGACCTCAGGAACACGAATCCGTTGTCCAAATTGAGCTAAAAAAATTTCCCCTCGAGATATCCTCAAATTTATGCTAAAAAATGCCTAAAAATGGCGATAACTCGATTAATTTCATAGATGGATCAATTTTTCTTTCAGATTCAGATTCCTGAGCTCAAAATACATTAGAATACACTGAAAAATAAATTTTTTATTTTTGACCCAAAAAAGATGAAAATTGGCGATAACTCGGTCAATTTTGGAGATAGGTCAATTTTTCTTCCAGATTCGGATTCCTGAGATCAAAATACATAAGAAAATGATATTAAACTTAATTAAAAGAGTTGTTTATTTTTTGCTCAAAGATCGGTTTTTTCCTTTGGCTTTTCAAGGGTAATCTCACACATAATCAGCTTAGGAATCCAAATCTGAAAGCCAAAATCATTTACTCATGCAATCGATCGAGTAATCATCAATTATTCGCTCTTGAGAGCAGAAAAATTATAAGACATATCGATTGGTTTTAGTCCCTCACTTTGATTCATCGCAATCCATGCATGCGTCGAAATATTCGAATTTCTCAATTCACCAGCAAACCCGAGCTTAGCTGGAGTCAGCGTAGCCACGAGCGAGGGGGTTTGTTGTGGGGTGTCACCTCTGCTCAGCCCCGAAGGTTACGTCTCACAACAAAGCGCGCGCCCGTGGCTACGCTGACTCCAGCAAAGCTTGGGCTCCCTCGTAGACCGAGAGATTCGAATATTTCGACGCATGCATGGATTGCGATGAATCAAAGTGAGGGACTAAAACCAATCGATATGTCTTATAATTTTTCTGCTCTCAAGAGCGAATAATTGATGATTACTCGATCGATTGCATGAGTAAATGATTTTGGCTTTCAGATTTGGATTCCTAAGCTGATTATGTGTGAGATTACCCTTGAAAAGCCAAAGGAAAAAACCGATCTTTGAGCAAAAAATAAACAACTCTTTTAATTAAGTTTAATACCAATTGAAGCCAAAGTAACAACACAGTGATGGTAATATCATAGATATATTGTAACATTCAAAGTATTGAAGTGATTTGCACATTAATTTCGAATAATACTATTGCTTCGTTATCTATCAGGTTCGCGTACAACGAAATCGTGTCTGGTACAAATTTTATCCACACTTTTCGACCTACAATCAGACGTATAACGATAAAGAAAGAAGTGTTGAGATAAGTCCAACCGCCATACAGTTCATTCGAAGAATAATTTGCTAAATATGTTAACACGTCACGGCTGTACTTGTACAAGCTTTGATACATAGCAGGAAATATAATTATATCTACACATGTAACATAATATCTTACATAAATAAATAACTTCAACATTCTAGCGCAATTTTTGCCACCGACATGCAATACTATGAGCGGATCTGTACGATTTCGCGCGTGAACTATGGCGCATGGATATAAATTTGTCATCCTTATTATAAACGCCTCGGATACACTAAAGCTAAACGTAAATATATAAAACACTCTAATAAGTGGTAACAGATTGCACGAATAATTTGTCCATCCGTTCCCATATTGTATTTGCAAATTAAACATGCAAAAATGAAAAAAGAAACAAGAGAGAAGATAAAACAGATAGTGGAGGTTTGAAGTTACACGCCTACCATAATATACCGAAAGTAAAAATCTTCGAATTGCACATGAATCTTCGACTCATGTTCGACGATGAGTATGGTCCCCCCATCGAAAGAGAAAGCATTTCGTTGACGTCGTCGATTAGATTGGATTTTCCGTGATTGGAAATGAATATAAGTAACACCCCTTCAAATCACGTTTCGCATGGTCTGCCCCTGCATATTTATACGCGCCACTGATCTTGACCATCGCCGCGGTGCTTCCTGCATTAGACCTTGACTTTGATCGCGTACTTTGCACGGTGAAACACAACGAAATGTAACGATCATTGTCTCTATGTAAGTGCCTCTACACTCACATTAGATCGCTCTAGAAGCGTGCTGAGGTAAACTACATTCGGTACGACGTCCGACAATATCTGATCGTTTCTTGTCCGTGGCAGCACTCGAGGACCGTTATGCTTCGCTAGTCCCAATTGACTTGCTCTACTAGTCACTGAAAATAAACGTCCATATTCACCTGTATTCTCCCATCTGTGGTCTTCTTTTATCTCTCTAAAAATCTGGGCGCTCGTATTGGACTGAAAGTAATGGAGAAAAATTTTCGAAGTGGTCGAAAATTGAGTACATTGATTTTTTTCGAATTATGCAACGCCTCGGCATTTTTCCTTTATAGTGGACATTCATCGGTCTTACTTACTTGTGAATTACGTTACGAAATTTTTCATCGTTCGGTTTTTAATATACATTAGGCATCGCGTGAAGTTTTCGCGTTACCTATACGCCCACCTCTTTTATCAACTGTCCGTTACATCTATATATACGTTTCACAAATTCGTTTAGCCGAGCACGAGATCACGATGCGAGCCAAACCCAATGTCAGGTCCCTATGGAAATGGGGCTGGAAATATAATCCACCTTTTAGCCCAACCCTAATTTGTGGGAACGTATTAATGCCGTCGCGTTGCATGCACGTGAAGTGGTGTCTGTCTGAAACGTATACAACAATGTCGGTAATTAGCTCTGGAAATCTTTCGAACGAATCCAACGAAGAATAACAACTGACTCGAAACGTACGACATAGATACGTACTGCTGTTTTTTTATAACCAGTAATAATTACCAGAATTACGTCGTCGCGATTGAATATCAACGTCGTTTCTATTCGTCGATGCAGTTGATGCTCACCAATGTAACCAGACATTTATAAATCGTGAAAACGAATTCGCATGCACCAAGGATCATTGGAGGTGGAGGAAAATTAGCAAAAAACGAACACTGCGAAATGAGGTAAAGAACTGATTACTTTGAAATTGTCGTCGAAAACGTCGTTGCTACACGTCGTACCAAAAGAACGTTTTCTGCACTCGCTCAATCACGAGAGATTTTTTGATCGAATGCTCGACGTCTTTACAATTTTGAATGATCATTTCCAAACATTCAATAAAAAATATGAAAATCATCCTTTGAGAGATTCGAAAAGAAACGAAACTCGATCGAGAATTGTAGGTATGTCGCGGATACCTATCCATCTCAAAATTTTGTAGCGCAGTCATTTCCGGGATTTTAAAGAAAAAAAATTTTTTCATCTTTGTAAGCCACGATACACAATAATCTTGGCTTATACCAAAACTATCGAGGTAATTATTGCTTTGAGAAAAATATAATTACGACCTGTCTTACAACAAATAAGTAAAATTTCGGGGAATTTTAGATATTACCGCATACCTTTGGATTCTTCATTTTCCTATTTCTTTTTTGCGCTACCGAAGTATCATTATGTATAGCGTGTCGAATGGGCTGTACAATATCTACATACGAATGCTGGCACATTATACAAATGTGCTTATATACCTGTGAAAAGAAGTGCAATCATTTGATTGAATATTACGTAAAGTTGATTTTAATTAACTTGTATAATTGCCAGTAAGTTACTCCAGACATTATATCGATAGGATGATCTTCAATTTTTTGTTGTTGTTCGCTCTGGCCATCCTGCAAACGAGCCAATTATAAATTTACAATTACGTTCAGAGATTTTTCCGTATAGATAACGGAAGATTCGTCTGCAGGAAGCAGCCGATATACATGTTCGCATTCAGGGACATTGCAGGTGACTCGAAAAAAAAACAAAAAAAAAAAAAAATTCAAAACAAATAGGTAAATTGAGTTTCAAAATTTTCCAATGCCTCGCTAATAAAGATTAGCTGCTAGACGAAATTGATTGAATTACTTAGCGCGTTCCGGTGACCATTCGACGCTGGTCCGCAGCCTGTTCATATCTCAACAGTTGTAGTAACGATCAGCAAACAATTACAAACGAATCAACGAATACGGTTTCGAGTTTGCCAATTCACGCTCGCCGTGCTCGAGATGTCAAAAGTCAATATCTGCGTGTCGGAAATTTGCTGGCGACAAATATCGCACAGTTAACACGGTTTCGAAAAGATCGGCGAACGCGAGAGTAGCGAAATCACACCGTCGTACGATAACCAATAAGTCAGGGGTACTCGATCGATCAAATGCGGAAAAATTGCGAAACGAGAAACGCAGGATTCTATTCGCGAGAGCGAAAATTGACAATGCCCTAATCTGGGCCATTGCCATATGCGTTGGATTACAGTCCGTTCGAGACGTACTGCATACTTCGTGGGTAAGAAATCCAGTTTCACTTACAAGCGGAATCGGATCCTTTCCGATATCGCGGATCGCGAGACTCATAATTACCAGGAATATCTATAGACGTCTCGTTGCGAGGAAAGATTCCTCCGTTTGTAGTGGTATTTTTTTTCTTTTTTCTTCTTCTTTTCAAACGTCTAATTGTTCGATCTGTGGAAGATTTTTTGCTCCTTTACAAATACGACGCCGTTTGTCGCGAGGTAATTCATCGTTGCCATTCGATCACCGCCTGTGAAATTAATCACGCGGAAAGGATTTAATGGCAATTTACCAAGAATTTCTTCAGTGCAAGAAAATACGGCGACAGTACAAACAAAATGCTTTGTTAAATATTGAGGAGGCGTTGCACGTGCGAATAAAAAAATTCAACAACAACGACGGTGTGCTTATTGTCACGAACCTGAAGATTGCCTTCGAAAAACAGGAGGTGAAATATGCGGAAGGTTTGAATTTTTAGAAAATTCTCACCGCGCCCCCCGAGCAACGTTAATCCTCCGGTAACAATACAACTGTACGTTATACCTGCAAATTGCACTTGCGGCTCGATATTTTTCTTCTTGGAATATAATTCGGTTCGGGTTGAACTGTAATAAGTATTGTGCTAATTACAACGTTCGCTGATTGTTCCAAGTATTTTTCTAATCCTAGGGGGAAACGTTGACCGGTATGGGCATATCCATTCCGCCTACGCCCGGCTATTATGTCTACGTGCATCGATTATGGGCACCTATACCGAGACGCAATCGTTGACACGTGTTAATATGCATACGTTTCCATCAATGTTACGAAATAATGACAGCGAGATGACGAGAATATATGTTGTAGCCTTCGAAATATCGATTATGTCATATATATATGTATATACATATTTTGCACCATTCGTTTCATGCATGGGTTTACTCTTGTCCCACTTTGACGTTCGGAATCGAAAAATCGAATTCTATTAAACAAAAAGGTAGAAAATAGAAACGCGTGTCGATTGGTGAGTCGATGTTCTTCGAAACCGAATTTTACATTTTTAACAATGTCGATAGAACCGGACAAAACTTCCGCGGTGTTCCAGATCCATGCAGGGTTTTTTTAAAAAAAGTCGTGCTAAAATTTCAGACGTTATGTTATTACAAAAACTGTTCGATTTATCAAAGTGAGGATATCGTTACGACGAATTTATGTTAATAACGATATAAAAAGAATATTAAAATCAAATCCAGTTCAGAAACTCAAAATTATATGATTATACAAGAATGAATGTGCGAAGCACACTATCATATTTATGTGACGTTTCCGTTCCCATGATCAATTAGCTAATCGATCGATACGTAAAAATGACTATTATCAGCGATTTATGTGAGAAAAAAGTTATAAAATTAATCTGTCCGAAGATCACATCAAGATACGGGCAGTTTGAAAGGATCGTCGATCCAGGCATATTCGCGTACGTTTTCCTTGATCATCGACGCGCCTCCCGCGCTCTATCAAACTTATGTCGAATTTAGATTTTTAACATCTGGCAATGACCATGAAAATAACTCATTAAACGTCTCACGTCCGCTGCAGATACGCTATTGAAATTGTATCCAAAAATTGAAATGGCGCGAAAAATTCACTGCCCTGCAGAAAATGTACGCGCAAATTTGGAAGAACTCGATCGCTCGGTCCAAGAAAATTGTCTCGTTCCGTATTCGAGCGGGATTTTCAGTGTCGGAAGAAAAACTAATACAGATTTCATCGCGAGGAATAAAAAAAGCTCATACTTATTTTTAGCGCGATTCCATCTTCGGTCTGGCAATATTCGGTTCATCATTATTTGATCAGTTGGCTCTGAGCTCCAGTTTTACCTCTCCGTTTCAAACAAAATTGCGGGCGTAACGTCGCGTTGACTCATAATTAACCCAGTTAAATCACAATCATCATCATCATTATACTCGCAATATATCCACGCGGTCTCACCTTCTTCTTTGTTTTCTACCGAATTATTGTGTACATTATGTTTCTCCTAATTTATTACAACATGTAGCTTTTTTATTCTTTTTATTTTCGCTCTCTTTCAATGCCGCGCAGAGACATCCCCGCTAATTGTACTTTTATTACTACCAGCGTGTGTATGTATGTACAGCTGAACGATATGTCTATGCAGACATGTATAATATTTCTACTCGCTATGCGTGTTATGCGAGTTAGAAGCGTTGTTGCATCGCGATTTTATACGGTTGGTAGACCGTAGGATATCTGTTTACATAATATCGTACGCATACACCTGCACTGTGTCTTGGCAACCTTAACCTTACGGTCATACCTACTGTACATTGGCAGTCTCGTGAGACTGTAGGTTGGATGGGATTTTAAGTATACATATCTCTGTGTTTCGTACCAGCGTACGTAGATACGGCTATATTATAATCTACGTAAGATGTATGCGGCATAAAGTGCGTGCGGCTTTGCGACTTGCCTCGCACATGAGAACACGTAAATTATACAAATAGCAAATGCCCTGCAGTCCTGTGCGCGCAATTCTAATTGCTGATTAGCTTTACATAGACCGCAGAGTCACAGGAAGACTCGTAATCCACAGTGTACGACGCTTAGCTTGATATAATTAGCAGAACGAATACGACAACGTCGCTTACAATAATCCGATTAATACAGCTATGAAACGAACGATCGACACGAAAATTTTTACGATTATTGGTTCGCATTAATTTTCACCCCGTGGAATTTTTCTTTCTTCTTTTTTTTTCGTCTTCACCGATCGTGCAACGCATTAGACGGTCTAGACGAATAAAAATTCATATCTGGCTAATTAAAAGCGACCAATTAGTCCTCCCGCCTTCGAATTTATGCGGACGATTCTATAACGAGAATTGTAGTACGCACGAACCTCATTTGTGTTGGACTTGTACGACAAATTTCCATGAAAATTCCTGTATACTGTGAGGTTGTAAATTCATAATTCGCTGGAAGGTCAACGGCGGGGGGTGGGTTTCGTTCAGAAAATTTCCGTCTCATAATATAAGGGGACAGCATATCGCCGATATTACATTATAGGAAAAACTATTCACCGATATTCTATTGTCTTTTGAAGAAAATATTCTCAAAATATCTATAACGTGCGTGAAAACGCGATGAGGCCATAGGATATCAAACCAATTGGAACATGGACGAACTAAATAGGGTTAATAGTTTATTGCCGGAAGTGAGAACGCGTCTGCCGACGCGTTAATTAGCCGTGACAATTGACAGATGTGTAATAAGCATGTACGAAGAAAATAAAAAAAAAAAAATAAAAAAACATGGCTCGCGACGCAGCTACCTACCTTCGTACCCGTCTGCCCGTATGCTGCACACATGTATATTTATAATTGTATACACACATTGTGCACGGAAAATAAAAGATTCACGTCTGCGCTGAAACCCGAATTACCTATGCCGAGTCGCTCCACTTCCGGAATTGTTCTACAAATTTAAACGAAACTAGACCCACCGGCCTATGCGGAGAAAATCACGGTGTAAGTGAAACACCTATAACTACGCGGGGCAGATGTGGGTCATTATAAATTATGTTCCATTAAAATTGAAACTAGTTTCTTTTCATTTATTCATTTTTTTTCTTTTGTAAAATTTTTTCTCTTCTCACGACTGCCATTTGCGGCGAGAGAATTTCGAGAAACAACAGATCCGCGAACATTTTTTTTCAAGTATTTTATCTTTTTATATAGAGACTCGTGTTCGATATTCGCGTACGGTATCTCGTCGAATGGTACCCGCGAACGATAAAGTTTACCTTTAGCCTGGCAAGGTCGTCGGTTTGCTCAAGAACCGACAATAAGAGCGTGGGTGATATATATATCTGTCGTACGCTGTTTGTCGCACGCAATACAGGTTACTTGACATATGTGGATCTAATGGCTCCTCTCGTATACAATTAGACGAGCATCGCGGTATACATAATGCGCGAGCATTTATCTGTATACAATATAAATAAGGTATGTAAACTTGTGCGTGTGTAAAATTGCTCGATCTGGAGGGACGCGATGCGAGCCAGATATTCTAGGCTGTTTGCAGAAGCTGCCGATGACGGTAACAGCTCCGTGTCCTAATTAAAATGGTTAATTACCGCAGCCTCCGCAATGAACGTTTCTGTCTATTATTGCCGCGGATCAACGTCTCGCGATGCACAATCGCCAAGAACGTGGATAAATGCACCACCGGCGAACCGCGAGTACCTAGAAGTTTTCTGCAACAAAAAAATTTAAAAAAAAAACAAAAAACAAATTTATCCAGTTTCTATTTTTCGATAGATTCGAGGCCGTCCGAAATCAGATTTTGGATTTCATGAGGTTCGAAGAGTTTTCGCTCAGAGGAGTTAAGAACCTTCCAAGACCTCACCATGGAATTCCATTTCAGACGACGATGGCGTACCTCGTGTAGATTCTTTTGGACGCGGTAAAAAGAAATTTACATTTCTGGATACGCGCGAGTCTTATTCCCGCAGTTGTATTATCATTGACGTTGTCATTTTCCATGACAACAATAAAAGTGACATTACATCAACAATACACGATGATATAACTCTACGAGTATTTCGTCGGGAGTAAGTTTGATGGGAAAAAAATGAAACGGAAGAAAAAAAAACTTTGCAAAAGCGATGGCGTGATCCGTTGAGATGAAACAATTTCCTACTTCGTATATACGGATAATTATGTAAAAACGCGTTTGTTGCTCGGTTATTCATAACAACTGTATACACAACCCGCGCTCGTCGTTCGATTGAAGAAAAAAAGAAAAAAAAGAAAAAAAAAAAAAGCGGTGACCAATGATCATGCAAAGTATAAATATGTGTATCGCCGATTAATTGATCGGTAATATAAATGTTAATTGGGACTACGATACGTTGTTTTCGCGCATGAATTTTTTCAGTCATCGACGAAGACGGGATGTATAGTTTAAACTTGTAACAATGAGAGAAACGTCGCAGAAACGACGTAAGTACGTTCGATTGGAATACGAAACGAAGATTGAAATTCCTAGCGGATGATTCGACCGAGGATAGAACAAAATATTCGATATCAAATGACACGTCGTACACGGGTACACCGGGTTATGTAGATTTATCGTCGATACAGAAGCTGCGATTATCACAATCGCGACGGTATCACACGAGTTACATTATAAAAGATAACGCATAAATTATTCAGGTATGTGTTTACCCGTTAAATATATGGCGCGAGAAATGTTATGATAATGTAATACACCGTCTACAGATGTAGGCGAGTCTTCGCGTCGGGACGGCGAAATTGTAACGAGTTTCGTAACGAACGATGTTCACCAAATTTAGGATAAAACGGTCGTCCGAAATGCGCTTCAAATTTTATTCGACGAATCGCGGTGGAAATTTCGCGAACGATCTCCCGAGCGTTTTTCGTCGACTCGTCATAATTATTTCTCGTTTTATGTAGTGTGTAATCTATATTATGCAGACGACCGGAAACACACGTGCGAATGATATCGCGGAGGATTCCGAAATTCCGCAGTTGAATTTTGAGAAATTTTTCGGACGTCTGTCACGATCGACACGATCGAGTATACAGCTATATACAGGTATAAACGACACACGGTGAGACGAGCGAATCGCGGGATCGGTGATCCTTCGAGTATCGCAATGATCACCGAAATCCCTGATCGTGACTCGGGAGTATCGAGATCGTTGGATTAACCAAACAATAGCCGAATAACTGGCTGCGGGAATATCGTAGCGGTGCTAAGATGCGATCAGGTGTGGCAAAGCGGAGAGCTGCATCGCGTTCGCCGTAATGCTCTCGGCGTTTGGAAATCGCGACACCGCGAAGAGCACGCAGCCCGCAGATATTCCGAACTTCGATATTCCCGGCGGGGGGATTCGGTGCAATCTCCGTTTCACGTGCATGAATAAAACCGTGTACTTTCCATCCTCCGCAGCACGAGAGCGCGGCATGAATCGTTACGATTTTGTACTTTAAATCGAGTTTAACATCCGAATAATAGTTAAATAGTTAATACTAGCCAATGGCGAAGGTAGTGGGGAATCGGCGGAGGGTTGCGGTGGGGAGACACGTTGTATATGAAGGCGAAACCTTCGCCGGGCTCACTTCATACTCATACAGTTAAACTCAAACGGCCGTCTCTTCTGTGCTGCTCCGAATTATATATATATATATATACATACGATTTTTTTCGTTTTTTTCCTAACACAGTCGTTCGTCGATTTTTTGAAAAATTCAAAGAAGAACACCGGTCACTCGTTGCACGTACCGTCGAAACGAACCACCTCTGCCGCATCTTTTTTCGAATCTGGATGTTATAAATTACATGAAAAACGAAACTTGGTGACAACGATCTCTTTTCACTTCTGCAGCACCCCGACTACGCGTTGCAACGCAAGGGTTGTTCTCGTATTACGGAGTTATAAGTTTCGGTCTTCGGATTTTTTACAAAATGAGTAAACCGGCCCAAGGTACGTTGCTAATTATTTTTCAACAATTTTTAGGACCGACAAAAAAAATTCAATCTCAACAGGGAAGTTGAATTCTCGTTTTATCGATCTTCAAAATCCACCCTTACGCGAGCGATTCTCTCATCGGATAAAATCCACGGAATACATCGGCGCGGGTTTTTCGATTTTATTTTTTCATTTTTTGTTTTTTTCTCTCTTTTTGGGCTGCGTTGTAACATCGACAATATAGCTCGGAGCTAGGACTGTCATTACGGTTAAAACAGAATTGAAAAATAGAAAGGTGGATTTGAGGTGTTTTTCCGTCCAACCGTATAAGATCGACGATATACCTTCTGTCAATCTTCACGTGCAAATGACACGAGTTCAGGGTTCTCGCGTCTGTTATTCACTCGCTCCGGAAATTCGATCAATTTTCAGAAAATCTTATTTCTGACGACGGAATCGCGTCCAACGTCCAAAAATTTTTCGTCGCGAAACATTTTTTCGCGTTGCACGTGATAAATGACATTTCATCGGTCCATTTGCATAGGTGTATTCGCGATCGTTGCGTTAACTATATTATAATCGTCAGGAAAGTCGTTTGAATCTCGCATAACGACAGCAAAAAAAAGTTTCAACAAAATTTTTTTTCTCCAAAAAATAAATTAAGAAAAAAAACTGTGAGGAGGACCGTCCGTGGCGGCCATAAATCAAACGAAGACAAAAAATAAATCTAACAAAAATTACACAACATTCGCAGTAATTTAGATTTCCATGTGTGTAGTCATATTCGGTACCAGTTTTTTCGGTTATTTTGAATAGCCCATTCACAGCTCGTACGGCGAGATGAGATACGAAATTAAAAATGACTGATAAAGTAAAATTAAAATAATTATTATACCTATATCGCTACGTCTCGTGTTGCCTTTTACCGGGATCAGCGTATAATACTTGACGTTATCTTTGTTTATTTATCAATTAACTTTGGATTCTCGTTAATTAGTTTATGGCTAAATATTCGCACCTGCTTTTCATTTCGAGAGTTTGAGAGTTCGGATCGGTGTGGAAACGATGCGAAAAATAATCAACGCTCACCAATTCGATGGGAAATAAAACGGCGGAATTCTTATCGTGAACAAACAGATTCGATTGTCGCTCCTCGAACAAAAACTCGTTGAATTCCGATAGATTGTTGACAGAAATCATCTTGAAAATAAAATAATGAATTTGTACGTCGCATCTGCATTGAATCTGACAAACCGCCCAACACGCATCGATTGGTTCATAATTGAATATTGTATATCAGAACTTGTAGATGACAATAACTGCATCCTCACTCGGTCATGGAACATTTTTTAATCCATTATGAACAAATTGATTTGATGAATCATGCTAAACGTGTATCGCATGTTATTATAATACGCGCCGTGCATCGGAATTTCGAAAAACTGTAAGGGCAACTCCATTAAAACCTGTTTTCGAATGTTTTTAGAAACAGTTCGTAAACCTTACCGTGCATGATTAATTATTATTCTTTCCAGTATTGTTATTTAAACACTCGACGTTGTTATTAACTTTTACCATATTTTACTCATAACTCGATACCGCTTTTCAAATTATAACGCCACTGACCAGTGCAGTGGAATTCGAAGAGGTGTAATTTTTCAAAATAAAGACCTGACGATAAATTAGAAAATATACCACTAGCACGTGAAAGAACTGAAATAAAATAGAGGAAAAAAACGTATCTCGAAAAACGGTTTAAGGTTACACACACTAATCCATTATTCCGACAGATAATTACACCTGCGATCAAGACGTCGAAAAACTTTCGACGGATACGCCGTGATAATTGCGAGTATCGCATATCAATCGTGCTTTAATTTTGGTAAACGGTCAAAGATCATCGATCGGATCGTTTGATTAGATGAGAAGAATTCTCGCGATAGTTCGGATAGTGTCAGAAATTGATTACAGAAATAAGATTGAGATTGAAAAAATTTTATGCTCGTCCGAATAGTTGACGTTTGACGCGGCGGAGGGGAGAGAAAGAAAAAAAAAACTCATTATTAATCAAAAATCCAACGCCGGGATCTTCCCATGTTAGCATAATAAAAACCGATCGAATCGATACGAGGTGAAAAAAGAAAAAAAAAAAAAAAAACAAATGTGAAATAAAATCAGAGGAAAAAAAAACCGTTCAAATCCATCATAATTATCAGCTATAGAAACGAATTAGTCGAGATACGAGTACTTGGAGCGCGCGAGGATTAAAATGTCAAATGCATTATTAGAACGATATCGTAATTAACATCGATTAATGTAATCAATGTATTTTGCATGGAAGCGTGTCAGACCCGGGGTATCATCCCGCGCTGCAAGATATTAGCGGCCTTCGGTAGAATTCGAGGTCAAGGCTACGTATCGTCGTACAAGCGCTAGTTACTCGCGTTTGCTCGATACGCGAACAAAATGCAAATAAAAAGAAAAAAAAAAGAAACGAGTCGCTTCGACGCGATCACCGGTTAAATTATTCTTCTATTTTTCTCATCTCTTCGAATTTTCCCGACACAGGTGCCAAGGCTTTTCTAGGCCTACACGAAGTGGCGACCGTATCGATATGGCGGGCTCTTTTGGCCGAACTGATCGGTACTCTGCTTTTGGTCCTGATCGGATGCGGATCCTGTCTCACATGGGGAAATAATGTTCCCTCGATACCGCAAATCGCCTTCACTTTTGGTCTCACGGTAGCCACCCTTGCGCAGGTAAGAAAAGAATCCATCACCGCAAAATTCGCCGGACGATTCCAGATTTTCCAGATTCAATTTCCCAGGAGTTTCTCTCCCTCCGTTCGGCAGTAGATCCGAAATGGACGGTCCGCACGGTTCACCGATCGTTCACGCGTCTGAGTTTTTTTTTTTTTTTCCCCCCTAAGCATATAATTGATATTGTCTACGTGTACCTCATTGAGGATTTGTCTAGAATGATTAATTCGGCACAGTCTCTCCAGACAAAAGCGTAAACTGTTTCGATTTCGTGAACACGTGTTAGCGCCAGAGGCTCGAAGGGAACGGTGTAAAAGGGGGGTCGATTCATTCACGTTAAACCTGCGCGTTCGCCGGTTCGATTGGTAATTTCGTGCCGGACCAAGGTTTATCTCATAACGCCTCGCATCTCACGGTGCTCGATGTATCTTTTTTAGAGAGCCGGTCTCCTCCGAACTGATCCAAACCAAGACAAACTCTTTAATAATACTAATTAAGTTATACGTCTGGTTTTGCACGTCTCTGTTGACCAGATAACGGTTGCCTGGCCCCGAGTAACCATACCTGTAATTGAACTCCGGCTTGTACCGCGATCATATCTATAAAAAATAATGGATGTTAGTTTTAACATTCGATGTGACAGGCCATGGGCGTGTTGGGGCGAAAAATATTCGTTCGTCTCCAGTGAATTTCCGAAGACACAAAGAAAAATTTATGAAACCTTGAGGTCCGAATGATGGTTCTTCGTTGTTTCTGAAAAAAGGAAACATAAAATTGCTGAAATTGATATTATTTTATTGAGTGATAAAATTAATTTTTTTATTCCGTTTGCGAGCTCTCGTACTAACTTTCGCTGTCAGGTAGATATAATGAAATCAAAATCTGGACTTGACACAATTTTCCTTTTTGAAATAATCGCCTTATACGCTATGATGCGATTCTGAAGTAATTACGTTAATTTTTATACCGTACTCAACGATAGTAATTGTCAAATCGATTCGAAGTGGTGATTATTATAAAATCCAACCAATCTACGATCAAACGGTGTAATAAAATCACCCCGTGCGTTCGATTTTTAAAAACTGTACTCATAATTGAACAATAATGGGTTATGATGTTATAAAAGAGGTGGGATAACGTATTAAAACGTGATCGCATGCACGCGATTTGTTAAATACGGGTATTTAAAATACATCGAAGACGAGGCGAAAGAGAAAGAGAAAGAGTTCATTCTGCCCTTGAACAGATTTTTACTTGTCGGGGTGAAAAATACGTACACTAATGTAGTGAGTCGCGATAATAAATTCAGAAATTAGCATTTCAAATAAAACTCTGACGGTAAATGTTTCATTCAATTATTACAACTAACTTTACAAAAAAAAAAAAAACAAAAAATCAAAATTCAACCGATAATTTTTTAATTCAATTAAAGGGCAACGTCTTCCAAAGTGCATTCGAACCCGAGCGCGGTGTACGTAACACGTGGCAAAAAAGAGCGTGGGTATAAAAGGCGGCATATATTATACAGTTGGGAATAAAAGAAGATAAAAAGGAAACGGAAAAAAGTAAAAAGAGAAGCACAAAAAAAAAATCGATCTGTAACCGAAGCTAATGGTCCCACTATCGCTAACTACATCTCGGTCAAATAAGAATTGCGACACGTCTTTTTTTTCCCCTCTCAAAATAATTACTGTAACAACTTCTCTTTCATATGTATATATGTGTAGATTTGAACACGTGTGTTCAATCAGTGCACATAGGTTACATGAAAAGAGAAGAGAAGAAAAAAAAAAAAAAAAATACAGCTCATATGCGATTAACCTGTATATATAGATGCTTCTCTTTTCTTTTTTTTTTTAAACTTTTTCTTTCTCTTAATCGTGGACATTTGTATAGCTCCACATGGTAAATGCGATGATATTATGTGGGCATAATCGAGCCGTACCGACGGGGCAGCGGACGTGTGTTAACTCGAAGACGAAATGAAAGAAAAAAAAAAGAAGAAGAAGAAATGAAAAAATAGAACGCGTCCAGAGGAAGACGGGGGATCCTTATTTGAGAACGCATCCTTTCGAAACCGACCTCGGAATTGAGTCAATTCATTATTAGCCTCAGTTATTATTAACCAATGGACCTCATTTACGGTGTATTAGGAAGGCGAACGGCATCTCATCTCGAATGATGTAGATGCTACTTATTGCTTTTAATAATTTAACAGGCTAATTGCTCGGACATACAGCAACGAACAATATTATGACACCCGGCGGACACCCGTACTCCCCTTATCGTTCGTGTTACGTATTACATGGATATGATTTTCATTACACGTCCATATATTACACGTCCAACGTACGTACGTCCATACGTGAACGCGATTACGTATATATAAAAATAATTATGCACCGATTTATGTGCATATGAATATACGTATATGGAAGTGTAACCGAACTGCCTCGTACATTTACGCAGCTTTTAGTTGCAAAATTTAGCGAACATTGCGCGGTCTCGAACTTAATGAAAAAAAACGTCATTATTTTATTTTTTTTTTGTTTGTTTCGCTTCGCCGCTTAGTTCAGAGCCGATGGGGACGATCTTACGTACGATCGTTTCCAATCACTGGTACATAGGTGTGTAAAAAAGCTTCTGAGTAATAGGGATTACGAATATGCGCCGATTTTGTGAAATTTTGATCCAACGACGGGTTTTTTGAGCGGTAATCACATCTCGATTCACGGAGATCGTCGATCGCCTGTACCTGATCCGGGGTCTCGGTCGACCCAGAAAATGATGGTCCGGTTCCTTCGAGGAAACTCTGTATTATTCGGAAGCTCGTCGGTTATCCGAAGATGTCGGAGTACGAAGAAATTCTGGGGTTTCTGAATTCCCCGATCGTCGGTCGATAGTTTTCTCTTATTTCATCGTCCATTTCCGTTTCTCTGTTTGCTTGAAAATTCTCTTTCACCCTCGTATCGCGTGGCGAACGTTGACACGGTTCCGCGTGTCCGTCGATGGAGAGTTTGTTGCCCTCTTCGACCGCTAGCTTTGCGAACGCGTGTACGTGCCTAACGTTTTTTTTTTTCATCGGCCACGTTATATCCACGCGGTAGGAACGATCGGGCCCTCGGAGGCATACGGTAGTACAGCACGCGTATTAAGGTGAACACTCTCGAGTCTCCCTGCACTCGAAATCAACTCACTTTCAGCGAGTATATATATATATACATATGTATACATATATACCGTGCCTATGGTTATGTGTACCGGTTCGAAATATATAAATACATCCGTCTTTATTCGATCAGTCACTGTGGGCATAACGCAACGAAACGCGTTGCGGGAGATCTAAGAAGAGCTCGAGAATTCCGCTGATAATAAAAATTCACTTAATCGCTAAAAGCCGACGATTTATCGCCAGCTGGTTCGGATCGCCGTCGTTACAGTTCCTGGCATCGATGATCCGCCGCAGTTTGTAAAAACTCTGCGAACATAAGTTGAATCATTTTTTTTTTTCACTTTCCCTTGATTCGCGTCTAAGCGAAGAACGGAACGATTCTTCCCCTCGAATCATTGGTGTACCCTTGATCTTCTTTTCTAACACTCCAATCGTATCTCCCTCTTTGGGACACGATCCCCAACGTGAGGTATACGTCATCTCGAGTCCTCAGGTACGTCGTCACGGTCGCGAGCCTCTCGATTTCCCGCGCGATGAGTAATCCCGTCCAGCATCTCAGTTCGGTCTCAGTTCGGTCTCCGTATATAAAATGGAGTTGGTACCGCGCGACGACGACGACGATGTTCGTCATCGTCCGACAAAGCTTGAGCGAATCGCGTACCCCCTTTGCGATCTGCTTATTGTATTAAATCGTATATGTATATGCGCGTACGTACAGTGTTGTGTTACGCTATGTTAGGTTCACGTGGCGTGGCTTCGATCGGGTTAGACTAGGTAGGGTAAATAAGGCCGCCGGTTCGCCCAAGGGGGTCTAACTGTCGAGATGGTGCAATTCTGCCCCGAAGGCTCTGACAACCTACTCACTCGTGCAATACCTTATATTCCCCTCCCTCCCCTCCCCTCCCCTCCCTTCCTCCCTTCCTCTTTCATTCTTTATACATCCCATATGCCCGGCTCCTTATACTTTATTACCGCAGGTAGGTACTACATAGGTATAAAGTTTTTCGCACTAATCCCAGATCCCATGATATCCCACCCTATCCGCCGCGTCTGTAACACACAGCTATAGGTACACCTACCTGTTCATTTCTGCCCACATCCTTTGCACCGGATCAACCATCGTTGATTGACATTTGGCGGTTACGACATTATATTATTATTTTCTATACCCGAGCTTGTCATCGTTATTTGTCCGCGATGAATAATTTCTTATTCTTTGTTATTTTTTTTATCTTTACCTTTTTTCCTTTTTTCTTTTTTTTTTTTTTTTTCTATTGCTACCAACTCATCTCTTTTCTCTTGATGTATTATATACTTATATACATAGGCTTAAATAATTCACACCATTTTATATGTTAATATTATATATTTTCCTGAAATTTTTATAATCATTTTGCATATTCCGTCTTCCGGGATAGCGTTTAAGGCCGTCTTGGTAATTTTTTTAACCGTTTTTTTTTTTTTTTTTATGCTTTTTTATTTTATTTTTTGTACGCTTTAATCGTTTGAGACATTTGACAATTATATTTAATTCTGGCGACGTCCACGCCGCTTACACTCGTTGTATACCCGGATAAAATTATTTTATTCCGGGTTACGCAACTACACATCTCGGAATTATCATCCGTACTTGTACGCTAAATCCGATGCATGAAACGTACGACATATTCGTCCGCTGAATTATACCCGATGCTCATGTATTCACAGTATAGAACCTATTATATCGCTATTCCACGTACGTAATTTGAGGCCGTATTCTTCCGGCTATACGACAGAAGCCCGCGCGATATGTATTAAGTCCCAGGCATGATCGTGATAAATCTAAAAACAATAACGCGGTATATCAACCTTATTGTAACGCGTGCGGTGTAATAATTTTCATGAATCATATTTTATTATTAACCTTGTCAGAGAAATTACGAATCTGTGCAGTACTGTAATCACCCCGCAGTTTTTTTTAGATTCGATTCTTTTTTTGTACGCGGCAGCGTACTCTTTTTTTTTTCACCCAATATATAATCGGTCAATCGATCAGTTACGTCATAACAAACGATTTGTATACCGATTAATTCGTGACGAACGTTACACTTTACGTATGTATACGTATTATATATGTGCATCCGATTTAAGGTCAATCGCGATATTTGATTCGGGTGTAATTAATCTATAACTAAAATTTATACGCGATCGAAAAATCATCTCGGAGACTCATCGTGATGAAATCATGAAATTCATACACCTACCATTGGACGTAGGTGGATTCATGACTGCATGTAACACGCGAGTACATAATACCTACGTAATTCGTACACATCGGTGTGATATAATATCGTTTGACAATACTCCGCGTATATCAATATCGGTATAAGGTACTACCGTGTACATAGGTATACCTCTACCTATACGTAGAGGCAGATATGGGTACACGAGAACGATTGCGCCCGGTCTTGCCGAAGCTTTTCAATTGGCTAATATTTGTGTTACAAATCGCCTGATGGGCGTATATAATAATTTAAATATTCAAATGAGTTTCGCGTTAACGTGTCGGAGAAGAATCCCCGTGCTCCGTAAGACACGCGTACGTACGCGGGTACGTAAATATACGCGCGAGCATTTTTTCTTTCCCCATTTTTTTTCGTTTCGCTTGTGTCGGGTGATCCGCGAGCGCATCGCGCCAGATAATCTCCCGCGGGGTATAAATTCGATTCGCGGATGCACCCGGAATCGAACGTACATATTCAACGATCGAATTACAATCATATCGTACGAATCATCGCAATCGTAACTCCGACGGATGATCAGCTGGAGTAGATTTTTATTCGTTCCCCCATTGCGACGTTGAATTTTCACGGTTAATTATCCGTTGCAAAATATGACCTGCAGCACGCGACACCCACCGGATTCGTAGGTCGCACAGGTGCTCTCCTACAGCTATTTATAGAGATACGTTATTACATAAAAATACATACGGGAGTATGTTATATATCTACGCGGGGATACACGGACGCGGTAGGTAACTGAAATTTGTCGTGTAACGATCATACGGCTACGGTTGTGCTGAGAACGGACAGTTTTAGTTCGGACGGAATTGAACGGACAGCGCGTGCAACAACGCGACCAAAAGATCCTTTCTAGCGTGGCAAACGGGGCCCCATGGGCGATGTCTGCACGCGGTGCACGCGGTTTCATACCCTCGGGGCCCGCCGACCCACAGCCTCGAGTCATCCGTGAGATAGGCATTACACGTACGTACGTGTTACCTACCTCTCTGTCTTTATAATGCGAAATCCGAAGGTAAAGCAAAGCAAAGGAAGGCGAAGCCTCCGCCGCCACGCGACAGGGACAATGCTCTTTCGCCCGAGCTCGCTCAATTCTTACGCAATTTTGCCGGGGGATTTTTTTAGTCGCTCATAATATCGTCCGACGTCTCGTACGGGCTTGTGATACGTGTTTCTATATAACGCTAGCGATTCGCGGTAAACGACGCCGGTACACCGATTGTCTTTACCCCGTAGGTACAACACCGATTGAAGTACCAAACAACTTATGCGCCTCGGATGCGTACCTAAGGCGTAATGATACGCGTTCGTCAAATGACACGTTCTCGACCGATGGCCGATTATTAGCGAGATGAGCGCAACGCGCACCTAGTAGGTATCCCACGTCCACGTATACTTACACCGATTCCAGTACAGAGTTTGACCTCGACGCCGATATGTGCTACGACGATGACGCCGATCCGCGGCTGCAGCGGCCACGCGTTAAGAAAGAGATTCCTGATACCCTTGGGGTGTGAGGAAATATTTTTTACGCCTCGGGGTTCCTTCGCATCATCCATCTCGGCATTAAACCTGCACAGGCTATATGTAACTCCGCGTTATACAATATAACCGAGTGTAGAATGTAATCCGCTAATTTTTATCGAGCAGAACAATCCTTTCTAGTTGTATTTCGTACGCGTGTCGGAAAATCAGAAAACGTGTATTGTACAAAATCGACACAACTCCACATTGCGGAGCCAATGTCTGCTCCATCTTTTTCTTCGTTTTATTTTTTACCTCAGCTGATAAATTGATCCGACCGTCCACCCGTATCGCCCATCGATTGCGGGATTCTATCTACCAATATTCCTAGATACGGATTATCCACTTATTTCGTTCGTTGATGATGTTATATCGCGTTGACCGTCGATCCCGTAACCGCACGATCGGTGTACCTTTACCCACATAGATATACTATAATTTAGAAATCGTTCGTTGCGATCTAGGTTGCGTTAGAATCGGATTACACTTTCGTCAATCCCCGGTAAGCCGCGTGCTTCAAAAATCGATCTCATCTCGCCGGCTCCCCTTCGTCGTGACGCAAAAAAGCACCTTCCAGCTCTTGGTGAGGAAAAAAATCTGCATCCAAACTAAAAATAAAGGTCGCCAGAAACGGCCCAAAATAAAAAAAAAACAAAAAAAAAACGAAAAAAGAAAAAAGAAAAAGTCCGCTAGCTAATTCGCTGGGCAAAAAATCGAACGAGTTCGGAGTACGATACGCCGTCTGTGGACGTCGAGTCTGTTGAATCCTTGTGGAGCGGTGAATGAGCGCGACGAGTAGGGTACGCGAATCTCGTGTAGAGTCTCAAGCCCTGCACAGTGAAAAGAGTTGTTGCATAATCGGGGAGCCGACGCATACGCGCCCCCGGGGCAACGAAGACCTTGTCGCCGCGCATGAGAACTGGGCCGCCATGCCCTGGGGCCCGATCCGCGCCCGGACCCCATTCAATCGTCGTTCGGATGTTGGGCCTAAATTCGTGTACATAGATCTGCACGAGTTAGGTATTCGTTTTGCTTTTTCTCAAATTAATTAAGTCGTATGTAATATATTCGATCATTTATTTCTGTACCTGAGATGGTCGTCGAACGGGCGTCCGTATACTTATAAAACTTAAGGCCATATACAGCGGGTATCATAGCCACAATGTCGATCAATTAGGTAATACGGAACGGATGTTAATTATATTACGGAATCGTGTAACGCTCGATCATATTAGCCCCAATATTCTTGGACGTAACTTACCGAGATTGTTACGGAACTTATGATATTACGACCGACGTCGACCGAATCGAAACTGATACCTACGCTCTCCCATTGTGCGATCGATCAATCAACCGATCATTTTATGATATCTCGTATCTCGGTTTGCAGTGTAATTGTTCGATATTTGGGATTCGATTTTATAATGTTTCTTGAAATGAGAAAAAAAAACTATTTCTTTACTTGCAGGCAATCGGACATGTGTCGGGATGTCACGTAAACCCGGCTGTGACAGCCGGTCTAGTCGTCAGTGGCAATTGCAGCCTCCTCAAAGGATTTTTCTACATCGCCTTTCAGTGCATAGGGGCTGTCTGCGGTGCGGCTATTCTTAAGGTCAGTATACAGCGAATATAACATCTGAAATCTAAAATCTGAAATCGATCGAGAGGCAGGGAGATGGAAAAAAAAAGTCAATGAGGGAAGAAAACTCGAAATCGGTAAATTTATCATCGGAGTGCCGAGGTAAACGGGTAATCCAGATTTCAAACTCGCCGATTACGTGTGTGTGTCTGTGTGTGTGTGTGCGGGGGGTGTAGAGGGTACCTAAGGAATATGAAAATCGAATCGTGACTGGTTCTTGACCCAGAAATAAACTGGATCCGGATTTATTTCGGCAGAAAGATAATTAACAAACGCCGATGTAACATGTAGCGCGTACACCTGTACGTGTGTGTATATACCGTTGATTTCCGATCGCGCCTCGATTCCCGTTGAACCCTCAAAGGCAAATGGCTGCTTCGTTAAAATGTCGCTGTACACCAAGGTCAAGGTCCGAGCGCTCGAAGTCACCGTTACATCATAACTGGACGCCGGTATCATCCTTCAATAAAACCAATCACCGCCAAATTCGCGACCAATTGACCCAGTTCGCTATACGCGCGCCGCTCCGTAGAGAATTAAAATTCAGACGTATCTAAATCGGCTCGATCGCATACATTGATTAGCTATTTATAACTATACATACAAGCGTTCGATTATCACGCATCTATAATATATCGCCTATATCCATAAATTCTCAACGCCTTCGATCCAATTCGACTTCAAGTCTCCTCCTCTCTCATCTCCCTTTTTTTTATCCACTAATATTTTTATAATTCTAAATCTGATTCGAACCCTCTGGTTCTTCTTTTCTTTTTACTTTCGTTCAAAATTATGTTATATTTCCGCATTCCTTGGACCCGTTATAACTGTACAATCTCGAATGACCCCTATATATACACATACTACACTTTTTCGGCATTCACAATCTCTTAGAATGGTAACGGAACTCGTTCAAAGTTTTCCTTGTTTTGTCCCGAATTTTTTTTTTCACCAGACAATCGTTCTCGCAAAAGTGTTACACACGAATCGATGGAAATAAAATCATCAAGCAATCGCTGTGGCGAACCGAAGGGAAAACGAAATCTCGTTTATTTCTTGCAGGTCATGATCCCGAATTCAGTCGCAGGGAATCTCGGCAGCACAGTTATTGACGGCGGTATCGACGTCGGACAAGCCGTCCTGATCGAAGCTTTCATCACCTTCATGCTCGTCCTGGTGGTTCATGGAGCGACGGATTCGAAACGAAGCGACGTCAGAGGGTCCATCCCTCTGGCAATCGGTCTGGCTATCACGGCCGCCCACTTGGCTGCGATTCCTGCTACCGGAAGCAGCATGAATCCTGCTCGTACTTTGGGCCCTGCGGCGGTTATGGGATTATGGGCGAATCATTGGGTATATTGGGTCGGGCCAATAGTTGGAGGAGTTGCGGCGGGGGCGGTTTACAAAATTTGCTTCAACGTCTCAGGGAAAAAGGACGAGGACCAAGCGTCGTACGACTTTTAGGAGGATGTAAAAAAAAATTGAAATGAAAGGATATGAAAAGATACGCTGATTAATGTCAACGTGAACGGTACAAGTGTCTCATTCGCGATAATATCACGCTTCGAATTTGATGGGTAGCTAAGCAAGAAAATTTGAAGCGAATCTGACATGTCGTATTTGGTAAGGAGGTATATCTATAGATACGCAAATGTAGTGTAGCTTCGAAATCGAATTTGTACGCTAGTTTCGCACGAAGGAATCCACCGAATCGTATATTGCTTAAATTTACTAAATTACGTTATTTATAATCGACTACGCTATTTTTAGTTGAAAAATTATTTAAATCATTGCTGCGCGTGTTGTGAAAATCTTTTTGTGAGACAACGGGATTGCAGGCTATTGAATCTCATTGTTGGCCTGGAAATCGAAGACGTTTGACAAAAGGGAGAGGCTTAATATATACGTGTGCTCTATGGCATACCCTGTAATATTAATTTTCATTTGAACGACGATGATGCTAATTCGCGCAATTTCGCCGCCGATGCCTATTGGATCCTACGTGCGTTACTTGCTCAAGACATCATGTATAGGCATATGTAATCTAAGGTATATCATTAGTTGTATTACATTATCAATCCCTCACAATCACACTTATTACATATAGGTATACCACTGGATTGCGTAACGCTCGAAAATGTCACCAGAAATTAACTGAAAGATATACACATCTAATCTCTGCACAATATCAGAAGAACGATACCTGTATGTTCAAGACTTTGTAATATAATCGCTATAGAGAAATATTATATTTTTCTCACTTTGCTGTTAGCTCAAAGATTTCGAGCCTCGAATTTTGTCCGCTCTTACTTTTTCTCATCTACGGCGATGAAGTTTTCGTTGAAAAATTTCACTTTTTCAAAAAAACTAAATTAATAAACGCTTCATATTCACAGTGCTTCTGATCATACGATTATGTTTCCAAAAAATATTTGCGCAGCTTTTTGGCAACTGAATTTTTTTTCACGATAACTGTAAGAAAACATAATCATTCCGTCCCTCTCCATCGTAACCAGGTAACTAGAATATAATCGTGTAAATCATTTTTTATTTTTATTCTCGAACGCACAGCATTTTATTTAGGTTTTTGTATATATTGTACTTAATTTAGTGATACTCTTTTTTTCTGTAAATCAATCGATGTAACGATCGAGAAAAATGAAAAACAAAAAAAAATTATTTTCTCCGATTTCTCCCTCTGGGTTTTCCTTGTTCCCTGTGAAGTCGAATTACATTCACAAGTATCGGATATCACACCGAGCGAATCTATACGACTCCCCTTCTGCTGTAATGATGAGTTAAAATAGACGAACCAAAATACCCCCGCGTTGAATACCGACAGTCTCGAAGGAAACGCCGGTAAGCATGCTTTCGAATAATACTACGGTGTACGACAAAAATTGCTAGTCTCAAATCAGTTTAGAGGTATAGGGTAAAAAATTTTTACGATGAAGAAACACGTTTTCGGAACATACTATCCATATGCATGCGATGAACGTCAACTACGATAGACTTGAATCGACGATGAAGTAATACGAACGATTCATTACGCAGTGAACGCTATAAGGATTATATTTTTAACATCCAAACTCAGATATAATTATGTCGCGATGGTGTTGAAAAATTATTCATTTTCACTTTCTTTTCTTTCATAATTCTCTAGAAGAAGAAGAAAAAAAAAAAAAAGGAAATATTGATTCGGGGCAATAGAAGCAATCTAGAATAGTAGATTCACCGTTTCAAAATATTATATTGAAAAAGATGAAACCACAATTTTTTTAAACTTATTTTCTCTTCATAATATTGCTGCAAGTTTAACCTGAATTTTAACAAGTCGGCAAATTTGGGTGCGTGTTTTATAGCATTGAGTCTTACAGCTCGCACGTTGAACTTTTCGGATGATTTAACTCTGTTGAGAAAGGATCCAAATTATATTGCATTCAATTGAGGGACTTTCGACGATTAAAGTTTGTAAACAATTGTATTGTAGATGATTGAGAGAAAAAGACGAAAAGACTTGCTATAAATTATAATAAATCAACGTTTATTAACCAGGCCTGATAATGCTGGAACGTGAAACGGAATCTGAAATCGGCGATTATTTTCGCGCCAATCTCTTGACCGTACGCCAGGCTGTGAGACCGCAGGATTTCAAAAAATTTACGTCACTTAAAACCGACGGTGAGCGAGTTTCCTTCGTCCTGAAATATCCTGAGGCACGTATCCTGCCACTGGAATTTCCAGGGGTAGGAAAACGGGACCGGAATCGAGCCCTGAAACTGAAAGAAACTGGGAACAGTTCCTTTGGCCGCGGGAACTTCCTCAAAGCTTTGGACAATTACTCGGATGCTGCAATAGTGGCACCCGAAAGCGGTACGTATTATTAATTAACGAGAAAAATCGAGGGAAAGAAAACAAAAAGGAAAGAAGAACGATGGTACCAAATGCGGCGTATCGTTGACTCAAATCTAAAGCAAATATTACCGTTTCGTTTCACTTCACGTGTTTTATGGTGTTGCACGTTTACCTGCGATCCCAATCTCGATTCAAACCCATACAAGTAAGCACGCTGCACACCTGGATTTTTTTATACCCATACAAGTTTTTAAAAACGCGTGTGAATTGCATAGCGACAAACTCCGCGAAAAGTTTTTTTAAAACATTTCAGAGATGGTATCTGATATTATACCTCGTTAATTACGGCATTACCGAGCAAAGCGTAAAACCCGAACGACGAACAATTTCCGTTCACTTGATAATCGTGAATTCGGATCAGCGTTATGTGATTAAGTTGCATACAATTAGGAGTGGCGAAAGATCCACGCTGGTTAAGGCCGGCGTGCAGTTTGATGAGTTGAGAAAATGCACGTCAAGATTTTCATCCCACATAAGCTTTTTTTCGCCAGTTACATTCCAAAGACAACGAAGATTTCTTAGATAATCGATGTTGTGCAGCGATTGTTGTTTTTACATAAATTACCATCTATAATTTTCACTTACTTTCGATCAATCAATCTCTGCAGATGAACTACAAAGATTCAAAAGATGATAATATTGACGCACAGAAGCTTTTAATTGTAAGATCAGGACTTATTACGACTGTTTCGATTGACTGTATTAAAATTACTTTCGTTTAGAATTACCCATAATTTTGGCGAACCGTTCTGCGGTTTTATATCATTTGGAGCGGTTCGAGCTCGCTGTGTTAGATGCCGAAGAATCCTTGCGCCTCGGTTACCCTCAGAACCTGTTATACAAACTGGAAGAACGTCGGGCCAGGTGTCTTCTAGCTCTGAAAAAGCACGCCGCAGCAATCGACGCTTTCAAAAGCACGCTCAAGGCGCTAGATCACGCCAAAATAACCGGCGAAAAAAAGCAGAAAGTAGAATACGACGTCAGGGTCATGTTGGCAGTGATGGAAAAGGGAAACCAGTTGAACAACCCATCTGGATTTAAAAATCGGGGGTCAACAATCTCTCCGGCCAAAGCCTTACCCAAATTATCTGGGAACCAGAATCCTGATTATCCAGCCTTGAGCGACGCGGTTGAAATCAAGGACTCTGCCGGTGCCATAGGGCGACACGCTGTCGCAAAACGCATCATTTTACCCGGCGAAGTGCTGGCTCTTGAAAAAGCACACTCCGCCGTTCTTCTTCCGGAGTTTAGGTATAAGCCTGATTTTGAGATTTTTTCCACAATACTCAATATACTCATCAATCGTTAATTCGGATTCAGATTGACTCACTGTCATCTTTGCTTCACGAGAGTGACTGCCCCGGTACCACCATCCTGCAATTCCTGCACCATCATTATTTACTGTTCCACTAAATGTCGAAATCGGGACGCGAAGGCACACGTAACAGAGTGTTCCATTTTGTTAGCATTGTACGTGTCCGCAGCCTCCGTGACATGTTTTCTAGCCCTTAAAGCGGTCAGGCAAAAGTCACTGTCCGAGTTGTTGAATTTGAAAGATTCTTTGAAAACTGGGGAGACTATGAAACCATGGAAGTCAGAAAACTACCAAGCTCTTCATGGACTAGGTAAACTGATATGTTGTGACTAAATTAGAAATGGGTGGATTATGTTTTGGATGGTTTTTTTAACATAAAATTTACTTCAGTAACTCACGAAGATGAACGAATGCCGGATGACCTGTTTCACAGAGCGTACATGGCCGGTTGGCTGCTTAGACTTTTGAAACGCAGTTCTTACTTCCCTGAAGAGATTAATTCGCCAGATATAGCTGAAGCTCAACTTTCTCCAGAGGAAATCTTCGTGGCAGGATTGATTCTTCACAACATTCAATTACTCCAATTCAACGCTCACGAGGTATATACGTGTGCGCACTTTTAACTTTGTGTAGAGCAAAATTATATCATCTTCCGGAATCCGTTCTCCAGATTTCAGAATTAATCCGACCCAAAGGTGCAGTTACTTTGGACAGATCGAAAAGTATCTTTATCGGTGGAGGGGTATACCCATCCGTAGCGCTCTTAAATCACTCCTGCAACCCCAGCGTCATCAGGTAAAATTATGGAGTTTAAATTTTCATTTGATATCGAAAAATGTCCAGTATTGAGTGAGAATGTCTTCTTGGCATTAACGATCGCATTCCGCATTATTTTGTGCAAAAGATACTTCATCGGGACAACAATGGTCGTCCACGCACTAATGATGATACGTCCGGGCGAAGAGGTCAGTGAAAATTACGGCCCAATCTTTACCGTAACACCACAAAACGAACGGAAACGGAAGTTAAGGCTACAGTACTGGTTCGATTGTAGCTGTAAAGCCTGCGAAGGTAATTGGCCGCTTCTCGAAGAAATAAATCCAAGAATACTCAGGTAGGCATGAGTTTGCTCAAAAATTTGTTGCTATTCATCTAGGTCGAGATCTATTATGGCCTAATCTGGACTCACTATAGATCAAATTTGATACGGAGCAATTATTTTTGCATCCCCAATGTCCTAGAAATCGACTCACTAAATAAACCATGCATGCAATATTTGGCGATTGCATATCAATTAGGATATTATGAAAGCTCGTGTGCCAATTTTACAAGCATACTGGAGGTATGAAATTAATAATCAATCATCGGTAAACATCGATAATTGATTATTAAGTTCAGAAATAAAAGTTCATGTGTCCTATAACAACGTATTCGATAAAAATGCTTTGATGATCGATCAAGTTCAATTAATCACTAATGATATTGCATTCGTTACAGATTCAGATGCGAATCTGGTGAAGCCTGCAGCAACATACTGCCAGTATCAACCGAATCAAATGAATTCATGGTGCCCTGTCCAAAGTGTAAGAAGTCAACGAATATCTTGAAGGGGTTGAAAGCCCTCCAAGACACCGATGCCATATTCAAAGTAGCGTCTAGGCACCTTGAGAATGGCGAACACCAGAAGGCTCTGAACGGTTATTTCGATATTTTGAAATTACTTGATGAACATTTGGCATTGCCACTAAGAGACTATCACCTGTGCCAACAAGGAGTTAGACTCTGCTTACTGGCTATTGGGAATAGCAGTTTCGTGTAACGTGTCTCCTGTTGCCCTGTTTTCCTACTTTCGACTACCTATTCATCGGAAGATCAATAAAAGCAATGTAATGCAAATCAGTTATCATTAGTTGACCTGCATTTCCACGATGAGTGACGGTGAAACGAAGCTGAAAAGGTTGAAAGGGATGGCTCTGAACCCAAGTCTCGACGATACACCTCATCACTTATCATAATTCTTTGTAATGGTAAATGCCGAATGGTGATGTATATGAAATTAATTAGGTGGCTGACGGGTTATAATTTTCAACTGACGTTACATGGGCAGCATTCTACTGCGATTAATGACCGCCAATCAATCACTTACCAATACCATGGAAACAGAAGTAAGATTTTTCTGACTAGTAGAATATTGTTAGTACCATAACGCAAGCCATTATTGAACTGATCCTTCTATTTATCTCTGAAACTTCTGAGTTATCTATAAGATTACGGGATTGATAATTAAGTGAGGAAATGAGAAAATTTACCATGTATTATAGCTTTATTTTAAATCCTTAAATTTGTAAGAGTACAAAATAATTAATACAACATAAAACAATTGTGGGGCTCAATCACATCATATACGTGTCCTATGCAAAGTCATTCAATCAAACGCTCCGTTGATTGAATCTGATTTTATAGTCAATAATTGCAATAAAATAGTTAGTTTCTCGATATTTTTTAAACACAGCGCGGATGTGGGTGGGTGTGTGTTGTGTATAATATGCGTCTTAGTCTAACTTAAAGTTATGTGTCATAATATTCGTATGATGTGTGTTATTTTGAACATGTGATTTAATTAATTTACAAAGAATGCTTTGCTCTTCTTCATCTTGGGATTTTAAAGTCCTTCCTTTCTCGAACATTTAGCACCTAACTGTAATTGAATAGAACACGATATAAACTTGCGCGGGAACAAAAATTCACCGCGAATATACAAAAATCAGAATTCATGTACAAGGTAGGTGCCAACGAGCAAAAATAAAGTTGCTTGAATTCCAAATTGCGAGTGAATAAGATAATTTTGTACACTAACAACGTGAAGAAATGTTAAAAAAAACTATGGAAATCGCTGGCAACCTGAAGTAAATAAATAAACATAAACAAGAGATACCATTTGGGTAAAAAGTAACTCCCAAAGGATTGTAATTTATTTTTTAGTACCGTCTGTCGCGAGGAGAGTCAGAACGTGAGCGACGATCGCGGCTTCTACTGCGGGTGATTGACCTCCTTCGTGGACTGCGTGACCTTGACCTAAAATATCACAGACAATAAATTGGAATCTCTATTTTTTAAATAAATATTAATCTTAACATCGAACTTTGTCGCAGTTCAAAACCAATGATTAGGAATAAAAAAATAAAAAACACAGCATCGATCAGTAGACATTAAATGAATAATCTACCAATGTGTTTTCATACATTTTACAAATTTAACCAGAAGCCGATAATGCCCTAATACTTTATCAAAGAAAAATCATATACGTTAAATAAATTGAATTTATTACAATATTACGTCGTGAAATTATGCTAAATTTTCCATTGGTAATGAACAGCATCAGAGTTCACACGAAGTAAACAGTTATAGGTATGAAAATCATCGCAAGACAATCTAATTGAATTGGGATAGTCTAATCCTAATGCCTATAGGGAGATAAACAAGTTAGACACAGTAATTAATAATTAATATAAATGACATCTCACCAACAATGGTAAAGCAAACCAAAAACAAAAATGTATGATTAATTTAGTAATTAAATAAATTTTATAAAAGTGAAAATAACTGTTACACACCAGTTCTTCGGGCTAATGAAAAGTACCGACACTTTTTTTCATGAATCATAAGAACGAATATAGATTATGCATCTCCAAACACCGCGGAAGTCAACGATTTGAAAATAATTTCATCTTGCAAGAAGCAATGCGTCATTAGCCCGAAGAAAATTGGCCTAAGTGAAAAGATAATAAAAAATCTTTGAAAATCGGTGAAATACCAGACAACTGTGAACATGTGGTGGTGGTGGTTGTGGTAGTTGGTTGGGTGGTGGTGGGATGGTGTGTAGGTGGTGATCATATTGCTTTGCTCGGTCGAAGAGAACTGGCGGACGCATTGTCAGCTAAGTTAATCGTGACGGTGGACGAGTAGTAGTAGCAGTAGTAGTAGTAGTAGAAGTTGGGACGGACGAACGGACGCGCCGATATTTTGATAGAAGTATTCGTATCGCGTTGGCTGATCGGTGGGTCACGATGCTTCCTAGCTCCTAGAGGCGGAGGTAGCCCGAAGAAGTCTTTTTGTAGGGGAACTGACGGACAGCTACGGACTGTCGGACGACTTGACTCCTAGCCATGGTGACTGGTGGTGACTGATGGTGACTGGTTGGGAGGTTAGTGGGCAGGCAGGCAATTTTTTCAATTTGATTGCTAGATTTTGTAATTTTTTTTTTTTTGCATTGTTTGTTTTTTTTTTTTTTGGTCTTTTTTTCACGGTGGCTGTAGTAGTAGAAGTAGCAGTAGAAGTAGTAGTGGCGGGGAGACGAGCAGAGCTAGGAGCTGACTCTGGTAGAATCTGCAAACGTCAGTTTTACTAATATAACCACCATACTCCGGACTTCTAATTGAATATGTAAATTTATTATTTAAATAATTTAATTCAAATTTTCATTGTCTTATTAAGTTTTTTCTGCCCACATTATTACCATTAATAATATAATTACTTGACAATTTGAGCATCGCTTATTTCAATGATGCTAAAAATATCAATAAATTTTATGCGATAGGAATGTTCGAATTATTGATGATGTTAATGTTTTATTTTTTCTGCGACTTTTTTTTCTTTTTTTTTTCTTTTTGCAACACTATACACTGTTGGCTAGTTTTGCATTCTAATATAACATGGTTGACTGATAATTCAAATCAGTAAATGTAACTTCAAAAATTGACATTGTGCAGAAAATCAAGTTCTGTGAATAGATAATGCTGATAATTTTGTGATGCCTGCAGATATAATATATTTTTAGAAGGCTTTTAGTATGAATGTGAAATATCTAAATATAATAGACTGATCAACGGTAAAATAATAAACTAATCATATTTGAAATGAAAGTACAAGATACATATTTTCAGATAAATACGTACACTCGATTTGTATTTCAATCACAAGATGATCACCAGACACCAGTATGACATTTCTCACTAATCCTACACATTCGATGTACAAGGAAGTTCGAACTGATGAAGACATTTACTTGTGACATTTCAGAATATATGAACAAACAACACCATTGCATCTGAGCATTTTTATTTATAATGTGACTTGGAATGTAACTCACAGTTCGATCTTCGACTTGATAAAACGATATGCAATCATTGTGACACTACATTAATTCAAACTCAAGCAAATGCAAATACGTACTCTGTGTCCGTACAGGTAGAAATTGGTATTCTGCGTCTAATGTACCTGAAAATTCATGTTGTATGATTGTAATTATCTCACCTAGAGTACCGGTCGATTCCGGTTCCTCGCGGACTGCGCGACAACGACCTAGAATAATTGAGAAAAATATTTCTAATCACTCCATATTGATGCCAAGCTGCGTCTAATGCACCTGAAAACTCTATTGAACGATCTGACATGAAATCTTACCTTGGAAAACGCCCTGGGGACCTCTTTCGTGGACTTGGAGATCCGGATCTAAAATGTTTTAAATAACGATATACCCTCTGTCTTCTATTTTGCTACAATGCACGATCAAGGCCCAACACTAATATCTACTAAACGAAGGACATGTACTTCCCAACGTACACTCCTCTATAATTAAAGTACTATGTGTATGGTTAACACAAATGCAACGGTGCCATTTGTTAGCACTAGGAATTTATTTTCATGTGCAATAAGTGACCAAGCAATGCTTTGTCATTCCTAGTGACAGCTAGTCTCATAAGTATGATGTATGCAACTTATGATAACCGTAAGTTTTATGGCGATATTTCACTCGAAATATTTCATGATGGAATAAAAAGTAGCAAGCATTGCTATGTGCAACAAAAGTAAGATGTGACTAAAAATATTGAACTGATAAGAGAGTAAAAAAATACCTTTGTTGATCAATCTTTTAAAATTTACTTTTTAGACAATTGCAAAGTTCAAATCAATTTCAATCATTAGTTTCCAAAATGATAAATTAAAAAACAACAAGCCCCTTAATTTGCAAGTTACACATCTGGCAGACTGGGACTAATACTAGGAAAACAACCAGAGGAAAACAAAAATTGATGAAAAAAAAGCAGGTCAATCTGATTTGAATTCAAAACTGGTGTCAGAGGTAAAATTGTTTCCTTCATTCAATACTCTTACTCTTACTTGGTACCTCACCCCATACCTACTTGGGAAGTCACTTCGCAACCTTTTCCACTTCTAAGCATCTGTAAATGTTTTAATATTGTTGCAGAAAGTTTTACCTGGAGTATCGTGGGCCTGGTCTACGTCCTCCACCACCACGACGACTTCTTCCTGATGACATTTCTACTCTTACTCTTGTCCCACAACAGCGTCTGAAAAACAAAAATACCTTAAATTATAATATTCCACCTTTGCTCAGAAAATCAGGAAAAGTTGCCACCCTTTGTTATTACTGTGGAAAAACTGGCACTGTAATTCATGACTGTGAGTAAATTTAAATAACTTTTACAAAGATAGGAAAATCATCTAAACTTGACAGTCAGTGATTTTTCTAAAAACTGAAGGATAAATTTGAGGGCACCTGACAAACTGATAAATTTTAAGAAATGATGGAAGTTGCATCTAGGAGATTAAGAAGTATAGCTATTCTCATTTCTAATAACAGCGCAATATTCTTCTACAGTATGGTTCAAATGGCTTTATTCAACAAATTGGTAGTCTTTTACACACTTAAGAGACAAAAAAATCTGCACTTTCATACCTGAAACTTTTATTTTGCTACAATACAGTCTGTTGGATAATTATTTTCTTTTGGTGCCAGGCATTATTGGTAAGAAAAAAATTAACAAATGTGTTTAACAAAGAATTTGTACTTACGTTCCATCTAATCCTCTGACTGCATCTTCAGCGTCTCTAGGGTCCTCAAACTCAACAAAAGCAAATCCTGGAGGATTTCTTGCAACCCAAACGTTTCTTAGTGGTCCGTACTTGCTGAAGGCGCTTTCTATCTCATGTTTACTGGCACTGCTACCCAGGTTTCCAACGTATACTTTGCAAGACGGATCCCATTCGCGGTAACGTGACATGATTGTTGACTGTGAATTAATGTGGGTACAATCATTAATACTTGTATCTTTAATCCCTGCTAATAAATGTTTCTTACCATTTCAGTTCTGGCGAAATGATTTAAATCTATTTCGATTCACAAGTTACTTATTCGTTGGATTAAAGTTTTTGATTAACATATGTAGTAACTAAAGTCGCAACAGCTTGAATTTAATTGGCTCAGCTGCAAATTTTACTCCCCTTGAAAATGTTATCGTTTATGAGTTGAATAATTAAACACTAGCGTCCAGTAGACTCAGAACCTGCGGGGGCGGAAGGACTAACGCTATTGATCCAAAATGGCGGAAAACTGGCGGGTTGTGAATTCCCCGTTAGATCGAAATTTTACTGCCATGAAAATTAAAGAGCTCAAATACAAGACATTATTATCGCAGGGTACAAAATTAGTCCGCGAGAGGTACGTACAAGGGCAGTTATCAAGAATTAGAGCTCAATACCGTAGTCAGTAAAACCGTAGATTACGAGGACCAAGGATGACAAGATCATTATTAGGAATATGTCGAAATTTCACCTTCCGAGTAATTTGCCATCGCAATTTTCGAAAGTGCGAATGGAAGAGGGGTGAAAGGCTTGAGTTCAAGTTCGGTCCGCCATTTTGCGTTAGCCAAGAGTTCTAAGCGAAATTTAACTGCTATCGAGGTTATTCCATGGCGCAGTACGTAGGATATTTTTTGTCTATTTTGAATTGATGATTTATCCGGTTTTATCAAAGGTTTCATATTTCAAAACGTAAACATCTCTTTTACGTGAAAGACCTTACTACGTGAGTGTAGGCTGGAAACCCACGCCATGGAAATTTTCAACCACTACGGAAATGCAATGCGTTGTGATAGTACCACTTGATAAGATATCTAATGAAGGACGGTAGCTCGCTGTTATATTTCGAAGTAATTCCAACAGCAACTCTTACTCACGTTTGATAGAAAATATGTGTATATTCCAGGCGCTTCGAATTGGCGATCAAGATCACAGTTCTACACACAACCGCCCTAACGCGTTACACACGTAGAAATGCGACAACCTACAAAATGGCGGTAGGGGCGAACATTTCATGTGCGATGCGTGCGCAGTATATGCCGTAATGTAGTCCTTGTTAGCAGACTCCGCGATTGGCGACAATTCTACTCATGACTCCAATAGATTGCTGAAGATTGGCCGTTTCCACAGAGTTCGACTAATCGCATTGTTTCGCGTCGCGCATAAAAGCCGCTGAACGAATTTAAATACAGATGATTTCATTTGGTGAAATTATATATTTATTTTCCATACATAAAGAGTAGATGTTGGAGAACTTGAATTACATTTTCTTCACCTTCGTCTTGAATTTTTAGTGAGCTAGTCGTTTGTAGTCGATTTTTTCAAGTTGCACCAAGGGCTTCAGCTGTTCTGCAAATATCCTCATATCTTCAGCTATTGCATCTTGTCCACTAGGAGCTAATACACTTAATTCCACTAAATAACTTTGTGATATTGGCTCCACACTCTCAGGCAATTTTCCCTGCCCCATTTTAAATATTTTTGAAACGGTTACCTTCATTCTACCCTTACGAAACATGTAACCCCTAACAATGTACTCAAAATCTAATCTACAACCTAATTCAGTGAGAAACTCCACAACTGTACTACTCGTTGCGATATCTATGCTGCTCCTCACTATTGTTGGTCGAGATTTGTCACCCAGTTCTGGCTGCCCAATGTATCTCAATTGCCAAGGCATCTCCTGATAATCCAAAGCTCTACGGACTCGTAACAGCAAGGGTTGTTCCGGTGGAGAACCCCTGAAAGACATTACATTTCATTATTAAGGATTCAGTAAACCAATAGCCTACCAGTCGAGAGAAAGAATCGATTGTTAATATCGCATTCGGACAATCATGTACCTTCGGATACTAAAGCACATTTCATGGTCATGAAAAGATTCTGGTCCACTATCGACGTTATCGCAGAGCCCTCTCAGTCGATGCAATAACACTTCAACTGCGCTATCCAGTACCGAGCCTTGCAGAAGGTACTCTTGATTTGGAATTATGTTCGATTTTAATGCAGCGCTCAGACTATCCATTGCTGTGTTTATTTGATTTGTCATTTCTGAGGATTGTTTGTTGGACAATCGGAATTATCGTTGTAAGCTCAAGCAACAGTAAATCTAGTCACCATGAGTTAAAGCAATTGTTGCGGATAATCAACTATAGAGTTTTAGAAGGTTGGGCCTGCATCGGCTATGAATAGATGATCTAAAATTAAAATCATCCTGTGGTGTGATAACTACTGTAGTATTCTCTTATAATAATTGAAGAATAGGAGACTTTGCTGAAAATAATATGTAGACTCTACACAAAATCGTTCACAGAAAATCTGCACACACAACTCAAATCACCTGTCACAACAAATGCAACACTGAGCCGTAATCCAAGACAGTTCATTGGGTTCACTCCCTGAGCTCCCATACAGGCTGGACGCTAGAGACCTCAGTTGGAGGTAATTCAAGTTGACTGATGCCAACCGAATCCATTCTTGTTAACTGATATCGCTGTGGCCATAGAGCGTAGGGAAGCGTACGTCTTGTGACTTTGTGGTATTGGATTTTCTTGGTGTGTGACGATAATTATTGTCGAATAAAGTAGATTTTTATTGGTGATAATAGTACTGACGCTATAATGGCGACTTCAAAAACCACAAATACATATAATAGACAAAATTGGGAAGACGCTGTAAGTCGAAGAAATATTTCACCTTTCTATACAAACATTATTTATTTGTCAGTGGAATTAGTGCTTTATCAAAGTTAATTAAAGCAATATTTTCTCATCCTAGGAATTCCCGATACTCTGTCAAACGTGCCTGGGTGATAATCCTTACATTCGTATGGTAAGTTAATTACAGATCCCTATTCTCATTCTACATATGTACTACATAATGTACGTACGTTACAACACGAAACCTTAGACGTAACTGGACATGATATATGAGATTTAGCCTTGAAACTTCCATGATTACTAAATCAAATGACATTAATCCCTCAGTTTTTACTTTACATTTACAGACAAAAGAACGTTATGGCAAGGAATGCAAGATTTGCATGCGACCATTTACAGTGTTCAGATGGTGTCCAGGTGCTCGAATGCGTTTCAAGAAAACTGAAGTATGTCAAACGTGTAGTCGTCTGAAAAATGTATGCCAAACATGTTTACTAGACTTAGAATATGGTCTACCGATTCAAGTACGCGATGCAGCATTGAAGATCAAAGATGATTTACCTAGATCTGATGTAAACAAGGAATATTATGTTCAAAATATTGACAATGAAATAGGCAAACTTGATGCAACCACTCCAGCTGGGGCGGTTGGAAAGTCTGCTGCTGCCAGCGATTTATTAATGAAATTGGCTAGAACCAGTCCATACTACAAACGAAACAGACCACATATTTGTTCATTCTGGGTCAAAGGAGAGTGCAAACGAGGTGAAGAGTGTCCATATCGCCATGAGAAGCCTACCGATCCCGATGATCCACTAGCAGATCAAAACATCAAAGATCGGTACTATGGTGTTAATGACCCAGTAGCTGATAAATTGATGCGCAGGGCAGCGGCTATGCCAAAGCTGGAACCACCAGAAGACAAGTCAATCACGACACTGTACATCGGAAATTTGGGCGATGTTCTTACGGAAAAACAGTTGCGGGATCATTTCTATCAGTATGGAGAAATTCGATCTATTACAATGGTGCCTCGGCAACAATGTGCCTTCATCCAATATACACAACGTAGTGCTGCTGAAGCAGCTGCTGAGAGAACCTTCAACAAGTTGATATTGGGGGGAAGACGTTTGACCATAAAATGGGGCAGGTCCCAGGGCCGGCAGGCCATATCAGCTGCTGAAACAAGCAGAGAAATGCTAGAGCCAGTTCCTGGCCTACCTGGAGCTCTACCACCCCCTCCTGAGAATATGGGCAACAATTTCTTCAACTTGCAGGCTACACCAGGAATTATGATGATTCCTCCACCTCCAGTAGCACCCCAATTCATGTTTACTCCTCCAATGGCTGCTGCGGCACCAATTTTCCCACCAGGAACAACGCCAATTCATTATCCAAGTCAAGATCCTTCCAGGATGGGGGCTACTCAAGGCATTGGAAAACCGTGGCCAGAAGAAGATTAATGTAAATAATAGTATCCCGTCAAATGGGAGAATTATTGTATACACTTGATAATATGATAAATAAAAAAAAATTATGTCACGACTATTGTTTCATTTGTAGTGACGGTAATCGTCACCAAAGTTTTTACGAAACTTGACCTGATATCACTTGAAATCTACTAATCAATTGATAATTATCGGACACTTGTATGCTCTCATTGTTCAATAGCACCATAGATATAAATATATCTATGCTAGCACGAAAATATTCGGCTACTCTACAATAATCTTATGCTTTTCTACAATGTACCTTTAATGTATTTGATGATTAATAAAAAACAAACAATTTTAAGCAATGATTTTTATGCCCATGCCATATCGTGTGAAATAATAGAAAATGCAGAGTTGAGGAAGAAGGAAAAGTCACGATGAAATACAATAAAATACTTTATTTTGTAAGCTGCCATTGAAAAGAGCTACATCGTTATACGTAATTGATACTTTTTATGGTTTTTATGCTAAATCAAGATATAAGTACCTACGCGAATAAATAATTTTTGCAACAATTTCGTCAAACTGATAAGGTGTAAAGATAACGTACAGCCGAAAAATACTATGTTAGATGCCTCATATGTTTAAACGGAAGGCACTATAGACGTGAAAAATGAATATCTAAAAGATTATCCGAATGTAGACAAACTTTTACGACGAAGTAAGGCTTCACCTAGAACGGATGTTCAATTTATTCTTGTACTGTTTTGGAAAGCACGATGAAAAGTGTCTTATATTTAACAATAATATTAGGTAATTATTATTATCATTAATTTTACATAAGTTTTATATAATAATACATTTATGTAGTAGTTTTATTTACATATTAAAATCTGATTAAAGTTAATTCATAAAAATATTGTGATCGTTTTTTAAAAAATATTTTTGGAGTGTGATCAATTTGCGGTATATAATACTCGCATTAATATATTAATCGAAGAAACGTTACAAAACTGTAGAAAAAGTTGACATGCACACGTTGACACGTTAAAAAAATGGAATTTTCATCAATCACGAGTCTGTGGAATGTGTGGCATACATTGCAATAAAACCGATAGTTTTCACCCGATATATCGGTGAATTATTGTCAAAATGACAAAGGCACGATTAACTATGAATACAAGTGTAAAAGTACACAAATTTCTTGCTGAAATGTCACCTCATAAAAATACTATCAATAGGCGTTCAACATACGTGAGATATACTATCGTTCAATCAAACAACAAGTAACGATCATAAAAAATGGCTCTAAACTTCAAAAACTTCAACACTCAACACACCTATGTATGTAGTTTAAAAAACCAAGATCACACGAATAGGCGTGCGCAAATCTATTATCATAGAAGATCATTAAAAACGAAAATTATTATTTGGAATGATTTACAGACAGTAAGAGCGCGGTGCACAATATGCCTGACAGAAAATTAGATTGCGTAAAAGAGCAACGGCTCTCAAGAAATACATGAAATCATGAATAATAACTATCAACCTTATTTACAATTCTTACTGTTGATTAAGGCCCCTCTGTATTGTGTATTTAGATCATATACAATCCGATACCGTTGAAACCAATAAATAATAGTATAAGTATCAATCATTAACTGTTATGGGTTGTATAGTTTCGGTCATGATTTTTAGTTTAAATACCAATTCGAACTGAATGATCTTGTTAGGCACAATGTCATCAAGTCATATCATCTTGCCTCCCGCCTCTCTTAATCGTCTTTGACCTCGTTTTCGTTCATTATTACGAAAAATTTTTCAATGTTTTTAAGTACATAAATTTCAGTAATTAAGTACTGCTCGGTATATTTGTTCAATTCTTACAGTAAAATGCTGCCATTCATTAATACTTCCGTTATCGCATACTAATCATAATATTAATTATTTGTTTATATCATATAAATAGCGAAACTGTGTTTATATTTATTAATATTTATCTATATAAAAATAATATTCTACAATATTTTAGAATTGTCGATATTCTTGACAATGATAAAATCGTCAGATACCTCGATAATTTTTCTTTTTTCTGTTTATACAGATTTGAAATTTCTTATTGCAGTAGATAATATTGTTTACGAAAATCACACTGCCCGTAGACCGGGTGATGATCTGTCGGCGATTATCATAATCTTTGTAAATCCAAAGTGCGTAGCGTAAAAAATATCCGTTGGAGCAACTACACTGACCGTTGTGAAGCCTAGGTATTCTGCATCTCACTACAATTTATAGGGCTAATTTTCTATGAATAAATGTAGAATTCCAAATATGTACTTATATTCAGTTCATGAATTCAATACTTTACTCCGAACTTCAATCCTTTACTTCATTTGGAAGTGTTCAGTGTTTCATATCCCACGAAATTTTAATAATTTGATAGTCATAAAAAATATTCGCGCCTTCGTCGTATGTACAGTAGCTGCAGAAAGAAAAAAAAACGAATACGGCCGTCTATTCATCGAACACGCACGTTGATAAATGAATGGTGAAAAAAAATTTCTCTTGTCAGTAGAACGCCGTTTACGAGAATATTGATTGATTCAAATCTCGATTGAGTCTAATAGATAAGATTGAATGCTTGCAGACCTCGGTACAGGTCTCTCTTAAAAACCACATGAAATAAACGAGTGACACAAAACAACTAACGACAACGGCCTACAATTAAAATATATCTGAATCTACAGCTTTGCGAAAGGAGTATTTCAATGGTATATTCATCAACGTGCGCAACTGGACTAATGTATTATTTCAGAATCAATAATCACAAGAGCTTGTGAAATCAGTGCATAGAATGTTGAATACATTGTCACGATCATAGTGGAAAAAATTAGCATCATTTCTCTTTTCTTATAGAATTTTTAAACAAATTCATGCAGGAAATTGCACTCGCTTGTTCAATTCTGGTAAAGTACTATTTACATTCGTTACTAAAATCTGGGCTGCCTTTTTGTACTCGTCTAATACAAGTAAAGGAAACACTATCCCTGCAAATTCCTGCCATTTTACCTAAATGAAGCTATCACTGTTTTAGTCGATTCATTAATTTATCTAATTAGTCGAATGATGCTTTATCAGATGTATCCATCTTAAAGATGCAGCACACCTTGGTCGTGATTAAAATGATTGTGATGATGGTGGTGGTGGTGATGTGGATGTTGATGATGTGATGTCGATGCATCATCGTGCAGCGTTACACCAGTTAAATCAACTATTTCATCAGCATCTTCATCACTACCAGTAGCTGCACTCTGCGTAGACTGCTGGCTACCCGATGATAGTTGACTGTTACGTGAAAAAGATCCACGCCTTGGAGCAGCAAGGGCTCCGCGTTGATTGGCTGGCTTTACCGTGATTATCAAATTTGAGGAATTGGCCACCATCATGTCCGTGACCTGTGTGCAAAATTAATTCTTGATAACATTATGTATCATCAATATTGACTAGAATTGAACTTTGGCAACTAACAAATTTTAGTCTTCAGATAACCCATCATAAATATGTTATAATGGTACTTTTGGATCTAAATTGTTATTGATTGCACTTTAAAATATATTTAATTACGAAATAATCACGTTACCTGATCTAGAGTTTTACCAGCAACTTCTATGCCATTGACTTCAAGAACCTCATCGTTAACTGCCAAAAGCCCTGTGCTTTCAGCAAGGCCACCAGGAACCAACCTGCTGATAAAGATCCCTGGAACTTTTTCAATTCCCCCACCGGCAGAGGGAGGCAAAACCCGCACACTACTTCCGTCTCGAATATAAAAGCCTAATGGTTTGTCTGAACCGTGTTTCAATAGTCGGACACGGCGGCATGTCTCAGGAAGAATGTCCACGTCAATAATAGCCGAAACCTAGCGATATTTAAATGGGGATTCATTATCTAGTGTTCAAATAATGATAATAATGGTATTACATATTCATTATCATATGAAAATAGTTAACTTATTGGGTATGCGGACCTGTCTAAAATCGTGAGGATTCGAAATTGCCAAGGATTTTGGCTTTCCTGGTGTTCCACCCAGAATACTCGATATCAAATTCCGTGGCTTCATTGTACCATACCCATTCACTTCTTCAAGGCTGTCCCCTGTAACAACATTCAATAAAATGCCATTAATATCTTGAGATAAAAAGCACGTCAGGATACATCATATTTAAACTCATGAAACTTTTCAAATTTACTCCAAAACAAAGGGGCGGATACAAATCAAGTTTGCTCATCAGACTCAGCACTCATCATCCAATGCAATGCGTTCTAGTTTGCTTGTACATGCATATCAAAGCATTTACACTTGCTCATGCAGTACTGATTATGAAAACACAACGCATACTAATATTCCTGAACGTATTCAAGACTTATGACTATACTACAGAGCAACGAGCAATAAGAATACATTACATTAAGAAGCAGGAATGATTGTTACACATATGGACAAATATCTCAAATAATCTCTTATGCAAATCACATTTGACTCACACATTATAGATACCAAGCTTTGTAAATGACAACAAAAAACTATGCGTAGATAGTTTCTTTAGAATTAGCAAATCATAATTTCAAAGTGAATATAGATAATGTATCAAGATATGTGAGGCATCTGCTGCTCATATAGAAACATTCCATGGAACTTAGTAATGCCAGGTAAAGATTTTTCAAATAATAACCAAGTGCGGAATATAATGTATACAAGTTGGCGTGAAATAAACGCCCCCTTCTGGCTCAGACTCACTCTCTGTTGACTGTTTGATATCACCATAATCATCATCCTACGAGGACAAAAAATTGATAAGAAAAAGAAAGAAATAAAAAAATTACTTAATTTATGAGAAGTGAAACTGCCATTAGAAATTCTAGAATTCATGATTCACCATAGTCATTGTGAAGATGAATATTAATGTTACTTCTTTGAGTGAGGCTATGACAATATGTGATTGTTATTTCAAGAAATAGAACACCACAAGAAAGACAAAGAAAAAAACCACAGTTTTAAAGTTATTTCCATAAATGAATTTTATTTTAAAAGATTTGTACAATCACAGGATTAACACATTGAATTAGAAATTAGTATGCACAATAAAACTTTTTATCTAAAATAAAACTAACTAATCAATAAGCTTGTAACATCTTGTAGGATAGATTTTTTGAAATCAGCCAAGTTTGTAAACATGATTTATATACATAATTTAGGATTCAAGACTTCAAATAATCTGCTTGAAAATTAATCACATAAAAAAAAGTTACACTTAACAAAAATATGGCACTGTATTAAGTTTGGTAGTTAAATTTAGTGAGAAAAGCCTCGAGGTAAAAAACTACGTATCTAGTTTACGTAAAGGTTACATTTAGAATGGCAATTTATAAAAAATCACAGACAGCAGTGGAGCACTTATTATAAATATTCCCCGGAATGTTAAAATACACAAAGCAGATTTCTTTTCATACAAAGGGTTTTCAACCAACAGTAAATCGTGCTCGAATTTCACTCCTCAGAAAATCACATGTTTGAAAGTCAGACAATGTAAATTATTTATCAAACAGCTACTGGCCAGAGGCACCCCAAAGCTGCACTCCGTCGCATTCTCATACACCAAAAGCCTGCTGGCCCATTCTGTCCCATCGTACCACAATTACCGCCTTTCACACACAGAATAAATTAAAATTAAGAGAAATCTAAAAACCATAGCTGGGATTCACCTCGATGCAATGACTTTGTAGAATTATTTATGAACAATTTCGTTTATATCATACAAGAAACTAGCAAATATCAATAGCTACTTAAATTTATATACCTTTACAAAGGATAATAGCTGTTTTGCTCAATATGAAATTCCAAATACTGATCTAATCTATAAGACTATTAATACTTTTTTATATTAAAAACGCCAGTAATTAAGGGATTTCAGGCAGAATTATTACTCAATTGCATCAAGGTATCAAAGTCGGCAACTGACCAGAGAAGCTTATGAAAGTCAACATTACCTTTGCGTTGAATGATGATTCGGAGAACTGGTTTCGCTGTGAGTAACGCTCTGCCCAGATTATCATCATTGTTAATTGGTAGTAAATCTCCATCTCTTGGGTCCGTATATGATATCAAAAAACTAAAATCGGCGTCAAGATGATGTAGCTTTGCCAACAGATTTTTAAAGTCCTCATATCTGATTGCTTCATTTCGATTCAATGAAAATCTTCTAAACTCAGCATCAAACTATAGTAAATGAGAGAAAATAGATTAATGAAAAACTTGAAACTTGATTTTAAGTCATGTGGGCCTGAACAACTGACTTTTTGACATGTGATGTATACCTTGAATAAAATTAACAGTCAGGAATTTAGCACACCTCTTGGTACATTTAAACTATCATGTGTACTATAAAATGATGTTCACTGTATCGAATAAATATATCTCTGTTGGCAATCGTCCGAAACAATAATAGTGGCATTTTAATCATGTCAATTGTAGATTGTAACCGAGCGACTGTACCATGATTCTATTCAAACTGATGAACAGTGGGCGAGCACAAGGTAAAAATATTCTCGATGAAATCATAGAATTAGAGCGAGTCACATGCCCTTTCTATGGAATAAAATGCAGGGAATGACTCATTTTCTATGAATGAAGAAATTAATATGGAAATAGGTACACCAACATCAAATATTGTTCAATTGAAACCAGGGAAAAGACAGAGAATTAGATTGATCAAGGGAATATGGATTTACATAGTAAGTGGTTGAGCTCAAGATTGAGCAAAGTAGGTGCCTCACCTTGCTCTTCACCTCGACAATGCCGTTGTCGACGCGATGGTGTAGTTTATTTTTCGACATGGTTCATATGAGAAATAAAAAAAAGTCTCAGCAAAACCCCTGTCGCCGACGGCGAAAACCCATAAACAGAAAAAAATAACCCGTACAACACGTAGGGACGCGAGTTGTTGGTAAAGAACGCGAAACCATAGTACGAAAACAGGCAAGCTGCTGAGTGATGATTGGTTTACATATGTAGGCAGCTGGAGCACAGAGGCGCGACGAGTCCCACAACCACGACCTGAACCAGAACGCGCGGCGTAAGTGTCGCCATCGCTTTCGGGATCTCCGTTTCAGCTCACACTCCCACCATAGGCATTCCCTTAAATCCAACTATTCACAACTGGAGGGAGACGATAGGATAGCTTTGCGAAGGGTGCTTTGATTCTCACTGAGATTCAATGTTTCCCAATTCACGTATCACTGTACTATACTCAGGGCTATCATATTTTACTGAATTTAGGTCATGAAGCGCAGCACCATCAGTCTGATATCACAGAATAAGAAATAATCAAATAATTAAAAATAAACCAAATAAAGGAAAACTTTCGTTATCTCACGTCTGCGATAATACTACGTAAATTTTAAGCTGCACCTCTAGACTGACTGATCAGAGGATCAGTGATCACTGGCTATGAATTCTATGAATGTGACAGGGAGGTTTCACCATAGGTGGCGGAAAGCATAAGCAAAAAATAAAGAGGACAGAACACTGATCTCAGCGGGATAGAAACTACCTGAGAAAATCATGATAGTGCTCTCTACCGCAAATTAGAGTTACTAAATATTTGTTATCGTCACGGGCCTCTTACATCTTGGTCACGGGTTATCACTGTTTCTACCGTGTCAGACTAACCTAACAGGGACGGGGCGGCTTCAATTTGGTTCTCGAACAACACTATTATTTACACGATCATAATTTTTTATCAATTATGGCAACACCTAAAGAAGTGCGAGAATTGAATAAAGAAAAACAGCAACGAAGATCTATGAAACATGTATCAAATCTAAATTCTGAAATAAACAATCCTTGCCTAAAGGTAGTCATTGTTGCGTAAAAAATTATGTCTGGTTGAAAACAGAAGTAAAAGTGGTCAAATTTTAGGAACACAACTTATCTCAAAAATGTCTCAGTGATAACAATTATGATGGAAATCAGTGTCAACTATATTTTCTCAACTACCAAAACTGCACAGGTTTTTGGGTATAAAAATTTAATATTGTAAAGACGATTGATATGTGCAAAAGTAATTCTATAGCTACATATTATTGAAACATATCATCAACATTTCAGCATAAAGTATCACTAGACCGCAGGAAACAAGGATTGGAACCATATCTACCACTACCTGAAGATAGAGCAGCAATAAAGGAAAGCTATTTGAAAGCTGATAAAGTTAAGTAACTTTGATAATTTTCTTGGTTGGGAATTGAATTCTAGATAAATACTTCCGTGTTATATGAATACTGGTGTTATACTGAAAATAAATGTATCTGGTACATGTTTGCAATAGTGTTTATTTGTGAATCCGGGTGTACAGTTAACAAATAAATCGCAGCTTTCATATAGATATAGTATGTATGTTACTGTTAAGTATTTGGAAAAAGTATCATGTCATTCTATCTGATGAAATATTTTGAACAAACGTGCTCCGCATTAATCGGTCGTTTACTGAAAAAGCATCAACAATGACATACTGCATGAATTTCATTGGCTTTGTGCTTTGGTAAGGATTAAGAAACAAATATGAATAATCATTGTCAAAGCCAATTCTTATATCCTTTTAAGTAAGAGGTAATTGCAAAGCATAAAAACGACGTTGCGTTTAGATATATAACCTACGTATACACAATTCAAAAATGATCTCTGCATATATACATATACATACGCACATAACTTTCTACATCACTCACAGTTGATACATAGAATTCGTAATTATTTTGTACATTCTTCTTATTTATAGTATCATTAAATTGGTTATACTTTATACATAAATGCAATATTTAATATTATCTAAGTTCAGGATTACAAAACACGAGTTATTTTTAAAATATCAAAGAAAGCGCTCATAGAGAATTGACTATGATTGACAGTGATATAATAGTTGTATTCTGAGAGCGCAGAGAAATTATTGCGTTTCAATGCTATTCGAAATTATAGGTGAGGAATGGAAAATCACTGACTGACTTGAAAGTTTGGAAATTCATTATACATATCATTGGAAACGAATTTGATTGAAGAGCCCGATACGATATGGGAGTTGAGCGATTTGATTTACCACATGTGTTAAACACTACTTAGAAGTAATGTGGCTAAATGTGTCGAGCACATTGAAATTTAGCATATTGAAGGATTGACACTACATTTGTACAATCTAATCAATAAGAATTACAGTGAAGGTAAGGGGGGGCATGAGAAAAACCCAAATAAATTGAATGCCGAACGATTCAGACAATTAGATACGTGAAGAATGTGCTAACGGTTTTTAAATTAATTTTATCAATCAGGAAATAATTGCCAGGGAAAATCGAAAACTCACAAGGACCTAGTGAAAAATTATAGCTACTATTAATATTTCGTCCGAGCGACGATACATGTTAAAAACTGAGAGGTGTGCACTTATGAATCTGCGTGTTAGCCAAAACCAAACCAATATGTGATAAAGAGAGCTGACCAAATTAGTACCTAAATCGGTAATAAAAAAAAATGTAGTACGTACTGTTCTTTGCTGAATTGACTTTGTACCAATATCTAGCAGTGCCATTCTGCTTTTCCAAATATTTCCGTGTACAGTAAATTTTTCTAAGAGCAATAAAAGCGGAAAAGATAAACGAGATTAAAAGAGACTTTGGTAATACAAATAAATAGACTAGAAAAATAATATTGCATCAACAATAGTTTGGCAAAACTGGAATATAAAAAAAAACAATCTAGACATCTATCAGGGCATAAATATTTAGCATTATATGGTATATGGCTGTGGCAATTGATAAGTAAGGTTCGGGTAATTGGCTATGCTAATTAATAGATGTTTTTCTCTTCTTTGTGGAGTGATCTTCATCCATCTCTCTTTTGTTTCTCTCTGTTTTTAACATGCATCGTCGGCAAGTAGTCATTCGGAGTGTTCTCTTATCGTAAAAGTGTGGATACGGAAGTGATGGCACATTTGTCTGACCTGTAATCAATTTCAAAAGTATTTTCAATAAATTGTGATTTTTTGTTGCAAAATGCGTTGCAATCAAAATACTCACCACACAGGCTCCATAGTGTATATGAGCCAAAAGAGAAAGAATGGCTACTAGATACATAGTTTCAATTTCAAGTGATGGTACCATAAACGAAAAGGCAACAGCACCTGCCACAGGAACCAGAATCAAAGGCAATACTTCGCACCTAGTATTGCTCATTTGAGAAACAATTAACCGGCACTGTGAATCGCATCGAAATAACTTCAATTAATACAACAGTGTGTACTTAATATAACTAATCTTTCTATAACTCAATGGAATGATACTCACACAAATGTTAGAAAATATCGTTCCAACTGCAAAATAAATGATTCTCGGATCCTTCTCCAGAATATTATTTGGTGAGCAAGTGACCCAAAAAGTCGCAATTGCGAAAAAGAGAACTGCTGGTACTAAAGGTCTTATTGCTTCTGGTAGAGATCTCATCTTTCCTGTCTTATCCCTGTATGATCTATGCATAGTCAACACAAAATATCAGTTAAAGGACTACCGCATAACTTGGACATTCACTTGTTTTAAAAGAAGGGGATGAGTTTCAATCATTTCAAACAGTGCAAATGAACTTTGCATGTTCCCCTATGCTCATAAATTTTACGCAATGATTATAGACGTCAGTAATCCTGATGAGTTTTTACTATCTCTTAGCAATGACCACAAAGTTTAAAAGCATAGAAATAATAATTACTTGTATATGTTCCAAAGCACCACCGGTAAATTGGAGATGATTGCACTAACGTACAATAAAGTTTCAAACATAATACCAGCTGAAATTCCACCAGGTAGCATAAATTTCCAGGCTTCGTGACCGCCAATACTCGTTAATATAAACACGATGATAGTTGCCTAAAATATATAGCAGGGTTTGAGTATACATTCCCAAAAAACTAATGGTGCAATTTGAATATCTCATTGCGCACTGGAGATTGAGCATAGAAAGATGAATTGAAATAGTTTTCACACTATCTACAATATGATTTGATAATGTTGTTACAACATTGTTGCCTATATAATGATATATAATCAGTATCGAACATACCAGCATTGAAGCATCGTATCCCCAAGGCAAAAATAGAACACCGGTATTATATTTCTCCCAGTGGCTCAGGTAGAAATTGACGAATACGTTCCAAAGAATAAAATACATCCTAAGGGGTGAGACGCTATGGTCGGTTCTACCAAATACCGAATACATGCAAACGGTAATCAGCATGGCTGTCCAACTATCAAGACCATGGTCGAATAATTCTCCCAGAGGCCCCGAAGTCTGTGTGCGTCTTGCTTGCTTTCCATCTATACCGTCTGATTATAAAAGAAAATCACTGACTCATTATCAAATAATAGAATTCTAGTTACGCAAGTGAAAATTCAGAAACAATCTAGTTAAGATTTGTTGTTGGTTAATTTAGTTCAAATGCAACTATGATTGTGTTTGTCAGTATTGATGGAAGAGAATTATGAACCGTCTACCTTCTTTTGACAATTCTACTAGGGTGGATTTTTCATGAGGCTAACTGAATACTTACCAAGTGTATAGGCCATAAATATATTAAAAGCAGCCATAGCATAGACCCATCTTGGTATATTTGGATAATCAGGCATATCATCACTGGATGCGTAAAAGAAATAGTCGTAACTTGCAAACATCAGGAAATTCATGACAGTAAATAGGAATCCAGAGAATGTCAATAAATTTGGCGCCACCCATTTCGGACAATACTGTAATTGACAGAAATATATTTGACAACAAATCGTACAGATCATCTCAATAATTTTGTAGTCATAATCTTCATAATTATTCAGCTTTCGTACCTCAACTACTTTGTTCCAAAACGGGTGCATCACATAAATACTTAGAGGACTTGTATCTAGTGAGCTGTACTGCAAATGGAAAGAAAAAGATTGAATCATCACATAGTTGGATTGGATTGTTCGAAAACTCACTGAAAATCTATAAATTTATACTACTATCAGAATTCTCAGTCATTACTATTTAGCAATACCTCTACTCGTTGAGCAATACCCCTACTCAATATTATAGCCCTGGAAAATAGTGTGATTTTTTTCTCATGAAAAATTATCAAGATTACGTGTCAATTACACGTTGGTATTTCATGTACTGGAATCATCAAGTTTTTTCTTTAATAAATTAATTATCAAAATTATAATTTATTATGACACGTTCGAAATAATGGAATGCTTGGCATCTGTAACGTGCGTGACATCGGCGAAGAGACTATTGACATCACATGACATTTGAAAGACATCGTTGAAATAGCCAAGAGGGAATGAAGCAATGGTCAGAGCTTACCTTATAGTTTTCGAAGCCCGTGAGGTGCTCCTGCGTCAAATACTTAATCTCCAATTTCATTTTGGGAATTTCGTGATATCCAAAAAACTAACCACAAGTGTGATCACTACTTCACAAATTATCAACTAATAAACTTAGTATTTCAAACGGTTCAATCGATGACACTATTTGACGTTATACATTTTAAATAATATTCTTACAACAAATTAACATGTTTTATTATTAACGATAACGAAATATGACTTGAGCTGAGTGCAAACTCCTCATTATAAAACTTCTGCGATTAGGGCACTCGGGGCTTAATTTTTCACGCAACATACGCATGCGCTCACCGTACATCAAGATATGCAACTCTCCTATTCGGCTGGGTGACACTGGGTGTCACTTCCTAAATTTAACAAAAATTTGAAGCAGCTAAGCATCCGTTTGTTGTTTTACGAACGCAAAGCGGCACCAAGGAGAGTCACTGATCCCCTTGCGAGCTTCTGGATTAACCTAAAAGGATCCTTTACCTCATCGGTCGTAGTGCTTTATAGCGTGCAAGATTCAGCTTGTCAGAATAACAGAAGTTTTTTAAGATGGCAGACGCAATGAGACAAACTATTGTTGAAATGTTGAAGGGAATTGAAAGGTACGTAATTTGCTCTGCAAGTAGAATACTCAGATGTAAGTGGAAAATCTGTCAAATTTCTCATGCCGTAATGTTACTTTCTGTGTTGTTTTTACTAATCTTGCGACACTAATTTTCTAGATACAATCCTGACAATTTGGCAACTCTCGAAAAGTATGTAGAGATCCAATCGAGGGAAAACGCTTATGACCTGGAAGCAAATCTGGCAGTATTGAAGCTGTACCAGTTAGATCCGCAACGTTTCAACCAAGATGTAACTTGCCAGATATTGCTTAAGGCATTGACCAATTTCCCACACACTGATTTCGTTCTTTGCAAATGTCTGCTAACAGAAAAAATTGTAAGTCCCTGGTATTATGCTGGTGAAGGTGAAGAACGTTACATTTCATTAAAAAAAATTTCTCGCAGATGCAAGAGGAGCCGATCAACCAGATTATGTACCTAGGAGATATTCTAGAGCAATGTGATTTCCAACACTTTTGGGATAGAGTATTATCCATGCCAGAATTGTGCAACAGGATAGTTGGATTCCAAGACTCAATCCGGAAATTTGTTTGTCATGTGGTAGGAATCACCTTCCAAACTATAGACAAAGCCCTGCTGGCACAACTGCTTGGTGGAGTTGACGGTATGTTAAAATTTACCCATACATTCTTCGTTTACTACATCATTGACTAATTCTGTGCACTACTCAAATTCAGACTCAACTCTGAAACATTGGGTGAAGAAATATGGATGGAAGGAAGAGTCAAAGAATGTCATTTTCATTGCAAATCAAGATGAAAATATCAAGACCAAAAATATTACTGAAAAAATTGATTTTGAAAATGTCGCTGGACTCATGGCAGCATGCCTATAAGAAATCACATGAATAATATCTGTAATAAATTTGGTATAAAGCAAAAATTTAATAAGTTGTTATTAATAACATTCCCACATATGTATATGTATGTATGATCACACGCAAATTTTAGATCAGCCTACCCAGGGCTATCATCTTAACAGGCTTTTGTCACTGGAAGAATATATCAGTGCTAGTAACGAGGAATTTTTTATTCTCTCGAATTTATGCACTATATTTAGGTACTATGTCGCTTGAACATGAAACTCAAATCAGAGGCTATTCATTAAGTCCATCATGTTTATTTCATTATACGTGCAATTCTTAATTTAAGAATGTTGTAGGATTACAATATACATACATTATTCATGATTACTGGAATGATAAACCACTTTCGGCTTGGATTTTAAGTTAGGGAATAAAATATATATTGTATAAATGTGCGGTTAGTAATCATCAGTTCAATATTTTATACATTCAACGAAAATATTGTATAATTAAATTGGTTTACTTCGGAATAATTAACTAATTCGTGAAGGAATAGATAGTTAACAAATTTGGCTGATTACCAAAAATATAGTCTGTTTATCTGGACATAGCTATTTATCACTTTATTCATATTGCTATAGGGACAATAAAAAAATCTATATTGTAACAAAACTGATAAAATCTTCGTCTTCCTGCAAAAAGTGACTAGATTGCAGCAACGAAAAGTTGAATTAACTGAAAAAAATCTGATTACTGAGAAATAACAGATACAAAAATCATCTTTGTACTTGGTACGTAATATTTTAAATCAGAATGTATTCAACTGTTCTGAACTTTCCAGTTTGATATGCTACTACATTAATTATATTTTGTCCGATGATTTTTTACACCGAACTGATACACGATTTTTCGAATCGTTAATAGATAAATAATAATTTATGATCTCTATCCTACTAATATCGGTTGATACTTAAGCAAGCAAAAGTAATTAGCCTCCTTACAGTGACCCGCCTCAAGAATAATCCATTTTCATACAAGCACAAAATCGATATTCTTCTGCATAAAAAACAGTCATGCCCGACCACGAAATCGGTCATTACGCTGCTTCAACAGTTATTAACCATCTTGGTTTTGAAAAGTATCTGGACTGATTATCACGTATACATAGGCAGATTTCAAAAAACGAATATCTGGCGTTAAGTACAGAATCAATCAGAGAAAATAGTATTTGCCAGTTTACAGATCCACCAGGGAGCAAACATTATTGGGGTCCCGTGGCTTTTATCATATACATCATTTTGCAAAGAATTTATTTCTCAGCACACGTAGTCTGCACAGATTTTCAGGTAAGCAAAAATCAAATTCATGAGACTTACGAGAAATCACATGCTGTTCAATAAATCACGATTCATCTGCCACATCACTTACTATCAACAAATTTGGTAATACCTTGTGAAAGCATTATTTTATTTTGATGCGCATGTACTGTTCCATTGGTTCATTGCTTTCAACAAAATTGCTACCAGAACATTTTTAACATGCTGTCATTTATATTAAACTTAGACTTGATGATCAATTAAATGGGCATCTTTACGGCATGAATAGCGAGGAGGATTGTGACATGGAAGTAACCATAACGCAGGATGACTTTTCCCACACACTTGAGCGAGAAGAGTTAAAGTACGCGGAGTTGTTTTGTTGTGATGATGGTTGTGGCCTTGAATTCGTTCTATGGCTGTTTCGTCACCCAAAATAGCTTGAAACTGGTCCACGAGAATTGCTACCACAAACATTCCAAACAAGGCTGATTCCAACACTAGTATTACACAGTGCAAACTACGATGAGAAATGTCAACAATTAATTACCAGCAGCAGCAGATGGATATGAATAGTATAGCTGATTCCAATCAAATTAAGGAATATTAATTTATTAAATTATTGCTAGTTACTTGTAGCTTAGATCAGAATTAGTATGATCATCCGCATACAAAGAATTGTAATTAAAAAACGATTGTATTTTACTTACATTCGGCTTTGTTTTATTGCTACGTCGTTACTACACTCAGAACAATCAGAGACCCATGAAAGGATGACCAACGTTATAGCATAAAACGCTAATATTCCAACGTACACCAGAAATTGTATAAAATATTTCTGATTACGTTCTCCAACGCAGTTATTTATCCTTGAATGATTATAAAAACAATCATTTGCAAACAACGTTTGTGACAATGTTACTTGGGAATAATGGTAATATCTCATGTCTGAGCTTATTCATTAGATTGCTGGTCATTATCATGAACGATATACTTAAGACTATGAAATGTTCAGCAACTTGTGAACATGGTATGGTAGATTCTCACCATGGGCAATGATGATCCATTCTCCTAATACATCGTTTACATATCCTGCAATGATGGGCTCTTGGCGGTCTGTATGTCTCGCACCGAGTGCATACTGTCCAATCATCTCTCTCATCAAAATCATCCCTGTTTCCTCCCGTATGGATATCGGAAAAATCCATTCTTGTTTGGGGTAAAGGTACTACTCCAGGATCACTGCACACTGCTTTCAAATGGGACATCACGAGCAGTAGGACAACCGTATTGAATGTAACCACATGAAAGGGACCCCACAAGCTGTTCAATTAAATAACAAATGGTAAGGTGAGAAATATCCCCTTCATTTCATAAGAACACTTCATGAGTTGAAAAAAAATTAGAAAAATAAAACATCCAGATGTGTAAATTTGAACTATTTCTAATTAACCATTTCAACTGAATGTATTTTACAACTATGAAATGGGTCTCTACGAAATTTGAGGTTTTTTCATGATTTTGAAAACGGTGACTTAAATATTTTCAAAGTAATTGGAAATTGTTGTTGAAGCAAGTAGAAACAGAGGACTGTTGAACAATTGTGACAGCTAATTGTTGTTAGAAACTAACCTGTCTTGCATTGTATGTAGAACAATCCATCGTACGACGACGTAATCGGCATAAAATACGGCAATATAAGTTACAATAATGCAAACAATACCACAGAGATCTCTTACGAACATTTTTTATCTTTCCTAAAGTCGCGTTCTCTCTCCATACTATTTATTACAAACTTGATTCTATTCGTATTCAGGTTTGCATCTTCATTGAATCCACTGATACGGAAGCCCGGTGGGGACATCTAACTGACTCTGTGTATGGCCCTGTTGGCAATACATGTATACATGTATACCGAGCACTGGCGCCACTGAAATGTAGGGTACATTTCAGTGACTGGCGCAGCGGCGCCAACATCGCTTCGAACTTCGAATTCTCTACTTCGTCTCCAAGTTAGGGCGGCATTCATTTAACAATACGTTATAAAATCGGATTCTGAAATGGTGAGAATGATTGAAAAATACTACCCCCTTTATGTGTAACGCTGCTCAATTAAACGAATTAAACATGGTGATACATAGAATCACTTAGTGGAAGCGTTGGTAAAAGCCTCGACCAAGCGCGAACCCTCAGGCGCATTACATATCCTATTACAAATTCTACCAACTGTACTTCTGGCGATCGTGCCATTTGGAGAAAAAATCGAAACGAGCCGAGGACGCTACCTCATTTAAAGTGGTTTGGAAAGGCGTCATTTCAGGTGGTTTTAATTGTTAATACTAAGGCCCTAAAAATTGGATCTTCTTACAGGAAAACATTTTCATAAATGTAACTGAACAATGTATATTCAAATTTCAGAAAATTAATTGTCATTTAGGTTGGTTGAAGGTAAAGCAGAAAGTCACCAATCGATTCATACAACTTTGACTCTTACAGAAAGTTTGTTCCAGAGGACGATACTCCATTCTTGTGTCTAAAAGATCTCATCTTTAACATTGATTATCTGTGAACATAAAACTTCTGATTAAGTATGTTTCAGAGTATTTCTTTTTAATTATCTGTGAAAACTTTTCTGTTATTTCAGAAGTGCAGTGAATCATTTATTATCTACATATTTAAAACAATCCCATATTTCCCCCGCATCCTAGAAGGTAAGGGCGGAAATCTTTTCCTGGTTGTGACCGGTTGATAAATCGATGATCACATTAACTACGGTCGGTATGTACCCCTAAGTCTGAGGAGGGTTTCAGGTGCTGACAGTTCAAAAAACCGGTTGACGGGTCCATCGAGGGGATGTAATTTGGCGGGACAGCGGGATGGGACAGTACTTATGGGGACATCTACTTGGGACAGTTGGGGACACCGACACTATGACCATAACCGACACACAGAGTATAATTGATAACCTTAGACCTTGGAGAAAGAAATTAGCTTTTATTGGCTTATAAATAAAATTTAGAGATTATGAATTAAGTTTCGTCGATTTTCATCTCAGCGAGAGCGAAGGCAGTAGTCGCCAGCCATGAGCATTCATGAATAGAGTTTGTTTCTGAAAATGTGTGTTAAGGAACACATTCTTTAAACCTATCAACTTTCAATAATATTACATGTCGTTTGATCTAGTGTAACCTGTTGGACAGGAAAATAGAAACACCGAATATTGTGATGTGATACCGTGGTATAATCGAATAAATAAACTTAAGACGAAATGTGGTAGCTTACAAAAGGAGATACTATAGGGATTTTTGCTATAAGATTGTGATAGTATAAATAAGCATTTAAAGTACATAGCGGCTATATTTTTCAATGGAAAAACCAGTTATTATGTTTATTGCAATCATCAATTGAGCAGGGTTATGGTAAAGTTTTGATTGATATTCAATAAGTACGGTTTGACCAGATTTCACATCTTATTGTCGCTTCAGATTTTTAGCTTTTTAGAGTGATGCGCTAGTCTCTTTCCAAAGTTTACTTATTGGTGTTACGGTCCTAAGAAGTGTAGATCAACTTTATACATTGTATGATAATAAACAAACATTTAAAATGGATCAAATGCTGCCAAGCCCGGGATTCAGTATCCCCAGTATCGGAACACCATTACATCAACCCGAGGAAGATCAACAAATCTTACCAAATGCACTGCAACAACAACAGCAACAAGTCCAACAAAGTCATCAAATCCAACAAATGCATCCAATGGGATCTAATATACATGGAATGCCTATGCTCGCTACACCACATAAAACCATGCATACCTATACCCCAGCATTTGCTACTCCACAGAGTCTTATGCAGCCACAAACACCAGTAAATATTATTCACAAACCATTAATTTAACTATGTTGCTTTTGAAGCAGTACCTGTAAAATTTCCAGTATTGTAGCTAAGCTTTTGTGTTATTTTTTGAACAGCAAAATATGATGTCTCCGATGGTACAACCTGCGAGTCAAATAGCACCTCCTTCGATTGGTCCCTCGACACCAGGGCCAATGACTCCAATGACACCTGCTTCTGCAGATCCTGGAATATTACCTCAACTGCAGTAAGTTTATCAATCAATGCAATTTGCTATACGTAATAAATAAGTTATTTCACAGTTACTGGTTCCAGTATTTCAATATATCTTATTTTCCAGAAATATTGTGTCAACGGTGAACCTAAATTGTAAACTGGAGTTGAAAAAAATAGCACTGCATGCTAGGAATGCTGAATACAATCCAAAACGGTTTGCAGCTGTAATCATGCGAATTCGAGAACCAAGGACAACAGCTTTAATATTTAGTAGTGGAAAAATGGTATGCACAGGAGCTAAAAGTGAAGAGGACTCACGATTAGCTGCCAGAAAATATGCTCGCATTATACAGAAGTTAGGATTTCCAGTCAGTATAAATAATTCTAATTCTAAAAGAATAATAATTCTGTGAAAAAAAATATATTATGGCAAAAAATTATGCAGTAGAACTTTGTTATGTTTTCAGGCAAAGTTCTTAGATTTCAAAATACAAAACATGGTTGGCAGCTGTGATGTCAAATTTCCAATCAGATTGGAAGGTCTAGTATTAACACACGGTCAGTTCTCTTCGTATGAACCAGAGCTTTTCCCTGGATTGATTTACCGGATGGTAAAACCTCGTATTGTGTTGCTCATATTCGTCTCTGGTAAAGTTGTATTGACTGGTGAGTAATCATTGACTTACTACAAACATCAATTAGATGTTTTAACAAGCAATCCAATAAGATTACAAATGATTTTGCAGATGAAATTAATACTATCTTCTATTTTCATACGTAATCAATATTGCTATGATTCATTACGCAATTTTTTTTGCTGCCAGGTGCAAAAGTACGGCAAGAAATCTATGAAGCTTTTGACAACATTTATCCGATTCTCAAGAGTTTCAAGAAGCAGTAATTAAAGTGGGGTGATATTTTTTATACTCGGTAAATTGAACAGCAGTGCTTTAGTTTTTCTATAGTGAAATAAGTATTGATAACTGATGTACAAAACTGCGCTGTACTTGTTCTTTGGTGGGAAATATTCTGAAGATATAGCAGTTGCTTATGTTACCAATCTACCTTCAACTGCAGAATGTCATCTTTGTTTTGTGAGCACACTTATTTATTATTACATACAAGCTTACAAAATATCGTATACAACAAACACGTTATTTTTATAAACGATACTTAATTAGTTACTGTTTGCGGTTTGCGCATTAGAGCAAAAGCTACATTTTTGTTCTAGACACAAAGAAATAAATTGCAGCATATGATGTATTGAAGATATTTCAATTCCCTGACTTCTCAGTAAAGAAAGCTTTTTCGCTTTTACCACTATCATTATGTAGTCTGAAGAGAAGAATGGGAGCAATTATATGTACCTAGTGCTTGCTGTTTCGAAATGATCAGCAAATTCTATGAATCCTGGTTACAACTTTCGATCAGGCTCTGATATTTCTTCTGTCGTGTGACCAGTATCTAAATATGAAAAAATGAGCTTCAGCTACAAAAATACAAACGTAACTTTCGGTTGTGTATTGACTCCTTTACCACTACCTTCTGTCGACTGTTGTTCATCTTGTACTACACACAAATCCTCATTCTCTGGTGTTGCACTCTGTTCCAACGATTCATTTTCCTTAGCTTTCTCTAGTGTTCGGTGTTCTGAGAATTCATTCCCTGTATCCTGCTAGGTGATTATAGTAACAATTTATGATGGTTTTCGTGATCTTAATTAAGTGATACTTATATTACCTCAGGATGTGCTATCTGTTGAGAGAGGTCCATAAAAATCGTGTTCACGCGTTTTCGTACTGTCTCTATTGTTTTATTACTGCTATCATTTGGCATATTATCAATAACGTGGTTCGTTGCTGCAACTATTCCGCCTTGCATTGCTAATAAACTGACTATAGAATTTGCAAGATCAGCTATCATAGTTTTGTCACTCATCTTAATATCACGCAGTAATTCGCTTATGATTTCCTTGGCGTCTTGTGAATTCATTTTGATAACTTTTATTTCCGCATCCAATCTAAAAAGTCATTTATCGAAAAATTAGTTGTACTAGTTTTCCGCAATCAAAATACGATTTCTTCAAAGTTGAAACTTGAAACATCAATTAGCTGTTTACTGTGAAACTTAACTAACCGATGTACTATTTCATTAATTATATCTTGTATTGCTTGGCGCATAGCTTTGACATCATCTGTATCATCTTGTGGTAGTGTTTGAATAACTTTTTCAACACTTTGTTCGATTCCAGCTTGCAATTCTTCGCGACTTCCGCCAATCGGTAAATTCGATATTACTTCTCTCAATATGTCCCACTCCATACCTTCATCCTCATCTTTTAATGACGCCTGAATGATTCTTGAAAGCAACCGGTGCACCTATAAAGTTATTTAGGCTGATACCATTACTATTCTACTAGATAAGAAAGAAGATATTCGATTATTTGTAAATTATGCTTTTCATTGGAATCTAAGCACACCATAGTTGCAGTATTATCATCCCGATCTTCGCTCAATTGTTGTGAAATATTATTCTCATTTTCTTCTTTCTCACACATTTCTTCTACATTTGTTTTTTTGTCTTTATTGCCTTTTTCATTATCATTCTCACCAACATCGACTTCATCTTCTTCTGACTCTTCATCTGTCAAAAATTTTCATAATTTTGTTTATTGCAGTTTAATTAGGATTACTCATCCTTAAAAAATAGTATGGAAATTCATTTTACATCTGGATTCAGCCTGGTCAAATGTGAGACCTTCCCCAGTTTCAACATCAATGATCGCAACAGATTTTTTCATCGATTTTTTTTTTGCCTGCTTCTTGTCCCCTTCTTTTTTCTGACAAATTATCGGTGGTAAGGGCCTTGACTTTAGGCTTAGTTTTTTAATCTCATTTTGTAATTGCTTCTTTTGTTGTATTTGACTCTTAAGGATTGTCTCCAATTTCATAAGGTCTCGTTGATAGTCGGAATCAATTTTTAACATCTCTTCCTGAAAGATAATCCAGCCATTTTAATGAAGAGTTGGCATACCAGGTATATAACAACGGTTCAGTCGAGATGGCATGCCCTATTTTATAATTCTTACTTCGGATATTGGAATATGTTTCAACATCTTCTTCAGTTTTAATTGTTCTTCTTCCAAAACGGTTAAGAAACTCAACTTTTCAGTATTATCCTGAATAACGCCCTCCAAGATTTTAATTTCCTTCGCATATCTGTTCTTGATACCTGGAATTTTGAACATGTGTAAAATATTTAAATTAACTTGAAATGAATTCATTTTATCTATCAAGTGTGGTGACTTACATTGAATCTGACTTTCAAATTCCGGAACCATTTCAGTAAGACTGACTTTGATGTCATAAATCATCCGCCTCAACACAGCTTCGTATAGAGAATTGAGAGATATTTCACGGCCAAATTTTCCTATCATTTCTTGTCGTATACTACTTTTCAACCTATGTATTTCTGTTTCCATGTATTTGCAATCAACATTCATTCGTTGTAAGTGCATACGGTTTTTCCTATTGAAAATATCGCAATTTGTTGTGCTATTGTATAGTTGATACGTTGAGATGAAGCGAAACATACCTATGTTTGGCCTTCTGTTCTGCGGTTTCTTCTCTGAGCTGACCAACTCTAGCATACAAGTTTGTCAACTTAGTATCATCAAACACAACGCAGTCACGAATTTTCTCCATTGTGGTGTCGTCTTTAAAATGTTGGAACTGATGTAATTTTAATATTACAGTCATGTCTATATCGTTCAATTTGCACTGCTTTTCCCGCTACATTGGTTACAAAGTGAATTTTGTCGAAATAATTTCGGTGAGGATGTGTTTACATTACCTATCTCAGCTAAAAAGTTTTACCATAAAAGCTTGTAGATCATCTTGATTGCTTTTCAATACATTTTCGATAATTTTCATTTTTTTCGTATCGCTTTCAATTTCCTTACGAAGAGTTTCAATACATTTCTGTTCCTCCTTGATTTGAAATTCATACTCATATCGTTTATCTCTCATCGAAAAAGCTGCGAGATAAAGTTCTTGGTCGCATCCTGCTGGACAAATATTTTCATCCAGGTGAATGGGTCCAATTTCTCGACTGTCAATACTTCCAGCATCATCTTGCGCAGAACTAGATTCAGTTGTTGACGACGACGAGGATGATGATGACTCTACAAAATTCATTTGATGTTGATTTGCAATCTATGTACCTGCCATTATTCATGTATGTATAGGGCAGTTGCAGAATCGCATTACCTCACAAACAAATGAGAGCGAATATCTATTAGGACGTTTTAATTGTTACTAGCTATTTGGGTTGTGTGAACATACCATCCTCTGATTTTGGGGGCTTATACTTTTTTTTGAAGATCCTTTTGAGGAAGTCATGAAACTTATTTTCACTGATCATACCCATGAATTCTAAAGCCTGTTCCTTTATTTTTGTATGGAGTTTTAGAATTTCTTTTTTCTTCTGATCAATCTTTGTAGTCATTGCTTGCATCTTGAAGATAACGATTGTAGAGGTTTCGAATATTATTTCATTGATAAAAAATAATTGCATGCCTTGCGACAAAGATATGTTACCTTTTGCTGAGCGATAGATTTTTCTTCAATTTTCTCTGTGACCTTTTTTGTTAGCATATCTTCCGTCGCTTCAAATTCCTTGAGCACAATGAGTTCTTGATGTAATGTTAGAATAAAGAGCTCCATGTAGACACTATCAGCTTCAATTTCAAGACGCTCACGTTCAAGTTCATCTAAGCTTCTATCCAAGGTTTGATAGCTTTCCTGAATATATTCTAAGATGCAATCTTGTTCGTAAATTTTTCGAGCTACACGAGCCCGTTTCATCTCCCTTTCCCACGGTGTCTCAACTCGGTCACTACTGACTAAACTCTGCAGCACGTCTTCAGTAATTGCAGACTGAGCTCGGTATCTCTTCTCTGGCATTTTCATAAACAACACCGTCAGACTGCTCTCACGTCCTAACTGAACTGTTTTGTCATCCATTAATAATAATTCATGTTCTTCATCTTCTGGATTCAGAACGATCTCCATAGCAAATCCTTTTCTAGTTCGTTTTGCCTCCTTCACTTTTTCGGCCATTGATACATACCTCTCAAACTATGAAATAATAATACATGTCAAATATTTCTCAAGCAATGAGTAATCTGAAGTGCAGTTTTATACCTCTAAGTTTCGTTCTGGAAACTCAACGTTATAATCAATGTGTGGGACAGTCGGAATTGGCTTGATACGTTTCTCAGGAATCTCTGAGTGTATTTTTTTCAACTTATATATTAAGTCATTGACTTCAGTTAATAATGCTTCCTTTTTACTCCTGACATTTCTCAGTTTATCGTTAAAACCTTCCCTCATCCTATGAGCCTGACATAATACAACAGATGATAGAGTTTGTTGATTACTGGCACGCTTTGAATTACTCAGTAACATTCATTGTCAGATGCATTGCTAATCAAAGTAGAGCATCAAATTACACACCTTTTTTCTAGCATCCAAAAACTGTTTATACTTATTCAACATGTTTTCTCTTTGTTCTTTGGAAATACTATAGTTCTGGGATGTTTTTAACTTATAGTCACCAATAGTATGATCTGCATGATCAATCGCAGTCAAATCATCCGGGTGGTTTACATGCGGGTCTGGTTTCTTTGCGTACATCGCTTTCCACTGGAATTGCAAATTTAGCTACATTCATAATTTCCGTACTGCACATAAATGAATGAAATGAATAAACAGTGGTACCTCCAATAGACGCTCCTCAGATCTGGCTTTTCTTGCACGGTATTTTCGCAACATTTGATTGACCTTAACACCAAGACGATATTGAATGGTTGACGGACTAAGGCCTTTGAGGAAACTTTCAATTCCTGAAACTTTTTTCTTCTCAAGAGTCTCTTCTACCTCTTCCTCCAATTTCACAGCTGCACGTCTATTGTATATTTTTTAAATCAAAATAGTGTTCAACAGATGTGCTAGTTATCAATGAACTCTACTGAAAATTGGTGCACAATTTTTACAAGTACAAATTATAAGTGGCAATTTCAAGACCCTATTAGTTGAAAGTATACATAGACTTGGTAATAAATTGTTTACTGCGTTATGCCTGTTGATTGTGCAAAGTCTAAAAAAGTACTGAGCATACATAGATGGTAATGTGAAAGTACTATACGTTTTCGAATCTTGAATGCTTATGTTATTTGCGAGACTCCGATTGTGCTGCAATTCCGCTTCTTGATTGGTAAAAAAAAGTTTAATGTGATCATACTTGTTTTCCAAGAATTCATAAGTACTATTCATCTTTGCTAATGTATTCGATTGAGCATGCTTAGTGTTCGAATTTACCTGCCTATATCATCTCTGTCCTTAATTCTCTTTTCTACTTCAGTGCATGCATCCAAAAAGCTTGCGTCCAATTTTCGCTCCCTGAATGATTTAACTGCAACATCTGGTGCCCTTTTACATGTATGTACTTGATAGTTAATATTGAAATAGTCACAAAAATCATGTGCACAACGTCTGGTGATATGCAAACTTACAGAATCTTACATACTTCGAATGGAAGACATGTAATTGGTTGTATAAAATGAGTCATCAATTTCTGAAGACGTAATTTACTTTTTTCTACTTTGAATGCCAACTTTCTATAGACAAGATTCATTTCTGCTTCCAAATGCTGATTTAAATCTGTTGTAATTCTAGGGTCTAGCTCGAAGTCTTCATGCGGAATTTGTTGGGATTTGATTAAATTATGATTCCTATTAATGAGGATAAGTTAGAATGAGTTAACGATGTTGCAGATTAAGTAGATCTAATTTTGCACAATGTGAAAAATTACCTATCCAAGATTCTCGCATAAGTTTCACCCAGGCTACTCAGCATGTTCAAGACCTCACTTTTTTTACGTTTTGCAACTGCCATTATTCGATTCTGTTCCGCTTTGACAATCACTTGCTCTAAACTTGGATGAGAAAGTTCTTCGATGTCATCGACTTCTCTTACGGGCTACATTAATAAATATTAATATTAATTTTCCTACAAAAAGCAACTAGTTCTTCTTGTGTGAATCATGTATGTAGTTTTTTAGAATATATACCAGTGGGAGAGGTGGTGACTGTATTTCTGGATGTAAATATGATTCCGTGTATTCACCGACATCATTAATAATATATGAAAACAAGTTACCGTCATACCCACAGGTCAATAACATTTTATTATCATGGGAAAGTAATATTTTGGGTATATATCCATTATAGTTATCATGCATCGGCAATATCCAGTAATCTGATAAGTCTGTATGATCATGTTTGTTAACTCGGCACACACGGATTTGACCATACTGCATACCAAGGATCAAATACTTTTTACCATTACTGAAATTAATTGATAATATTAATTCAATGTGGGATTTAATGACAATCGACAAATATACTAATAACTCACTAGAACAGGTAGGAACTAATTTCAGTGTCATCTCCATCAAAGACCATGGTACTTTTGATTGGTTTCACAATGTTTGTGCCAGGTATTGGTAGTGGATATTCGTAGATATATCCAGCATCAAATCCTGCCATGGATAACCAGATGGTGTTGTTGGCTGTGTAACTTGTAAATAATACTCGATTAGGGACTTCAGGTATATATATCTCAGGATATGGTGGATCCTCTTCTGAATCCACTGTAACATGATATAATTATACTGGATGTATGTCAAAATTGTAGATAGAAACATTGATACTCAGCAATAGAGAAAGGGACTCACTTAAGAAGGCTTCTTCATCGATGTTGATTCCAGGGTTGTCAGCGATAAGTTGAGCCATTTGTTGCATCTTTACAGCAGTTTTTGCTGCTTTTTTCTTTTCTAAATCCAGGCGAAACAACTCTCTTCGTATTTCAGATTTTACTGATACGAATTTGAATTTACGCAACTCACAGCGCACTAACTCATAGCTGACAGTTGTATAATCAACAGTGTTGGTAGGAAATTCGACTTCAACACAGTCGCCTTGTGCACATCCAATCAGCACTACCCTTGTCTTTGGGTAGAACACAATTCATATTGAGATTACTCGTCAGGTGTCAATCATAAATTTTTTAGTATGACAATTGAGCAACCAGGTGAAAATAAATTCGGATCAAATTTAATACTGACTAGGGTTCCCAACTCACAGTATGATCGCTATCATTACTTACTTCAACAAGCTTCCAAGTGAAACAGGTCGGACTCGATGGAACTCTAATATATCCGATTGGTATAAGCAGAGGATAAGTTTCGGTTTTTTGAAGACCGAATACAAAAACTGTTGTATCTTCAGCTCCAGTGACAAGCAAACTGAAAATATTTCATGCAGATGTAGAGTTGCAGACGCAATCAAATATTTTTAATGAACTGAATATCAGTTCTTCATACCTATTCGATTCGTTCAATGACATAGCTGTAATTGGACTTGAGTGTGGTTTTATGGCTTGTAGCAATCGGACGTAATCACCTCTTATATTGGATTGTGAGTCAGCCTTCTGAACAGCCACTGTAATAACACGAATAACGCCACTCCCAAATGCACACACCATTGTAGAACCAGTAGATTCCACCTAAGAGAAAATTATTGCAATTCGCTTTTGAAGACTGGGATCGACTTGATATCAGCTAAGTTCAATAAGCATTCGAAATGTTCTTAAATATAGGTATGGTATAACTCACTGTACATGAAAGCCATGCAACTTGACTGCCGATATCCCGAAACTTATGAACAAGAATTAATCTTTTCGTATAATAATTGTAAACGTGTAAATGTGCATTACTGCCAAAAGTTGCTACAAACGGGCCCCATGTTGAAACACTCATATCAACAATTGGACCCGCATGACAAGTAAAAATCTTTTTCGGCGTCTGTGGAAAGTCGGAGGTGCAGATATCAATTAGCCATAACCCGCCGTTGCCATCCTATGGAAAATTTTCAAAAAATTTCCTCGTGAAAGAGAGCGTCGATGTCTGAGATTTGAAGAATATGAATATTGATTCAATATAGTATTACAACTCACTTGTGCATACCAGAGTGTTTGGTCAGAATCTTCTGGTTCTGTTTTTTGAATGGACATAAGCATTGAACGGTCTCCATCTGCATCATTTTCAGCAATTTCAAATTCATATATTGGTTCAATTTCTATGAAGCGATCGTCATCAGGTGGATCAGCTTGGTCAATTGTTTCATAAAACCAGATCCGGATCCATCCATCCATACCTGATTTATGTCAGAAAAAGTATTAATGAAATGCATCTCACTTAAATTTCAACCACAAAGACTATCAATGCTCTCTATAGGTACTTACTAACTGACATCAACTCTCCATTATTATACTCAAATTGTGTTATCAATTTCTCATGACAAGTTTTCCGGGCTGTTTTACAGACTTCAAGTTTAATTAGACCTTCATCCCACAGCAAAATATCACCCCACTCACAGCCAGATACCACCTTAAATGATTCAAATAATAAGTGCTAAATGGGTTCAAGAATGTCGATCAAAGTCTAGACAAGAAACAAAATTACTTTTTCATCAGGCATGGGGTAAACGCCAATGATGTCTGAAATCTCAGTTTTTCCAAATCGACCGAGTTCACCTTTTAACTTTAAACCAGTGAAGGTCTTTGCCATTTTCCAGAATTTAATATGACCAGAACCACTCGACGTTAAATGTCCAGGAACTGATGGTGAAAATGTCACATTGTAAATATCTTGGCCATGGGACTTGCATCGTAGCATAACTTTAGCTCTTTGCCAATTCCATACAGTCATTATATAATCTGGTTCTCCTCCTTGAGAGACGAGTAAAAGTCCATCTGGGCTGTAAGAACAGAACAAAGTATGGCACAAAACATGATTTGTATTGTGATTAAGGCAAAAGTTGTCTTATTTCAATTGAATATTGTTCTGCTTAAATTTATACGGATATAGTTCGATAGCTTAATGTTTATAATACCTATATCCCAGATGTGAGTATGAGCGTTGTGTACCTTGCCTCAATATTGTGACAATCTCCATAGTTGGCCACTCATAAATTATAATGGGAGGATTAAGCCCGTTCTCGCCAATTGCTATATGGTTGTGTGTTGGATTTTTCTGTGTTGATAAGAAATTAATTTTATAAACTCAATTTCTTACTTTATTTGAGGTAACGTGTGCATTACTCACAGTGATATGTCCAATTCCACCACCAGTAGATCCTCGCCTGAACCATATCTTGTTCTCAGGAACATTAAAAAAGTTTATCAGATTTCCAGAAGCAAAAATAATTGTATCTGGATCTGCTACACATAAGTTGAAATGTCTCCGGCAATCGTATGCATAAGAATGACTGACAAATATTAGGAAATCTATCTTTGTGATACTTGAGAACAATTTAGTGAATATGATGATATCAACACTAGGATGATTGGTGTAGTGTTGAACAGTGTAGTGTATGATTGATTTTGGTTATTTGATTTTATCTGAAAGGATACTGAAATTCCAAAATATTCATAGGAATCGTTCCATCTTTCACACATGTTGGTCCTGATATATAGTCCTCGCTGCTATAGTAGGGAATACGAGTATCCGAGTAATGTTCCCCACCCTCTCCTGGGTGTTCAAAATCCTTGTACCAGTCATATTCAAATTCAGCGGATTCATAGCCAGCAGTTTCTGCTTGTTGATAGTTGTTAGTGCTCACAGTAGAAGGGGAGAGTTCCAATTCTTCCTTCCCGAAATTCGGTGCTTCAATAACTGTGAAATACTGTCTTCACTATCGGTTATTCAATATTTCAAAAAGATGTATAAAACGATTTCATATACCGCGGTTTTTCAGGTTTGTCGATGAAACTATTGGCTCCTGATCATTTTGTACCAACAATGGTTCCTTCTTAGACACAGCAGTGTCTGCATTTGTATCTAGATGTATTGCATGTTCTTCAACATTCTCCTCCACATCTGCCACAGTTTTATTTTCTTCAACATCTACTTGATTTATAAATTTTCTTCTCAGAAATCAATTCGTTTTGATAACTTTGGTCTATTGTACTGTCGCTAATTATTCCTACCTGTTGGCGGAGTGGGATCCCGAGGTAGATTCTCTGTTTTCTCTATATCATCATCCGTATCAGCCATTATATTGAAACAGTAACTCCAAGCTTTTGGTTAGCAAACACTAAAGCGAAAATTTATCGAGGAGCAATGACAGGAATCGAATTATAAAAAGAATGGCAAGTTTCAGTGCCCAATAACAGCAACTATTGATCACACAAGTAATCATTTCCATGGCAATCACTTTTCAAAAAGTGCAACATCAGAGTGAAAAATCTGATTACTTAATTTTCTGTTATTTATTTTCGTCTATAGATAAAATACATTCGACTTGACTAAGTTCTTGATTGTCTAGTAAAATATTATTTATAAAAAATTAGCTGGTAGTTCTTCTTTTTCTAATTTCATCTCTAAGATATTATTCCTCACATAATTAAATGCATGTAAGGTAATATCATTTAATACATTTGCGACTGCATCTTCTGTTAGCTCTTCATACTCATCTTCACCTATTCGTCAAGAATCGGAAAAGAAAATTCAAGAATGAACAAAATGTCTGATATTACTTGCATAATGGCCAATATTCACAACTTTGAGTAGATCATTACTTTTGATGGATATATGTCCAAAGAGCTCACACACAGCCGGAATGAAGTTGCAGGTGCTTTTTATACCAGAACTGGATTTCCTTGCCCAAATGTAAATCCGTATATCGTTATACGTGTTAATTTCAATATTTTCTGTAGCTCTGGTAATGTAAATGTTATGTGCAATGGCAGACGTTTGAAGATAATCAACAATGAAATATACCCATGAAACTAGATGGTCAATATTATGATTTGGAAATGATGATAACTTCAAGCAAAATCCTTTAGCTGGAACTTGTGATAATACGAACACTGGTCCCCGAAGACGATCAATTTTCTGTAATTAGTAGATATTTGTCGATGGTTCACGGAAAGAACAGAGTTTGCCTTTGATTCAGAGACTCAAAATATACTTACTATGCACTCCAGAGGCATTTGATATTTGAAATAATATAAATGCCAGTGCAAATGATTAACAGATGCATGTGCGCATAAGCTGTTAAAAACTACTCTCAAGTATCTAGACATAAAGATGAAAAATGTTAGTCAATATGCAGAATCCAAATCTCAAACGATATTCATATTACCACAGGTAAGCAAATTTTGGGACCAAGTATTTACGGTGATTTACTGAGGAGTAACAGCTCTATAGCTTTTTTCAGACTATATTTTGTAACCCTTTGTGGTAGGCATTCGAAGCGTTCTGTGATTAGTAAGCTATGATATACTTCGATAGGGCTAACGTTGACAGCTATTACATCATTTCCATCTCCATTCCCAATATCAAAAAGAATCTCATTGTCAGATATCTTAGTAAAGTTGAATATATTAGAATCAAAAGGTTGTACCATAGTGGTAATGTCCTCTGGCTTGCGTCTCTTCTCTCCTCTATCTGGATTCAACTAAAATTGCAAAGGTATAAAGTAGGTTTAGTAGGAGAAAGGTAGAACAGTATTTGTGAGATGTGACGGAGGCCTACTTGTGCCAAGAAGCCATAGTTTCCTTCTAAAATCTTTTGTTTCCTGATATTCAGAGTGTACTTGAATATTCCATTCTTCTGTGCCTCTTCCCATCTTTGTTTAAGGAGTAAATCGAATGGAGAATCATCCTCAATATTCGTAGTTACAACAAAATTATAATCATTGTCCTTAAATGAAAATTTCAGAAACTTGCAATCGTTGGTTCCTGACATACTTCGAATTCTTTGATGGGGAATAGGTATTAATCTGTACTATCAGAAATTTTTTTGAGCACATACAATTTTACGGCGAATTCACACGAAGAATAAAAATAAGAATCTCAAAGAACAAGATGGTCATTCTGACAGCTGTCTGCAGCCGAAAGATGATTCGTTAAATAAAAGCACGTAACAGCTGACAATAAACGAATATGTATTAAAAAAAAATGACAAAGAGACCAATGTGCAGTGGTAAAGGGTGGCACGGGGACTAATAGTAGGCTCGTGAAATCTTTGACAATTGTCGAAGAGTGAAAATGTTGCACTAGGTTAGGGCAAACTTAAGTTAGACTAGATACCCAACGTGGCTTTATTCAAATCCGAATTCGTACTTAACAGGGATGATTACGTGAATGAATAACTCGCAAAAATCAGAAGGAACGGGTCTATCTGATAATAATTACTTGGTCCTCTCATAACGGAGGTGATTTTTATTTCAACAAAAATAACAATTTACATTGAATTATTTTGATAATAATATCGTGTATGTTACATTCTGTACTTTACTGTAGGCGTGGTATGCGCTCGCTTTCTATAATTTGTAATTAACTTTTTATTCAATTGGTAATAATGTTACGGGTAGTATTGTAGTTCTTGCAGATTCATATTTCGTTCACTTATGATACAATTTTCAGGAGAGGATGAGCGCCTCGGCGTAGATCCTGTACAGCCTCTTTGACATCAGATAACCATTGGTCAATATAATCGATCAATGATCACATGCCGTTTTACAATTATATAGGTACACATGTTACAGTACAATACAACGTCTTCTATGCTAAATGTTTCTGGAGTAGCATCACAAGTAATAGTGTAATACTATTAACTTGTTTGTATTTCAATCCCTTCTATGATGCTAACATGTCTTAAATTATCATCGGCTGATTGTGAGTTATATCAAGTTCTAGCAGATCATACTCTCACCATTCATACTTATTCTGGAAGCATTATATTTTCTGCTGATATCCTTGCCATTTGGTTTATCATGTATACATCTTCATTTTTGCTGTCAGGATAACAAAATTAAAGCAGAAAATTTATTCATAGTCGGAAATTTAGAGACTAAATCTTTATTATCCAGTATTGAGTTTAGTGCTGATAAGGGAAATTTCTGTATGATTAAGTACTTCTCTTAACAAGAACTTGATATTGTGATATCCAATGTAAGCATCCCTGGAATTCAAGTACACAGATAAATATTGAAGCTGTAGAAACTAAAGACAGTTTTACAAATTTCAAATTTGATAGATGAGCATATATAATAGATCAGATAGAGCAGTGTGAAAGAATTCTCTGCAGGGTGAAGATCTTAATCACAATGAGTAACGAGTCACCAGCCAGTAAGGATCGTTTCATCATTACTATCTACCTTCAAAAATTCATTATCAAAGTATTTCTCACTTGTATGATGTCATAACAAGGTAGAACATTTCTGTATACTATTTCGCTGATAAATGTTGAAATTTGGGAGAAAAAGAGGTTCCTACAGGGACTCTGAACGCAGAGAAACGTGAATTGCACAAACAGATGAGAGTTTCTAATTTGGTACACCCTGCAGGTATTTCTTTTTATTGTGTTAATCAATGCTGACACCCTTTGTCCACACTATCTTCATCCTGGATTCTTCAGTACAGTCACAGTCCTCACATGAAACCACATTTCATACAAATATAAAATTAAGCTATATAAAAAAGTCAGTGTGTCATTGAATTAAATAAAATCCACATTCGTTAATTAATAATCAATCGTTTTAATTGTTGTTTATTCATATATAAGAGAACGTAGTCTTGGGAGGGGTTCCCTAGTCAGTTCGTGGTTCCTAAATGCTAGCTACTATATTATTATTATAGTAATAATTATATATATATATACATACATATATATACATACATATATATATATACATATATTTATATATATATACTTAAGCTATGGTCAACTAAAATTATTTTCACTTATTTACTTAGCTTAAAAATAACATTATGTACTATGTACAACGCTTAGAATTACATTTTAATCCACTTTACCAAAAAAAAGAGTAGTAAACGGGTTCTCCTTAAAACATACTATTTATATAAACGTATCTTACCGTTTTATGCGACTACTCGCTACATTTCGCACTGGTTTACAATTAAAGAGTTGAATTTCGGTCACATAGTTGACTCATTCGAAATAAAAACATACACACTCTAATCTTCGTATTATCGTTTAGTATTATTTACAAAAAGCGTCTGTATTATAAACTCGGACATTTCACACTTTTCATGTTGCCATGCTGCTCATTTCAATAGCGAGCTCTATTGATTCGTTCAATTAACTACAGGTCTTAGTTTATGCATGGTGCCAATTCTTTGTCTTTATGCAAATAATTCTGAATATTAAAATATATAAAATGGCGCTGCAATGTCTTTATATAAGTAATCAATGATAACCAGCATCGGTCTCCTTCCTTTTCTCCTCATCTGTACTTACCAGCGCTTCAGCGAAGGTAAATTACATAGTCATTTGATGCATGGACGATTCTTATCTCCCCCATACCTATATCAAAAGTAAATAGCCGTTAATTTATTTGAAAAGTTATACGTCAGTTTATTTTACAATGAAATTTTATCAATCTATTATGATAAATTTTTTCGAGTAAGTTGGGCTCAATCAATGATAAACATTCCTCAAATCTGATCCTTCGAAGCTGTAAGCAATATTTTCCAATCTTTCTATAACTGTAATACCAGCTCTCTAGATTTTGACTCCAGTTAAAATCTATCTCTAGGGAAAGTGTACATAGGGCGCACTCACAATCAGTGCAGTGAGTCCGATTCGCCATTAGAAAACTGGACATATTAATGAAATGAGATTGTAATATAGTGGCATGTATGTGTGTAATCCAATAGTTTATGACGTGAGTTTTTCTATTTCATAACATTTTTCAATTTTTACTTAACAATAAGCTATCGACCAAAACTCACTGTTACAGGTACATCTTTATACTCCTAACTCACGACTGGCATTATTGAACTTGAAAATGCACTATGTACATCTTTTCTTGGCCAGAGGAATTATTTTCTTGATAAGCGATTCTGACATCTATTTGAAATACCAAATGGAATAAAAAATACATCTATATTAAAACATATGATTCAACCACGTATCACTTACTACATAGGTATAAGGATCAGAAAAAAATTTGGCAAATGAGTATCGAATTGCACCATGCGATGAAATAATTCATTACGCGAATCTTGTCATCGATTCGTTATATTCTCTACGTTTTAAAGTAGATGAGTCCTTGTATTAATTTACTTTGCAGCAGTTACTGCAATAAATTGTCGTTAATGCTATTCGTTCGATCAGTCCTCATCTGAGAGCGGTTCATATTGGGCGGAGAGAAGAGGGGCAGGTTCAGCCTGTGTTTGTTCGGCTTTGTTAGCAAAAGAAGCAGGTTGCGGAGCTGGGGGAGGACCAGCATGTACACCAAGTGCACTGTACGGATAAAGAGTTGTAGGTCCAGGTACGAGTGGTTGTTGCGGTTGGCTACCACTTTCATCGATAACCATTTCCCCTCCCGAAGGGCTTTCTACACCCGTTTTTTCCTCCTTCTCAGTGCCACCGTTCCCCCCATTTCTATCTACAACTCCTATCGCTTTATCGTCTTCCGATGTTCTCATCACTTCAACAATTTTGTTTTTTACATAGTCCAATGGAGAAAGATGAGGCTTGTTAGAAGGTGTAGTGGCAGTGGTTGTTGTCGTTGTTTCGTAAAAACGACGCGCGTAGTGATTTGTAGTGGTTTCGGGTGGTGAAACTGGTTCAACTGGATGGAATTGTTGCTTGTTAGAAGTTGGAGGTGGTTGCTGTTGTTGTTGTTGTTGTTGTGGGTGTTGTTGCTGTGGCTGTGGCTGCTGAGGCTGCTGCTGCTGTTGCTGTTGTTGTTGCTGTTGTTGTTGTGGGTGTTGTTGCTGTTGCTGCTGCTGCTGCTGCTGCTGTTGTTGTTGTTGTTGTTGTTGTTGTTGTTGTTGTTGTTGTTGCTGTTGCTGTTGCTGAGCCACACGGATGATCTGGCGTTCGTCTCCTGGCTTGGCAGGCTCTACGTCCGGACCTTTCCTACGTTTCCACTGTTCATCATGGTAACTAGTTCATGAAAAAGGTGTATTCGTTAACGCAAAGTAATTACCTTACTTTTTACAACTTTTATTGTAATTTACATCATTCATCTTAATCATCCGACTCCATCTTACCTTGGGTATGGTCTGTAACTCGAGCTATGCGGCGGGCCGTAATCTTTTGTGACAATGTGGTCAACGTGTTCTCCAAGAGTAATGACTTTATTTCCGCCTCCACCACTTTCACCCGCAGGACTGTGTGCAGTACCATTTGGTTCTGCAGGACTATCTCGATGTACGGCCTACAACAATAACAGGAATTCACAACTTAGAAAATATTTTATCTAACAATATCTGTGTAAAAAAAAAAATTAGAATTTATTACTGCAGCTGACTTCGATTTTTATTTCATTCTCACCTGGAATAGACGATCACCAGGTCTGGTAGGCTGATTGTTAGACATAGAGGTCCCCCCTGAATTGTCAGAACTCTGGTTAATCTGATGCGTAATGATGGCGTCGATTAGACTCGCTGCTGTTAAGGTTGATGAAGTTTCTCCTGGTTGTTGGTTAACTGACAATTGATTTTGTCGAGCTGTTGCCTGCTGTTGTTGCTGTTGTTGTTGTTGTTGTTGTTGCTGTTGTTGTTGCTGTTGCTGTACCTGCTGCTGCTGTTGTACCTGTTGTACCTGCTGTTGTTGCTGTACTTGTTGTTGTTGTTGTTGTTGTTGTTGTTGTTGATGTTGCTGCACCTGTGGGTGCTGCTGTTGTTGTTGCTGCTGTTGATGTCTTGAAGAAGGAAAACTACCTCCCAGGATTCTCGTTGATTCTCTATCTAGTTGCTGGTGCTGTTGATCTCTGTAGATTTGTGCCATATGTTGTCTTCTTTCTGCTTCCATGCGCTGTTGTAGATGTTGTTGGATTTGTTGTTGCTGAATATGAGCTAAATCCCTCTCCCTCTGGTGTTGAAAAGCGAGACGATGCTCAGCTTGTTGCATTTCTTTTTCACGCTGCTGAACTGCTAATCGATGATCCTGGTGTTCCTTTTCCCTTTGAGCAGCAGCCATTTGTTGTAGTTCTTTCTGATGAACCGCTAACCGATGTTCGTGTTGCATTTCTTTTTCACGTTGTTGTTGCACAGCCAAACGGTGTTCCTGTTGCTGGAGTTCTTTTTCCCTATGCTGCTGCTGCTGCTGCTGCTGCTGCTGCTGCTGCTGCTGCTGCTGCTGTTGTTGTTGTTGTTGTTGTTGTTGTTGTTGTTGTTGTTGTTGTTGTTGTTGTTGTTGTTGCTGTTGCTGCTGCTGTTGTTGCTGTTGTTGCTGCTGCTGCTGCTGCTGCTGCTGTTGTTGTTGTTGTTGTTGTTGTTGTTGTTGCTGTTGTTGTTGCTGCTGTTGCTGTTGCTGCTGTTGATGATGATGTTGTACAACAAACCGATGTTCGTGCTGTTGTATTTCTTTGTCCCTCTGTAACCGGTGCTCGTCTTTCTCTCTAACGTGAACAAAGTCTCGTTCTCGGTCTCGCTCTCTTTCCCGTTGTTGAGCAACAACTATTCGATGTTCTGCCTGTTGCATTGCCAATCGATGTTCTTGCAAGCGCGTTTCTTGGTCGCGGAGTGGCCGATTCTCATTGTACCTATCTGCCATTAATCGATCAGCCATTGTTTTACCAAGACCTTCGTGCCCCCCACCTCCACCGGTTGAATGAGGATGCGGGTGGGGTACAGGAAGATTTGGCTGTTGCACTGCAACCTCCACTAAACTCGAAAACGCCTCAAGCCCGGGAGGTGGTGGAGCGTAATGATGTTGCTTCTGTGGGTTGTGCCTTTGTATAACACCTTGACGTGGTTGAGGGTGCTGTGGCGGCGGAGGTGGTGTACCAGCATAATAAATAGGAGAAGGTGCTTCGTTCTTAGTTCCAGTCTCTGCTCCACTGTTTCCGCGAGTTCTAGCATGCATTTGTTGACTCAAAAAGTAATCGTTTATTATAACCTGCCTTGAAGCAAGTTGTTGCTCCATCGTATAACTTGGTGGAGGTCGTGGAGGGTAAGAATTATACCCCTGCGAACCGTGCGTCACTACTACTCCTTGTCCTTGTCCCTGACTTTGACTTTGACTGGAAACAGGAGCCGACGAAGTAGGTGGCACCCGAATCTGTCGATGATAATCATACATGGGTGCCCGCTTGTCGTTTGTGGCAAACGGATGGACGGGTGTTCCTTGCGTGATAGAGCCAGTTTCTTTAGGTCCTTGACCACCAGCACTTCCCGGTCCTGGGGGGGTCATTTGTCTAAGAAGTCCCTCGTACCGGGCACCGGACACAGGGGTACCATGTGTGATGGAACCACCTTTATGACCGGTTGTAATACTTCCTAACTTTGGTGATAATTTCGGATGTGGTGGTGGAACAGTAACTTTATTCATTTTAGGTGTTAACGGAGCTTGTGGCCTAGGAGAAGAGGTGTACACGTGCGGACTCTTGGCACCCCGACTTTGCTCGGGATGAGAATGAGGATGATAATATGTTCCTGGTGGTGGTTCGGTTCGATACAGAGTGACTGGTGGTGGTTTATGAGGTGGTTGCAACGAATGATTATACTCATGTTGTTGTCTAGGCTTTTTTATACTCAGATCTAGTGTTACACCTTCAGTCTCACGTAAAGCTTGTTGTACTTGCATCACAACTAGTCCTTCCTTGGGCAAAAGGTCTGAAGATTGATTTTGACTTCCGGATGGTGGAGGTGGACAAGGTGTGATGGTAGCTTGCATTTGACCTGTTTAATAACACGTAGAATAATTGCACATAATAACTAGCCATAATAACTAGATTACCAAGACCAACTATGGACTTGTAAACAAAATTTATGACTTTGGTGTGAATTTTTGGTTAACATACCGATTTGTTGCGGACTAGGTGTGGAATGATGCCCATGATGAGTACTGGAGACAACTGATAATGTAGCAAGACCCGAATCCCTACTGGAACCAGGTGGGATAGTTGTAGGTTTGTAGTCGCGAACAAAGCTGATATCACTACGATGATCCGTTTTGAGTATACTTGAGATAGTTGGAGTACCAGAACTACTAACGGAAATATTTGAGTTATTGCCAGCAGGACTATTTGGGTTCCGTTTAAATTGCATTTCTATCACGCCGAGCATCAAATCCTTAACAGTTAAGGGATTACTGTTAGCTGGCTTTGGAGGAGGTGAATGAGTCGGCAGTAATTGCTGCTGTTGCTGTTGCTGCAGAACAGTGGAAGTATTCGTCGTTGAACTCAATGTAACCACAATGCTAGGGTTATCTAACTCGGTACCACCCTGACCCTCGTCCGCCGTCTCCTGGAACAAGCAGTGAGCCTCTATCAGACAGCTCTATCTTCGGAGTCAGACCATTAACCAAACGCAACGAAGAAACTGAACTTTACGCTCCCTAGCTGAACGACTTAGGGTCGAGTTGCAAAAAAATTCAATTCATGCATACTGTACAACAAGTTCAAGCGAAACGCCATTGCAATTATAGTATAGTGGCCATGTAGACTAGAAATTCTATTCCAGAATTTTTGAATTTGAATTCTCGTATTCGAACAATAATGGAAGAAGCAAGAAATCTACTTTGAAACTTGATAGAATCACATGGAAAAATGAAGTTCGGCTTACCGTAGCTGAACTGTCATAATCCTCTCTATTGGCTACTGGTGGTGGGCCACCTCCAGTAGACGGTTGTTGAGGAGTTACTATAGCTACCGGTGGTGGTACTAACGAGACAACTGCCATATCTGCAAGTTTTTCCGTATGTTTTGAATCTCCGGTCTGTTGTAGCGGCATCGGCAAGGACATGACAGTATTTGTCGTTACAACAACAGGCATACCGGCACTTGCAATTGTATTTGTCGGACTACCGGCACTTGCCGTGTCGCTCGAATCATGCACCTAAGAAACGTAATGTTTATGAGTTTGTTGTAAAACCTCTGCCGTAAACGTTAACCAAACGATAAAAGAAATCCTGATATGCAATGCTAATGAAAAAAATCAACAATCGTACATGTACAATACTCTACTTAAACGTATGCAGTCCCTAATGTCGAATAGCTCTGAACCCAATTCTACAAAACGATAATGCATTGAAGAAGAAACAAAAAAAAACAAAACAGACAATAAAGAAAATTGCAACTTACAGCCAATTCGTCGCAGCTACTTGTGCTACTTCCGCTCTCTTCTTCGTCTGTGAGACAAGGCCGCCTCTCTTCACCAAGTGTTTGATAATATTCCGCGACCAACTGATCGAGTCCCAATTTTTTCCGGTATGTTAAATAATAGTTTTTACACTGATGATTCGTTTTCCCAGATATCTGTTCGGACACCTTGGGCCAATTTGTACCGTGCTCCCGTAGAGCTCGTTTTAATTGCTCCAATTCTTCGTCCGTCCATTGTCGTCCCGGACCATCCGCATCCTCGACGTTATCCGCACTCCCCGTGAGATGAGGCGCCAAACGTCTCGATATTCGATTAAAACATGCCGAACAGCATTTTGTCACGTTACTTGGAATTTCTACAAAATATATTCAAACAAAGCTAGAGTATGGAAGACAGTGCGACCGCGGGATACGGATAATCGTGAAACTTGTTTCGTAGATAGCGTTTCTGTAAAGCAAATAAATTTTTTCAAATATCTGTATATAACTTACGAAATTCCTGTATGACCGGATCTCGAATCTCTGGTGGAAGATCATTCCATTTGGGAGGTAGAGCGCGGAGTCGCTTCACCCTAGTCTTCGAGTTCGAATTTGCATTATTTAAATTCGGGCAACCGGGTAGTGGACATGCGGTATAACGTCCGCGAACAACTTTGCATCTACAGGTATTACAAACACGAGCCCCAAGCGGAACTTGATCATCCCTCAATCCATACTGGGAAGCTTGACTTCTGGCCAGCGCGCGGCTTTGTCCTCCACCTTCGACCGTGGTTTGGCAGACAACGCAATTGTGTGGTCCTAGCTGTCTTCCACCTTCTGCAACAGCATAAGAAAAATAAAAAAAACTGAATTGAAGTAGAGCGAAAAATATTCGCTAATATGCATTTATAGAAGCGTCTTTTGAATCGAAGAGATTCAGTCGAATAAAATTCGACTACCTGAATTCAAATACTTCTCGTTTACCGTTTCAGTTTAATTAACTTTTGTACCAAAGCCTATTTCGCTCGCTTGTAGGATTTGACGTTAAATTTTACTAAAGGGCTATAGCAAGATGCGCAAATGTTCACATCTGACATGAACCGCGATGCAAACGTCCCTCAAAAGATCCTAGCTGCAGCTACTTAGGAATTATGACGGCCCAAAGTTCAAAGTGGGCAACTCAGCTTGCACTTAGCTTTTACAACTCAATTTTTTTAGTCCAAAATATTACATATTTTTGTTCGATTCGTCTGGAAACCAGAACATCAAATATAGAAGTATATTAACCATGTGATACACATTTTACGTACATGTATGTGACACTTACAATTAGTTATTAATTTGTAAAAGAGTTCACCCATACGAAGTAAAAGCATTCTTCGTATTTAGACTAATTGTAAGCGATACTGTCAAGAGTTAGGACGTACCGATGATAATGATGTTTAATACAGAATGATGAAAACAAAGAGATAAAACGATAACAGAAAAAAAAGGGCAAACCTATACCGTATTACGATATACGATATTATCTGTGCGTACACAGCCGCTTAATGTTGTATCAATATCAAGTCCAATTATATTCACATCAAATTTGACGTCTATATTAATGGTTTGAGCCACCGTGCATACATGTCATACTATATATTTCCTAAAGACTTGACCGACCAAACTTATATCTGCTTACATAGAACGCTCTATTTTCGAAGAATGGATGACGAATAACCACAATAGTTAATTAGGGTTGCCATTTAGCCTAAAAAAGAAAAATTCTAAAAATAATTTTGCATATAATGAGTTTGCGTAGCGTAGATGCACCAAAATGCAATAGCGCTTCAATTTCGCGTCGTTTTCCATGCTCTGTTGCAGCATGTCCTCGTACGAGCATCATTATAGACACGCGATGATCGCGACGTCGAACGCAATAAAAAGATAAAAATCAAATAAAGTATAAAGTAGTCATATAGTATACATAGGTGGGCAGCGCGATCTTATCTAAAACCAATCGCGATACGCGACACTCTGCGGAGTGGCATTAAAATTTCAGAAATTAGCGTGACAATTATGACAAATAACAATGTAAAAAAAAAAAAAATATAAAATAAAACAAAATTGACAAATATAAATGAATAATAAGATTACCATATCCGGATATAAAAGTTTCATGAAACTTTTGACATTTTCAAATCTCGGGTCGATCGTGATTTTTGATTAACTGTCATTGTGAACAAACATTACCGTGATTCCGTTTGGTTTGTTTATTTTTCATTACGAATTTCATGAAAGGGGTATGAAAAATTGTTTGATTTGAAAGAAAAAATTTCCACATAATTAAATAAATTGACATCTAGGTATTCGTCGTATGATATGTTTGGTATAAGTTTTCACGCATAAATACACATGTAGTTATATTTTTTTAATGACATTAATGAAAATATAGCTGCAACATCGGATTTGGTGAATATAAACGCGGGTAGAAATTATCGAGCGAAGGGTTTATTTATTCATTACCTACAGCATTAAATAAATAGCGCTAATCAGAGCACCGTTAGCGTACAAAACGAATGGGAAACAGAATAATTACAGAGGGTCTGGTTAACTAATTAAGGGAGGCCAATTAAAAAGTTCTCGCTTGCTTGCCAATGTTCGGAGTTTCATTTTTATATATGCAAAAAGAGAATTACAACCGAATTAATTAAAGTCGCGTACATTTAACCGTGAATATATAATCAAAATATGATGGCAATAATGGATCATCCATAGATTTTTACTCGAAAAATTGAAACCAAAGAAAATTTCAAGTCAGCAATCATCCCACCGTATTCACTCGTTACGGAACTCGGGTACGCTCGTTATAAAAGTGCATGGAAAATAAATGTAAAAATTTTCACATCATTTTTCAATCGGACATAAATTTCCCAACAATATTGAGTGCTTCGCGATAAACGTCACGTGGAGCTTGTCAAGCAGCGTTGCGGTTCGTATACCTCAAACCATTTGTACAAATTAGGGATGAAATTGAGACACGGAGAATCCGAACAAAATGTATACCTATGTTTGTCTGTCGAATGATGGGATATACGTGAGTTATACGTTCCATGACCATCAGCGTTTCCAGCGCGCAGCTGCATCGCGACACTGATTGACAGCCTTCTATTTCGGAACGGGACTATACGATGTGTATACGTTTATAATAACGATAAATTGAAAACCGCCCCTGATGCCATTAAAGAAATTTCAGAAATACAAAAAACGAGAACCAAGAGCGAAACAAATTCAAAAAAGTAACAAATAAAATCGGAAGTTTAAATGCGGGAAAATTCGATCACAATGAAAATCAAATGGACGTTGTACAAGAATAACAATAGTAATGATAAAATGGATAAAAGTCCGACCAAAAGATAAATGTAGACAACTGCGAGTGGTCGGAGATAGCGCTAATTGAGGTATTATATAGTATCTCCGAAATGATAAGGACAGAGGGAAAATTGAGACTGGCTTTGAATGTTTCGTAACAAAGTATACAGTTGAATAACTTTTCTGGATTTGGCGAGTGTGAAGTTGACATTTTTTCTATGAATTGTCGAGTGGGCTATACGGAGTTAGGATGGTATAACGTGAATAACGAAATGCTCGCGGTTAATCTTGATGATTAGCAAAATTATGAGCAAAAAATTTTCGGAGCACAGGGAAACAGAGCGGAAACAAACGGTTGACGCGTTACAATGTTTAATTCCGGTATTAGTAACATGGTTTTCACACACTGCGTCAGAGCGTGGCAATGGAGACTCGGTAATATTTAATATCCGGAGATTATGTGTATCCGTAGTACCATGTATAATGGTGAATTCTGGAATTCAGTTGACCTTTCGGCAAACCATAGCTCGGCTGCGTTATAAAGGATTCTCTTTGTTCGGCTGATTTCACATGTGCAACACACGGTGTGTAACGGGTATTTCTGTGCGGGTATACCGACACGATACATACGCGTAAGTGGCGTGTGTTATCCGCCTGCATGCGTGTACGTTACGCGGAGGGTGGTGGTGAGGGTTCGTTGATCGCAGTCGGGGTATCAAGTAGAAATACACCTATAATACCTTGGAGAAGAGAGTTTTGATAATTAACGGTAAAGCGTTGGATTATGGTCGTATATGGGATCTCTCGAGTGGATGAACCCGAAGGAGAAGGGCCGGCCTTAAAAAGCCGTAGGCCATAACCGGGCTTTTTATGTATTTATGAGATTTGTGTTGTGGGTTTTGCCGAGGCAAAGCAAAAATGATTAAAAGCAAACAAGCCGGCAGCACTCCAGACTACCCAGGTTATACCCCGTAGATGATGCTCGAGATCAACGAAACCACCTCGAAGATGGATTGCGTTTCTGGAATTTTAGAAAAATGTTGAATCGCATTTGTGCTATGAAAAAAAAAAAAACTACAACGGCCATCCGATGTCGAGTGCATTTACCGTCGATCGTTTTCAATGTCGAGGCGAAAATTACTAATCATTTCGTAATTCGTTATTGAGATTATAGTTGAACGCGGAGCTTGAGCTCCGATGATCGAGAAAATGGTAGATAGATCCTTGAGGGTAAATACATAAACTATACACACATCCGAGCTAACATAAATGTGCAGGGTGATCGACGTGTGCAGGTGGAGAAGAGCGGCGTACTCCAAAGTGCGGTTGGTATTACGGTCGCGTTGTGTAAATAGCATCTGTCAAATCTACCCATCCCCAGAGATTTTGGCTAAACCCCCTCCACGTGTCGTAGTAGTGATTATACGTACAGAGTACGGGAGGGTGTATAGTTTGTTACGTATCTGCATGCGGTTGATAGTCGCGGGTAACATTTATTTTTTCCGACTATACATACGCGAGTATCGACGCAGCGATTTCTCCAATTTTTTTTATTTCTTTATTTTTTTTCATTTTAAATCCGCGTCTCTCGCTCATATCTCTGACGTGGAATCGTGATTGATATCATCTTTTTAGTCCGTGGTACGTGTGTCTCCGTTTTCTCATGCCATCGTTGTTGACTGATCGTAACTTCCTTCGAAACGCAAGCAATGAAGTACAACGTCAGCAAAACCCGAATGGTATTGCCGGTCTGAAATTTAGGGCCGCGAACGAATTCGGTTAGCGGATTCGGGGAATTCCTCAGAATATGTAAATGAATAATTGCAATATAGTCGATCGAGAGAAAATGAAAGCAAAGTAACGATACAATGAAGCGTTGCTGCATGAAGTAAAACATACGTATCGAAATATTATACATATAGCGTAACGTTAATTCGTAGACGCTTATTTCGTGATATTCCTATAGCATAATTATTATGTAAATAAGCGCGTTCGAATGCATGCGCCAAGAGTCGGTGTTTGCCTTCCTAAATCCAAACGTGCCCCGGTACCTGTGTATAACGCCGAGGCGCAGGTAGAGTAAAGGCATTAATTGGGATTAAGTAAATCAAGACACTAATTAGCTCCAGCCCAGCTCACCCCATCCCTCTCCGTCCCATCTCCGTTTCCTCTTCGCTCTTCACTCTTCGCTCTCCGTTCGCTTCCCCGTTTCAATATCGCTGCGCGGGTTATGTTCTGCAGGTTCTACCGCAACCTTTGCGAAATCCCCCCCTCCCGATTATTCCACCACAGGAGCATTGTGCCGGGATAATTTGTCGTAATTGCTTGTAACGGTATAGCGGAGACGATTTATTTTGTCAAATAGATGGAATATACAGAAAACTATGTTTGTTCGCTCGGAACGAGTGTTGATCTTCACGCTCGGTATTTCTACTTCTCGTTTTGCCTTTTCTTCTACCTCTTCCCTTTTTCCTTTTGCAGTTATAATTGCATTGTGGATTTTACCAGACCACGTAGTGCGAGCGGGCGAATTATTACGAATGTATTTAAAATGTGCGACGTGGAGATTTTTTTCACAGCAAATTATATCCTGTTTCACGCGGGAAGAATTGCGAGATTACTTCAAAGTTGATAACACCGTCCTATTCTTACCGCCACTGCTATAAATTAAGTGGCACTTAAAATGCGCGAACAAAGATGAGTGGAGGGGGTGTTCATGTTAAAAGTATAAATAAACACTCGTTTAATCTAAAGATGACGTGCGATGAAAAAAGATTGGTAATATGATGAGAGGAGAAGAGGAAGCGAGATAAAATGGGAAACAAGGTCTCCAGAGAGTTGGGAAAATGTGGAGGGAGCAGCCCTGCGGAAGGAGGACGAGGGGTGAATTCCTCGACCAAAGCTCGCCTTGTAATATCGCGAAAAGTGTTTGTTCAGCTCAGCCGAGGCTCTCCTTCGAAGCTTACTCGTGCTTCCAATGTTCAGCGATCCCCGTCCCTCAGGTGGTTTTTTTTTTTTTTTCTTTTTCTTTTTCTTTTTTCTTTTTCCAAAAACCATAACTACAAGGTTAGACTCTCCCTCGGCGAGTATAACTCGTACGTACGTATGTCCGCGTAAAGTTCGATAACTGATTTCGATAGAACGCGCGATAATAAAACCCCATTGAAAATTCTCTTTCAACTAACTGTATACGGTGACGCGAACCTACTCGATACGGCGATGACGTTGCAACGCGGACAACGAACGCCCGGGGCGGCGATTTGCGTTTGTAAACAAACAACAGCTTTGGAGCGAAGCATCGCCGTCGCCGGTATCCAAACGGGGGTGGCGATTACGTGCATTTCCCTTGAGACCGGAGCTTCAAACCTATGAAAACCCCCGTATCAGGTACTTCTCCATATCTCTGCAGCACTCCCTCTCGCGATTCTTCGTCGTTACACACAGGTATTGTTGTTGAATATTGTCATTCTTGTATCCGTTATACCCATCTACCAAGAGGCAAAAAATTAAACTCGTGAACTGAAAAATGGAAGTTACGGTCTTTCGCGATCGCGTTCATTACACGGGTTTAAACATCAACGAACGAATATTTTATAACTAACGTAATTAATAATCGCGAAACTAACATTGCAACGTGGACACTAGATCCGTTTTGTAATCGATTTGATTTATTCGTGTTTATACATAATTTACGCGATTATATTTACTCGTAGAACAAACGGTTTCGGTTTTTCTACGGTATCCGAAATACCGTCTATTACTTATGAGGATGATGGCGAGTTGGAGAGTTCGGAATGTGGAATTCAGAGCGGTGGATACAGGTATGTATGTACGTACGATGATCACACGTAAGTAGAATCATCTCGTTTCACCCACCCTTGCTTGTGCAACGTGATTAAAAAGCTCTGTCTGATTCATCCCGAGCCAAGGGAAGTGAAATTAATAAATCAGAAGGTCAATTCGACTGACTGTAATTTTCCGAGCCGCGGCATGCTGAGGGATGAAGAATAATTTACGCCAAAACTGTATCTTTTGTTTTGTTTTTTCTCCTGTTAAAACATTATTATTACACGAGAACGAGAAAAACAACCATCACCCTTGGATAAGAGTGTACGCGGATAGATATATTTTCGATCATTTAATTACTCGATTTTTTTTTCATTGAATTGCAGGGCCTATAATATTGAAAAAACGAGAATAATGAAGATTGCCGTTGATTCAGTTCTCGTCTGCGATACGAAATGAAAATATCTTCTGTTTGCCAAGTGGCAAGAAGAAGCAAGGAGCCCGATTCACCTGGCTCGTTGGTTCGGGAAAAACGAGATTTGTTGGAGAGAAAATGATGGAAAACGAAATGGAAACGAAATGGAAACGAAATATAGAAACGAACCTCGGCATATATACTCCTACCGGCTGCTGCTTCAGGATAGCAAACCACGGCCCGCGGGAGACTCGACGCAACGTAAAATATAAATGATATCGCCCTATGCAATGCAAATAAAACGTAGAACCGTTGAAGGAACGAAAAACTCTTGACGTCCACGGTTAATTTGATGAAAAAACATCAGAGGAACCAGCCTGAGAAAGGCACGCGAGTCGCGCAGCAATCTGCATACGATCATATTCAAAAATAAAAAGATGTTACGTCTATACGTATGTCATATCTCTACATTTTTTCCAACCCCTCCCCCCCTCCCCTCTCGCTCTTTGCACACGAATTTTCCAACTACAAACTTATACGTATACTTCGTACAGGTATGCATGAATACATTCAGGGTGTAGCGTTAATTGCATAATTCTACAGAAGTGTTGATCTGGCAAAAACGAAAAAAAAGCAAAGAAATGGATTTACCGGAAATTAAATTTCGGTATCGGTACAGAATTTTGATATTATAACATAATCAGAGATCGCGCAAATTCTTACTACTCGGTGGCGCGGTATACTTGGAGTGATTTTCGTGCAGGTAATACGCGAAAAATGACGCCCGTTGTCAGCTAATATACAGGGTACAATGTGGTGTTGGTATATATGTGGATTCGATACATACTGGTTATACACATGGTACTGTGGAGTATTATTTGCGTTGAACTTTGAACGCTTTTAAGCGCAGCCGAAGACCATGTGGCTTCGAATCAGCCAATCTCCGGCTTTCGGGGGCGGTTCTCGTCGGGCTTTAGAGGTAGGGGAGGATGGGGTAAGCACCCCCAGCAGTGAACGTTCCGTAACGTACTTCGGGCGTTCAAATCACAGACGTGCGGCATCGCGACGCTGTCATTAGCCGCTGCCTAACAGGTTCAATTTCACTTTGAAAATTTTTCACACAAGGTGGAAGACCTTATTATCCGAGGTCTCGTTGTTTTCGAATTTCTCACGCCCGTTTGGCGGAAAATAATCTTCAAACATGCAGATTCAAGTTTCACGATTTCCGCGCTACTGCAGTGAAAATAAAAACATCCAGTGAAAAAATTACGCGTCGAAAATAACCGAGATTCCCATCGCCCGAAAGAAAATCGAAAAAGTGTAGGACTGTCACGCGACTCTTCGGATGTCGAAGGTCTCACGCAGCTCATTGATAAATCAGACGAAACATCAAAAGAACAGCACGCGCTATCGGCAGATTTTCGATCTTTTGGATCACCCGACATTACAGTTTGAAACACCCGCAGCTTTACTTCATGACACAGACTGATCGAAAGCACGACCACTGATAGAACCGAGATTAATTATGCAAAATAATCACGAACACAAATATCGGCGAAGATCTGCTCAAGCGACGTGCATCTGTAATTTTATCGACAGCTGTCTGGAAGCGGAAAATAAAAAATCTAGCGGTTAGTGATCCGAGCTTCCTTGGACGTTGAAGAAAGAACTTCAAAATAAATAATTGCAAAATTTACGCACATCGAGAACTAGACGACAAAATGTTACACGGTGAAATGCCCGGATCGTTTGAACGAGTCTAATTCCATGCACTACTGTGGGACCAAAAAAATAGCCAAGTAAACGCTCAAAGATGTACAGTTTGTACAGAGCATGGTTCGGCAGCGAAGGTTGCAGTCCTCTGGAAACGAGGTCGATGGGTCCCGTCAGCCCTGCGGTCGGCCTGTCGCCACCAGACACCCTGATCAGAGTTGGAAACGACGGAGAGCATCAATTCGTGGCACACCGCAGCATCTTAGCTGCTCACAGCGGTTACCTGAAGGCGTTGCTCGCAACCGCATCGAACGTTGCTTCGAGCAGTAGCACAATCAGTTCCAGCGTTGCGTCTCTTTCCGTTTCGTCAGTCGGTAATACCAATAAACAATACTTTCGACACCCGATTATCAAAATCAGCGATCATTTGACCGGTTGCAAAAAAAAAACAAAAAAAAATTATAATCGTTCTCAGGTGGTGAAGCGTTCGCGCCTCTTTTGAACTACATGTATACCGGACGTCTGGAAGTTACTTTGGACAACATTTACAGCGTTTTGCTCGCAACGCACTTACTCCACATGCCAGGAGCACTGGAACAGTGCAGAGCGGCCCTGTTGAAGCTGCGGGCCCCTCCAGCAACGTCCACTGGAGTTCTGAGGCCCGTACCCAGCAGAGTCGTTGGTCCTCCTCTCTGTTGGCCACCTCCGACACTCTATTCGACAGGGCCTCTGCCTCTTCCCAATTTAGGAGTTCCAGCATCATGTTCTTTGTCCAGAATGCCTGGTACACCGATCTCTCACGAATCGCATCCAATCGATTCGACGTACAAGTAAGCCAGAGCTATAACGAATTTTCCGTAATATTTTTCACCGTCCCTTTTCCCGCCCTTAACAACGTATCTTTCTCTTTTTCCTCTAGCGTGATTGAAAAATATCCGTCACCGCGACCATCGACTTCTCAGCAGCGTCCTCGTTCACCCGCGAGATCATCGAGTCCCGAAGCATCGGGGAAAAGCGAGGCCAAGACCTCTCGACTGCAAAGATCGCCCAGTCCAGCGGATAGCAGCGAACAAATATCCGTGACCGATTCAGAGCCAAATCGAAGCAGAAAAATTCAAAGACCGACGAGCACGGAGCAGGGGAACGGCTCGAACGTGCCGAACTCGAGCGTGGTCATAGATATTGCCTGCTGCGATGGACCTGTCCGTTTCCATCGTGTGTTGAACGAAAATTATTCGGCAAGTAACAGCGGCGAGCAGTCGCGAGTATGCGAAATCGAAACGACATCCGAAAATGACGAGAACATTTGCGACGTAGAGGGAGAAGTGAACCTCGAGAGTCCCGGTTTCGCGGTTCTTTCTGCCGGTAATAGCCCGAATGAAAGTGGTCATTACACTTGCGGATATTGCAGACATACTTTCAAGTCACAATATTGTTATCAGAAGCACGCCAGGCGACATTTGCATCCCGCTAACGGTGACGGTCAGACGAGCGCAGGTCGCCGACGAGAGGTACGTCTCCTGGATTTGAACGTCCAATACTACCCCTGCAAAATATGTGGCAGCAAATTTCCGAGCTATTACTTCGTTCATAAACACCGCAAACTGTGCCACGCGAATGAAGATAATCAGAGCGGAAGTGACGAACCGAATATCAACAATTCAACGAACGCTGCACAGACCCAATAATGAACCTGAGTGATTATCGAATTAGACGGAGAAATGATCAGTGTTTAAATAATGTGATCTTCAAATTATTAGTCGTTCGGTGTATTCGTCAGTTGAATAAACGGATGGAAAGTCGTCATCCATTCAAAAATCATTCGACGTTAGACCGATTGTTAGTCGACGTATGAAATTCCAAATCATTTATTGTTACGGTTATAACGATATTACTCAAAATGAATCGCATTGCCATGTAACGGCCGAAGTATTGATTAATAATGTTGGTAATAATAAGTAATTACTGTACAGTCCTGTATTTATCTGATAAAATATTAAATAAATAAAATAATGTAACGAACATCAGGGAGAACTACGCTTTCTACGAAGCGAGGCGATTACGGGAATACTCGAATGTTCGCACTCCGCAAATCGTTGATTCATTAATTTCGCCCTGACGACGACATGTTTTTTAATTTTATTTATAATTGAAGTCGACTGGCACGCTAGTGAAACAAACGCGTATGGAAGTGTGAATAATTATTAACGGGAGGGGGGTCATCGATTACAAAAAAAATTTAATAAATAAATAAACATATAACGAAACGAAAATTGGAACAGAAAAATAAAGGTAACCGTAGATGGCGATGCGCAGCATTGCGGTATTAACGCATCAGCGTCGCTCAAACGCACGACAACTGACACCGGCTCAAAGAATAATCTCCCCGGACAATTACCGTGGAAACAGAATAATCTGTTATTTCCCGAATCAATAATATCGTCACGAACTCCGCATGGAATAATATCACGAATTACAAGTCGCCGATGTCGAATCAACTGACTGATTTTAGATAACATTTATCGGTAGCTCAATCATTCTTCGGGATGAATATCAGCTCGTGAAAAAATTGCGTGATAAATAATTCTGTAAACTTTCCCCACATGGTTTTGGGAAAATTGAAATCAGATTCTGTTCAGACTTACCGATTGTTTCCATAGGATGGACCGCTTCTTCGTCGCTAGTCTCCATAGGAGTCGCGTGATTCTCCTTCTTCTTATCCTTAGTTCGACCTAGGTTACCCGCATTACCCGTACCAGGTTTCTTTTTTTCTTTGACATCAGTCTGCGACGATAGGATGCTGGGAGTAACAACGTTCATCGACGTTGACAAAGCTGTCTTGTTGTCTATTCTGTTAGATAAAATAATTGTCCCATGAATAAATGGTGTACACGATGGAAACGATGGACAATTGAGAGCAATAGTTCACGATCAACATCTGTTTCGAAATTTCGGTTAATAAACATAATAATTCGATTGTTCAAAACACGACAAGTACACCTATTTCGCGGTAAAGTACACTGGTTGAAATTTGTTGAATGTCGAAATCAATCAAAATATCAACGTTAACTGGAATGAAATCGCGAAGCTTGACTCAATTGAGATGATGGATATCGTTCAACAGCTTATGTAAACGTCAATCTGTTAGCCAGCAGCCAGTAACCAGTAGCCAGTAGCCATTGATTAGCATTACAATTTGCTAATGCCTCCTCATCGGGAATTACTGAGTTATAGACTTAGCTCTCAGATTGAAACGCCGACCAGAATTAGTAAAGCAATTTTCATTGAAAATCCATCAGATTATTAACTCTGACTTTTCCATTTAATATAGAAAATTTTCAAACATTGAATTTGCTGCATTGTAATCACTGAGCGAATATTGCAAAGGGGTTCTGGCTAGGATCAGGCGAGGGAGGGGTTTGTTTGGTCACCAGATATCTTCCGCCAAGTGATCATACCCCAATCAATCAACCAATATACGCTTTTATTGCAACACTCAAAATGAAATCCTCCCTTCGTATTATTTCGAACGCGTTGCTGGGCGTTAGTTAAATTAAGTTTGTCAAAACGCAATAACCGTAACTTTGTGTAAACTGCAAACGCGTTCGGTGTTTGTAATAGTAATCAATGACTATAACGATCTCAATTAACAATGAATACGTTCTGTCCTGCTCGATAATTTAAGCCAATTCTCATACTGTTTTAATACAATACGGTCTAGAAAACGGGCCAAAAATTTTCGATATCAAATATTGGTGCAATGGTTATTTATTTTAGCTACCAATCGCGAATCCGAGTTATTTTGTGAATTCCGTAATCCACGGGACCAAAAAAAAAATGTTCAACTTACGTGATTTTGGTGTCTTTCCCCGACGCGGTTTCCGAACTGGACTGTGATTCCTCTTTGATTTCTTTTATGAGACCTTCTTTACTATCTTTATTTTCTTTATTCGCATCTTTAGCATCTTTCGTACTAGTCGTTATGGTGGTAGTAGCAACGCTCGTCGTGGCAGTAGTGGTAAGCGTATTGGTTGTCGTAGTCGATGTCGTTATGCTTGCATCCGCTAAGGTATTTGAAGTCGACGTACTCGAGGATGTCGCAGTAGCAGCAGCGGACGTACTAACCGTCGTAGCTGCCGTCGTTGTCGTTGCTGTCGTGGTGGTACTGGTTGTACTCGTCGTCGCATTGGCTTGAGGGTTTTCCTGGGTTTTTTGTTGTTGTTCTCTTTGAAGCCTCGTCGTAACACCAGTAGAAAGAATATCTATTGGCCCGATTCCCGAATTACTATTGTTCACCTGAAACACATACATCAAAAACGTATGAAAAATAAGATCCTCGAACCGGATTTTGCTCGATGTGTTCTGATTAAAGTCGAAGTCTGATTCATTTATATAAAATTTTCATTCGTCAGACAATAAATTGAAATAATACGAACCTTGTTATTAGGATTATTTCTAGAGCTACGCGTACGTTGTCTGGACTTCCGCAGTAGTTGTTTGTAGTTTTCTGTCTTTTTCGTGAGATAATAGTGAAGCACGCAATCTGGTACATTTTTATGTTCTAGAGATTGAGCTATTGCTCCGAAGTTTTTAGGGTGTTGTAAGTATTTCTCCTTGAAAAGCTCGTGTTCCATAGGACCCCAGACATTTATTAGACGACGTTCGTTATGAAGAGCTTCGAGTTCCTCTGGTTGAAGAAGACCATTGCGATTTTGGAAGGCGATTCGTCTCTGCTTGGTATCCAATAAGAGTGGAGGTATCACTGCATACGATCGCATCTTTTTGTCTTCCATCTGTCGAACAATATCCAAGTTATAAAAACATATAAAGGCGTAACATCCCTAAATCCACCGATATTGTATCATTTAAACATTTTCACACACATCATTCCCATCGAATTTATTTTTAATGCCGCACGATAAACTTTTCGAAAGGTAAATGACCCTCTGTCTATAACGTCGAAGCTCTGGCAGAACATTCTCATCCTAACCAGGGCTGGATAACCAACCCCTATGAAAAATCAATATTCACTTACAACCCTCAGTTAGTATCACCGGATCATACAGATTCCGAGGATACCAACTGGGGTGCAATGGCCCGCATTATTCCCTTGAAGGACAGGGTCAAATGTTCAAATCACGCTCGTCGGATGAGTTAGATATCTTCTAATGTGAGTAGTTGAAATATCAAAAAAAAAAAAAAATAATACCTCCTGTTCCTGTAAGCCATCCAAAATTTCTTCAAGATCCGCTTCACTCTTAATACGAGCTCCTACTCGATTGAACCGCTCCTTATCTTCCCGTTGCTTACGTAACTCAGGAAAGACTTTTTCGAAGAACTCGCGATTTTTACTTTCCTTAGTCTTTTTCTTCTGAGTCCCCTCTAGCCTGTCAACCTTACGATGCCATTCTTGAACCAAAGTGGCATACGTATGGGACTGTTGTCTGTGAAGGGAAGCACGTTCCGCATGCTCTCTCCTCAACCTTGCCACAAGCCTAGCTCTCATACACGCTTGATGCCTACTTTTGTTTTCTTGGTATATTGGGGTATCCGAAGGCTGGTTATACAGTGGCAGTTCAACTCTCGGACCCAGTCTGTCCAGAAGAATGTGAGCTTCTTGAGCTTTTCTCTGGAAAAATTATAATAATCCAAATATAGTAACAAATTTCAGTTACTCAAATAATCAACCTCACGCTCTAATTGTATAGGTAAACCTTGAAACTCATTTGCATCGAGATACCAAGTACAACGTAATTTCAATCTTTCAATTCACAGAAGATCGAGTCATTCTGAGGAATCTTGAATGGTGGGACAAAAAAGATAACTTGACGCATGAATCGGTCTCTCTGTTATCAATGAAATAAGCTTACTCTGTTCTCGGCATAAATCTTCTGAGCGAGAGACTGATGTTTAGGCTGTTGAGACTGTTCTTCGACCGGCCGCTTCAAGCCAGGAGGTTCGAGAGGTTTGTTCGCTGCCTCTTCAAGCTCCTGCTGTTTTTTCTTAAGCTTAATGATTTGGGACTCAGCTTTCGCTATCTCCCGATCGACTTTGGCTATTTGTTGCAGCAAATCATCCTTTGTACTCCTGAACTGCGCATCTTCCTGTGTACCAGGTTCTGGTAAAGTTGGTGAAATAGCCTCGGTTTGCGGCGTATACGCTCCTGCTGTCGGCTGCTTCTAAGACAAATCTTTCATATAGTAAAATACGACTGAAATAAAGTAACAATGAATATTTCACCGTCTTATCTCAATACTATTAAGAAATGTTCCTCATTGCTGTCAAAGTTCTGATGACCTAGATGTCCTTAAATTTTTTCAACAATTTCTCAAAATCTTAATTTCAAGCATGTCAAAACTAAGATAGAAAATACGAAGCTTTGGCCCTATTCAAGCGTAAGTCGAACGCAAGGAATGAGGGGTGGATGTCAGACGCAATAAAAACAGCATAAAGAAGGAGCGTTGCTTTTGTGATAAAAGAATGCAGCAGCAGCATCAGCATCTGCGGATGTTAGCCCGTGTGCGACAGAGAGGGTTTCGGGGCATTTCGTGGGATGAGGAGAAAGAGGTGAATAAAAAGTGGTGAAAAAAGTATTGGTGAGAAAGAACAGGATAGGAAGGAGTTTAGGGGTAAGAGGCGGGAGGTAGGAGAAGAAAGACCTTGAAAGTAGCTTGTATAGTACGTATGGTCCATCAGTCATAGTCATTGCTGCATATCCTCTCTTATCCCCCTTCCTAATCTGCCCTGTTCCACTCACTGCAACGCTGCTGTGCCTAGTCAAGCTACAAAATTCAATATCTGCGCTTATATTTTACATTGTCTTGGCAACATTGGAGAATGAACTAAATACTGGGATAACACATGTGGCTGTCATGAGGATAGTCTTGGACTAGTTGTACTATTACCGAACCACAGACACAAAAATATTTGAAAAAAAAAAAGAATGTCATTTGCGCGTAGTATAATAACGAAAGAAAAAAATTTGTGTATCGGAGTTATATTTAAAAAATTAATTTCTGAACAAAGAGTCACTGTGGGCTTCATAAAAAGTTAATTTTAGCAAGTATGTATACATTAACTTGACTGTCTGACAGAAGGGGAAGTCAGGTCGGGTGAGAGGAGAGCTGGCAATTTAAAAAGTGTACAAAAACAAACAAAAAAAAAAACGTGGCGGCTGCTGTGTTTATTTAAAACCAGCAGCCGGTAAAACAATATTCATGCAATTATCCATCCTTCCATCAACATACCGCAGTATACCATTTTAACAGATATAAGATATGCATCATTTTCAGACACACTATAATCCGAACACCATACTTCCGGTTCATTAACAAATATTGAATAGAAATAGTGGTGGAATATCGGATTATTCCGATTCGAGAGCGAAAACAGATGTTGTTGGATGAAGTGGCCAGAACGGAGGAACCGTCCAATATTCGATATAAGTAAAAATAAATGACGTAATCAAATGGAAGGAGACGAGGAATTCTCTCTTTCCATATCTTATAAATTTCGAATCTGAAACCCACCCTGGTATCTATCCTGAGGGGTTGCTGTAGCTGTATGTGTTCCTGTTTGATGCAAACATCGGAATTCTGAGTTTGCATCGAGGACTGAGGCAGACTCAATCGGATTTTTTTGAATGCAGGTCCATCCTGAAGAGTGGAAATGTCGACAGGTCTGGTGCAATATTGATTCGTTTGCACCGGCATGAGACCTCGTTGCGTCCTAGACCCGGCACTGTGATACTCCTGAGCAGCGGAAACCGGCGCAGGGGCAACAGACGACGGCGGAAGCAGAGATATCCGGGGTCGAGTACTGACAACGTAATCACCACCCCCGTGACCAACTCCAACCTGAGACACAGGACTGCTGCTGACGCTGATGGCCACCCTCTCGTTTACCTGGATAGTTTAAAATTGAATAAATGAGCGAATCAAACCAATTAGATGCATGATCGTTAAACGGCAATTATGAGAGACAAATATGCGAAGTAACGGAATGGAGTTTCGCACAAAGCTTTCGAAACTTACGAATGTCAAGTAAATTATTTTTATCAGAGTACAAATGAATGCTCATAAAACGGATACGTTCGGCTGCGTTTATCAACTAGAAGGAATTATCTATATTATACATCGCAATACTTGGAGCACCGCATCTTGAATGGTTGAAGCTATTAAAATCCCAACGCAAATAGAACGTCTTTCAACGGATTACGGAGAATCAAGTGGGCGTTATATTATAATGACGAATAACAGAACTTTAAATCTTGTTCCTCGTCGACCAGGTGCAACAAAGGTAGGCGCGCAGTGGGTGACGGCAACTTTCACTCGCCCACTCGGCCCTCGCGCAGTTCGAGGCGTTCGACAACTAACAACGCCTAACACCGATGGCCATCCACACGATCCGTGGTATTTTAACGAGTAAATAATGCGTATAAACTTAAAAATCCACAGCATCGATTCCACCATTCCATATCAGATGAGAAACTGATACACTCAACACGAAAATCATAATCATTGAAAATATATTGAACCAAGGTATTCCGGAGAGACGGTAAACAAGATTGTTATTATATCCGTATTACATGCGATAAGCAGCGTAACGAGACCCAAAATGAGAGTCACGTGCGACGAAACTGGAAAGGTGTAATAATGAGTATTGAACGTGTTTACGCGTTATACGTACGTACGTATATCTGCCACATTGAAAACATTCGGGTGCGTTGGTACTGTAGTTATTTAATGAACTTTCACGCGGACTTCACTCGAGTAAGAAATTATCTACGCGACAAAAAAAAAAAAGGAAAAAAAAAAGTCAAGGTCATTGGTTGAAGCCTTGCAATATAGTACACGAGATTCCAAGTTCTTTGAACGTATCTTCCCCCCTCCTTTTTTTTTCTTTCTCTCCCTCTCTCTCCCTTGAATATCGCATTGGTAAATCATTTACCCACGTAACATCTTATGAACACACAACGTTATCCACGCAACATACACACAGGGATACGCAAAGTGTGTCCATAAGCGAACGTGACTACGTCGTAACGTAATGACTCGTTATCGGTGCAATGATAGAGATCCCCCCCCCCCCTCCGCCACCCTGCCGGTTTCCCATTCAGATGCTTTTACGCATGGTGTACGTTTATATATTATATACATGTGTATATAATATGTACGAATGTATTACAAGTACATGATGCACTCGAAATAGTACACGTCATCGCGTCATGTTTACAGTTATAAATGAGTATAACGATATCGCCTGAAGAATTGCTATCAAACTTTTTTTCCTCAATTTTTACGCCGTTATTTATGTTTTTTCATTACTTTCAAACAGACAGCTAGTATAACGAGCTGTAGATATGGTAGTGCCGCGATGAGAAGTTCCAATTTTGGCTATGTGTATTGTACGATCAGTTATCGATTATCGCGTTTCGATTAACTTCCCGGTTCGGCGAAATTTTTATGAATATTTCAACGTTCGTTAGAAAATTTCAATTTCCTTTTATACATATATGAGAGGGAAAAGAGAGCGTTGGAGGTACACTCGTCACGCACTTGTTTTTCACTTTTAGGAATCAATTTCGTACGTGTGTTTATTAAAAAAGATTTGATTCATTCAATTTTTGTCTTCCTTATACCTATTACCCGAACCTGTTACAAAGTTCATTCGTTTCGGAGAAGAATTCTCGGTATTATATCGACGTTCATCGATCGACGTGCATTATAGCAGATATTCAAGAAAGTTGTTTTCAAGTTTTCTATACATAAAATGATTACTCATCACGCGTTTAATTGAGTAACGGTTATAATTGAATCATTGACTTATCTCATCCAAGATTCGAGACTTGATCCTTAACCACCTATACGTATATCGTATACGTGTACGATATACACATGTATGAAAAGTTTAATTTCCACTTCACGTAGCAACGAATCAGTCTTTCGACGGTAAAATAGAATCCAGAAATAAACGACGCTGCTACTCGGTTTATTAGACAAACCGAATTATATATCTGAAGAATAATTGAGTCGTAGCCTCAAAGCCGTTTATAGATTTGGTAAGAGGAGAACCTTAAGGATATATCCGTACATACGTGCAGCCATTGCAAACAAACATATCGAGTTACTTTTAATACGACAAGCGAACGTCTCTTTGATTCAACGGTTCGTATGCATATCCTATATCTATACGTACATATCCACGAATGGAAGGAATACTAAATGATTGACGACGGTACCGCTCCTCACACAATCTGCAGCGTATATATTAAATACATCCCCTCGTAATGAAATTTGACAATGCGAAAGATTAATGGAACCCCATTTTTACCATGAACACCGCGATGGGTTTCTCTCAAATTAAAAATGCTTCGACTTAATTAAATTTTCACATCCGTTGATATGCGGAAGAGTCATTGGTTCGTGAAGAGAAGAGGAAATTTCTCGATTTCGCGAAGTATTTCTTAAAGCTGTAATAGACGCGTTATATAACGTCGCGATCGGCGAAGAATCAGTATACAGCATCCTCTTAAATTCGCGGCAATTTCCGACGCCTCCTATGTTCTAAAAATTCTCTTTGATCCCGCGACACCGTTCCGAGCCGTTGATCCTCGTCGGAGGTTGTATAAGGTCACTTACACTAGACGCTGCATTCCTGTAGGCTTCCCTGCTGTAGGCTGTTGTGCCCGATTGTGGTAGGGGTGGCGGAGTCTGGTTGACGGGTGTCGACGGGGGAGGAGGATAAGGATGAACGTAACGGAGGTTCCCGGGTACGGCGACGTATCCTCCGCCGGGATTACCTCCGCCACCTCCGCTTCCTGGTGGACCAATCGCTCCGCCACCCCCGCCCGGCGGTCCTCCGGGACCCACGTAGGGTCCTCCAGCCCTCGGTGACACGGGACTACTGCCCTTGATGCTGATGTACTCCTGCGTCGATCTGATTCAGAAAGAAAACAACTCGTCAATATGAGAGAATATTGTTTTTTTCACGCCCTGCAACAATGATGATAAATTTCATTTAAAAGATGTGAAAAATTGTTGTTATTCTTCACGGCCGTTGCGTGTAGGTATACCTATACGTGTTGTTGTTATATAAAAGTTTGAAAATTATTCAGGCTTCTCTGATACGAACTTGTTTATCAACGGTTATTCTTGCTCACGGTTATTTTGCAAAAAAGCCTCGAGGCTTGACGTTGAACCAACATGGCGCACACCTATTTTATACGCGTATATGTATGAAATGGGAAGGTGTGTTGGGCGTGCGACGTACGTGCATATATCTAACGATTGCCGTCGACATTTTACTCGTGACGTGGGTGGTAAGGAGATATGACGATTAATTTTAATCCGTGAATCATGAACCAGTTACAATTATAGGTATTCATCTGAAATTCCCGTTGCTAAAATTAACCCCCTGCAAGCTTTATAACGCTTTAAAATATGCAATTGATCTAAAAGCCTCGTCTATGTGCGCGAAATTTGAACAAAAGTTCATTTCATATTCCGCACAGCAACTAGCGTCACATTTTCGACTGCCATTGATAGTTCGAAATGTTATTCCGGATGGTTGTAATTGATGAATCGATACGATCGGATCGGTCATCCACGAATCGCATATGAGTGCATAAATAGGTCAGGACGTACGAACCGGACCCTCTACATCGGTTCGGAATTGCAGTGTTTGAAAAATTGATCACATTGCGCGCTGCAGTTGTGATTTTACATTTTTCGGATATTGCGTGAAAAAAGCGACTTTCAAATTTAATGAAACGACATCAAGCGCTCCAGACATATAACCTGCGTTATGCACACAACGTATCCTCTGATACCCACAGAAATTTAATGTTTGCAGTGGGTTACGACCGCGATTTCATAAATCCATAACATCTATACGTACGTATGTACAGAAGACATAAAACTATTTCGCTGCATCATCAATGCAGAATAATGTCTGTGCACAATGCACGCTCCGCAACTCTCGAAATTACAAACCATACGAATAAACGTTTATATTGTCGACAACCCGGCCGGTCGTATATTAAAATTAAAAACGCACAATTTATTTCGCGTATATACAAGCGCCGGATATTTCAATGATGCAAATTATTTTTCAATAAAACCATTGTTACGCCGAACAAAAGTAATAATAAAAAATTGAAACAAAAAAAAAAAAAAACCACCAAAATCAATTAGCTGCATCAAACGGATCACTAATTCCCAAATGTATTATGCACTCGATTCCCTGCATTCGATTAGATATATCTAACAAGATACGTGTATTAATTAATTGATTAAATTGTCACAACTTTTTTCAATTTGTAGGAAAAAATGCAGTATATAAAATCGCGGCAGCAATTTCAAGCTTCGATCATGTATGATTACTCACATACGTATATATATATATATATATATGAACCGTTACCGTACCTATGATAGGAGTGATACTTTTCCATCGCGTGACGTCATACGTCGATTGCAAATAGCGTACAGTATATTCGTAGAAGTGGGGGCAAAATAGGGTACCGCAAAAATTTTGTAAAAGTATTTTTTAAATTGGTGGAAAAGGGCTTCAAACATCGTTCTGGATTTAAAAACTTTTTTTTCTTCTCATGGTTTGCTCAAGTTCCCCGTTTTGCCCCACCTTCTGCTTTATATATAAAATGTATATTATAATACCTGATCTATCAATGAATATGGATATGGGTGTACATCCTATAACGTTATAAACTAAAAAAAAAAAAAACAAGTCTCGTTATAGGTCTGTATATATTCGCCAATATAAACCGAGCGGGGACCGAAGTCATTCTATATATAATTACAAGCATTTAAGCAAAATCCAATTTCGAACATCTATGTATTTATAACACACCCGCGCACACGTACATAAATAGATATTTCACACACGAACTACGAACTCCTAGTTATATGCACAGGGAATTCCATTTAAACTTAAACTCTCGACCCAATGAACTTTCCAGCTATATACTTACACTGCAGTGCACAGATGCACGCCACACACTGATATGTGAATATACATGTACACATCCGCGTATATACCATATCTAGGTAGTTGGGATATAGCTGTGGCAAAAACGTGCACTTATATACCTATAGTGGGGTGGCCACAGAAGTAGGTATAATACCAGCTGCAGCGCGGCGATTCTTACACGTTCGAATTACAGGTGTCGAGCCAGATTCGAGCAGAATATACATAGAAGCGTACCTACAATGTATATTAATACGTATGTAGACAAATGATACGTACGTAAGTATATGCTTTGTGAATGCCATTCGTGATAGAAGGGACTGTGTGTAATCGAACTTTGACGATTGCTAATGATGCGTGACTTTTTCTTTCGCGAATTCTCCGCAGCGTCGCATGTCATGTGAAAAATCATTTCATGACATACGGATTTGAGCACGTATCTTATATTGTTGAAGATTAACAACGCAATAAAATAATACCGTACAAACGTGTATACGCGATTCGAACGGACTTGGGCGAGCTGCCACCTTCTTTGTACTGTTCACGTTACAGAGTTTATCTTCAAACTGTATTGTACATATTGTATGCTTACATACGCAACTTCGAACTAGGTGTACGTACTTTATATTGTAACAGCGATGCAGATGCTAAACGTCGCATCTACACCGAGACAGTCTGAATGAGATATAAACCTGCATAATTGTTCCCAAAAGATAATTTCTTTTTTTTTCCATATTTATACGGGTAGGTATACAAACAACACTGTCAAATGCGATTGAAATCGAGGTTCCGCTGCATTATTAAAACGAGATAGAGATACAGAATACAGGTTATAGTAAAAATAAAACAGAAACGTACCGTATATTTAAAGGAAAATTTTTTACCCAACAAAAAATGAAGCTCTCACTTGGATTTTTTCGTTCTTTAAATTCCGAAGATTCTCGTATGTAAGTACATCATACGTTAACGAATTTGTGACTATGTACTTCATATATTGTGGCATATTATTCCGTGGGTATATATGTGGGAATGCAGGAATAAATAAAATGATGGAGATTTACATATCAAGTTAAATATTATACAAATATATACCTATACGTTATAACGTATATATGAATTAAATATACAAAATATTTTAGCGTCGGACAAACCTATATGTGTAGCGTACATAGGATATGTACGAATGCGCATGTAATGTATATGCTATCTAATTACACAGCTGTGACAGTGTTTGGATATATTAAATCATTTGATGGATCGTACGGTGGAATGAACTATAACTCGTTATTATTCTCTATTAAAATATAATATGCATATAATGATCATAAATCACAGGGATTGCAACTGCTTTCTAATTACAAACGCGATTATCGTTAAAAAAAAAATTCACCCAGTATACGGTACATACGTTCACGGCATGTAAAAACGCATTATATACTCTTCATCATACATATACCTATCTACATAATGATATTCCGATATATAATATCAATGAATAGGAATACCAAACAGCAACTCAATCGTAGTTCCATCTGATTGACGGCACTTAATTACTATACTCTGCCGAGCCTCGTATTAATATATATGAATGTCTGCAGCTATATCTATACGTAATAAATGTTGGAGCATTTCGAGATCATTTTTCACTTAAAATCCCCAGAAAGTAATATACCTACAGCCGAAGCAGGAAAAGAACGAGGTGCAGGGGTTGGTGGTGTCGGTTGAAAATTGAAGAAGTTGGTAGATAAAAATAATTTATAGCCGTATGTACGTATACGTATATATACGTATATACTACATAAAAATGGTGCAAGTATATAAAAAGAAAAATTAAGAACAATACGAGAGAAAGAGAAAATATACATACAATATTAAACATGGGTGTTGCAATAAAAGTTTGGTTTTAAAACTGGTTTCAAGAAAAGTTTGGTTTTTGGTTCGGTGCGTATAATTCCGTTCGAAAAACTACACGGTGCGTGTATAAAAAATTTCGTGGATCTGTTATTGGCAAAACCGCATACGGATCTGCAAAACGATTATATATATATATATATATATATATGTAAGACTGCAGCATACCGTGGGTACATAGGACGCGATATGTATCAGATATAGGTACGTATGTACACGATACATAAAAAAGTAGCAGCATCCCGAGGTTGCATCCGTAAAAACATATAGCCTATATATCTCGGCCTAGAGCTGTGCAGGCTGGTCGACCTAACGGTAAAATTAAGATCGTCTAGACACTATATATAGAACTTTGAAGTTCAAACGTAGATAGTGTAGGGGATATCTACCTGTATATATGCATCAAGTTCGTGAGTTCCGAGTCGCCATTGATGTATGGGAATAGGTAGGATATAAATTATTACATATGGATAGAAGATATCCCGCCGCGTATACGAGGCGGAGTTTCCTCTGCGCATCGACGCAATACGTACGTTTCTCTTTTCGCTCTCATTTTTTCCATCCCCGCGAATCTTTGGGTGCTGAAATTTTCACGATCGAGGAATCTGGAACCCTATTTAATCGCGCCTGAATAGAGTCCGACCTTGAGACATGCGTATCAAAAAAAAACAAAACACAAAATATTTGAAAAGTAACGTAATAAGTCAAAATTATCGTAGCTCGTATGAGTTCCTTTCCATGGTGTAGGTGAATACGTGAATTATATATATATATATACGGGAAAAGATCTTAAAGCGGAAGTACCAACAGGGTTCCCGGTTATATGGCTGCATAAAGTTTGTGAGGATGTGTGCGGCACCTATATACCTATACACGTATATCATATCCGAGTCCACCACATCGGGGGGAGGGGTAGCCTCCGAGTAACCCGACAAGGAACGAACTTCTAGCTGTTTCACGAAAACACCCCCCGACGCAAGGGTTGGAGTGGGAATAGGGAGGGATTGAGGAGGGGAAATTGGAGGAGGAGAAATTGGAGGGGGGAGGGGGGGCCACGAAACGGTGAAAAAAACGAAGTAAAAAAAGTAAGATAGGAGGATAGGTGGATCTTCCCCTCCCTGCGCGGAGGATCGGCTAGCTACAGGGATTTCCAGGTGGTTGCCGCGAGTTGTGCGCATCGCCTAGATGTACGGGTATAATAATAATAATAATGGGAAATAATACAGGTAGGAGTATCTACGATCACCCGGTAGAAGAGCGACGCCAACACGCCGACGCTTCGACCGGTCAGAATTGAATCGAAAAGACCGAGAAACCTTTTTATCCGTCACCGTAGGAAGCGGTATGGTGGTGGTAAACGTGGCGGGCGAGTAGGGCGGAAATTTGAAGCCGAGAATCCGGAGTGGGGATCGTGGAATTGGTCAGCCAACGAGAACGTTCGATGGAAATACATCTCGGTGTGACCGAGCTCCTCATTGGTCGAACGCTGCATCCAAAATGGCGTCGATCTCTCGGCGCAGGCGTCGCGGGGCCCGGGTGTGGAAGACCGAGTGGTCCGCGAGCGATTCAACGTCGCGGCGGATCTCCGGCGCAGGTGCAGCCAGCCACTAGCTGAGGAGCTTCGTTGTTTGGCTCCAACGACAGAGCGTGGAAGCCAAGGGGAGGAAAATACGAATCTAGGGGTCAACGCGATTCTTCTGTCGAGCGAGTCACTGGAGTGGGGATGGAATATGTGTCGGGCGTCGCGCAACGCGGTTTTAAGAAGTAACCGTAGATGCGACGGACCGCAGACATCAGATGGACGTCCGCCACGTCGTGGCGAGTAACGTCTAGACGTTTCCAACGCTTTTACTCTTCTTCAACGAACCGACTTCCATCGCTACCGGTTAGCTGCGACGAGGAATCCTTTCTCCGTTTACCCGTACAGCGCAATACTTTTCTACATCCGCGGCAGCGCGGCCCTTCTTCTTCGCGGACGTTCCGAGCAATGTAGGGGGAGGGGATTTTAGCCGCGTGGATAACATTTTTTTCTTTTTTTTCTTCATTTCTTTTCCCTTTTTCTGGGTTTCGTCCTCCCACTCGATTCCTCTGGCGTCTTGTGCTTACCGCACATATGCCTACAGCGGTACACTTATTCGTTTACCCCAAGTTTTCCCGCGATCAGTTTTTCGCTGCAGTCGTAAAAATATCCATAGATTCGAATCGAACTATAACAATATTAAGTGTACAGCGCTGTACAGCTGCTGCAACGGCGCATGGGCCAGAATCCCGAGAGCGTTTGCGATCGATATTTTTTATTCCGCATAAAATATGTAATTCCTTCGAGATTTCAATTATGCACCGTCATGTCACGAGTCAAATTTTCAACGTTACGTATACGCAGCCGTACCGTAATTCGTTCTGGAAGAACTATTATTAGCACAATTAATCAAATGTATTTTATTTCTCGCTCGCGGTACCTATATGCCTCATGAATGCGCGTACAGTATACGTATGTATACCTGTGTGCCACAGCACGTAATAAATTCACGTTTGAATGTACAAAACCGAATTCAATTGGAGTTTTGGGAAAATTATATTTATATAATACAATCCGCGAACCGAATTCATATGTATAATGTATATATGCGATATCGAACTTAAACTTTGCATTCAGTCAACATGCGGGTACATATATTGGTCGTTATATACTTCGGTACATATATACAGCGTAATTACGCGTCGACGTTGATCATCGCTTGAAACCGGGTTGCGAGCGTCTGAATGTTCCGAAATATATTTTCATCGAATATGGCGGATAGGATACAGAATACAAAATACACACGTACGACTCACCGATGCCGCAGCGCCAAAAATTATAGAGTGTATAGCGCGATCAATGCCCCGATAAAAGTAAAGATAAAATAAAAATAAACAAGAAAGGAGAAAACCAATCATCGTATAGATTATATGCATGCATAGGAGCGAGAGGAGTATACCGAACTGCGCTGCTAGCTCCGCGTGTCTGCTATCTATTATACAAACGTACATAACTATTAATTATATACACATATATAGGAGTGTCTTCTATTTATATGTACCAACGCTCTATAAAAGTATAAAAGTATGAGATAAACGTATTGACGCTTTTTCACAAACACATTTTACAATATCACCATCTACCATATACCGTACCCGCGGACTGGATATATTGTATGCAGCATGTATGTAAAAATCACGAGAGCGCTGGATAGGTGTACTATATGCGGCGCACTTATAAATACGTAAGGTATAGTTTCGGGTCTGCATAGCGTTGTTTGAAATACCTGGTTTCTCAAAGTTAAGAATGTCCGTCACTATAAACTTCTGTCCCACCATTCCAACCCTTAGGACTATAGATACCACTGTAGGCTATTCCAGTTGGACGTTAGTCCGGACATGGTTTGCGGGCAGCTGGTGCGGCAGTCTTCTCCAGACCGATGGAATATATATATATACTAGATGTGTAAAGTGAATAGTTGTCTACACACACCTAGCTTTACAATGTATGTATGTATATATATATATACGTTGCATATACACGTATACGTACAAGACACGAGGTTGGTCGCGTCGCTTTTTGAAACGAGTAAAACTCGGTCACCGTGGTGCAGACGTACGTAACTACGTATACGTACTTCAATCCGCATGTCGAACACTCCCTCACCCTCTGACTTGCCCTTGCACATATATGTACCTAAACGAGTATGTATAAGTGCATACTCTGTTCGAATTCGAAAGGTATTGTACCGTATGGTATATATGGAATCAAAAAATCAAGTTATACGACATACACAGGGTGGCCACAAACAAGAAGAAGAGTAAATAGCTGTAAATTTCGTGATGAGAATCGAATGGAAAAAAAAAAAACAAAAAAAAAAGTTTCTCTCCGAAAACTATCAGTTTATAGAGTTGGGAAACCGACCAGTTTTTTGTTGTCGTCTTGCACCACCCCGTAGTACATATGGCTATTATATTGTATATACCTCATTCGAAGTTAAACGTATACGTATATATCCTGCGGTGCATCGGAGAGAGGAATATATACGCGGGCATTTATGAACGGGCATAATATGGATGGGGAGAGGAAGAGCAGGTCGGTTGTCGTGATTTTTGGTAATTTTCTGCTCCAACGATCTACGGAGTCGTTTGCCAGCCTACAGGCAGACATAGGACTCCCATCATGAACGTGATTATCGAAAATAACAACGGCAGCCACGAGACCGTCTGCCGGAAGCACCCTTTTCCCCCCCCCCTCCCCCCTTCTCAGGGTGGATAATAATTCCACCTGAAATGCCGCCGACCGCGTCAAAACGCTCCGCAGTAGCTATACGCGCTGTGGACCTACGCGAGTCCCCGAAGGTGTTCTATATAAGTATTGTGCGGCGCACGCGTACAATGCGTGTGTACACCTTGCGCTGTGTACACGTGAACTTAAAGTCGTGTATACAATGGGAAAAGGTTCTCAGAGGAGTAAGTCCTAGGAAAATTCACAAAGTCTCTATATTTACGACGAAGGGCAGCGTCTGGTCTGCGCGATGACATTTGAATTTTTTACTCTCGTTTCGATTGTTCCACATTGCTTCACATTGGAGTTTCACATCGCCGACTGTACGCGATTTTTAGAAATTTGAAGGCAGAAAAATAGTATCAAAATCACGAGACGATCGATGACGCTGCACAGGCGCTCGCCATCGAAAGCGAGTAAATACTGTTCTGTTCGACTACATGCGGCAAATTGTCGTCTTTTATAGAGCCAGGTTCACGGTATGCACACATATACAGCCCGCCAACATATGGGCGTGGGTGATAGACATGAATAAAGATTTTTGGAGAGCAATCAAAATCGTTGGACGATATTTGATAATGCTTTTGAAATTTAGTCACTTTTGCATCATCGAGGACAAATACTCGAGACAAATGCACATGATAAAACTAAAGAGCAAAAAAAAAGGGACCAAAAACTATCTACCGTGTATTATTATTAAGAATCACATTACAGCAGGAATATGACGCGTACCGAATCGCAATTTCGAAGCATTTGCATGGAAACGGGGGATCAAATCACATGAGAAACCTCTATAGAATAAATAATTAATCCACTCGAACGAATCGAAGCGTTTCATTTCGTTTAATGTATACAAATATACCGGATTACAATTACCAATTATCAAAATTACCAACAGGTTAATTAACAAGTATAAAGAAGAGTAATCCGCAATCAATTACCAGAGCATAGGGTTTCGTCTGCACGCCAATATTTCCCGCTTTTCAAGCTTGTTAGTTTTTTAGAAAAATATTTTTCACAAACCAAGGAATGAAATATATCGAAAAGTGAATAGGATCACCATGCCCCCGTACACCTATGTTATCATAAATACAGAGACTTTTCCCTATAGCATATAAATTCGAAACGGAGGTGTTGTAAATTGTGAACTCTATAAGATATACCTGGAGGCGCGATCGTTCCTCCGCAGGTAACTAACGTTGCAACGGAGTTATTAGATTGGGCCGCGCGTTGCGCCTTGCCTCCCGTCGACCGATGGGGCAGCTGATGACGTAACGGTCAGTGACCGATGCCTCCACTTCCCCCTAACCTCCCCCCCGACGCTCATCCCATCCTCGCATACGCACGATATCACATACAGGTATACATACACATAATATATCGTGTGCCGCACACAAACTCATTCCGATTAGGTATGGTTGAGTTAGGTGTAGGAGTGCTTCACACTGATCTATGCTTCTACCGATGTTCAAATATGTACCTGGAATTAATTATTTGAAAAAAACAAAACAAAATTTATTTTCGTTTCATTACGTTACACGCTTTCGTTATAACGTTCGTTATTATTATTATCATCAGTTTTATTATTGTTACCGTCGTTATACTCTGCATATGAGAGCGATATGCAAATACGTACGTACCTTATACATATATGTGGGGTTGAAAATTTATTTTCGAATGACATATTATATACATAACGGGGGTAGATCGAGGCGCCTGGCTTTTGATTCAACAATATTGTACCTCCACTCATCAGAGTTCAAATTTCGAAAAATTAAAATTTCGAATTAGGAGTCCGCTATCTGACTTTAAGTGCTACAGGGAATTTCGTCTGGTGTACTCGAACTTTTGGCCGGCGGATAGTGGATATAACGTCCGTCACGTGGTATCCGAACAATATTTTCTTATATACCTACTCCCACGAATTGCGTTGACCTCAGTCAGCGAGTCTTACTCCGCGCGAATGTCAATGGGGTCTGCAGTGTAAGATGTAAATGAAAAGTATAAAGAGAGTGGAGAAATGAAAAGCAGCAGAATAAAGAATTAGGAAGAAAAACAATGTGGATTACTTTCTTTTGCAGCCCCGCGGTATCGATCCGCGAGTAGGTATGATGCCTGAAGGTATCTACATGTATTCGCGGTATTTACTCCAATCTATCTTTCTACAGGGTAGGAAAATACATTATGCTGCAGCAGGTGTGAATATAAATGGCTGATATGCATACGTATATCTTTAAAGCGTAATTGCGAGCCTCGCGTTTCTATTTTAGAATAAAAGAAGCTTTACTATTTCGTGATTTCCTCCGTACATCCATATGGCGCTCGGACATTCAGATGTGCAGAATGCAGCTATACCTATAAACCGAACAGCCCGTGTATAGGGCATTCCACGTCAGACGGGTCACTTTTTGTTAAATATTTTTTAAGCCTTATGAAACTTTTTCGATGTCTTAATTTTTCACTTTTTTGATCAATCAATTAGCGATAACTCGATCAATTTTGTAGATAGATCAATTTAACTTGTGGATTCGAATTCCTAGATCAAGATACATAAGAATAGCCTATAAAGCCGAGTAAACAAAATGTTGATTATCGATTTTTGGGCAAATTTTTTTTATTTTTAAAAATCGTTCGTATGGAACTTTTCTTACGTATTTTGACCCCAGGAATCTGAATCTGAAAGAAAAATTGATCTATCTCTAAAATTGACCGAGTTATCGCCAATTTTTCGATTTTTCGGGTCAAAAATAAAAAGTTGATTTTTTAGTCTATATCAATGTAATTTGAGCTCAGGAATCCGAATCCGTAAGAAAAATTGATCTATCTTGAAAAATGATCGAGTTATTCCCATTTTTTCGCATTTTTTGGCATAAATTTGAGGATATCTCGAAAGGAAAAAATCGTAGCTCAATTTGGACAACGGATTCGTGTTCCTGAGGTCAAAATACATAAGAAAAGTGCCATACGATCAATTTTAAAAAATAAAAATTTTTGGTCAAAATTTGAAAAAATCGTAAGGGGTACCCCTTGGAAAAATCTCAAATTTTGACCAAAAATTTTTATTTTTTAAAATTGATCGTATGGCACTTTTCTTATGTATTTTGACCTCAGGAACACGAATCCGTCGTCCAAATTGAGCTACGATTTTTTCCCCTCGAGATATCTCCATTTTTATGCCAAAAAACGCGAAAAATTGGCGATAACTCGATCATTTTTATAGATAGATCATTTTTTCTCTTAGATTCGGCTTCCTGAGCTCAAATAGCATTAATATAGACTGAAAAATCAATTTTTTATTTTTGACCCCAAAAAGCTGAAAATTGACGATAACTCGGTCAATTTCAGAGATAGATCAATTTTTCTTCCAGATTCAGATTCCTGAGGTCAAAATACATAAGAAAATTGTATTAAACTTAATTATAAAAGTTGTTTATTTTTTGCTCAAAAATCGATTTTTTCCTTTGGCTTTTTAAGGGTAATCTCACGTATAACCAGCTCAGAAATCCAAATCTGAAAGCCAAAATAATCTACTTATGCAATCGATCTTTTGGATTTTTTCGATTTGCGGGCCAAAAATGGAGTATCTTTAAAATCGAAGCACTTCTCTGACGTAATTTGACCCCAGGAACACGAATCCGTTGAGTAAATTGAGCTATGAATTTTTTTGCAGCGAGATATCCCACTGATTTATCGATACATATGTACGTGATATGAAGATTCCTCTGGATGTTCATGTTCCGTATTACGTTTCGTCGTCATGAAATTAATCGCATTTTACATGGGCTACAACCGAGGATGGTGTAACTATATCGTCGTTCAAGAGAGTAGGTGAACGAACGGCGGTTCAAAATTTTCTGCGACTTTAGATACGCAATTCGTATTAGAGAGTGCGCGGTGTACTAGGTAATGAGTCGAGCAGATAGATAGTCGGGTAGAAGCAGCGGTAGCTTTACTCAAATCCTAACAGATCCCACGGGGAGAAAACGCGTGGAAATAATTAATCAACTACACTACACCGCGTACAGTCGTACCTATGTACTGTATTGAGCATACTTAATGGACGTGTAATACGGAATAATATCAAATATGCTTGATGTGCATATTCTGAAGGATTTACAATAATACGAACATCGAACCCGCACGGAGATGACGTTATATATGTACGTACTTTACAACAAAAGACCGTTAAAACTTGAATATTTATATTCCAGCCATATTAACTACAAAGCTGACTAATTTTTTTACGCAACTCTCGTACGATCGAACGTGATTCATCGACGATAATCGAATCAGCCTAGGATGTCCAGAGAGAATAATTAAATAACAAAAAGAGATTCTAACAGCACTGCACATCATGCGCGTGAACTTGCAGAGCGCGACGGTCGATTTTTTACCACGCGACGCTAGGAAAATTAATTAATCACAGTTGGGAACTTCAGGGAATTTTTTGACCCGTAGCTGCCTTTCGTGAAACTTTAAGGTGCGGATGCCCATATTAGGGTCCCCATAATAAATTTGTATTCGACGTACATACAGTATACGCGAGAGAACGTTATTAATGAAAAATTTGAAGAGGCAAATTAACGAGGGTGGAATTTCTATGGAAGGTAGTATAAAAATATAGGTATACGTATGAAAACGGAACGGAATACCTTCTACTTTAATCTTTTCTGCTTCTCTCGCGGATGAATTCTGAACAACAACTGAGGGTCACTCGGAGGGAGCGGGCGCGTGAAACGTGAAACGATTCCAGAAGATTGAAGAATGAATTTCATTTCATTTAGTTTCATTTTATTTCATTACAAAACCCTCTTCCTTTCTTTCCCTTTCTTACGAATGTACGTACGTATACGTACGTGTATTGGTGCGAACCTACAGGTACATCAAATGTGCTCCATCCTCCGACTCACTCTCTCCCTTTATCTCGAATATCATTTTTGTACGTATCTCGCGATCTCACCGCCGGACGTCGCGACGCAATAATAGCGTCATCAAACCTCTCGAACGAGAGATACGAGGAGTTGGAAAAAAAAATATTCTACCTCTCGGGCTCCGCGGATATCAAAAGAAAAACCGTGACGAGATTTTGCATAGATCCCATACGCGTACCGTATGCAGTATACATATACATACGTATCCTATGTAAAATATAATAAGGTATCGGTTATGACCTTATCGCGGTAAAAGACGCGGCATGTTCGCTTTATCATCCTGCTGATATTGAGTAACGAACGTACGTACGCCGAGCGAGGCGTATAAATGGGTGAATGAAAAAAAAATATGTAATATCGCAGGGTAATTGAATACGTACAAGTACGGTCCTTCGACGAGCGCTTCGTATCACGGACAAAAAAATGAAAATAAAAACTTACACATCTTTATTAAAAAATATCATTTTTGATAAATAAATGAATGAAAGATATGCCTCGGTGCATCATTTGAAGTTACGATGGAAAGTAATCTTTTGAAGTATATGAAATATAAATGGTCCTCGGTATATCCGCGCATAGACGCGAGTTCAAAGAGACTAGAAAAAAATAGTAGATCTACTAAATAAGGTAATTTCAACGCATGCATTAGTACGTAGGATCGACCGCACACGACGCACCGTTGGGCTAGAAAACCAGCAGCTACTTTGATGTCGTATACACTTGTACGTGATGTACAGGGATACATATTGCAAGTACAGGGATACACATAGAACTATTTGTTCGTACATGTAATCTGTGAACAATTATTGGAAATGTGCGAACACTGGTACCTTTTACACCGAAAAAGTCGTCATGTCCTTGAAGTTTTCTCGACACAATTACCATTTGAAAGCTTCGACAGCTAAAATTTTTCTTCTTTTTTTTCCTTCCCTACATACAGGTATACCTATTACGCGGAGACTGCTGACGTCTCAGAATCCAAATCGTTCGAAATTCGAGCGTAAACGTATGACTGACTTCCAGAATGACCGCGTATTCGGGTCAGCGAGAATAGAGAGAAAAAAATTTCAGTATTTTCCGCAGCATTTTGTGCATAAAATCGGCAAAATCGAAAAAAATTTCACCGAAATTGGAACTAGCTCTACATCGTATGAACAAATGCAAATTTGCCGCGCCCCCATGCCCGTGAGAATTTTTAAGGCAAATAAAAGAAAACAAAATTAAAAATAGAAAAAAGAAAAAATAGCGAAATTGGACAACCTTGACGGCATGAAGGATAAAAAAAATTTACGGTACGAATATGACAATGGATGTTATGTGTGTGACATGTGCACAAACACTCGGACGAACAATCTCTGATAAAAAGTATACGGGGCCTACATTAGGTGTGTTAAAAAAAAAAAAAAAAAAAGGAAAAAAGAGAAAAGAAAAAGGCGACCTTCGAGTGATCTTGTTATAAACGTCTACTAAATAAAAATAACAATGGCACATCAAGATTTCTTCCACGTTGTGAAATCACGAAACTTTCATCCGAAAATTTTTTTGTATCGAAAATGTTTCATTCTCAAGTTATTTGCGTGTGCCGACTAAAATACCTTGCCCCGAAGCTGTAGATTCGACCGAGCAGAACGCGGAAACTCGATTTTACTGCTTCGCATTCGAGAAAATTTCGTTAGTCTTCAGCTAATCCTGATAAAAACGAGGTTGACTTTTTTATTTTAGCTCGCTTTTTCGGTCTTCCGCAATCAACCTGCGTACGTACAGCATTACGGCCGTTCCAATGAAAATAACGACACCTATATCATCCTAGTAACGATTAATGTAACATCGGTAATGAGAAGCGAAGAATAAAGAATACAGATGTCCCGTCTGCCATGCAGGATGTCACGAAATTCTTGAATACCAGGGACGAAAATAGCGCGGTGCAACACGTGAAACTAGATTATGAGACGAGAGAAGAATTCACACAAAGTAGAGATACTCGAATTTTCAGATATCGGACGATACTCGACGTCGAGAAGGTTCGATCGAAGTTTTATTTCCGTTTGAATGATCGCGAATATTTCAAGTGTATGTGCAATGAACGAAAAATTTGAATCGCGTGGCTTCCTTGGACGCAACGATAAATAAAAACGCCACGAATGCGACGACGAGAGAAAAGACGACAATAATATGGATATATAGCAACCCCTTTACACATATGTACAGAACACACACGCAGTTATATACGAGTATATTCGTACACAAATATATATGTATATATATGTAGACGGTAAGTAAGTCTACGCATGCAACGTGATTGAACTTCGCGGTCAGCTGTTGAACACGTGCGTCTGTAGTTCGTATACTTCGCTACCCGTCGCGGCGCCGCGCGACACGTAATCAGTCGGTTCGGTGTTGCCGCTTTTTCAAAGTTCCCAAGGAGGAGGGGAGGGCCGAGGAGCAGAGGAAGGAGAGGTACGGCAACAGCGCGCAAAGATTAGAGCGAGATATAAAACGACGAAGGATAAATCGAGGCGGTCTCGCACATCGCGTCGGTCGATTCGCGCTAACTCTCCCAAATTCCCCAATTCGTTGACAAAGTTCCATCGAAATTTCATGGAGATAATATGGAAGATGAGCGGTGAAAATAACATTGAAAACGTAATGAAAATCGAACAAGAATTGTACGATAATTGGAAAAAAATTGATTAACGAGTAATTTTCTATGTTTTTTCTTATTCAATGAAAAAATGATAGTCGTATTAATACCACGCCAGATCATATGGCTCCGAGCTACGCCCGTTTATTTCTTGAAATGATCTCACCCAATAATGCATTCAATAGTGAATCAACCTTGTTTCGTATATAAACGTATATATGTAAAAACTCGAGAGCTAGAGAGGGGGGAGAGGAGGAAAGGAGGATAGGGGAGGGGGATTATAGTTCAAAGTTGGAATAGTGAGAAAATGTTGAAAGTAATAAAGAAAATGTAATATGGTAATGAAGAAACTTATGATTAGGTGCGGTAGTGGAGGAAATATTCAAATGAGAGATAATAATATAAAATCGAAAGAAAATACGCATACGAAGAAACTTCGTACACCAACGTCGAAAATATGCCCGAGTTCAACGGCGACTGCAACGCGACGCCGTATGTACCGCTGTATCAAAGGAAGAGGCATTACGAGAGCGCGATATCGGCTTGATGCGCAGGTTATTCGACGATTCACGAGGCGATTTCTTGTACGAAATCGTCGGACGCAGCTCTCGTACTTACTCAAAGAAGGAGTTAAAGCTTCCTCGGAATCCGCTAGCCAGCGGCCTCGAGGCTTAGCCTTAGCTCACCGCTATCTGGAATCTAACCAAGTCGCACTCGTCGTCGTCGTCGTCGTCGTCGTCGTTAGGCACCCACATTACACAGCGGTCTACGCTTCCCTTCTTTTCACCGACATGTTCGCGGCTATATGCGCCTCGTAGTTCTACGAATAGACAATTTAAATCCCAGTCCTCGAACTACCGCCTCGCCACGTATATCGCCTAGGTGGATCACCTGCAGCGGCACCGACCCTAAGAAGGCCGATTCTTCACCATCCAAAAATTTACAAATCGTTCAATTTCAATTCCCCCCCCCCCCCTCATATTTCTCGAGAGAAGCTTAATTTCGCCGACAACGACTGGACAGTCTTTTTCCTTTTTCGTAAAAAAAATGTACCGCACAATAGCGTCAAAGTGACGTAAGCGGAACTACGATTTATAAATTATTGTGCTAACTAACGATAAAATACGAATTTCATATATAAAATATCCAACATTATATAGGTATAATTAAGAAGGCCCGATGACGTAACGCGCGTAGTTCTGTAGACCTTATATATCACGTAGATACAAATCTCTAGTAATATTCCTGCACGGTTTCTTTCTACATGAAAATATGTAACCGAACGGTGAGGTGAATGTTTCGAGTTATACGTGTATATAAAGTTCTTGAACAGATTGGCAACCTTCACCGTCTCAATTTGGTGCATATCTAGAAGGACCAGAGCTCGAAAATTTCGACCATTGCATACGACGTATATACAGAGGTATAGGTCGCGCGATTAAATGGATCGTAAAATCGTGGAATCGATTCGAATATGGCGTAGCCTAATTTTTCACAAACAATGTGAGTCACGCAGGATGCAGTATATGGTTATACCGTAAGCGAAACACTTTACCTATTTAATGCTCGTCGAATTCGACCGACAAAAAAATTAACCCCTGTTGGTACCGAGCCAATCGGTATTATGTGTATTATTTACGCATACATGCACACGTACGCATTGCGTGTACACGAGTAGAAATTGGAGGACGATTGGAAGACTGACTCCATTCGTCATTTTGTTACACGTCGACTGCCGAGAAAATCACCTCCTCAGGTCATTTCTCACAATTATATCAAAGTCAGGTTTTTCTTCCGAACGTCATTTCGAACCGATTCGGATAAACTCACGTATCGTGGTACCGAACGATCCGAGCACCCTGTAGATTCACGCATCAACCGCAGTAGTACATCGAAACCATTACGCGCATATTTCTATGCATTAATAGTCAAGACAACAGATATTACGCTTCTGTCGCAATGAACGATAACGATATTATTATGTAGAAAATATGTACGTACGTTACACTCGTCAGTGCAACGATTATAGAGATCATTACGGTCAACGAGACGCCTCGTCTCTCTTCTCTCATCTCTCATCTCTTTGTATTTGATTTATAATTTTCCCATCCCTGCGACGCGCGTAATCATCGCAAAAGTAACGTCATACGAAGCGTTACCAGCGGGCATATATCGTCCTACAATTGCGGCATTATTCCACTTTTCTTTTACTCTCTAGAAAATATTTCAAATTACCGAGGCTACGGTACTTTCGGTAAAGGTATACTCTCGCTTGTTATGTGCATAAGTATATTTAAATATAGCCCACGGAGTCGTGAAGAGCGTTTAAAGTTTTTAACTGATATGCAGTTTTTATCTGCAAGAAAAATATTGTTCCCAGATAACGTTGAGCCAAGTTCTATACGTGTATCTCCTTTTTTTTTTACTCCAATATGACAACGTATAGACATACCTACACAGATTGTCATCGTTGAAGAAAATTATGCGTCACTCACAAAAACGATTCGAATAAAAAGGTAATTACCATTTATAAGAATTATAAGATTAGATTACGAGCAAACAACAAGAATCACCTGACGATATTGATTATGTTCGCCTAAGAGAATTCAATCAACGAATCGTATCTACTGTGTACGAGGCAACCGGAGATAAAAATAAACAAACGAAATTAGGATAAGATTAATGGACAAGGGAGTTGTAATTTCCTAATCATACTAAATTCCTACATACATATATGCGATTACTCACGGAGATTTCAATGCGTGTGAAATGAAATAAAAAAATCCCGGTGTTCCGCGTCATCATTTTCTATCTTTGTTTCAACCTGATCCATCGAAAAATTCATCCACATAACAATATGGCGTCGTCGGCTCGAGGTTTTCTTTAGATTTTCGAAATCCAATTTTTAAAACAAAAAATCAATAAATAAAATTAACTCGCCGAAGGGTTCCGCGATGCACACAGTAGAGTCGCTGAACCTGATTTTTTTTTTTTTCATCTCCCAAATACTCAACCCCTACAAACTTAGACATTTCCGAAGACATTTTTTTCGAGCCACGGGTATTTCGGTGGGACGAATGTGGCCAGTCGACGGGATTAAAATAAATGGAAGAAGAAAAGAAACTCACCTGTGGAGTTGTACGGGCGTGGATCTGGGCGGAGGATGTTGATTGTGCTGCGTCTGAGGCTGAACCCTTGGCGGGGTGGCCGTGGTAACGAGAGGGTGTCCATGAGCTCCGTGGGGATGATGATGATGGTGGAGATCACCCCCGACCGGACCACCGACGCCGAGTCCACCCACGACCTGGACTTGTTTGCCTACCGCCTCCATCACATCCAACGCATTATGCACTGCAACAAACGTATATCTTCGAATACACATGCGGGTAAGCAACGAACGTCGATCATTTTCACCAATAAATAATATCTACACCCCCTAACCCTCTCTCGTTCGTTGGATCGGTCGGTAATCTCTAGTAATTCATGTTGGCGTTTTTTTGCTCGTCCTTTTTTTACGTACGCGATCACCAATCGAAGGATGAAATTAGGGAGATTGAGTAAATAAATAAGTTACGTGAAAAAAAGAGAAGCTTTTGATGTAGAGGGAACTTACGCGATAGCGTAAGTAAGGCATCTAGTTAGCGTATGAGAGGAATGGCAGGAGTTAATTAGGTTCTAATTACGCGTTTTCATTAGCCTACCTATCGATGTACAGCAAATTCACCATATAAGGCTGTATCGGGGAACGCATAATAGCAATAAATATCAGAAGGTTGTTCATCGATCGAATTATACATAGACCGGTGTAGCAGAAACTTGAGGGCAGTAACCCGTTGTAAAACGTGTGTCGCGAAAGGCGCGTTACTTTGCTACGTGCACTAGAGCGGTAGCAAAAAAAAAAAAAAAATTTCGCGAACTTACGATCCCTGCAGTTTTTTGAACGAACGAACTTACGGATCGTCGACAAGCTATAACGCGGTAAAGAATCACGCACGTGTAACTGGAACATAAAATTGTAATTGCGTATGCACGGATTACAAAAAATGATGAAAATAATCTCAACAAACGTCGAAATATTGATAAATCCGCGGTGCACGTTCGCGGGATTTCGGCCCTAGAAATGGTGAAATCTAAACTTTATTCAGCTAGGAGAATTAACCGAGCACCGTATGTATACGGGGAGTTCCGTTGGTCGGGTATCGCTATACCTATATCTGCAGCTATACTTATAGGAGATCCCAGTATCGACCCACCCCCGGCAAAGCTGAGGGGAAATGCGGGCCGGGATATAGCTGAGCCCAAGGGGAGTGAGAGTGAAGGGGCTGAGTGAGTCTAGGGGATGGTGAGCCTGCAGGATCCAGACCGACCGACCGACCGGGTTGAATTTTACCATAGGCAGCACCTCATACGCCGATTGTGCCTGCTGGGAATTCGCTAATACGTTTTCGGTTTCAAAATTTTCGTTGTTTCCTTCATTTTTTGTTCCTTCATTTTCATCCTACCATGTATTGGAATTTTCAAAGTTTCTATTTTTTCGGTTTTTTTTATTTCTAGTGTCGGATGTTTACTCGTACCAAATTTTTATACATGTAACATGTGTTTCTAGACGTATACCTGTGTGCAAGGTATATATGCTAAAATTCATGTATAAGGTATTTTTACTGTGTATTTATATTTATTTATACATGTATACGCTCATGACGTGATATCTGATTTCCTGTTCGAGTAATAGTTTTACGTATACCGATAAGATAAGACAAGGTTTAAATATATATGCAGAGATTCGTATGTATGTATAAATATATATTACACGTATACACATAACTGTACATTGAACGCGATATTGCACATGGTAATATACATATATATTAGATACCTATCTATACGAGCGCACAATTAAGAGCTCCTTCATATATGAAAACGCATGTAATTTACATACCGGCTTCCATAAGTAAGGCAATTAACTGCAAAACAAAATTTTGCCCACAGGCAACGCGGCGATCCATGTACCCTATAGCTATATGCAATATAATTGCAATGTCGTATCTAGGGGACAAAATTTATCTAATAAACATGTACATAAATGCGACTCTTAGTTAGTTGTCCAGGACGTCTGTACGCGGTTTGTCCACTCAATTAACGACGGGATAAAAAAATTAGGAGAAAAAAAAAATTATCCGAACAAAAAAAAAAAAATTTACCGTCCTGATTCTCAATCTGGCGCGCGCTGATCCGCAGACATGTACTATCTCTGTAGATATGTATAATGTACATACGATGTATCTACACTGAATTAAAAATGTCAACCAAAAATTCGTCATTTCAAATTTTGTATACGATGTATATAAGATGTTTACTCAACACATACGTATACTCATCTGTGTATACCAATATAGAAAGGCACATATGTATAACTGATACGGATAAGCTGTGCACAGCGGAGAGATAGGAGCCGCCGCTCGTTAAATTTCAGATACGTTATGCGACCCGCAGGTAGGGACAGCCGATACAAATATATATGTATAATACCTATATGTACATACACGTGTACGTATATGCGTGAATAGTTACACAGATTGGTTATACACATCGACTCGGTTATTTTAGACTTTCGGACGAACGAGGATATGGACCGAATCCGGAGGTTTAGAGACACGCATCGAATGTAGCTAACGTAGAAATCTCGGCGAAATGTGGACGCCTTTTGTTCATATACGAACCAAGAAATATAGAGCACCGGTCAAAATCAGATTGTACAATCATTTGCGATGATTTCGCGTGCATTAACGATTGATGAAATGAAAGATAAGAACCGTAAGAATATTTATAAGGTAAGGTAACTATCTCAAGAGCACGAAGCGAATAAATTCGTCATTACGAATCGCGAGACATGCGATGTTCTCTTTACATAAAGAGGACACGAAACGTAAGATGCGTGTAGATGTACTAACGTAAAGAATAGGTTTTTTTCTTTTCATCTTCAAAACGCGATCACGGTACAGAGCACCGACCTTGAAAAAGTGAATTTCTAATTAAGAAAAATCTGAAGACGATGTAGATATTATACGTCTGATCTGAGATCGAGCGCCGCTAAATTAAGGGGACGAGGGGAGGGGAACTCTAATAAACTCACCAATGACGGCAGTGGCGATTGCAGGGAGGAACTTGAAGAATCCGCAGCAGCTATAGCGCTAACACGAGTATAGTTGAATAATTTCGTTATTAACTTCACTGATGGCAGTCTCGATTATATAGAAGAAGAATATTATAGATATATCCGAACGCGCGACTCGAATTTATTTTTAATTTTCATTCGTTTGATTTACAGAAATATTCTCATCCCAATTTAATTATTCTCCTTGCAATTGTATTCTTTGATAATTTTTATATTCTATATATTTTTCTATCTCTGATTTTCCTGCGTTAAAACTTATACGCAACACCTAATAACCCAAATTTGAACATTCGGATTGCGTAAGATATTAATTGTAAGTTGAGTAGGATAAGGTACTTATACAAGAGGAGCAGGCTCATCACTACATACCGAGACACGAGTGTTAAATAGCTGCATAGAAAGGTGTGTGTATGTATGTGTGTGTTCTATATATATATATATATAATGTAAATGCAGTATGAATTTATATACGTACACATATACTTTTAGACGTGTATCACTGTTAACATTTATATACTCTCGTCCAATGATCATCCAGTTATTCTCCTTCTCGTCCTTCTCTTCTTTATTCTTTTTCCACTTTTTTTTTTTATTTTATTTTTATTTTTCGTTTCTATCTTCTTATCACTTATATTCCGTTTATTAACTTTTCACGTATAATGAACTCGCGCACTAATATGTAACAATAAACTGATAATGGTGGTGGTGGCGATGATGATGATGATAATAATAATTATGTCGCATTCACTTTACAATTTTTGCACGTTTTTATTTTGTAAATTTTTGTAGAATTTTGTAAATCTTTATTTTCGATATAATTTTACAAAACGCGCGCGCGAACGTTAACTTGGTTTAAAGAATAAAAAATAATAATCGTAGTAATAGTGATAATAATAATAATAATGATAATAATGATAATAGTGATAATAATAAAAGTTAAAAAATAATAGCAGTAGCAATGACACCGATATAAATAATCGCAACAACAATAATATTTGCGATAATAATCGAACGTTAGAAATTGACGAGGAATATATCGGGCGCGTCTCTATCACCGATTGGGCGGCGCGCGGTCCGCCCTTCCCTGCCTCGCGTCTTCCAATTTTTTCAACCGTCGCGAAAAAATCCGCATATCTTTCTTTTTTAATAATTTTATTATTCTCCTTGCGCCATAACGTTGCAACTCACGCTGCATCGCCTAGACGAAATACTATCACAATCGTTATTAAACATCACACGGCACAATGTATAAGTTATTATTATTTTATCACACGCACTTTTGTAAGATACACACGTTTCGTTGGATTTTTTCAACGAAGTCATAACGGTGTTGAAAGATATCGGTGAATTATTATCGTTATTATTATATTCACTCCACTCCGATCGAAGCATTTACTTTATACGTACGTACGACACTCCTCAGTTCCCATGTGAGAAATCGTTCGTCTGCAGATGTTACCATTAGAACCGATATCTCGAACCCGAAAATTTTATTTATATATTCGTTAGACGTGGATATTTGATTTTCGTTACGTTCCTCTTTACTCGGCTTAGCCTCGCGATCCGTAAAGATCAACTTGAGTTTGCTCGGATTCGGTTCGATCGTGTTAGGTAGGGTTAGCTAGATATCCTTCCATGCGGGCTGGGCTCGCTTTTTTTCATAAAGAAATTCTGTTTCTTTGCGGATCTCTTTCTTTCGGGGCTCTTTTTCCTGCTGCGTTTGCAACACCTGTAATCAAACCGAGGTAGAAATATAAAAATTTTCATCGATACAAAAGCACAACGGGATGTAGATACAACATGCTATACATATCGTATTACGTAAAAATAAGGAAAAAAATACTATAGTCTTTTCACGATACACGGCGAAACCTGACGATACCGAATCTATCGTTGAAAGAGAGAGAAGAGCGCAGAACGAAATAAAATAAAATTAGGTGTGAAAAAAGGGGAAAAAAGGAGAACGCAAAAAAAAAAAAGAAAAAGAAATTCCTTTTATTATGCGCTTCTGCACAATGCTTGGATTTTAAACTCTCTACAGACTGCTGCTGCACCATCATCGCTGTGCGGAGCAATGGCGAGTAATGCCATTAATGCTATTCTGAGAACGGTTCCCCTTTCCACGAAAATTTACCAACGCCAGGTATACGTGCGGCAGGTATACGCACATACCTTCTGCTCATATACCCACGTGTATAGGTACCTAAAACCAACATCTCTAATAAACATTTTCGTAAAACTCTACACAGGTAGGTAGGTGGGTAGGTAGGTGCGTAACCTACGAAGTGAAATTATCATTTTACTCGCATATACCTGTGCGAGTTATGTTAAAACCTCCCGTCCTATCAGAATTTCTGCAAAATCATCTACGCATCGTGCAGAAATGGGAAGGAAAAAGAAGAAAAAGGTTGTAAGGCTATAAAAGGCGTGAAAGATTAGATAGATCAATTATTAAATTGTGCACGTGGTCAGATACCGCGAAGTTCCCGCATAAGTATGTAATCTTGTTGTACGTACACCGTCTGGTTGGCATTACTAATAACGTCGTATGTACGAGTAACACATTCGTATTTCATCTCCGTATAATAAGAAGGAAGACGAACTGCGGCGTTATCAGTTATCGAACGTATTTATACAGTATTTTAATGTTAGGTAACGCCTATTATATATATATATATATATATGTATTGTATATAAGAACAGAAATAACTCATCAGCGCCGAGTATATATTGCATATTATTCCGCTCTGTCTAATAAGTAACAACGCGTCGTATACGCATTAATATTTTTTTCCTCGTCTTTTCCTTTCCTTTTATATTGCACATTTTTAACGAATATAATAATGGTGTATGAATTGCTCATTCGGATCGTACAAGTACGAGTATATCGCACGATTCGTATATAGGTGTATACCGGAGAGGTTAAAGTTATCCGGAAAACGCTACTCATTGTAACGTTCTCGCATGTGTCTCGCTCACGAGTTACGATTATTCGTGCGTTGGTATTCGAGAGATATAGGTGTATAAACATAATTCGAATAACGTTAGTATCGCGTGATACGAATGTGCATACCTGGTAGTCCAGATGATCCACGCACGTATGTATCTACCTACCTACACACATCTAGATTTATATAATTCGGATACGAACGTCTTTTTCAATATACGCGGACGAAAAAAAAAAATATGTGCGGGGTACGAAACGCGTACGTATAACGGCTACGTTTTTTTTTTTTTATAATACAACAAATATTCGACCCAACTTTGAACTCTATGGGAGCACAAGGGCGGCCGAAATCCACGCGACCCACGTGGTAGGCAGTCATTGAGATGGTACGTCTATCTCTCTCTCAAAAAAAAAAAGAAAAAAAGAAAAAAGCGAGAGGAAAGAAAAAAAAAAGTGAATATACGTGCCTCGTGCGGCTTACGTACATATCTTGTACCCACTCTCGTATCATGTGTATCATCATACGAGTGGATACATACAAGTATAGCAACGGAAAGGAGGCTGAGGGGGAGCGAATCGATATCAGCCCTCGAAATGGATTGAATTTGAGGTCTGGGGATCCGAATGATTTTAATACGATCAAAGTTTTGGTACTGGCGGAGAAAAATTTTCTATATATATTATATATGATTGATTCCGTATACGTGAATGTGCGCGTATCAAATGTGTGTATTGAACGACACTTTTCTGTGGAAATATGATTACCCGCAGCCTGTATACGTGTGCTATTCGTAGATGTATATTCGTATAATTACGTAATGTAATTTAATGTAAGGAGATAAAATTATTGTCACCGCGCCGAGATGCTGCTGTCGTAAGAGAGAGAGGAGTCAACGAATCGTAGAATTGGTTGGTTGATTGTGGAGGTGCTGGAGCCATACTTTTACGAACTCAACGCGAATTTATAGAAAGTTACGAGCACCACGTTATAGATACGAATATTTTTATTTTAATGACATTTTCAATCACGAGGTTTTTCAATTGCGATGAGGAAATTAGAGATGTGAGGAAAAAAAAATTGGGAAAACTCCGATCTTTTTATCAAACTACGAATTATTTTTATCACGAATCGATAAAATGGGGATGAGAGAGGAGTCGAAATTTGTCTATTTTTCAAAATTCGACACGAGTTTCGGACTACCGTTTTAAAATACGTCCACGTACGGACTTGCGGCGAACTCCGATTTTTGCCAGAAATACGCACTACCCCGTTCCCTCCCTTCCTATCTTTCTCTCTTTCGGTTCTTGGGGAAAGAACTGGAAATTCCAGACTGGGTGGGTACGCGATCGAACTAATAAACCATCCGACACCAACCTTCGATTGCAATTAATGAGATTCGAGGAAACGCCTGGAGCGAAAAAAAATTCGAGTTGTACATTTTCATTTCATTCGATTTTCACGAATACGTATATAGTGTGTATACTACACACCGATGATGAATTACGAACGAAACGGTTAATTGATTTTTTTTTCTTCCATCGAACACGTCACGTTCTACTCCTAAACCAATAGCACAGAAAAAAACGAAACCACACCGAAACCTCCATAATTCTGAAAGCAATACTCGGTTCCTAATTACGCTACTTCTTAGGAGAGAAAAAAAAAAGATTTGAGGTAATAAGAGGGTTGTAGAGAAGAAAAGAATGAAGGCGAAAGAGAACATAAGCCGAAAAACGACGTAACATTTCACAATTTCTTCAATTTAGAACGTACAAAGCGCACGAACGAACAAAAAGGGTTTCTGGGCGTGGGTTTTAGGGGGGCCGGAGAAAATGATGAGAGCATGACAGTTCGAGTTGAAACAATACAATGTATTTTTCTTTATCGTCTATTTAACCCTTTCGGGAATTCACTAAATTTGCGGATTATTTCACAGGTCATCGTATATCAATTTACGAACGATGAATATCACGATTGTTGAATGTCATTCAATCTGATGATTCGTAATTCGGTGACTCGAGAGTAAAAAAAATTCACGAAATTTGCGAGCTTTTAGATTCGAACGATGGTTACGCTCGGTATGATTTTTAGTTTATTCATTTTATTCAAAATTTTGTAGGTTTTTCGCACTATTTACTTCTCTTTAAAATTATTTTACGATCGGGTAGTGAAGAAATTGACCACGTCTGCATCAATCGTTCGTCATATTCGTTTCCTATCACTCACCTAAACACTACGAAATATTGGCATTTCACGAGATTAATCCCGAAATTGAATCAAAATCGGAAAATGCTGGAAGCCGCGCGATCCTCGATAGCAGAGTTGAGCAAGACTCGATTTATGAATTGTTTGAAATAAATCGCGTAGCAATCGAACAACCGGGAAATGTCGTTCAAAAACTTGATTTTATTGATCAGCATAAGACGATCTTTACGATGAAATAGATTTTGATGAGAAATTTCACGAATTGAAAAAATTTCAGATTCATATAGTTATGGTTACTATTTACGAAGAATACGGAATAACGCTATTCATTTGTTAAGGAAATAAGCGATATCGATGCAGAACGAGGTCATCTTGACAGTTATTTTAAGTTTTTTTAAATACTTGTAAAACACCTTTTATATTATACACGCCACAATTCGTTTGATCTTCACAAAATCCATCGAATTTCGCGCATGGTTCTCGTCATTTTTCGCATTAAATTATCAACCACATAATTTTGACGAAATATACTGCTTTTTTAAAGTCGAAGTCAATGTTAACGAGGTTTGAGAAACCGGATTTCACAAAGAAAAAAAAAAAAAAAAAAAAAAATAAGAAAAAGAGAACTAATTTTTTCACCGTATGATCTCAACAAAGTATTCGGATTCTTGAAACAAATTTAAAGTAAAAATGGATTTTCTGAACGAATAATAATCGCGTAATTAATACAAAGTTTTCAATTCAACTATGTTTAATACAAGCGCAACATTAGATCGCGATATCTAGCGATAATTAATAATTCCAATTGAAACACGTATCACGATTCACAGGATATCACTTGGTCCCTCGTAATCGAAAGAAAAGAAACAAAACACATTAGACGCACTTCACCGTAATGATTTTTTGAAGAGATAATTGAAGATTATTTTTTAATTTCGACCAACACTTTGAAAATTTCACAATCATCATCAGGCACAGCACCAGGAGTTTGAATTCTTCTTTATTCACTCGATCACAGTTTTATTTTAGTTAATTCACAAGTAAGAGTTATCGACGATACCTGTCTCCCTATTAAATTAAAACAAAGAAAGAGGGGAAAGATGAGTTCAAATTAGAAGGGAAAAAAACAAATTTAAGATAAATAAAGTTGAAGAAACGGCTGACTGTGGAAAGAATATACGGAATCTACACTAGGAAACGCTGAGAGCATCAAATCAAACACGGCGCGTGGCGTTCGATTCTAAATTCGTATGTTTAGGCCTATTTAGTTACCTAATTGTGAAGAGATATCGACGAATCACTGATCAACCGAATCGGCACCGTTTTTTTCACCGTATAAACTTTTCCGCAAAAATCTATCCACGTCACATGGTAAAATATCAACGAAAATCTGTGAGAGTTAGTTGCATGCGCGGGAGCTCGCCGTCTGAACAGGCGAACGAACGCCAAGGCGAGGCAGAGTCAGTCATTTTGGCCTACCCTGTAGCACCCTGTGCCTGTGTAGAGTTGGGAACCATAGCCGAGCTGAGCTACGCGCTTCAACGGAACGCTTTGCGCATTTCTAGCTATTAAAATATATAAGAATAAAAATGTAATTCTAATAAGTATAATAAAAGAAAAAATAAGAACCAACAACGGCGTTGGCCATTTTCTACTTCGAAAAATCCCTAACGAACTTTTAATTATATTACCGAGAGCGAGAAGCAGCGCGTGGCCTTCGAAAAACCTGGCCTCACCCAACCCAACGTTAATTTACTTTTTCCCAACGTTATTTCATTAGCAAAACAGTTCAAAAAATAATTCCTCAAAACGTATGACTAACGATTAGCGGAATCTTGATCTGCGTCCAAAGGCTCGTGATAAATATTGAAAAACAAACCACGCGAGATAAAATTGCAAAGTTGTAGAAAAGGCCTGAATATTTCCATATTTAATGACAATTACTACTCATTTCAAATTCGCCATGCTAACATCGACGAGGAGTTCGAGTTTCAACCCGACGAGTTGAATTGACAAAATTGAAAATAATAATAAAATAAAGAATAATCGAAATTGTTGAATTGTTCGTATTACTTTTCCGCAATATGTGGTGGGAAATTTGATTACACGCGAAATATTCAACGGAATAGAATAAAAGTCGATTCACCACACCGAAGATTCTAGTCGGTAGAAGGGGAGTGGAAATTCTAATAAACAATTAGGGGTCAACGACTCGATCGCGAGCGTAAAAAAATGTTTCTGTACCACGTTGACTCGTACGAGTTAATTTTTTTTTCGAAAATTATTCACCCATGTACTTTAATCTTGATGGTAACTGGTTCAAATGACGTTTTTTTCTTCCTTCTGAACTAACAATGCATAACATCTAACAGCATGGAGAAATTGCGACACGAATCTGCGACAGAACTTCCTACATAATTTTCTACTGCGCAATATAGAATCGAGAAAATAACGACAATGACGAGAGGTCGAAATACCGAAGAAATGGCGTAACGCAGAATTCGAATAAAATAGAAAGAAAAAGAAAATAGGCTAGAAATTCACGATAAGAAATGTAAATAAACACCGAAATCCAGTCTCGAACACCAACAAAAACAACAACAATAATAATACACAATCATAATGATAACAATGAAAATATTTTGAAAATTGATGCAAGGCCGTGTAAATTCCTGGACAATGCTTATCCTCGAGATGTATGTGTGATTGATTACACGATATATTCACCGAAGAACGAATAACTACAAATTTCAGAATAAATGCAGTCGACGAGTGCAACGATCTACGAGCGACGAGCGACGCAGCTTGGACGTTAACTCGTCGATATTTAACCGATTGTGAGCCGAGTATTTTAACTTTGTGAATAATGACAAATTGTAATACACTCACTTCGCGAATAATGAAACGGTCGGGTGATATAATGTGGCAAGTTATTTCGCTAGTTGTTGAATCGTTTTTGAGTAGAATCGAGGGAACGCTACGAAGCATGGAGTAGAAAAGGATATCTGATTCGATAGATGAAGGAAACGTCATTTTCCAGAGGAGGGGGATGGTGTCGATCGATATTCAGAACGTAATAAGAGTCGCTTTCAGCCCCTCTTTGTCATCACTCTCCATGCACAAAATCACGTTATATTCACTCGTGTTTTATCGTAGAAAAGAATAACGAAAAAACCATCGCACATATAGTTGTGCAAAAAATCGAAGATGGAACTTTAACCAAACTCACATCAATGTAGAATCGTACTGTTGCGATTCAATTATTCTAAAATCTTTCGGTAAGCCTGGAGCCAGCTGAAGACATCCGCATCAGGCCCACATAGAAAACCGTCTACGAAATGAAAGCGTCACTTGGAGGTCGAGAATCACTGACCAAGAAATCCTGACGAATAATATAAAACTCACTCGCGAAGATGAATTAAAAGAAAATAATACTTTGCCGTTGCCTCTCGGTATGTTTTTGTTTTTCCAATCCCTTGATTATCGAGAAGACAGATTGAACCCCATAACGCAATATCCAAGGTTACACATCCGATATCCAAATCCAGTTCGGTTTTCAGTATGTATAGCCTAACGAAGCGGGAAGCGGTCAATAGCTTGCCAGTCGACACGTGGAGGCAGAAGCAAGCAGGCAGGCAACGGCAACAGCAGCAGCAGCAGTCTTAGAGACTTCGAACACAAAATGGACGACCTGGTCGGCTGGCATGCGAGGGCCAAACCGTTCGTCGCGCAAATCTACCGCTAGCTAGGTTAGGATGGTTTTCTTCGCGATGAGCCTGTCCAGGGTGACAGAGTCTCGGGGTGCGGCAGTTTCCTGGATAATTATCAGTTTTTTTTTTTCTTTCTTTTTTTCTTTCTCTTCAAAAGCCATATGTAATATGTATATGTGTATAAATTTTTTTATTTACTTTTCTATTGTTTTGTTTTGGTATTTTTTTTTTTTTTATTTTTTATTTTTTTACAATTCCTCTCGTTTCTTTTCTCACACAGAATTAATACTGTGCTGGTGCGGCGTGACTTTAGCTCTTGCAGCAGTCGTGCGAGTCCGGGACCGGGCGTCGTTCGTGCGCGTGTGCGTGTTCAGAGAAGAAAAACACGTTTGTATTAGAGAAAGAACGTCTCACACAGCGGTGCAACGGAGAGGAGGAGAATAAAGAAGAAGGGGACGAGTCGCTCGGTTTCGTATTCTCCTCAGGGACTACGATTCGTGCTGTGAACGAACGTCCGTGTGCGAAAGAACGGTACAAGCAAACAGTACAGGAGCCAGTGCCGCACAATAGTAGAGACTAGAGAGCGGCCCGAGTGCCAGAAGTCCCGCGCCTAATAAATATAGGAGCATAAAACACGGAATAACTTTTCCTCTTGTTTTCTATTGCTTTCGAACTGTCTTTTCTTAATTTTTGATTTTCACTCATTCTTTGTCTATTTATTTTAGATCAAAGCACGAGGATCATTTTTTTTCCTTCTCTTCACGCTATTACCATTGAGTAACTATACTTCGAACCGAAGTATGGCTACTCAATGCTGTTACTCTTGAAAACGTCTGTCGGAAAAGATGGCAATCAACCGAGCGCAACGAAACTACGCAAAATCATTCGGGTGACGAATGTCCCAAAAGTTAGTTTTGAACAGAAAAAAATAACTTTATCTAAAATGTTTAATAGAGGCAAAGTACTATGTAGATATCCTGCGACACCTCTAACTAATTATAAACTTTGGATAATTTCCATTGGATTTCAAACGGATATGAAGTTTGTTACGAAAGTCAAACATACGGTAGACTTGTAGAGATTAAAAGAATTTGACTTTCGCAATTAAATGCATAAATCATTGGAAAAAATCAGGAAAAAAAACTGCGCGAGGCTGAGCAGATGAAAGAAGTTTAATCAAACTCGATAGAATATCAACGAGATTTGTTCCTGCATTTTTTTCCAATGTGAACAGAGGAAAACGGAACAATTCCGCGATTTATTGTTTGCGGTTCTATATAGACGGAAACATATCCCCTATTTCAAGACATTTCCGTTCGCTTTTCGATTGCGTGCACCTTAACGACACAATTAGTCGTAGTTTGCACGTAATTCGAATAAATGATTGAAGCCCAATGGCTTTAAAACGAGTCAGGACGGTTTGATTAATCAGTGCTTTAATCCCACCCCGACTGACGGTTTATTTTAAGCGTTTTACATTGACGGTAAATAGCAGCAGTTTTTTCAAAGTTTGAGTTTTCATGGATCCACTTGGCGTTTTTCGTAAGCCAAGATATCCGAAAAGTAAAACAAAGTTCTCCAGAAAGAACGAAAAAGTTACAACAGCCGTCAAGGGACCTTGCGCTTAGACGGTGACTAAAATGCTTAAAAAAGAATAAAATAATGAATGAAATTTCGCGAAAAACGAAATATTTGAAAAATCGAAAGTCGATTCGTAGCACAGCCGAACACTCGAATTAACTAGATGTGAACGTTATAGGGGCCACGATCAATTTAACGTCGGGCAAGGCTGGTACATTATTTTCAGATATTCCAGTTTCATTATGATAAAAAGCACCATTCAGAGCACTCGGTATCATCGACATTTCCATCAGTCGGGTGGGTATGAATGTTTTCCTAGCTTATATAATGGAATTTGAGTATTGCAAATAGCCTGCCGCAATATTTATTCGACATTGCGTTATATCGACTAAAAAGAGTATAAATTTCTAAGTAACAACCCCACTCTACCCAAAGAGCGTAGCTAAAGAGCTTCAAGTTCAAGCAAAAATGGATGAAATAGGATATATATATTTTATTTATAGAAAACTATTTAAAGATTATTTGATCGTGATCCAAAATACGCGTACCTACACCGCCGAGGAAACCATTACGCGGTATCCAACCTGAAGACTCGTTCAAATACGAGCTGTGGAATACGACAAATCACGAAATATTTCAAAGTAGCGAAAAGAAAAAAAAAATAAATAAATGAAAAACAGTGTTCCAATTATCGGTACACGAAACAAAGAACTCACGAAATAGTGAACTAGATCTGCGGTTGCACGTCGCCCTCCTCGTGTAGTTGTGCGTTTGTATCGCTGATGTACGTGTCTCTAAATGTGTAGGTGTGTAATTTTCACACGTTGATGATATGAGCTTGTGTATAGAACGAGCACACGTCTACATGTAGATATCATCGATGAGGTACCTATACGTAGAGCACCATGAACACTTTAAACGGCTATAACTGAATTTTCACCTTGTGACGTAGCCTCGGAATTCCAGGATCAACACCAACGTATAAAAACTCAAAAAACTAAAACACCGTGAACAAAATTATGAGGGTTCAAACCCCCAAACACAGAGCATAGAACACAGCCACATCCACAGTAGTAACTTACGTACGTAAGTCATCAAACAATATACTACAGTCTACACTGTTGGGTTGGTACCGTTTCCTTTGGTCGGTTCGGTTCGGTACTTGGTACTCGGTAGAGAGGCAGGCAACAGCGACGACTAACTAACTACTATACACCGTCGAACGTTGGCGGTCGTTCATTCGTTCTCTCTTTTTACTGTGGATACTTCTAACGAGCGACGGTTGGTATTCTCTGCTTTGATTCTTCTCTTACCCGGGATAAAAGTGCGCGTTCGGTATTTTCGCGATTTTCAGGGTGTTCCCGATGAAGGTGCCCGAAGTTGGTCGGGTTGTTTTCAGGGCCGCCAGGTTAACGTCACGCATACACCGACACAAATACAGAATCCGTGGGATGGACGGATGGATGGACGGGCAGACGGACGGACGGCACGCCGAGAGACCGACGACGAGGTGGGGCGAGGGGACGTCGCGGCGCATAGGGGTGGGGTGGAGGGGAAGAACGCGTCGAAAACGGGCGTCGGTGGGGCGGCAAAGAGAGGAGATACGCCAGGCACTGGCCCTAAGAAAAACCGACAACCTCGCTAAACCTGGCAACGATGTACGGTCTCTCTCACGAACGTCGCACCACGCGGAGCGAGAATCGACCACGCGCGCACACATCAATGCGCACGCGGCTTCTACGGAGGATACTCTCAAAGCGAGAGGGGGTTTAAAGAAAGAGACAGATACTGGAGAAGGGAAGAGATAACTAGAAAGAGATGGAGGGGGTGGAAAACGCGGCTATCCAAGAGGAAGGAGGGAGAGAGAGAGGGACGACGTCCAGGCGGTACGAGCGAGGGGCGCGGCACGGGACGAAGAGGGGCCACGAGGGGGTCGAATCCCGTTCTGCAGCCGAGAGAAACGAGGCCCAACTCCAAAGCCCGATAGGAGGACAACTATGTCTTTATTGTATATGTATATGTGTGTACAGAGGAGCAGCCCGTGGGGCAACGAGGGGGGGACGGAAAGCCTGAGCCTTGAACTCCTCAATTTTATCTACCGTCCGAGGCTCAAGCCTCAAACTCGACAAACTCGGCTCCGTGGCGGGCTTTGAGCATCGCCTCGGACTCCGTGGTCTTGGACTGCGGTAAGAAAAAGTGCGTAGCAGCAACTACGACCGTGGACTACGCGGTCGCCGCTGCTGCTGCTGCTGCTGCTGCTGTTGCTTTGAACACTATCTCGCCTGGTCGTTGTTCCATTTCCGCAACGAATCGTGACCTACGCGCGCTCTTTACGTTTCACGACGATCCGCAGACAATGGGAGAACAGAGCCGACTCCCGTGTTTTATTTAGGCGCCTCGTCCCAGTCGCGTTAATTTAATCTTTTTTTTTTTTTTTTTAGCGCCGTTCAGATATCATAGCGAGACTCGGAGAGACCGAACAAAACTATACCGCGACATATCGCGCAGAAGGTCCTCTAAGTGCCGCTAATAACGCGGGTCTTTTACCCCCGAAGAACAGAAGGCCGGCATATTCGATTTCTTGGAAATAGGAATTATTTCATCCTATTACGACGATGGCTCGCATAATGAAATGTGAATCTTCTACACGCCACCTGCTTTGTTATCATCGCGAACAACAAAACTTGCGATTAGTTGGAGAAAATACGAGGATACATAATAGAAATTGAAAGAAAAAGTTTCCAGACTATCCGAAACTGCTTCTTCTTTCAATAAATTTTGTATTATGTATTCACGTCCGAAACTCGTTCATCGGCTTTTTGTGTTCCAACAAAATTCTACTAACTTATACAACAGTAGCCGCTAGTAGACCAATTATCGACGCCAACTTGAAAGCCGCTTTTTTGGCCAGAGTAAGATTCTACGTTGCCCTGTACGAGTACCAAGTACCCAAGTATTTAGTACTCGAGTTACGCTCCGACTACACCAAAACATACCGTGTAACAAAATCGCCCAACCCACTCTGGGGTAGGTATACATCGATTCCCGGCAATCGCTCATCTCCCCCTCCTTCCCGTAATTTTCATCCTTTCTATTTGCTGCGAAACTGCATCATCGAGGAAACTGTATTTCCCAAAAAATTCTTCCTTCTGTAACAAGTTCGTTTGAACAGGTTTTCCTGCAACTTATTCGTATACACATGTACGTATACCGTACTCATATTTATACGTTCGGCTCGGGTCTGCAGTGCAGTGTACCTACATATATAGACGTGTATACATATTTACAACGTACAAATACGCGCGCCCCGCTGCACTTTGTTCTCGGAAGAAATTTCTGGGTCTGTACCGATGTTAGGTATACGGTCTGGCCAACAGCCTAGCAGAGCAAGATCAAAGACTTTGAAATAGTAAACAACTAGGTCTGGTTACTGGCCGGAGGTTCTGGCGCGGGAAGGAGCTGAGTAGAAGAAGACGGAGTCACCGAGGAACTTCTCAAATGCCGCCAAGACCTCAGGCATCGTTGCAGTCACCGACACAATGGCGTCTCAGCAAAATTGAACAGTCATTGCATCCCATCGCATCGCATCGCGTGCATCACATCCGCTGCGGCAACGTTCTTTCTTTTCTCTCCACTTGAATCGACGGAAAAAAACTATGTACACGTAGTAACGATCCTCATTATGTTTCCATTACTCCCACCGTACACGTTCGCATACGTATCGGATATAAATATACTTTTGGCAATGTCGGATCGTTTTATTTTTTGTTTGCACTTCTGACATTTTGCTGGACGGGTGGTTCCGAAGTTGAGAATAGCTCGTTATGACAATGGTCGCATAGCCGCTGACTCGATCCTGCAGCGAATCGTTATACGGTAGTGCTAAAATCCAAATAGCTAATTGAAGCGGTAGTGCGCAGACTTGCGTTATCTGCGAACCGCTTCTCCTCCCTCCGTATACCGCTATTTTCCGTCTTCTTCGTTTCATTGATAAAGCGAGGAACGAACGAGTAAACCGAAGCTGTATATATGTAAACAAGCCCCATCATCGTCAATCGTCTCTTGCGGACGCGCGCGTTCATTTTTCAACTCTCGCTCTACGTGCAGCGGAATCTCATGCTTCTCCCTTTTCGGTGTTACTCATAACCGCAAACTCCATACACCCATTCATTTTTCCCGAAGAACGTCCCTGTTCTAGTCGATATAGGCACGTCAACGTAATTTAAGAGAAAATGAAAATGAAGAGCGGTACATTCGACTGTGACGATTGTGTGTATGTGTACGACGTTTACGGATTGGGATGCAGGGAGCGCCATCGCGGGGTTCGAAGCGCCGCAATGAGGACGAAGTCGGGGTGTCATTACGCAATTACGTTGAACGTAATATGTAAATCCCAGAATCATGGGAGTCGCGCGCGGAGACCATGCCGCCCCGACATACTATACGATGTGTTTGTTGCGATGACTCTCCGCGGTAGCAGAGAAGGGTATGGGCTGCAAACTCGAATTCCACCGGCTAGCTGGACCGGTAACTTTCGATGCGTCGACTCACCGGTGCATCCGATAACTTTTCACCGGTATCGAAGTCCGTCTTGCTTCGAATCAGTCGCCAGAAAAAACTTCGCTTTCTCCGCGTAACGTGGTGAGTTCGTCACATTAATTTCAGTGTTCCAAACATCATAATGCTTCGTTCTTTTCCGTTTTCATGTTCCGAACATCGAAATTTACCATCAATACGGACATGGCATCCGCAGGGATGGGGATATGAACGTAAGGAGATTTTCGTTACTTTCACATAATTTTCGTGACTTGTTCGCGGTCGATTCCAACTCGTAGCCATCACGATGTGACCCGGCTCTTATAGTTAAGCCTGGCAAGTCGACACGAATGCCCTTCTGCCCGAACTCGTGGCTTGCAGTGTACCCGCATATACGTCCTCTTAGGGCCTGCATGATGCCTTTTATCGATGTATGCGTCTGTCCGAGGAACAGGTTAAGCCTGTAACCGCTGTATTCCCACCCCTTTCCCCTTTGCACGGATCTGCCCAAGGGGCTTTGGCGAGTCACGGGTGGAGATGGACGCAGACGCGAAGAGGGACGAAAATACGCCAGACGCACACACCCATTATACATATCTACACATCGGTGCATCGGGCTTACGTATCTGTGTACGAAAAAGGGGCTGAAAACTTTTACTGCCCTTCCTGTTCCATCGTTCGCCACGTTTAAAAATCAACCACCTGCGTCCGAAGAGACGGCCATTGCCACCCCCACCGAGTATATATATATATATATATATATATATACACACACACACACGTGTACGGACACTGCGTGAAAAAATATCACCCGTGTGTATGTTCTATATATCACGTGAATATAATAGAGGTCCATATGCGTTTCAGTGTGTAATATGTATGTATGTATGTATGCACGTCATATACCTGCGCCTATTTATAAAAGCGATGACCACTTGAAATATATATAACATATATTTATAAATGGAAATTATTATGTATAAGAATGTAACGTCACCGCTTCTTTCCCCATTACGGATGAACGGTTTCTTAATGTGTTGCAATTTGTCGATTGCAACTTGCCGCGATATAGAAACGAGACTGGGAAATGGACGCAGTCATTGTGTATAATTTCTATTACAAATGCGGAGAGAAATAGTATTCGTTGCGCAGAGGTATATGCCACTTTTATAACTTCATTATGAAGTAATGGAGGAGCGAATGTATTTTTGGTAAAATTCGTTCGCCCCCCCCTGTGAAAAGCCGCACTACACGTTCTTCGAATTCTATACCGCGTCCTCCTTAATTGGCATTAATCAGTTTTGTGCCACTAATTATGAACCGAGAATTATGTTATGATTGCTAATACCTTCTGCCTTCTCCCCCTTGTATAGAGGCTTTCAAATGTGCCGATCATTATCAAATTGGTAAACTGTCGCCGAAAATAGACGGCGACTAGAGAGCAAAGATTCGAAAATACTGTAGAGGTTAGAATAGGGTAGTCCTTACATATTTGAAATCACGTGCATAATTCTACAGGGATTGGCGCTTCCTTCGTTGAGTGGATTTCTGGCAGCACTGCCAGTCCCTACACTCTTACGGCGTCGTGTTCCATTCCATCGTGCCAGGCTACTTTCCTCTCTCCGATTCCTTAATTCTTGCAGGAGAAATATACAGGTATACTTAGGTACTGCAAAGAAGGGCTGCAATGTGTAGCCTGCGGAATACACCCAGCATGAGCAGCAGCACCGGAGGCACACAACGAACAACGGCGATCGGGCTTCACGTGTTTAGGTCTCCGAAATTGCATGCCTCTCATTGGCGTAGCAGTCCCGGAACCCATCCACCTACTTGTAATAATATTATGGCGCATAAATTTAAAAACCTTATGAAACACCCGCGCGGATTCGGGCTAATCGAAGAATTGTTATAAATATGTGCGTGCAGCGCCGTGGCGTAGATATTATAGCAATTCATACTATAGAATAAAAATTATTATGACTTGTTTTTTTCAATTTTGTTTTTTTTTTCAATTCTGAAATCCCATCGCTGATTACGATTACATTTTTTAAATTGTTTTCGCGGTATGTAACGAGTGGAAAGTAAGTGCCTGCAAGTTTTGAGAGTTGGGGCAAATACGAGGTGTCAGGGCGTCGGTGGATAATGGAGGACTAAAATAACAATAGCGCCGATTACTGGATGGCGAATGGGTGTGGCTGCGCCATTGAGTCGTTACACGCAGGAATAGAAGGTGGAAGAAAGACGGTAGTATGCGAGGGCGAGAGAGAGAAGCTCGCGAAATGTTGTAGGCGAGTTTGGTGGCGAGAGGATGCAGGGGGGGAGGGAGGGATAAACCACCTTAAAGGGGATAGAACAACCGACAAATAATCAATATACGAGCTCTACCGTGCGAAAGCTAACGTATAGCTTGCACCACCTCGGGTATAGGGAAATTCTTTTGCACCAGTGCCAAGGCTGAACGTAACCTCGGTATTTCGGGTTATATAGGGATGTATAGTATTCGTGCAATGTAATTTATTCATTTATTATATGGGCTTTCATTAAACTGCTGGGAGAGATGAACGGGACAAATGCATAGAAATTGAAGACTCGCATAACTTGAATTTTTCCCCCCTAATATTAGCCCATATTACTGCTCCTGACAGCCCTTGTTTAATATTTCATAAATGTAAAGTTCAGTCCGATATTATTGAACGGATATTAATTACCTGGATAATCACACTGTTCAAATATCGTCGTCGGTTCATATTATTTTCGTCGCTTTATCGATTGCTTGCCTGCGCTCATCGAATGCTTTCCCCAATCTCTTCAATTCTTTCACCGACAAGACGAAAAAGTTATGCAGGTATATAACATACATACATATATGTGTATGTTAATTCTCAGCTTGCGATTTCTGTGATACGACGAATTACAAAAAACAGCGTAATTCACAGGTCCGCACGGTATGCCTGCAGTTCTGTTCACCGGAAATGACATCAGCTGCGTCTTTTCAGCCAAGTTTCGCGATTGACGAGAGCGGGCAGCTCGTTTAAACTCCATTTAGAATCACGGAACGACGTGGCAGTCCTGCCAAACGCACCATCAGAGATCTCTCTTTCGTATTCAGACGTTCTCTTTTCAACGAAGGACATTTTTATTGGGATCTCTTTTGATCCTATTAAAGCGTGAACTTCTATAGACAGACTGTAATCTCCACCTTTGGCGCACACGTATAATCTATGTTCAATCGAAGCTAAGATCTTAAATTAGATTTTCTTGCCACGAACGCAGGAGTTTTCATCGTAAATATGGTCCACGGATTTTTTTTTTGAAATTTACGTGATCGTAATACGCACTACACGACCGTTATATACGCATACACAAATAACAATTCGCGAATGCTTTCGCCTCGAGTGCGCATCGCGGTATGTATGCATATAGTAATACATGTAGAAGAAAAGGCAGGTCTTTGACATACTGTGATATCGAGAAGCCAAATGATAAGAGATTCGGCGTCTGGCGACCGCTCATCGTTTATAGACCGCGGTTTGGCACACTAAAATACATATATATGTATATTTAAACTCCGAATTGGCGAAGCAATTACAATGGTCCGATGTCATCATACCTACGACTTCGTTCCGATGTATGTACGACCACTCGAGTATACAACACATGTATGTACAGCTACGCATTGAACGTGACTCATTCATTCCTTGCCGCTCGAGTCCTTCATCGCGCGTGTTTCGCACGATAGGATCGTCTCTCTAAACTGCAAACCGTCTCTCTACTATATCCATGCATTCTATATGTGCAGCAAAACAAGGGAAAAAAAATTGCAATTTACAGATGTGTGTGTGTGTGTGTGATATGTATAATACATGTATATAAGTACGGTATTCACGATGCCAGAAAAGAACACTTGTTTAAATGCTTGTGTGTATATAAAAGATGCAAGTTACATATCTACATGTCATTGGATAGTATATAACATGAATCCTGTATATACGTTGAAAAAAATTTATCATTATACCTTCATACGAATACATGTATTATGTATACACACCGCGTAGACATATACCTATATAAATTATTTATAGTTCATTTCCTCCCCTGACGTAGATATAAGTATACCGCATATACTATAGCTGCAGCAATTATTTGTTTTTAAAATAAAAGTCACTGCGAAAGTGTCTTTGAAGTACATTATGCCCGTGTATACATAAATTATTTACTACATAATGGCTAACCTGAGGAATATCTCACGTCAACGGAAGTCGGCTCACACCTTATACCGATCTTCGAGAAGAATATTTTCACCAGCTACGACGAATCAACAATGGAGAAGCATTTTTTTTTTTGGTTCTTTTGCGAAGTGTGATATCATCTGTATACCTGAATGACTGATTTTATTTTCGTGTCGGCTGGGGATGATCGAAGGAAAAGATTAAAATTGTGTTCAAAAACTTGTGCCATACATGAAAGGCAATCGTGAGGTATCCAACCAGTGTATGTAAGTACATACATACGTATGTAACTACGTATAAGTATAGCATAGAACGTACCGTCATGTCAGGATGAAATGGCGTCGACTACGACTCCGGTGCCTGGCTGCACGATGTTGGTCCGAATCTGCTTTGTATTTGGACGCCATATTTTCGTTGCGGAAATTCGATTTTATTTCTGAGATGGTTCCTGTTTCTAAGATAGATGAATCCAGTGTCATTCGGAGCTTTTGAGACATGATAATTCAAGTTTTTAATTTTATCAAATTATTCAAAGATTTTATGGAATTACTTTCAAGAAAATGAACAAGTACCGTCCACTCTGCGGCTACTTGTGAAAAAACCTGCAATTTCGAAACGCTGATATTTATTACATACTTGAGTAGGAGATGCGGTTGTAAACTACAGGGTCATGTCCTCGAATGCGGAAAGTTGGAAACGGTCACTGTCTTGAACTGAATCAACTTTACGTACTCTCACAATGATCGCGAACCTGCACTGCAGTTGAGAATGCGGATGAATTGAATTTCTCAAGTTTGGTATACATAAATAATGAAATCAGTAACGGGATCAACCTGCATGCGATACTTCAGGGGGGATTTGACTATTTCTTCTGTGGGCCTTCGATATACAATACATTCTGTAACCGTCTAAAATTACCCTCGGAGATTATCCTCCTCGGTAAATTTCTACGCATCCAGTAGTACATACATCGGAGTTAGTTGAATTGATAAATTGATCGCCGGTGTTATTTTGATCGATGGTATATATGAAGTTTCGCTGCCTGCAGGACGTGAATAATGATTTAATGCAATTAAATTTAATATTCTTAATGCTGAAGCGCCCAGTAGGTATACAGGTAGACTTGTATGTATAATATAGAAATTAAAATGTGAACCGCGTACGCGACTGCCGTATAAAAAATGAATGGAAGACGTATTATCCATATCACAATGACAAGAGAATCGTGGTTGAGATCGCAGATTTTTTAGAAGGGTTTTCCGTCTCGTATTTATCTTCTGACATTATTAAAGTGGTCTATCTATCGCCGGATCGACGACGCAGTTATATTATCGTGCCGATTGGACGCTGGAGGGAGATATTCGATTCGCAGAGGCCGAACTAACTCACGGCCAAACTAACTAACGCGCAGATATCCTGGCGACGAAACTGCGCCAATCGCAAAACACCCGAAACGGCTCGGTATGAGCGGTTCAACCCAAAGGCTAAGGCCTTCCAGCAAACAGCGGCACAAGGAACTATCTCGATGATAGTAACGATAAGAAAAAAATCCAAATCACAGGCCGGCTGTTCAGTTAACAACGGGGTGAACAAACTGCATTTATTGAATAGTCGTACACCTGTTTCAAATATGATTATGAAAATAATAAAAAAATAGATCAAAAACAAAATGAGCGCGCGAAGGAGGTCGCGCTGTTGGTTTAAGGTGTGTTCAAGGACTTTCGCACTTTGCTCGACCCTTCAGTTCTGCCACGCAATTTATCGTTTCCCTAACGTAACCCTAGCTCGATTCGTGACACAGTCGGAGGTACGACGTAAATGTGAGTTTCGCCTCCTACCGATACGTACGAGTATGTACCAATTACATTTTCAAGTATTCGCGTGTCTGCTATTATAAGGGTCGCGTGAGTGTAAAAATCACCGTCGAATTATCAACCACGCGCGCCTTGTTTTCAATCTGCAGTGCAGAGACTTGGTCGCAAATAGGACAACTGATTTCTGATTTTTTATATTAATATCATCATGTCAAATAAATTCCTACAGACAAACCACTCTCGTATCCTATAGTTTTTTCACCTGTACTCAAAAGGCTTTGAAAAATCCCCCAGAAATTCATGAATATACCTTCAACTATAATTTATGAAAAATATGTTTAATATTTCGTTTTCCGAGGGAGCCTGATATTCATTTATCGAAAAATATTCAATTATTCGGGAAAAACTGCTATGGATAGGAATGCACTGGGCACTAAATACCCATAGTATGTTCGCGAGGATGAGCTTAATATAATTGGAGAGGTCGAAACTAAGCTTTGCAGACAGTATTTGGAATTTTAAATTACTGGAAATTCACCGAGCGTGTAGCAGTCCTCGGACGGTACTAAAAACCGAATAAAGAGAAAAATAAAATAAATATGAATAGGAGAAAAAAATCCATTGCAACGATATGCTGTACTGAAACCAGCGTCACATTCACAAGCCTTTACGTGACTTAAAGCGGATGTAGCGGAATAAGATTTCGAAACGGATTCGGGTTTAGATTCTACTTATTCTGGGAAAATCAGAAGAATTGATCGGCGTAAATAAACTGATAAGGGAAAAACGATGCATGCAAAGTAGACTGGACCGCAAACGTAACTCGAGTATTTAATGAATTTTGCGAAATCGGGCAAGTCCGTATAGGCGCAGCGGAGCAGCAGTAGCGGTAGGAATCGTTGGATCCCCTTTAGTTTGCGCCCGCGAGTTGCCATGGAGAATAAAGCCCTTTCCTTCCTTTCCCTGCTACGAAATACGAATAGAAAACCCTCTTCCCTCATCGCCCTCCTGGCGTAGTTCCTCCTGCCCCGCGAACTCCCGGAACCCACCGTCTCCCCGATGTCAGCAACATAGCCGTGCCAAATCCCCACCTCGCTACATCCAGGTTCGCAGCTTTTTATTCTTTTTTCTTTCTCTTTTTTGTATACCTTTTTATCCCGCCCTTCCTCCTTCGCACGCTTCAATATAGGTCTGCGCGAAATCTCCTACTATAGTTTCTTATTTCCCGCTTCTTCAATAACCTTCCGAAAAATAGAAGAGCAGACAATACGGAGAAGCTCGATTGATATAGAAAGTCTGAGCCAACAATTATTGATTATTCTTGTTGACGATATACGGGAACGTTTGGCTCTGAGTACTGCAGTCTGCATTTGAAGGGAGAAAAAAGACCGTTGTTATTGCAAAGATGTAACCAAACAGGCGAAAGTTACGTCACCCAATCGTTCTCCGACGTAGTTAAACTACAACTTCGTGCGATACGTACAGAACCAATCCTCCTCTATCATCAAGCGGCTTCGAAAAAACTTATTGTATTGTTCAAACCCTTGCAATCCTAAACTCATAAAATTTCGTGATAACTGATATAAATTCTCGTTATCCGAACGCAAAAACTGATCGAGTTATCCCAATCTTAAAGAGTAAAGAAAAAGATGTTTGGAAACATGGAAAAAGCCCAGGTTATTCAGCTGGTATATATTGAGAACTCATTCATCTTTCGGAGAAGAGAAACGAAGGTTCACATGGTCTTAAAATAAATGGATAGGATCAATCCGTAATATTGTCATCGTGACACTTTGAACTTGGAACTACGTGTGTTATCATCTACTATGATTTCTGATTATTTTATATATACCGGCACAAAAGCATTTTGCGCAATTATCTCGATCTGTTAGGACGTCTGTGAGAAATCTCACTCACAATAAATATAAATACACGAGTTCTGGCTTAAAAGATAAGTAATATATGTATCTACAATGAAATATGAAACAGATGTTAATCGTGGGTCGTAGAAAGTATCCAAGACTTACTCTGGGGCACAATTTCAGCATTTTAAACAGACTCAATGAAGTCTTCGACATCACTCTTATACGTCAGATGAAATGTGAGGTGTACGTTCTGCTCACGACTATAACAGTACGATGAATCAGACTTGGACTACATTTTTCAAATTTTCAGAGCACCATCGCGTGAGCGGTAAATTCGCTTTTCTCGCCGAAATTATATCCACGTTCAAGTTGAATGGAATTGGTCGGCTGAAATGGGCTATCCCAAACATCCGTTGTAAAGCATCAAGAGCTGCAACGTGTTTTGCTACTTCCACAGATTCGGCAATACCTTGAAAATAAATTTTGTTCTTAGATCATTTCATAATTCCAAACATTCGGCGAGTCCAAGAAATGTGTGCGGGTTGACGTACCCATTCCAAGGAATTGCTGATCAGAGTAAACCACAACTTGGTGTGTGGCTAAAACTGTGTTTACTCCAGCCTGAGCAGCGAGTCGGAAATCTGCAAGACCTCTTTTTTCTCTGCCAAGAATATCGTCCAAGACTTGCAATGGATCAGTAGGACTCCATAAAGATAGCACGTCCTTATCAGAAAGTGTGGCTATTAAGAAGTCACGGACAAAGAGACTGGTGTGAATAGTATCAACACTGCGAGATAATGCAGCTACTAATGCAAAAAATGTGTTTGCCAAAGTCTTTGGTTGTACAGGATGGTCCTAAAAAGATAGAAAGAATTGTGGTTTACCACAGAAGCTTATGCGATTAACTCCAACAATTAACTCACTTCGCTCAATATAATATCTTTGGTTCCAATGAGTGATGAAACATTGGCCAGGATTTCTTCTGAAAGAAGGTGATCTTTCAAAGCTCTGAAAAATTATCAAGTGCATACCAATGAATTATTGCCAACTAATAGAGGTTTAGAGGTTGGAATTATTCAATGAGATGGATCTCCATTTCTAATACTTAAGAGGTAACACATAATTATGTTAAGTGTGACAATGTGGTAATTAAAATTGTGATGCTTGAGCAATCTGTGATAGAGTAAGATTGAAATTTGACAACAGAAAGAGAATTTGGAACCATTTTGGAGATGATTTGTTCTGGTAGAATATTAGAAGCAATTACAGAATATTGTATATCCTTACAAAATGCCTTCCTCAGGTAGTCTTGGCAAAGCTTCCCTTAAATAGCACTTCACAATCTCTAAAGTTAGGAATTTTCCCTCTTCTATAAATTCTCTGTTATCCTTGATATTTAATTCAGGATTCTCTATGCCAACTTCTCTCTGTCGCTGCTCTTCCTGTATGACATAAGACCTGTGAGTAAAGGCTTGTTCCAGCAATGTGAGGTCAAACTTTTCCGATAGTCTTTGGTTGAATGCAAATAATTCTGCACTATAATTCCAGTCAAGGAAATTGCTACGCTTTGGTACAGGTTGTGGTCCAAGTTTACGGTTCAATCTGTTTATAGCTACCAACGTTGGTGCAACCCATCGTTTGATGCCTCTATCGCCTGGAATGTTTAGTAATTCATCATTATGCCCAAGGTAGTGCGGTTGTCGACAGAATGTTCAAGGAGAATTCTTTATAGTGAATGGAACATTTACTAAAAAAATCAGAAGATAATACCAAAATTTATAGTAGCTATTCTACGTGACCAAAGGAATAATAAAGTAAAATACTAGTGAACAATGCATAATCCATATACCGATGGGCTGTGTTTGAAAATGTTGAACAACAAATAGATTAATGAACATCGCATACCCCTGTAATAGACGCAAGTGAGCCTTTCAATATTGATTGCCACCCTAGCACACGTGCGCAACGAATTCATCGTATTCTTAATATTCTAGATTTTGAATAGACTACAGAAATGTCCCTCAGGATTACTGCAGATTTTAGGTTAAGAATACATCAACGTGAAATTGTGAAATATACCTATGTTTATACCATAGCTATTAGAATAGCGGCTGACTAACTTTTTGTAGTATGCCAGACAGACGCTTACGCATTTCGATTTGGCGCCACTTGAGATGAGCCCGATTTGGTCGATGGTTTTTCTCATCAACATACGTCGGTATTACTTGTGATTATCGTGGTAGAGGAACGCGAATTCGGTCTTAGATACGTTTCCGAACTTCCTCCGCAAAATGGCATCACTGTGTGGAAGGATTCTTCTTCAAGCTTCTCGTCGCCCTATTTACACATCAGCCAGATGTGGCTCAAAAAGTATGAATATTTTGTCGATTGCTATGTATTCATAGGTATTTGTGCTCGGTATATTTCACCATCCTTATCGAATCTACATTACGTAATGATTCTGCATATATTTGCCCACTTGACTCGAAGCACCATAAATTGCTAGACTTGACTAAAAATGTAAATATTGCTCTGTTAATTCAGGTTTGGCCGATTCGCTGGACCATGCTACCGGTCTGGAGAAACGGGAGCTGCTGGCTGCCATTGCTGGCGATGATGTAGGTACATTGTAAGATTTAACCAGTATGATCGTCAAATTATATCCAATATTGGGTCAATCTCATCAGATAACGATTGAGATAGCCTGCCATCGCGTTTTTTGAAAGGACTTTACTGTGGCACATGTACCTTTGTTCGATGGAATTTTGCCAGTAGAAGTTTAGTCTATTACCCTGTTTCTGCTTGATTACGAGTGATACAATAGATGTAAAGAAATCAGTCTGTGACTAAACCTGGCATTAATGTTAGCCATGTGGCTGCTATTTTATGGATGAGACTAGTGTGAAACTGGTTTTTCTTTTGTGGTTTAGGATCCATTTGACCTAAAAGTCTTCAAACGTGGGCCTGGGACTAAAGATTGTCCAAACCAGGTACCAAGTGCATTTGAAAGCCGCCTGGTTGGATGTATTTGCGAAGAAGAAGCTACTACAATAAACTGGATGTGGTTGAAACGAGGCTCCCCCCGTCGGTGCGAATGTGGATACTGGTTCAAATTAATTGAAAAAACTCCAATATAAATTTAAATTCAGACTAAGTTAGTCGATTGTTTGAAACATCTACCTAGAATTAATATTATGTTAGAGAAACAAGGAGGCTTGCTTTATTTATCATCCAACCATGCTCCCAAGTTTCCCTTTTGAATGATGCCCATAAAGCAATGTACTGCAATGGTGTGGTGAACCGCAAATGTATTTACCAAAACCTATTTCATTTTGATGTACATATATTCACTCATAAATAAAAACAAAATGAGATGCTATTGACATCAATGCTTTGCAGTGAAGATTATTGACATACGCCATATTTCAAGTCATAGTGTATGACAGGTTGGTTATATCTCTTTACTTCAATCCATGTTGATGACATTCTAAGAAATGAACGGAGTGTCAAGTGAGACAAGCTATAAAAATGTAAGGAATGGACATGATTGTCTTCAGTAACACATGTATAAATTTTTATGTGACATATACAACATATATACAGTTTCAATTCACCACAAATTAAGTCCCTATTTCTAGTCGCAACGCTTTATCAAAAATGTATTATAGCAAAATTCTAAATTATCGATTAGAATTCAATCTTCCCAATGTGACTAAATATTTTATTCTGCGATTCTCCTTCACTTCAAAGTAGTCAAAACATGGCAAATCGCAGTATTGCCACATAAAATTCGACTAAAATTACACCGTTAATTTTTCAACCCATTGTCTGAAATAAATCCTAAGGTATGGCTTATCCACGAATAGTTACGAACGTAAGTTAGTTAATTGTCATTTCCACTATTACTGGCCAATTAAAATTAGTTGGAATGACTAATCAATCATAACGAATGTTCATGAAATTTTGACGTGATTTTGTATACAATACAAGGTTCGGAATAGCGTAATACCTAGATAAGTATTGCGAGTACAAGAATCATTGAGTATTAATCGCACCGCCAAAATGATACAGTATAAAAAATTACCTAGGAATCCATGTTCACAAATATGATGATCCTAATTTTCAGATAGTTCTTTGTCATATGTCTCTTCCAGATTAGAAAAATCACTTTTATCTTCAGAACTTACACCCTCATTTAAAGTAGTACCCACATTGGGGGGTGCACTGTTGTCTATTCCTGTTTCATTGGATTCCGATTTTTTTTTGAGCTGTCCAACCACTGTTACATATGAGTACGGTATTAGACCAACATTGACACCATCAGTTGCTCGACACCAGCCAGGATTATCCTTGGGTTGCAACGATTTTGGTGCTAGCCAAATTTTCTGTCTAGATCTTAAACTCAACTCATCACTAGAAGAGGCTTTGAAATCGTATGTTGCCGTGGCTGTGTATATGGGTTCGTTTAGTTGGGACCATTCTTCCGGATTGTTTGCTATAACAGGGCAGTTAAATTGTCATCAGAGATGGAAACATCGTACGCCTTGCTATCAAGGCAACATTCTATCAATTTTCTGGTAACTCGTAAATACGAGTAATACAGGTGTAACTGGATAGCATTACACTATAATTTACCATTTGTTTTAATTTCTTTGGCATTGCTTACTAATTTATGTACTAAGTAAGGTATCGCAAACAGCATGCTAAGAAACATTAGAATAGGCCAACTAGAAGGTCCTGTTCTCTCTCCATTCATAACTTCCATTGCTGTTTGTCGCCACAGTGATTCACTGTTTGGATCATCTGGACGTAAACCTAGAATACGCATGATAGTAATCTGGATAGTTCATCACATGGATCATTAATTACCCTAATAATGACTTATCAAAAATGAGTGCTATAAGGAGATCAGTATATTTACCAAGAATATACATGCACTTCCAGTACAACCATTTCATAAATCTGATCAAGGCAAATGTGTTCAAAAACTGTCCAAACATAGAGCGTAGTCTACCAACATTATCTGCTACACTTAGAATTGCTCTAAACGAACTTGTCATGGCAAAAAACGTTGATTCGAGCATCATTGTCACTGATGAAAATGTTTGAACCATCGACTCTATTGACTGAAATGCTGGCCTTGTACTTTCCTCAGCAATTTGAACAAATCTAAAAATAAGAGGACAAAAAATTAATGTGAGAGATGTAAAAAGCACTGTTGCTCAAGTTACAAATGATCTAATGTTTCAGATTTAAAGTACCAGATATTTGAGATATTTCTTATTTAACAGCCTGCATTTTGGGTGATGAGGTTTCTTTTGTTTAGCACTCACCGATTTTCCGCATCACCACTTGGTCCCCCAAACTGATTATACGAATTATAACCGGGCATTGATCCATATGCACCATATGATCCATATCCTCCGTAACCTCCGTAACCTCTATAATTCATGGTGGATCCATATGAACCATAATAATTTGGCATTCGATAGTCACCGTACATGGGCTGATAGCTTTGAACAGGTCTATGAACACGAGGTGGTACGGGTGGCGGATTTCTTTGTGTGTTAGACCCATTATAGTTGCTTGGAAGAGTTGGTCCACTAAATATGAGAAATAATCAAATGAAGATTCCGCCAATACAGTACTTTATTCATATTGCTTCGATCAGAATATACACACAACATATATTTAGCATTTGATTACAAATTGTGGGGCAGATATTCAGTCATGATATAATTAGGATTGAGTTTGTTTCAATCAATTGCAGCTGTGAAGTCATGATATATCTTAACTGAGATTAAGTTTCATGTTTCGATATGTATAGGATTAGGGCAGCAGATTTCAACTTATTATTAGTATCAATTATACGTGATGTTTAATACATGTATGTTACAGGCATTTTCTGGAATAAGGCTGGAACATTGAACGGGTTTAAATTTTGCTTTAATAAATTGAAAATCGTTCTGTCATGGTATTCAAATATTTAGAAATTTCCTTGAGTCAATGACAAGCCTTGACGAAAATAACTGTATGGTTTATATTTGAGGAATTTTTATCCAAGGAAATTGAGTATGAACGAAAATACCTTAATCCAAAATCTGTACTGGGCCTGAATTGATTATTGTTGAAAGCGCTGTAACCTTGCTGGTTCATTTTGAAGATAGATGCTTTTTATTGGTAATAAAATGGAAAGTTGGGATTCCTGAACGATTATCCTACCAATGTTGCAAATAGCAACCAACTTTTTTCAACAACATTGATGCATGTGCAGCGTACAGACGTCGAACACACGATCTAGTTGCGATATGTAGCAATTGGATTACTGGATAAGTTATCAAAGGCTAAGGTGCTCCCCACCATAAGTACTGACAGCGATCATCATTGGTCGTTGGAACTTACGTCGGAACTCGTGGTTCAAGCATTAATAATAGATAGGGTTCCAGTATGATAAGAAAGAATTATACTAATTACGATTAAAATAGGATTAACGATCAACCGATAAAATTCTCTTACGACGGACAAGACACAATTTTTCGACTGGCGACAGACTCGAAAATTTAGCAAACAAATTTTATCCGAATTCCAGCGACTATAATTCTGTAACAAATCTTGTTTGACTATCGATAAAAGCCAACGGAGCTTCTAGTTTAAAATCGAGTGATGAGAAAAATCTCAAGTCACAACAGATTGAATGAGATTTGAAAAGTATTTTTGATTGGCTATAAACTTGACTCTAACCCGACTTTGACCCTTAGTACGTACGTACGTACATACGTACTGATACGTTTCGTCTTGTTGATATGCAAGCCCGGAGGGGACATCTAACCAACTCTGTGTGTTCCCAACCGTATCAGCGTCGATATACATTGGCGCAATGGCGGCGAGCGCCAGCGCTGTGTGAAGGGTTCCTACCACTGAAATATGTGAAGTATAGTCCCTAGTGCTCTCTACTACATACATATACATATATACGATCATCAAAGATGCCCTCTATCGTCTTCAGTCAACGCTTCTATTACCATTACCACATCACGTCGATGCAGTCAGTTATTCTAATTTCACACAGCCTCCCGTGCATGGATCTTCGTGCGTTGCTGGTGACTTGTTAATCCCACGTCGATCTACTAGCTAATGAACATAAGATGCCTGTGGATCAAAAGCGAATTAACGGCCCGGAGGTATCTGTGCCGTACAGTGTTTATACCGAAGCCGAAAAGTTGGAGTCCAGTAACACCGATAAACTATTAAAAACGAGACTCGATGGACGAGATTACAAAGAGCACAGAAAAATTTGTGAGTTATGTTACGTTGTGGGTACAATTGCTCGCGATTCCAATGCATAAATTCGTCCGTTGCATTATTTCCAATATGATCTTCTTTGAATGATCCTCCTTTTTCTCCAGGTAGAACGTAATTCTACTAGCAAAATTTTTGATCGACAGTTGTGAAAACCGGTGTGGTAAGCCAAGCCAAAGGATCGGCGTACATTGAAGTTGGAACCACAAAAGTTGTTTGTTCCGTATTTGATCCAAGAGAAATCCCAAATAGAAATGAATACAGCTCTCAAGGCGAACTCTTTTGTGAGTTCAAATTTGCTACTTTTGCCTGTGCAAAGCGGAAAATACACCAGCAAGATTCTGAAGAGAAGGAGTACAGTATCATCATGCAACGATCGTTAGAACCAGCTGTTTGCAGGGTAATTCTTATTGGTTATTCATCGTTGCCGATGCAAAGAAACATGTAAATGCTTTTTTTGTCCATCATTGACCTACCAATTAACTACTTTATAGATTTATATTTTTACAGCAAGAATTCCCAAACTTTCAAGTCGATATATATGCCCTAGTATTGGACAATGGAGGATCTGCCTTAGCAGCAGCTATAATGTGTGCTAGCCTTGCTCTTGCAGATGCTAGTGTGCCAATGTTTGGCCTCGTTACGGCGGTTTCTGTGGTAAAAATCAGTTATCAGAGCTTTAGAATTGATAAGGATGCTTCATTGATTGTGTGTCTTTAAGACTTAAGATCATCAATAACCGTTTCAGGGATTGTATGGAGACACAGTGTTTGTTGATCCAACAGTTGATGAAGAAAAACTATGCAGTTCGGCCCCAGGAAAGTCAAGCCCATCTAAAAATCATGGACTGATTATGCAAGCTACTTTACCCCAACATGACCAAGTGTCTGAGTTTTTTTTAGTTGGGAACATTGATGTGACTGCTATTAAACAGTCCATTGAAACACTTACTGCAGCCAGCAAAAATATATGCCCTCTGATGCAACAATGTTTAGTCAAAACTGTCTTGAGAGCTCTCAAGAAAAAGGAAAGCGAGATCAATGAAATAAAAGACTAGCTACTAAACTGTGTTATTTGTCATCTAATTTCTATGAAAATGAATTTCTTTTGATATCTTGGAATAGAAAACACTCTTTTTTCTTGATTTTATTATATTAGCAAATAAGTTGTACAGATTCTTCAATATTGAATTTGATCAAAAAATTTTTATGAATAGAGTGGAACTGTACTTGTCTCCAGTAGTTGATAATTAATATGGTGTACAAGCCATAAAATTTTGCGTCCAAGCATAAATTAATCTTCTGGTTTTTCTGGGGGCGGACCACATGGCTGAAGCATTTTCTCCATTAGGTTGAATCTGACGCGTGCCTTCGCTTCGTTTTCAGCTAACGCGAAAAAGTTCAAAAGATCGTAGTGGCCCATGTAAGAGCTACATGAGTCTCTGTGCTGATTAACAAGCCACTCGAATTTTGTTGTGTCCGCATGACCTGTTCCAATATATTTTGACTGCAGGTGCTCCAATTGACTATGGATATTATAGCGTTCACCCATGTCTGGAATAAATAAAAATAAAACAGGTGTCTTGCGACCAAATGCTGTTGTTTGTCTGATCGGATTCGAGGTTAGAAGTTTGCGCGTGGATCCGAAATTCCAAGAAATTTGTAGATAAAGTGACTGATACGTGTGGATATAATTCGTAGTATAAATAATTGCTATCCTTAAATGATTATTGATTATTGAAACATAAACTTATACTTACTCGAATCAATCCAGTCTTGTTGAAATTATTTTCCAGTGAACAGGACGCCTTCAACTGACATCAGTTTGTGTCTTTTGTCATAGAAAGCAGACGAAATCTGCTCGAAGCTGCGCGCACGGATCAACGCATGCGCTAAAAAAAATTTAAATTCAAAAATTGCTTGGTCTTGATTTTTGACGAACTTTTCATTATTTTCGCGGGTACTCAGAAGTATAGATGATTTTAACTAAAAATCATTGACTAGTATGACTCAACTCATGGTAACGTAAGGTTATTTAATAGCACTTTGTTGCTTCCTATGACGAAACATCTAAGGATGCGTGGAAGAGGTAGTGTAGTCACACATGGTATAAAAAATGTTCAGTAAAATTACTTTGATTAGTGGTGTAGGTAATATGATTCAGAGTGAATAAAGCTTCCAAAAAGGTTGATTCCTCGAAATCAAAATTAAAGTAAAAATTCAAAGACTTCGCATAGACTTGTATGCCACTCTGTATCATATTTGGTGATGCATGTAGCATAACACGAAGCAGTGGTTGGGTGTGTGATAATGTAAAACAAAAGTTGAGTTTTTTTTTATAACACATTTTTCATTTTTCTGGTAAGTCTAAGGTAATTAATAATTAATAACAAGAAAAAAACCTTTTTCATCAATGTGTCTACAATAATTATTAAAAGGTACAATTAGCAAATTACTATGTTGTGTATTTACTTTGTGTAATAATAGATAATAATATAATTGTAATATTTTTTTTTCATATTTATAGCGCGATTTCTTTCCACGTGCTCGTTCATTTCTACAAATATAATATGGTATCTAATATTTTATTTTTTGTTTTATGTATCCACTTGGGTTATTATCAATCATTTACCTTTACTCCTATTTATATCGTTTAGTCGAATACTAAAAATACAAATTGTTTTTTTTTTTTTTTACGGCAGAGTTCAAAATTGTCAAACAATTTTGTTGAACAAATTTGAATTCTTCGCCATATGCAATGTATAATATTTATAGCTTTGCTTGAAAAATTAAGGGACTTCTAAAGCGGTTACCATATATGTATATACACATTTATATATGTACACGCACGCATTTAACCAAATACAGTGACCAGATGAATTAAAAATATGTCGTTCATCATCCAGAAGATAACATTTATTCTTTGCAATGTCTTTCAGTTTTTCAGTAACTATAATACGACGTCATACATCTGAGAGGAGTTTCAAATAAGTTTTGATACAAGCTCATCAAATTGTTTATAATTTTTCCGTTAGCAGTCACTCACTCCTCATTTTTCAAGACATTTGAAAATAAATAATTGTTCCCCTTTTTTTCTTCAAATTTTGAATCATGTAAAACATCTACAGTCATAGGGATGATGTGGGTCACAATATTGGGTTACACATACATATGTATGCAGCCAATTCTTTAGCAGCCCCGTAATAATATGAGTGTCCTTTAACTTCACTTAACTACAAGATATTCATAATATGTACAGGTGAAGCTTGCTCCGTTTATAATCTATACAATTATATAAATGTTATATGCAATAATAAAATTGTAACACAATAATACCTATACTATCTACTGTCAATGGAAATATTTTACATCGAAATTACAATTCTCATTAACCTGCATTAATTCTTAAATTCATATACTATTTCGCTACATTTTACATTACACTTCATCCCATCCTAACATAGGGTATGGATCAAATTAAAATTAGAAATTAATCCTCATTCATTTGTGTTCAAGCTATTTACAAATTACTCATGATTTTTCTTTGAGTAAAACGGAAGTATCCTAGTATTTACAATAGAGATGACAGGCGATTGGGTCAACTTCTACTTCAACACGTGATGTTTAAGCTAAATCATTTTTACCAAGATATAAGGATTTATAACAGCAATAATAATTGTGTACTGGGAAAAATTTGGAGCCACAAGTCTAAATACTCTATACACATAAATATACATATTGTAAGTATGTTACCCATAAACCAATCTGCGAATTGCAAAATCAATAGGCTGTAAGTCTGTATCGAAAGTAATTCGGAAATGCTTCAGACTTCTTTTTAAGAGATAGATGACCTTCGTTTATTTTTCACATAGTAGTAGATCAAAAAAAGCATGCCTGCTCAGTTAGTTCTCTTCTTCTAACTTATGATGCAGTTTTCAGTACTTTCCACATAATGTTACAGCATTGAAAATGTTTGTAATTCTAACAATTGTCTGATAAATCCACATGGTGAAAAATTATCAGAATCCAATGTATCTCGATACTATCTCAAATTAGTAATAACGTACAAACCTATATTTAATAGCCATCGAATGTTACGAAGCAAAATAAGGATGAGATATAATACAGCGGTAATCACTTATGGCATGAGAAACGAAAAAAAAAAAACAAATGAATTGGTAGGGTCTTTGATTATCATCAATAATCTCGATAAGTAAATTGTAAACTAATTTATTCTTAATCATCATAAGAAAGACAGATAGCTACACAAGGCTGCATTAGCATCATTTTTTTTTTACTTTAAAAGATTTATTTTACATTTATATAATATAAAACTAGATTTATTTCTTGCGGAAAACAATATTCTAATGGATTTTTATATATCGTGTCAGATAATGTCGAAAGAAAATTATTTTTAAAATGTACTTACATTTTGTTTTGAAAAACAACTAATAATAGTGACAGTGGAGTTGCATGATATTTATTATTTAATTACTAGTTTAATAAAAATTTAACAGTTTCTATATGTACAAAGGGAGATGCGCGAGTGTCTATACAAGAAATTATTTACAAAATATATTCATTCATATATTACCTATCAAATTAACATTGTATTAATAATTTTTCTTTTTATCATTATTATCATTTCCGTATATTTATGTATGAATCATTTATCATTTATCCCAGTGTTCCTCTTATTATTTATCTTTTTGTTTATAAATAAAATAAATCCTTTGTTAATTTCCCTATAACCCAGCACTGCACTAAGTTTTAAGTTGAGGCAATATTTGTACCAAGAGACTATGTTCACAGGTTGAAAAAAAGCGAGAAAACAGAAATGAATTGAATTAAAATAAGTAATTGAGTTCAGTAGAGTACTTCATAGATTGCTACGAAAATATTTCGTTCTAATAATTACAGCTTTTACTTTGTTACCGCGAGGATTTGCGAATAGTCTTCGCAAATATTTTTTTATAATTTGATAAATACGCCACTTCAGTAACTGGCAGCGCAATTATTTTATTTACACGTTACAATTAAGGACAAGGCCAATACCTGTGGGTACGTTACAAATCGACCACATAAAACATGAATGCCTCATGCCCATATCTTGCTCAGCAAAATAATAATAACATTAAATGATTTCTATGATTGCGGTTGTTTCAGACTAACAATTTAGATTCTTTTTAACTTCAATAGTTATGTATTAAATAATACAGTGCGAACAACAACAAAATAAATTAACAAAAAATCCTCAACAATCGATCATCCATAAACATAGTCTGCTGATAAAAATACCTGAACATTGCCCAAGCCTCAGCAGTTGAAATCACAATTTCATCAAGACAAGCATAAAACGAGTTTACCACGTTACACCATAGCAGACAAGTTCAAATTTCATAAAGTTGTCACAAGGCATCACTACCTGAAAATGTGTTGAGACAAGCACCAGAAGGGTTAACTATTTGTGTATAAAACACCTGATTTTTCAAGAAAGCATCGCTCACACATCGACATTGTGTGACAGCACTAGAGATGTACACAGCCTACAAGGTAACATGTTCTGGTTTTCTTTCCTTTTTTTTTTTAAACGTAGAAATAATCAGTTACATTATTTTTACTTTTTCTCAAGAGAATTGTATTATCTACGTTATACTGGTGCTATCGCACGAATCCATATGAAACCCACTTTTTGTTTTCATTTTTTCTCACCACAGCATGATATTCTGGTCCTTATTATGTTCACAAAACAGGAAACGTTATGGAATTTAATTTAATTATCTGGTGAAATAGATACTCATTTCAAAACATAAGCAAATAAGAACTCATGTAGACTCGGCATTTTGAAGGTGGTTTAATTATTTAGACTAAAACTGATTGACGAATAATAAGTTAAAGTTAATCTAAATAACTAAATAGTACTACCGAATGGTGAAGTAAATAGAAGAGTGCTGGATAGCGACAGAGATGCAAAAAATTGTGAGGAGTGCCTTAATTTCTTAACGTTCCAAACTCACATGTTTTTTCAATGTTTTAAGATCTCGCCACGTTTAATTCAGTTAATGGAAACCTTGAGGTATGGTAAACAATAATCTTTATAAAGAATAACTTCACTTCAAGTCATTATAAGTTTTAGGAATGTGTTAATTGACTGTGTAAATGTGTTTCTGGACATAATAGAAAATGTAACGCGATGATGTACTGTATTATTTAGAGCCCATAAACATTAATTCAATGATGGGCCTCTCATCTGAGTTTGAGAAATTAGAGGTTTCTAATTTATTCATTTCACCGGAGAATACCTGATTTTATAGGACTTTTCATTTATAAATGTAGGTTGAGTTTTGCTGTCCAACACTCACCCAATTACACTGCACTCGAGCAACACTGTACCAACATTGTGCGTAATTGTCGCTACATGGTCACCAGGTGGGGTCCAGCCACACAGTGATTGAACTAACTTTGTTTTAATGGACACACAAATAGACAGACGAGCCCTGACGAGCGACGGTAGCTAATCGCTGTCAAGGTCGCTCTCCGAAGGTCATTTGGTCTCTCGCGATATTCGTCGCCTTTTCGCCTGCTCCGCCGTCTCGGCTGTTGCTAAAATACCACTCGTGCTATACAAGGTGTTTGGGATTACAGTAGAACCTAAGAGTCTGGATACAAGTAAGCGCACTGGATACTGGAGAAATTATAAATATTGCAGTTCATAGCGTCAGTACAGATAGTGTATTGTTTTAAAGTAGTTGAAAGATTGAGACGTTAATAAGTTTTTCATATACTTTGATTACGTAAGCTAGTGACATAGAATGTTATCGATATTACTCATGATAGTACGAAAATAATAACATCCAGCACTCTTCCTGCGCACTTGTATTACATTACACGAGTTATTTACATATTCATTACAAATATATTTTATTTACTATTTTGCTAAATACTCTTAATAAAATTGGTATGCCCATGTAAAGTCAACATAAGCTATGAAAAAGAGATGCACTGAATACATAATATTTGTGTATTTTTACAATTTTACTTCAGTTGAATTTTTATCAGATAGTAATACAAGTGATGATATGGTGATGGAAGGCAGTGTGATAGAAATTTCTCAGAGTTATCAAAAGTTGAAAAGATTATGAGAAAATCAAAAAGAATAAACAACGAAGATTACAGATGTATTATCAAGTGATTGCACAAAGCACTTTGAAAGAATGAGATCAATATGTAATGAAGTAGCTTCACTCCATATCAAACTGACATTGATTGAGTAAAAGAACAGGTTTGTTCTAACTCGCTTAAATATGGGCATAAGAATATTCTGACAGAAATCAAATCTTGATTACATTATATATTTTGATCACAACACTACGTATAGTACATCTCTTCTATGAGTTATCAAAAGTTTATAAGAGGTGAACGAAACAAAAAAAGTTTACTGTTGGTAGTATACACAGTTCACTACTTATTATAATTATATACTGCTTTCCTCTTGGGTTCTACTGAACATGTATAATATACAAATCGAGATAACCCTGGATATGAAAGTAACTTACGGCATCGACTGAAATCAATCACACTACGGCGACTCCATTATCGGAATATTAGTACAATGATTGATATCATAATTCTTTGCATGTTTTTGCAATCTGAATCATTGAATTGCAAATGCTGTGAGAGTTTAAAAAATTTCATTTTAAAATGTTTCTTTCATATGCAGGCTCACATGGATAACATAGTGGGCAAAAATAAGTCTCTTTGATGTCTTATATTACTAAATTTTCTATAATTTTGTTTGCATTGTTTGTATTTTTTGTTTAACTTATTTTTTGACGAAGACTTGAATAATGTTCTTACTCACCAGCTCCACTTCGAGTCTTTCTTCTGTTTACGTCATCCACAGATCTAGAAGCCCCCCGCGTGTTTCCCGCAGGAGTTGCTAATGGCGAAGCAGTGTTTTGCCTCACCGATCTGCGTGTTGGAATCTCACCTATTGACTCATTACTAGATACGGATGTTCCTCTTAGTCTTTCTTTTCCAGTTGATACAGAAGTTCCACTAGTAGGCTGTTTGGTTGTTAACAATCGGCTTTCTCTGTGCACTCTGTTCGTAGCATTTGCTGTATTTGATGTGTTACTAGATATAATTTGACCCGTTGCTGTGCCGCTCGAATTCAGTCTGGAACAAAGAAATTGGAACATGATTATATTGATAGTTGATACTTTTGTACCTCAAAATTTGTGCAATCATAATAAGGTTTTATATCATGAAATATAGCAAAGAGAAAATCACATAACAATTCAAAGACATAAGAAAAAATAATCACTGAAGTAATCAAAGATGACAAATATCACAGATGAATGAAAGCAAACAATTTGGCATATATGACTGATCTGTAGAAGTGAATTATTCCATTTCATCTCACTAATAAATGTTACGATTATTGTAAGCAAAAATGGTAAAGTCGGGTGTCACAAGAGTCACGTGAATCTAATTAATTTGGAACATAGCCCATGATTTTGAGTAATATATTTTTATAAATCACCGTAGCTCCCACTCATGAAAGGGTAAGAGATTTTAGTATCGACAATTTGCAAATTAATGTTCAATATTTACTTTTGATCTCTAGGCTTTGGAGACGCAGCAGACGCCTCATCCGACATTCGCATTCTTGCTTTTCCCGCTATTTCGATGAGCGGTTCGTCGTCTGAAGAATCCACTTCAACTAAAATTGGTCCTAAAATTGTGCAAACAGATATTATTAGAATTGGAAGTTGAAGGGCGAAAATGTAGGGTACGAAACGGTTGCAATCGAACCAATCTCTGTGTATCGTGTGATACAAAATCGTTGAGCAAGATTTCTTGTCAAACCTGTCTATTCGGCCAATTCGGTAGATATTCGTGAATAAAAAGACTCTTGGATGAACATAAATTCGAAATAGCAAGTGCGGTTCAACTCAAAGTGGTGGAATCCTACATTAAATTATTAGCAAACTTATAATTGTTAAGTAATACCTTTTTTTGATTTCGATAGTACGTTGAAGACTTTTCTACTAGGCTCCTCCTTGGTAGAAATCTGTTTTTTAGTGGCTCCACTCTCTTCAACCCCCATGCAAGCTTTGATTAATTCTGCAGCATTTTCTGAGCATTTCCGTTTGCCTGGTCTAGGCTGAGAATCATCAGCGGTACTGGAAGCGACAGAACTTTCACTTTCTTGCCTTTTTCGTTTCCCACTCTTAGCTGTTGAAGCATTAGGTGATAATTTAGACACCCCCATCTTTGGACTTGCTTTTGCATAGGGTGATATGCTGCGTCGTTCTTCAATTTTATGTTGACCATGTGGACTGCTTTTTGGAGTTTTAACAATATCGGGACTATTTAACTTTTGTGATCGTGTTCTCAGTGATCTTTTTTCGTTATTTTCTGTTGGAATTTCTATTAAAAGCTGTTCTAAGAGCGATTTTGGTTTAACATAATCATCTGAATTGTTAGAGTTCAATCTATCAAGAAAATGTGTATCTTCGTTATCTTCTATACATATAATGTCTTGTCGACCTTCAAGTTCCTGTTTTCTTCTACGTTTTCGTTTAGCATGATCAGCTTCGCTAGTTTCTACATCTGGATTATGTGCTGCTGGGCTGGGGGTTTCATCTCGTTGTGAAACGACCGGATTGGAGTACGTATACAAAGGAGGAGTGATCCGTATAGGTTGAGGGTCTTCAGCCAGTGGCGATTCAACACTAGTGTCCGTGGTATCGCTAACGATTTTTTTAACCACCTCGTCACCAACTTTGTGTAAATTAACTGGCGATTCTTTAACCAAAACTTGTTGAGTTTGAACATTAGCTTTTTGACATTTATCAGATTCCGATTTAATGACACAACTTGAATGCAAAGGATTAGCCACATTGTTAGGAATATCTATTTGCCTTGTATCATCTAGCTTTACCACTAAATTTGGTTCAGTTTTAATCTCAGGTGTAAAATTTTGAATATTTGAGCATGTATTTTCTATTTTCAGATTTGTTTGGATTAACGTGGGCTCAATTTTATCTGTTATCCCTTTACTGTAAGCAACGTGATTTTGAATTACAGGCACACCATTATTATTTTGTCCAAGAGGACTATCGCTTAGAATATTGGTACAAGTGTTGTCTGAAATAATGTCTAAATTTTTCTCCAACGCTTGTTCGACAACTTTTGATTGTTCATGATTCACGTTGGGTTCATCAAATTCATTTTCGTTATTTGTATGTTTAGGGCTGTCAGGTTTAACAACTGTTTTTACTTCGAAACTATCCAGAAGTCCAATATCTTTGATTTCAGGTTTCGTACACTGTAGGAGTTCATCGCCACTTGTTGTTGTTAACGTAGGAGTCGCAATAACAGTAGTAGAAGCTGTAACCAATGGACTCTGAAAATTTTTGCTATTGTCTGTAGTTTCTGTACTTGTGATGGGCACATCCTCGATATTCCGTGATGTTATAAATGTTGCTTTTTCACTGGACACATTTGTTACACAATTCTCACTGGAGTTCACAGTTGTGTCATGTTTTAACCGATTCTCTAGATAATTAGCAACGGATACGGGGCTTAGTCTTTTGGGATCACCAGTTTTCAGAATTTCGGAGTTTGAACACATATTACTATCGCTAGTCGAGGAAGGCACGTTCTTATTGGTTGTCTGTAAAGGAGTTTCTCCCTGAATCGCATTTTTATTAGTAGATTGAGGTATGGACTCGGTTGTTGGTCTGTGCAATGGGGACTCCCCTTGATTTGGTGATTTCTCTGATAATGCATCCATAGATTCAATCCCGGAATCCTCACCTCCGCCGCCATTTCCAACTCTTTCCACATTTGCATCTACACCTAATCCTACTGGAACCGTGTTTTCCAGTAACTTCTCTTTCACTTTTGCTTCTGTTACGTTAATTTCGCCAATCGGCAGTATCGGCTTATTCGATAGATCAATATTTTGAACTCTAATTGTCTGTTCTGTGTTGGTAACTGGTGTATTCTGTGAACTCTTCAAAAGACTGATGCGTTGCGTGTTATCTGACTTATTCGCTGGATTTGGTCGATCAGATTGCGATTTTATTACATGGTTCTGAATAATTCTCTTATGAGATTGATCTATCTTATGCCTGTTGAGGTTTGGGTTTACCTCATTTTTTGCAGATACATGATTTTTTATTTTAGGTGCAACACCATGAATTTTGTTCAAAGAAGTTGAATTCATCTTAGCACCAGACCGTTCAGTATCGCTTTTGCTTTTAGAGATTTGCCCTGGTAACCTGTTCAATGTGTCTTGTGGATTTTTAGATATCACTTCAGTTGCACTGGAAGGTGGGGGCTTACTTTCAAGGCTGCTTGGAGGATGTGGCGTATTTTGAGTTGGGGGATTTATACTTTTTGACCCAAGGGTGTTATTCTCGAAACTCGTACTGGTTTTTGAATTAGATTTTTGCGTCAGGCTATCAGAAGGACTCTTGTGACCATGGGGTTGTGTCATCTCTGCACTCTGAGATTCTGTAAAACAATACGGTAGGAAAAATCTCAATACAGTCATGAATAACTAATTTTAAACGACAAACTCTGATATAGCAAACATGTTAATTTGAAAATCTTGAATTAATACTACTTATTGAATGTAATTTATTGATACCAATGATTCCTCATAGCCGAGTGACAGAAAAGGAATTATTCAGCTAAACTGTTTTCGTAATGCACGACATATGTATAATGGAACACACCTGCTAAAAGTAGATCCTTTTCATCCATCAAACTTAGACGTCTTCTTTTTTCATGACTGACGAGGTCTTTTCTGATTCCGTTGATTTCCGTTAACCTTGATGCAACCACGCTCAAAGCATTTGCAGTTTCGTTGACAGTTCTGCTAATGTCACTATCGCTTGTTCTCCTTACTTCCCCAATTTTTTTAACTTTGCTCGTGACATTTTCCGTTAGTCCAGCTTCAGTTTTCTTGATGGGCTGCCCTGGGTTCCCTTTGAAACCAAGTTTGCGCCATTTTAGCTGGTTATCCAGAATTCTACCACCAGATAATAAGTTTTGCTCTCGATACAAGCCGTCATTAGTGTCCGATTTCTTCTTAGAATCTCTTCTTTTTGTCTTACCTAGAAGTGGAATGTAGTTCAAATTTAAGAGACATGATAAAATTGATGAATTATCGGTCAATGATCCAAACATCAACATCTAAAATTTGATCTAGTGTGAAATAGATATGGATAGTGGAATTTGCGGTAACTAATGGTAAAATTTAAACCGTAGACAAGAAAAATATTTATGTATTTACCTCCTCCAATTTTATGTTCGCTTGTATGATTTTGGACTTCAGTTTCCAATTGACTTTTTGCCAAAACCTGCTGAGCATTTGTAGTTGGATTCAGAATTGCTGATTTGTGCTTAACTGGAGATGGTATTCTACTATTCAGTGGTATATCATCTACGTCGCTTGCTTTACTGGAACTAGGTTTAGCTATTAATGTTTGCAGCTTTGGGTTATCCAATGGAGAGTCTTGTTTCGACACGTTTGCTTTGTTCATGGCAGTTTGAAGTGTGCTATTTATCTTGGACACAGTGTTAGTACTGTTAATGATGGTTGAATTAGCTAATGGCAACTTAGATGTGGATGAAGTACCAATTATCATGCTTAAGGATGACTTTTTTTGAAGCAATTTATTTCCATCGGTAGATTCTTTCATTTTTTTCAGTTTACCACGCCTTTTTATTGTTAAAGAATCAAGCTCCCCTTCTTTCAAGGCCTTTTTTTCCTTTTTTCGGATTTGAACTACAGACGCGTTGCGACCTCTTAAAGAGATGTGTAACGGAGGCACTCTAGGTTCATCACCACCGGGACCTGAACTTTGGATACCGGCCGAAAAAATTTTATTCACAGACTTATCAGCTTTCCTGACCGGCGGTGTGTTCACAAATGAGACATCCACTTTATACGCAGGTGTAACTGGTTCAGATTTCTCCAATTTCAACCGCAGTTTAATCTTTTCCCCAGGCATTGGACTGTTAGCAGATTCTCTGCTAGATTTTATCCTATTGTGTTTCAAACTGCCTTCACTAGCAGTTGACTTTACTGTTGTCTCAGAGTCAGATTGATCTGTATTTGTTGTGGTGTCATTTCTTCTGGAAAAATTGCTGTCTGCATCATCGTCTGAGAATATGGAATTTGATCTGTCATTTGACGGAGATGGAAATGAAAAAAAATCATCCTGGTTGTCAACTGCACTTTCTGGTTCAGAATCTGAACTTTCGCTGGGCATTGGTTCCAGAAGACCAGTCAATGGATTTATTAAGAACTGTCGAATTTTTCCTGTTGACGTATATTCTGGTTCCGGCTCTTCTTCCCTTTTTGACGGCTCAGGCATTTCCAGGGTGGCTGTCGCCGACGTTGTGCTTACAGCACTCATGTGATTTAATCGAGGCACATTTTGTGAAATTGATGCAGGAGCTTGACTTGGTACAACATTACGCTGTGTGGTATTAACTTGAGCGCCTTGTGGAACAGAACTGTTTTGAACATTCCACGTGGTGCCATTTCCTGTTGAATTCTGATAGCTTCTGCTAAGGATATTCTGACTCTGACCATAACGAAAATCTGTCGTCGCACCAGTATTAACATTCTGGTTTTTTAATTGATTATGATGCAATTGTTGCTGTACGTTGAGCATCTGATTTTGCTGCCCTGAATGTGTTGGTTGCTGCTGCTGCGGAGTTGCTTGTCTAGGGTAAGGTGGAGGTGTTGCCTGACGTATATTCCCTAGATAATTAAGCCTTTGTTGAGCAGTGTTAATTCCTGGTCCAGAATGGAGCATTTGCTGTTGCAAAAGCTGTTGATTTCCCACTATTGGTTGTTGTAACGGGGTATTACTATTCTGGTGCTGAAGTAACTGCGGTTGAGCAAGTGCTCCTGCTTGTTGGGGATTCAGTTGATTGCTATTTCCACTTTGTTGACCGATTTGTTGTTGAGCCATGAGCTGCTGTTGTTGTTGTTGGAGTATCAGCTGTTGCCGTTGCTGTAAGGACGCTCGAACTTGTTGATTACTTAATGGGTGCCTGACAGGTAGTTGATTTTGTATCTGTACCTGAGCTGGTCGATAAGCTAGTTCTTGTCTGATGGGAAACTTTTGCTGGATTTGTACTTGGGTATGCAATGTCGACGTTTGCATTTGCCCACCAATTGATACTTGGTGCGCACTTTGGGTCGACGGTAAATTTTGCGCTGAGGCTATCACATTTCCAGAGTGTTGTTGAGTTATTGGGGTTTGTTGATTAACATTAACGGTAGCGAATGCTGATGGGCCAGAACTTTGGGTCAAATCAGGGACAATACTCGAAGCACCGAGCAAATCTTCAGTTCGCAGTGACTCTAAACTCGGTGGTGAATCACTCGGAGAAGTCAAATCTTTCCTTCTGGCAATTGGTTTCTTGGTGGGTCTTATGCGATTCACTATCCCAGTACTTTCTACAGTAGCTGGAGGTAGCATTTTTTGACTGGTTATAATGTTGTTGGGATGTGAGTTACCATCATTTTGTAACAGATTTACTAGTAGTGGACTCGACAATGCTACTTGATTCCCACTGCCGTTTGAACTGTTGGTCAAATTATTACCATTGGCCGATGACAGGCCTGAGGCTACCGCATTTACTGGTTTGTATTGATTTGTCAATGGTCCAGTTGTAACAGGTAAGGTCGTTGTGTGACCAGTGCTTAATGATGTTACAGTTATCAAAGTATCCTGTGCAGGATAGGGCGGTGGTGGTTGCGTATGATGTTTAAATTGCACCGAATTTTTAACAGTACTAGCTTGTGATTCACGGTTGTGTATGGCTTGGGCGGCATGTGTCATGCTGGCGAATGGAAATGGGCCGTTGTAGTTATTCCTCGGCGAAGTTCCAGAAGCAGGTGTAGGTTGGGTACCAGAAATTCCACTACTGCTGCTTCCCGCGGTTGGTTGAACTGATTTTGCAAGAAAGGGTGGAATTGGATCACAATCTGTTGGAGCTACCACATTAGGCGATCGAAATTGGGGAGTCTTTTCTCCTGAAGCACCTGAAAAATAATTAGTTCAATTTGAAACAAAGTTTGAAATGATTTAATTTTCTCAAGATGGAACAATTCAAAGCTATTTTTTAACATTAGGAACAATGATTTCGGCCTCTGGAGGTATGGTTACAGGAAACAAGGCAAGGTGCAGACGTCAAATAATAAAATTACATATGCGGTATCCAAAATATGAGACCACACTAGACTAGGCTGTAGAATAAAGTAGTTAATTACCAGCAGCTATGATTTGCGCAACATTGCGTAGGGCTGAGGAAATACTGGATGCATTACTAGGTCCAGCTACAGCAGCAGAAGAATCGGATTCACCATGACTGACTTCTATTGGAGGATCGCCTTGGGTCTTGGATCCCCCATCTTGAGAGGAGCTGGAGCGCAAGACTATTTCTTGTGCCTCTCCCCCAAAGCGACTAGCTATCCTCAAAGATATCACCTAGAAAATATTCAATGAACATGAGAAATCTTGTTTCAATACGAAAAATTAGGTTCATCAGGTAAGTAAACCCTAGAACAGGTTTTTGGATACTACATTGAAATCTATCATGGTTGTAATATCTAAGAGCAAGTATCGAACTTTTATTGTGTGGTAGCAGTAATTTCTTCATGCGACAGTCAAAACTACAGACAAATAATATTTTCATAAAATTTCATATATTATTAGTTATGATAGACTGATGTGAGAATTTATCCAAAATATTTCAACTAAAACACAATTTCGTCAACTTCAGTCTAGCAATTAACACAATTAGACTGGAAATCATTAAAACTTTTCTGGCGTTATAGTTTTACACTCTTTTGATGAATGTGTGTAGTAGTGTCTCTAGAAGTTTTCACCATTACGTCACATTAACACAAGAACGATAACATTGAAAAATTCTATGCAGAGAAACTGATTTTATTTTGGACATTCGTTGTTGTTACATGATGTGAAAAATTGGAGATCAAAAAGGCAGAGTTCAAAATAATATAATGTACAGCTGGAGGTCGAGTTCTTTTTGTAGGGAAATTTAATTATTTTGTATTTCCAGATTGATTACAGAACTGGATGTGTACGGAATAAATTTACGAATAAGAATGGATGCTAAATGGATGTTTTCATTACCTGATCTCCTTCAACTTGAACAGAGAGAATGCCCAGTTGTGTGAGAGTTGATGAGCCTTGGGCTGCCAACTCTCGTAGTCGTAACGCAGCCTCTCTGGGAATTGAAAATGTTACTCTCACGGAGTTCCATGGCTCCACTTTGTTCACCCGCAAACTCTCACCCTTTTCTGAAATACATCCACAAATGAAGTATTCGTCGATTTTATGGTTCTACAGTTACAATCATCCATAGTTTGAAAAATCATTTACGGTAGATGAAATTGGGAAACAAAAAAAATTACGTATTGATGTTAGTACTAATAGTAAAGATCATAAAATGTATGTAATATATAAGTTTTAATTAGACAACTACCTTGACAGAGCAGGGTTTCGAGTCGTTCGACGATAACCTTGAACTTGTGTGCAAATTCTGGGTCCCCGAGATCCCCCTCGCACGTAACTACCGTCTCGATCAGATCACCATCGCTGTCTGCCGCCATGACTTAAGCGAAAAGAAATGAAAATATTACAAAAATTCAATGGCCTGACAGAATTGCAGTTTATTATTATTCCAAATGTTGAGCGCTAAATATGAGTTGAGCTATTTTACCTAATTCAATTTGATAGATTAAACCTAAGCTGTTAAGTTAACGATGAATAAATGTCTGAAATGGAAACTATGAAATACAAAGTAATGCTACATAGTAAACACTTTAAGATTATTGTAAAAACTTTCACTTGACAGAGAAATGGAATAAATTTTATTTAGTTAGAAATGTCATTGCTTTACACAAGTTAAAATACATTTTCATTGGTGGAAGAAATTCGATTTTTCGATTGAGCAGTATCTACAAAGTTGAATGAAAATTTCCCTGCAACTTCTACACTTGTTTTGACCAATGATCTAAAATACTGTGAGATATACAAGATAGAGCCAAGTTTGGAAATGGGATTAAAAACTTCTAGTGATGGTATTTAATGCATACATTTATGTGTTTTCAATAAAGTGATACTCATGATGGACAAAAAGTGATGCAGATTTAGATTTGGCCCAGCAGAACACATGATCATGTGTTATATAAATTCAAATTTCAATCGACTGTATATCATTACTTACCAATCATCAATCACATAACTACCCGGGGAGCCTGGGGACTTCTCAAGGTACTACTGTACTGTCTGTTAGTCCACCGAAAGGCTGCTTCTTTGTGCCAAACCACCCCAGTGTCGTTTCTCTAACACCGTTGCCTACTAATACAACAGAATTATGAACGTTATTGCCATAGCAGTAAAGATTTGAAGGATAACATAGAATCACACAATGAACAGTATTTGTAACCAACCTACAGAAGAGTATACCCGTAACTAAAAATATTTATCAATTTAAATACAGCGCGTATTTTACACAGATAATGGAAATGCAACGCAATCCTAAAGACATACAGAAGCAACGGAGTGATTTGGAATAGTATTACGCACCTGTCTTAAAGCATTAATTCATTCAAAAACCACAGCTCTTGAACTCTACTTATTTTGAATACCCATGTTCATGTGAAATTGGAATCGCATTAACAAAGCAAACGAAGGATATGATGTCTAGCTAATCATGGTAATATTTTCAAAATCAATGGGCCTTGTAAAAAATGAGAGTGTGATCCATTCTGGCACAGGATATGATACGCTGCTCAAAAGTGTACAATATGGGTTAACTAATTCATAGGCAAAAATTATAAAAGATTATAATTGTATGATTTTACCATCCCACATAAGTGTTTCTGATGATATTATTTACTAGTACCCTAAATTCAATGTATATCTGTATTAATTTTGTGAGCGGTTGGAAAAAGCAAAAGGCTGAAAACCCAAGCTAAAGATGCACACGATAACCAAATGCTTTGAAATTATTGGAGTTTGAATAAAATGAATGACAGTCGGTATGCACAGAACAAACTTGAAAATGAGAGTAAATGTATGAAAACTACTCGGTGTAGTCTAGTAAGCGAGTCAAATGTGACAGGTACAATTCAAAATAATGAGAAAATGATTGAGCATAAATTTGAGCAGTTAAAGGTTGAAAATGAAGAAAAAAAAATTGTAAAAAAAACTTGCAAAAAAAAATAAGCGACAAATTGAAAACAATCACAAAAACACTGTGCATAAACAAAAAGTGAGGCAAATATAAGCTGGGAGGTTATAATTTGGCGAGAATTTTCCAACAATCATACGTGATGTTGTCGATTTTAAATGTTTGAGACACATTAACCGACTTATGTTGACAGAATTTTATGTAATACCAAAAAGAAAATGATCTGGGAGGCACCTTTACCATTCTCGAACAGCAATTAAAATCTTTTGGGCCACAGGACGGGGGCTCGATTTCTATGCAACGTAAAATAGGTTATAGGCTTGATTTCGAACCTAGGCGTGCCTTCTAAGAAATCGTGCTTGCCATTTAAATATGTTTCAGTGATAAAAATGTGATTTTTGATAAAGGTTGTGGGCGATTTTGGGCAAAATAAGGCGCTTAGATCATTGGATATCGGGGGGCCACCATTTTGTCCGTCGGGGGAGGTGGACGTGAAGTGGGCTCAAAGCATGCTCAAGATATGCCGTCAAAAGAGAAAAATTTTCAATTTAGAACTTATTTTCGATATACGTAGTTTCAGGGGTTTTATCAAATAAAAATTCGGTCTGAACTCGTACAGTGCATAAAGTTCAGGGTCTGGCAATAGCTTTAGCACGGGGCGATTTGATACCGTATGAACACAGGAAAATTCTAACGTTACCCCATTTCTTTCCAACTTCGTGCGGGATTTCTCGCTTCCAAATTCCACCGAGACACAGCACTAACACACTAATCTTGATTGAAAATACACCGCGCTGCCCTTACTTCACTTTATGCACACTGCGTGCGGCAAAAATTGCGAAAAAACTCGACATAATCGGCAATATAAAGGGACAAGTCATAAAACGCCATGAACAATAACAAGGAGCCGCCATTTGCAATGGAGCTAACTGACATGCGCAAATCAATCGCGCGAAGCACGCTGGGTATTTGTAAGGCGCCATCTTGCGAATTATCTTGAACATTATCAACCTAACCTCCCCCTCCCTGCTTAAAGAACGATCTATTACATATGCGTTACATCTTCGAGATTCACAAGTTGAGATGAACACGAATAAAATTCAACACATTTGATGCTTGCCATAAATTTTAATCATGGGTATGTTACAGATCTCCAACAATGTTAGGGTACATTTCAGTGCCTACAATACGAACGCATTTGTTTCTCAACACGAAAGAAATGCAGGAAATACTTACCAAACCAAACAACGTGAAGTTTTTCAAGCTATGGCATTTATCGTACTTCACATCATGTTTTCAGCTAGTTACCTTGTCTAAAGGAATTTTAAATTCATGATAATAAACAATAAATATCGACGAAATGTAATACACTTTCGATAAAAAACGGAACTTTCTATGAGTTTATTGCAATTCAGTGTACAGTAGAGTAGACTACAGAAGAATCCAGCTCATAATAATCTATTCGTGGATATTGAGCTTTGGTTTCTTTTATTCAGGACCCACAGATTGCAGCAATCCAGCATTCCTCATTACTCGGAAAGCTTTATCAGCGTCATAAGTCCTGTAAAAATGATTAAAATCTTTTAGACAAGCCCCGGATGATTTTTGGATCTACTATATGGGATCATAATTTTACTTGTAGAACTCGGCATATTTTTTTTTCCTTGGTTCGGCAACTGCATATTTCCACGTAAGGGCTGCTGAGAGACCAACAGTAATGGCCAAAGGCAAATGAATCTTCATGGACTTACCAAGCAGTCCACGCAACTGAGGTTTGACAGTAGCCATCTGAAAAATTTAGCCTACGCGGTGAAATCGATTTAATAATTCGGTCAATACATAAGGATACTTTGTAACAAGTGTGCAGCTGATTAATAAGTACCAACAAGGTTCTCATTGTTTACTGGTATGACAAATGTGGGAGAAAAATTAGGGAGCAGTGATAAAGTCATTATGATATTGCTATCATGATGAACATGCCACTCGACTTGTATGAAACAACGAACGTAGTATTTTTTGCTGCTCCATTTACTTTTGAAGTTGACTGGGGGGCTTGTTACATAATAGTGTAGCTGAAGGTGCAAAACATCAAGTAAATACTTAAGGTGGATAATGACAACCTTCGAATCCTTTAAACTAGCCTAACATGATTGCTGTGTGTTGAAACAAAATTCAATAATTCTTTAGATAAACAATCCAATCCACAAGACTCACGGTAATTCTGATCCTTAGCAACACACTTGAAATTTAACCACTCAAAATATCTTCAAGTCCGTTAAGCAACTACAACTGCGAGATCATGCGAGTCTAGCAGAAGCAAGCGCACAAGGTATAGGTGCTTAGGGCTGCGTAAATATCCTGTTACGGAGGGAGGGCGGTACCACGGACTTCCGGTTATGGACTATTGTCGGATGTCAGTTTGGCGAACTGATCAAAAGCACATAGATTTCGTCGAGCGGTGAGGGAGAAGTGCAGAAAAACAAACGAAAGTAAAAGTAAAAATTCAGTCAAATCTATTCATCAATGACTGAATTTTACTGAATTTTCAGCAAATTTGGCGTAGATCGCGCATATCGACTCACGCGCGAGGGAATTTTAAAACAGTGACACCAGCGAACTGCAGTGGGCGCACAGCTGACATTTCTCGTAATTTCACGCTTAAGCATAAGCGTGGCAAAAGTTTGCACTATGGGCAAGCCCAAACCTGAAAACATTGTAGTAATGCTTTAAAATTAGTAGTGGCAACCAATATGGCGTTAAATACAGACATTTACGATGATCTTTATCTGTAAGTTAATATTTATTAATATTATATTACAGTTATCGTATACCTTTCGGAAAGCATTACATATTTATTAAGTACCGACTGTTACGGACAAAGTATTGGATGATTTCTTTATCCGTTTTTGCAATAGTTCGAATTGCGAATGACAGTAGGTTATGCTGGTTCATTGGAAATAATTTCTATGGAATTAGCAATTTTTGAGTGTCATCCTTACGAGTGGCCAATAATGTGATCTCGTGAATTTCAGGTACGCAACGCCAGAAAAGTTTTACGTCGAACCAGTGGGTACCAAGGAATTATTGGTAGTCGATCGAGTTACCCAACAAATTTATACCCAGGGTAATGATTTTACGCTTAAAACATATTTCTGAGTCTACTGGACTCACCATAGTCATTCTAAAATTATTATAATTATTTGACCTTTAGCAGGCACAGCTAGTCAAATTCCTCCTACCGCTAGTCGACGTAAAATATGGGGGATTGTCGGGACGATACGTCTCCTGGCGTGCCGTTACCTGATAGTTATAACTGATGCTGAACGCATGGGAACGATAGCTGGTCATCAAGTTTTTAAGATGGTTTCCACTGAGATAATTCCTTATATGAGGTCATTACTTCATCTAAATGAAAAGCAGATAAGCAATAATACAACTTATCTGGAAATGATTAAGTCCGTGTTAGGCACGCCACATTTTTACTTCAGTTATACTTATGATTTGAGCCACACGATGCAAAGGCTCCACAACACTACCCCAGAATTTCTGCAGGTTTGTTGCAGGCAGTAATCGAAAATATTCTGAATTGAAGATCTTGAGTAATAATCAACACATTCCAAAGTATTTCTTTCATGTTTTTTTTTTCTAGATGCCAATATATGAAAGAGCAGATCTCAGATTTGTGTGGAATGCTTATTTACTACAAGAACTGACGGCTAGACCTGAACAGCATAGATTCTGTTTACCACTTATACATGGTTGTATCCTTTTATATGGGAGCAAGATTTGGCAGCATTTTTTAGGGCATAAGATCCTCTAAATTGTGTGTCATTGAGATGCAAGTTTTTTCTGCTGATAAAAAAAAAATTGACATTTTCAAAGCGCATCATTACCCATATTTTCCGTGACTGATACTTCCTATAGTCTTGTCGTTAAGTACGGTGATTGTGAACGGGATTGCATTCAACTGGGGTTTAATATCTCGTCGTGGAGTGCATCGAGCTGGGACCAGATTGTTTTCACGTGGTATAGATGCCAACGGTAATGTGTCAAACTATGTTGAGACTGAACAGCTGGTAGAGGTGAATGGAGACCGTAGTTCATTTGTTCAGACCAGAGGATCCATCCCTCTATTTTGGCAGCAAGCTCCAAATTTGAAGTACAAACCAAAGCCAATATTGAATAATCAGGAAGATCATCATACAGCTTGCGCACGTCACTTTGAAACACAAATATTTCATTATGGGAAACAAATATTAGTAAATTTGGTAAGTATAGTGAATCCGATAATTCTTTTTTTTTCAACATTCCTCATCATCATTACATCTTTGCAGATCGATCATAGAGGAGCAGAAAATGCTTTAGAAGTGGCATACTGTGATATCGTAAACAGAATTGGAAATCAGAATGTGCGTTATGAATCGTTTGACTTTCATGCTGAATGCCGAAAGATGCGGTGGGATCGATTAAACATATTAATGGATAGATTGGCACATGATCAGGAGCAAATGGGCTGTTTCACACTTTCTAGAGATGGAGCTCTGTTATCTGCTCAAGATGGGGTATTCAGAACTAATTGCATTGATTGTCTGGATAGAACAAATGTTGTTCAAAGTATGCTGGCAAAAAGAGCGCTCAGCGATGCCCTTAGGAAACTGGCTATATTACAAAATATCGAGGATCATCCTTCTCTTGAATATTTATTCAAGCAGGTAACGTTGAACTTTATTTTGTGAAATCTTGAAAGAATTTGAACCCTAACTTGGACTTCTATGTCTGTTGGGCCTACGGTACCGTTTAAAATAACATTCCACATTTGTAATTTTTCAGGTATGGGCAGATAATGCAGACATGATAAGTATACAGTATTCTGGTACAGGAGCATTAAAGACAGACTTCACGCGAACTGGAAAGCGTACAAAGTTAGGGGCCATGCGAGATGGTGTAAATTCTCTCACAAGATACTACAAGAATAATTTTACAGATGGATATAGACAGGTAATGTTTTGGAAAGATTCCTATGGTCCTTGATCGAAAATTATATCAATTTCAATATTGCGACTTGATGTTTTTTTATGCTTGTTTGTAACAGGATTCTATAGAGCTTTTCCTGGGCCGTTACATCGTACAAGATGGCGAATGCCTGACGGTGAAATGCCCCTTGGACGCCGAACGTAACTGGCGATACGCTACATTCCCATTAGTTCTATTAGTAGCATCATCGATGCTAGTTGCTCACACAATCCTTCCATCGCGGTATACTACCGAAGTTTTACTTTACATGTTATTCTGGGGTGCAATGGTTGGGGGCACTTTTGCAACTGTCATACACCACGGCAAGCAGTATGTTGACAAACCAAAACTTTTATAGTGGACATAGAGACTAGCGGCAAATACAGAAATCTGACAATGCATTATTTTCTATGGTTGCCAGCTGCGTGTGGTTTATCTATGCCGGTGAAATTTTTACGAACCTACGCGTTGGAAACGCATAAGTGATTCCATTAGATGCAATTTATTATGTTAACATAGGTAACAAGAACTAAACAACAATTTACATGGATCGCTCCGTACCCAGCTGTCAGCTTTATTTAAATTTTCGTAAATTTTACTTTATGTTAGAAATGAGAAATTTATATTTTTAGCATTTACAATCTATTGCTCTTAACTGAGCACTTTCCGTACGTACTTGAATATTATTGAATTGAATATTGTATTGAAAAATTCGAGCGGTTATTGTTAGAACCAGGCGGGTACAATAATAAATATTCTGCTTCGGACTTAATTCTTATTTGCTGAATTGAACTTTTTAACTTTGAAGCATTTGGAATACAAATGACTGTCTAAGGATGATTCGAGGTAGACAGTTGATTGTAAAATTAATGTAGTCAATCATGGAACAAATTGGTAGAGTATGAAATAGTTCCAAAAATTTATCACCAAAATCTCTATCTTCTTCTTTTACTCTAAAACTACATTTAATCCTATTCCTAACTTGGAAACAAACCCGTGAGAGGTATACTGATATTTTTAAAATTCACTTCACATGTACTTGAATAAGACAAATACGAAGTAAGGGTATCAGATATTGGCTCTATAGTCCACTAATGATTCGTTATACATATATCCTCAATCCTTGCTATCCAGATGTCGATCCAAACTACTCGGTATCGTATTATTACTATCGATGAATCAAATATCAGGACATAGGAAAACTAGTACATAACTTGCGAAAGTTCAGAAGTTACTGTCATCTTTCGAAAATGTATCGATACGTTTAAGAGTATAACTATAAATGAATTGTAAATTTCAAACCCAAAATACGATGAAAATTTGATTCGCAGTAATCGGTTATTTACGTTAAATAGTGACTTGTAAGTAATGTAACTAAATGAAATATGTAAAAATACAACCCAATTAATTAATTAATTACATGTGTTTTCATCTCTAGCATATAAATCGTTGAAATTCCAATAGTGATGCATCGAATCGGTACTAATAGATCCTATAAAATCATGACAGTGCGTTTGTTATAGATTTGAACAAAAATTAAACAATAGCGCATACAACTGATTTGTATCCAACGCTCTTCCCTAATCGGGTCAGAATTTAGAATCAGTTGCCCGAATAATACACCGACCGTTCAATAATCCCGAGTAATGACAATTTAATTAGAGTCATGTATTTGCTATCGGGTTTTGTACATGATTTAGCAGTGATTTGGTTAACGTGTACTGCAACGATAATAATGATCAGCCCATTTGCTAAGTGCGTGAAAAACAAATGCGAGTTTTTGATTACCTATCAGAAAATATTTGCGATTTCGATTCAAACACCGTAAGTTCGGAGCTAATTTGAGCGTCTGATGGGTCGGGTGCTGAGTCTTTTTGCATTACATCCACAAATATAATTGCAGAGCGAACTTGCTATTTTAAACTATTACAATTCGCAAAGGTTGTTGCCATCGCGCCGTGAACTTACCACCTCATCTAATTACGACGAGGCAACAATAGACGTCACATACCTCAGCGAGATAATTCAGAGATTCAAATTGTCGCAATGGTTATCGCGGCATCGATTCGATGGATTCAATGATATTAACCGCGAATCTTGAAGGGAAAAATTCTCGATTACGCATCATTGCTATAAATTCTTGATTATTCTTTCGGAAGTTAAAATCCACGCATTTTTGCGATAACAATTTGGACGGATGAATTATCCATATTTGAAGTAATAACACATTGTGTGAGATTCACGGGGTGCTCGAATGAGTTTTGCATAAACAGCAAGCTGCGCAATTCTTCAGGGAAACGCTCTCCTCGGGTCGTCTGTGACATCTGCTCGTTAGGTCATCCAAGGTATCGTACAACGGGATATCCTTCGTCTCGGGCAGAGTCTGCGTCAGAAGCCCAGCCAGAAGTAGTCCCAGGCCACAAATTGTAGACGGAATAAACCACCCATATTCTGCCTAAAACGAAAAATAATTCTTCTCAGCTGTGGTTTGGGTTTCGAGTTTTGATTCTTCGCCACGAAAACAAGTTACGAAACGGAGTTGCGGCCGGCTTTACGGTTGAAAAACTTTTCTGGTAGAACAATAAATTCACCAAGGTTTTTTCATTTCCAAATCTGTTGTAAGTTTTCCAATGAAAATTCTTTGCATTTTACAACGTAAACGGCGGAGCTCAGAGCTATTATGAAAAACTGCTTTCTCTTCGTCTAGTTCTTCTTTAAATTATGTTGTTTTTTTCTTTTTCAATCAAGTCGCGACAAGACTTTGTACACGGATAACGGTCTACCGCCCCTTCGTCTACAAACACAATACTAATTACTGCGAGCAGACTTTGACGGTGCCGGGACACTTAGCTTCTTGGTTTAATTAAGTTTCCCATTATACAGTGTAATTAATCGTTGCTGCATTAATTAGCTTTGGAACTGAAATCGATCGTGGCATCAATGCCAACATTTTGTCGCAGCTGCAGCGTACGTACGCTTGCCCTTAGTAGCTGCTTCGCAATTTTCAAATAGCAAAAGAAAAACTGAAACTCGATGAATCCACTGATAAGGATATACTCACGAAGAAGTCTACTAGATACGGCGCGAAGACACTTCCCGCATGCGCCATAGTCGAGCTTGTTCCAACGGCGGTGTTCCTTGCCATAGTTGGGAATAATTCAAAGGCGTGAATAATGATGACGGAGAATACGGCGCTAACACAGAGCCGCCCCAGAAGCGAAGCTGCCACCTTCCACATCGTCATGTTAGGTGGAATGATCAAGAGGAGGAGAAGAGCAAAACTTGCCGTCAACAGAAGGCCGGTTGCCACAGCTCGACGTCCAAAAACACGCAACAAGGGTACAGGGATCATGTAGCTGGTGGCTTCGACAATTCCTGAAAATAATATCCGCAACTTTGTTTGATGTTACGTTCAATACATCTATGATGTTACCCTCAAATTTTATGACAGTCATGTTCGATGGAATCATATTATTTTATCAAACCAGAATTTCGCCCCATAAGTAAAATTAACTTCTGTAGGACGATCGGCACCGTCTCTCCCTAAGTTCCGTACCGATTTGCGGAAACTGCACAGGCACGTGTACGGGGTGGGTGATTGATAATTGTGAGATTGGTTCAAAGAGATGTGGTATAGTTCTGAAGGGTTACAATCGTCTCTCGCGTATTATTTCGAGCAATTAGTTCCTGTGGGTGGCATCAACTGACGTAAAATATGCGGGTATTAAATGTACAATTAGTGACAGAACAAAGGTACGCACACTGTATGTTTTTTCGTTTAAACTATTTTTGAGATGTAATTTTATGACGGAATTCAGCAACGGTGAATCGGAAAATTGCGTATAGAATTACTTATTACGATGAGCTTGATTCGAATGGTACTTGAACGATCTACTCGCTAATCTGAAGGTTTTAAGGATTCCCTAATAAAGCATTAACCGAGGCTGGCAGTGCAACTACGAGTTGGTAAGTCGCGAAACAAAGAGCTGATCATTCGCTAAGCGGAACGGATTTCGAACGATAATCTTTTGCCTCTTATCGCGCTATCGCGTTAGTAAAAGTGGGAAAACAAGATTTCGCCACCAGAATCCTTCGAAATTGTCTGACGGATATCAAGGAAGAGATATGAACCCTAATAGAAACAAACGCCATGAAAGTCTACGACATATTATGCCACCCCCTAATTCTCCCCGCATTATTCCCAAGTTGACATAATAACTGCGTCTGAGGTGTAGTGTTACGAGATGACAGAAGTGAGGCAATATGTGTTGCAAACCAAAAGGAGACTAAGGAAAGAGAAATGTGAATGCCTGTCAGAAATTCTAACGTTTTTGATAGGACAATGGAATTGAAGCTCTCCCTTGAGATTTGCGGTTGACAGCTCGGCTCAAAGCTTATTTCTACCCTTACCTCAATTTCATCTGAAATTTTAGTCCACGAGACCTTTGTCTACGTCACCGGCTAATACAGACATTAGACACGTATCATACGTATTTTGTTAGACTAGGCTTTCGCGGTAGAAGGACAAGGGTTTCTGAACCAAGTTATTATAGTGACAAATTTCGGGTCAGAGTCGTGAGACTGAACCTCAACTTCGACAATTTATATGGAGCTGCAGGCGAAGCAAATTTCGAATTTGCATTACACGTCAAAGGATTAGTCGAGCTCACAGATGTATAAAAGAGACGGTACACGTGGCTATGCTAATGATGAATTATTCCCCGTTGCATCGCGGTCACAGTTCACCCCACCTTTTTTACAATTTCACTTGCGGTACGCTTGAACGCAATTCTTCAGCGTTCCTTTCACAAAGCTTCCTCTAGCGTTCAAGGTAATTAATGAACTGATACTCAATTGAGATTACAGGTATTATTGGTGTTACCTGACAGAGCCACGTAGATGTAGGGATCGGTTTTTAAACTTGCAGAGTTAATCGTTAGAGCGTAATAGGACATGGCGGTAAAAAACCATACAATCCAGCAAACTATCAGTCGTATCCTCATCTCTTTGTGGCGCAGGTAATTCGAGCAATTTCTGATTGTATTGCAGAATTGTGTGCAGAAGGTACGATCGGGCGATCTCCTGCCTAACTCTGCAGTCGTCTGTCTGGACCTAAACTTTATAATTATACCATAAACAGATTAGTCGTTAAGTGAATGTTCCGAGGCAATCAGGACGTCGTAATTACGTTGGAACATTGATATTTCCAGCCCCATGCCTTGTTGGAGATTCTCCCGATCCCGTTCCATATTTTCCGACTATATCCCAGGCTCTGTTTATACGTCCCGAGTAGTAGAGCCACCTGGGACTCTCCGGGATGAGCCACATGTGGAATATGAGGAACAAAGCAGGCATCGAGATGCAGAGCTGAAGATTCCTCCAGTCTCGCACGTAGTAGGCGATCAAAGCAACCCCGAGAATCCCAACAGGATAACTCTGGTTGTAAAGAACGCCAACCGTCGATCTCAACTTTGGCGGACATATCTCCGATACTGGAATCAGTTGGAGTTCAGATTCAAAGAAAATGTTTGCATCACAGCTCGTCCATTCGTAGACTTGCGATGCGCGATAACTTAATGAGGTCCTTATTTTAACTTTTCTTATTTCGAAGAAGTCGAAATTTTTCGAAAGTCTCTCCTTTCGGTTCGATCGGACGATTTCAACCCGTCCTCCAGGCGTCTTGAAATTAAACATTAATTTTAAATGAGAAACAAAAAAAGTTTTCAACTTTTTTCACGTCACGAGCGAAGAAAAAAACCAAACAAAAAACCGGGTGCCGCGATTCGGAGAGTTTTCGGCTAATAAATTTTTAAAGAGCCTTCGCTCTTCCACAAATAACCCGATAATTTGGTTCCAAAATATTTTTACGAGCTCTACGATTTTCCCCTGAAAGAAGTTCTCAATTTTTCTCAAGATTTTCTTCTCCGGGAAGTTCCTTTTCGATCGTAAAAAACTTAGGAGATGCTTGAGAAATTTCGACTCCCGCGGAACAAGGATCATCACCCCTGCGATGTGATTTACGATCGCTAAATTATCCATTGGCTAATCGAGTCGTTGCAATTAGCGGTCGAATATTGTTCGATAATGAGAACAAGACGTGCTTCGCTTAGATTGTACGGTGCATAAAGCCGGTTCAGAGGTTTTTGGGTGAAGCGACGCGGTACCATGCCGTGTAGAATGTTGAAGTTAGTGATTACTTTGACGACCAGAAATCGGTCTATATACCTATAGTATATACCGTAGTTCCGCACGAATTATACCTGAATATCGAACGGGGGTTTGCTTTAATTTCGTTGATTGGAAACCGCGCGTGGTGGAAATCAGAAGTTCAAGAGAACGAAATTACTCCGTTGAAATCTGCAGCGGGGCTGATCGTTAAACAACCCCCAGCTCCCTTATCTGATTGTGCAGAGCTTATAACAACGTTCGATCGATGCTCCGATGACGACGTCGAAGACCCGCCCGGCAAACTTATCGCGACAAACCAGATTACGCATTCGATCCACACTTTTGAAAAGCGATAAGGCAAATTCTAACAATCGTCGAATCGCGTCGCATCCCCCGCTGATTTTCTATATGCAGTATAACAACCGTACCACACCGACGCGTTAACGAATCGCGTGCAACCATGCGACCGTTATGTCTTCAAAGCGGCAATCAATGAGTCGGTAAATTTGATCTGCGGGCTATCAAAGTTAACGACCAAACATACATACTATCGCTCATCGATATCTGCTGCTGGCTGAACTACTCGTCGACCAATCAAGCGCCGTTTGCGTTTCATCGTTGCAAAATTACTGTACGGTGCCAGAGTTACACGTTGACGGGTTAAACCACTCGAAAATAACGGTATGTTATGTTGATTTCTGGTTTATTTTTATTTGTTTAAAGTTTTTTTTATTTATTTATTTATTTATTTATTTATTTTTTTTATCCCTACACACATGTATATCTTTTCTATCTCTCCTAAACGCTTTCATCTTTTGGAACCATGTACATGTGCAGTTTTGATAAAATTTTAGCACTCCACGTTGGGCAGGTACAACCGATTTTATACGTATGTATTTGATTGGTTTTATTTATTTATTTACTTTTTTTTTTTTACGACTACAGTTCAAGTCCCGCGTGTGCCAGGTAAATAAAATTCGAGGTAAAAGCTATGAAATCCCGCGTGTAACGTGCAAAAAAATCGAAATTAAATCGGAGAATTCGATACCGATTTTCTTGACGATATTTTTTCTATTTAGATATATACAAGTATAGGATAATTGGCTCACCTATGGAATAGCCACTCTCAAAAGCGCCGAGACCAGCGATCCCGATGCAAACTCTGGCCGCAACTAGAACCTGGTAAAGGCTAGTGAAAGCCACTATCGGTCCGGCTAAAATGTAGATGCAGCAAGCCGTTACGAACGAAACTTTGCGTCCGAACCTGTCGGCGATTATTCCAAAGGCAAAAGCTCCCAGGAATTTGCCAACGGATACCGCTGTTTGGACGGTAGCTTTTAGGGCGAGACGTTCGCACACCAGGTCCCACTGAAAGTCAAGCGTTGCGTGGAAAGGACGATAAACAAAGGGTTTCTCTTCTTTTCTGGTTCTTATTCTCATTCTACCGAACGGCTCTGCAGCTCATCCAGATCGAGGAACCTTAAATTCATTTATTTGACTGGGATTTCATTCCCCGCATCCCGAGAAAAAAAGTATTCGGATGACGTGAGCTTACTTCTGGGACAACCGATGTGCCGATGTCCTCGAGTTCGTAACTGAATTCGGTACAGGACAAAAGAGCGAGCGATCTTTGGGATTTCACCTCAGTCATCGCCTCTTCGTAGCTCATTTTCTCTAGCTCGTCGTAGTTCAGTTTGTAATATTCACAGTTTGACCACTCGGTGGGTCTGAAACAGCGAAAGTTCATTTCCAAATTTTCATTGGGACGAAGTTCTTCGTTCGGCAATTTTCCGATACATGAATTCTCAAAAGTTCTTATCATATCGCTGTACATACACCTTCGTCTCACACCGATGCTGTACAAAGCAGTAACCTTGGAAGACCTTTACGCGATGATTTGCATTTAGATTAGCACGAAATATCTGACTAAAATAATAAAATGTCACTCTGGCAATATTGTCTCTTTATTCACCCGCACAAGTATTAACTGGAAGTGGCCTCGGTATATAGTCGGCAGACTGCACCGAATGTACAACACCGTGCGGTGCATCCGGGTTTGCATTTTAAAAAGAATTTCATCCTCTCCTCTTCCGGGAATATTTCTTTCATTTTATTCATGCCCTTCGGATTACTAACTAAACTTTACGAAACGTCAACTATTTTCAGACGCGCCATTTTACTTTCTTTTTTTGGATTTAGATCTATCACGTAGATGCGTAGGTATAACTAGAAATATCTAATCTGATCTCATACTCGGTTTAGAATTTGATAAAGTTCGATCTGTTCAGATATGTCGTTTGATCCGAATTGATCTACGGCAAGATCAAAACCGATTCAATGTTATAGCAAAGTGAATTTAATTAAAACTGACAATATCTGACGTTTGCAGATATGACCAGATTTGAAAGTCTCCGATTACACGGATTTCGCGGCAATCTCAATCGAGTTTCACCCGATCAAAGTGACTTGATCATATACGGTGGGTTACATTATGTGGAATACGCGAAGGTCCCTCGTCCCGCTTGTCATAAAATAATCAAAACGGCAGCTAGGATGCGCTAATAATAAATGTAAACGAGGACACTGCGTTTCCGTGCTGAGCCTTTGGGTTTGTTGCAGCATCAACCAACCAAGGGGGCCAGAAATCCGGAATGATGCAGACTGCGGTCGGATGTCCAGGCCGGGATTATCTGGCAGGTTTCACAGACAGCGAGTTGCGTCAGGACTGGGAACAGTGCGGTGCGATAACCATGCATTAATTACACCAGCCACCCCTCAGCCACCCCAGGAATAGCTCGTAACATATTTCGCGTAGCGCGAGTGACGCGGCCGTTGGACGGGTCGGGGTGTCGGAAAGCCTGGTATTTGTGCTTTTATTCTGGTCAAATGTTATTTTTCATTTTTAGCCCCACGTGTCTTCGAATAACGTCTGACTGAGCGGGGGTAATTCGGTCTCAACGTGGATTAACAATATGCACGCTCTCAATTATCCGAAAATTTTTTTCTCCCCTTTTTTCGAAAGGATCGGCTGATAATTCCATCGCGTTATCACAAGAGGCGCATAAATTGATAAACGGAGATTGAGCAATGGGTTTTTCACGCCCTGTTGTACGGGTTTTGCACAGGTATGTACGCATAACGTATATATATATATATATATTCATGGTGGAAAACGGTGCAATGATATCGTAACGTATCGGACAACGTAATTTCCATCGGTGTTTTGGGGGCATTAACATTTTAAGCTCCGAGCACGGTTTAATCGCTCGACAATTATTCCGACCTCGCGTTGTAAGCGATTAAACAATTACCATTACACACGGAGAAATGACGAGGAAAAAGAAAAAAAATCACATAAATTTCCGTTAAAAATAACTCTCGCTTTACCGGTTGCCAAACCAAAAAAAAAAGAGTGAAAAATCAGGTACAACGATGTTGCAGCGTACGAAACGGCTGTGATTTTTCGTTGTAAACTGCACGGATCTCCGTTAGAATTCATCATATGTATTCGCTAAAATGCAATACAAATGGCCGACGATTTAAAAATCACTTATTCGAAGGAATAAAAAAAAACAAAAACAAAAAAAAAAAATGAATACATAAATAAATAAAATAGGAAGAGTCAAATTTTAGCTTAGCCGCGGTTCGCGCGGTCGTTATTCGCGACATCGATCATCTACCGCGGGGCTTCGCCGATCAATTTTAATCTTTTCAATCTTCCTGTCCTTCGTTTTTCTTTTCTCCAAATTCTAAGCGAGGAATACATCAAACTTTATTATCGTTATTGCAGCTCGTACAAGCGTTGGCGGTTAAAATTTTCCGAAGCTGAGGAATTAGCACCGCGAGAAATTGGCGAAGTTTGCTAGGTGCACGCGAGTTTACGCGCGTTGAGGTCGGTACATGGGGTAAAAAGAAAAAAAAAAAAAAAAAAACAAACACATGCACTTTCTCGACGAAGATGAACTTCACGCAAGTTTAGCTTAGTGCTACAATATATATACCGTAGGTAGCGTTTATTTACTTTTATTTATGACTCCCAAGGAAGACACCGTGCACACTGTAGCCGAGCGTTCGTTCCTCCGCTCCGTAGTCTATAGCTCGATATAGCCTGCCCCGGCAAAAGAATGTTCCGTAAAAGTTTAATAAAAATATTCTCTTCACTGAAAATTTTCCAAGTATTTTGTACACCCACATGTATAGGTATACATTTTCACCCCTGCACACCCCCTCCCCTAGAATTCTCACATGGTTCTCTCCGCTCCGGTTGCTGCAGCAGTATTCCAGGTCATACTCATTTTGAACGATTAGGTTCCGCATACGAGTTTCAGCTATGTGCCGAAGCAACACCCTGTCAGAAGTTTAAAGAATTCGCGACCTCTTTCGTCGAACGATAAATTTTATCGCGAGTCAAGTTTTCTTTCGAAGAAGGATGTTGTTCGCAAAAAGTTTTCAACCTACGTACGTACGTACGTAGCGGGTCGGTGCGCGATATATACCTACACACCCCGTGTACACGTATAGGGGAAAGGTGTGGAAGTCCGACGAGCAGCTAAATCTATAGCGTAGGCCGGGTCCGAGGAAAGCTGCTAATTGATTTCGATAGGCGAACACGGCTGGGCATGCTGCCGAAATACGTGACACGGTTGTTCCATTAGTTCCAGTGTTCTATGGTTGCTAAGTACCCATGGCAACTCTGTCCGTGCAGATTCGAAGAATTTTCTCTAGTTCCGCTTCGATTCGCAACGTTATACCCCGCTGCACGATTACGCGGCGCCGTACCTGGTTGACGAATTCGATGAAGAGATACATTTTTTGCCGCCCCCTTTCTATATTTCGCCTGTACCTTTTGTCGTATAGTTTTATTCATTCGAACGTGAATTTATGCTGAAATATATTTTTCACCAAAGATATATGTATATGTATATGTATGTACACGTGTATTTTCATTTGTGGTGAAAAAAAAAAAAAGAAAAAAAGAAAAAAAGATGCTTTTGAGATTCCGACAAACGAATGTTGCGAGAGTTGTTTACCCCGAGAATTGAGTTTTATATACCGCTTTGATAAATATCTTATCCGTTTTCTGATTCTGTCGAAATCAATGTATGTCTGCCATATATCCTAGGTGGCCGGGTATACGTGTGTATATAGATATATAAAACGGAGGTGGATCCGAGGAAATCGAGTTGCTCGATTACCTGCTACTTTTATTTATTCGTTCGATTTTATTCGAGCGTAGGAATCAGAACCACAACTTACTTCGGACTGGAAATATTACGGATTTGCTCCGGTGTCCAGCCGGCGTTGTCCAGGGCCGGTACGGCGCACCAATGCCTCGGTGTATGACCGTAAAAGACGTATACCATCACGTGAAACCCGTTCAGTATACCGGGGGATGTACAGAGCAGAAATAAGCCCAGCATGAAACACTTCCGACTACCGTAATTTAGTAGAGCACCTTCAAAAACCACATCTGAACCTCCAGTCTCCGTTCTCTCCTCTTCGTGGTCAACGGACTCCGCGCTACTCGACGTTTCCGATCCCATGATCCTGGAATATTTCACCTTTTTTTTCATTTTCTCCATAATCTGCATAATTTCAGTTTCGCTATAAATACATTGGTCATTTAATATGTACATACGTTCTCTCATTAGTATTTTTAAATGTGGGTCAGTAATATCCTGGAATACCGGTAATGAGCGCGGGGGGAACGGGGGTGGGAATTAGCTACCAAAAACGCATATTGAAAATTTCGGCCAAATAATCATCAGCCACTAACAGAGTAGCTTCTGGTATATAGTATGATTGGTGGTTGGGTTCAGCTTTTGATTAATACTTTGCAACGGTTTTCAATATCGTCTATCGTCTATACTTGATTTTGAGAAATTTGTAATTATTTTTATTTTCATTGGATGCGGAGAATTTTCGTCGATATACATCTGGGAGCTAGCGGACGGGATAAATATAAATCAGTTGGTGTAGCTCGTGGACAACTCTTTCCCCTGCTTCTTCTTTTTCTTTCATTTCATCGATAACGTAAATCGCGCTGATTAAATTTTTCCGCTGTTTCGTACTATTAAGATAACCGATAAGTGAACTGTACAATATCAGGGAGATTTTTGTATTGTCCGCGTAAACCTCACCGTCAACAATTCCTGTACCTTGTACAATACATCTGGAAGTTGGATCGGAGAGTGTTGAAAAAAAGATGGCAAAAAAAAAAAAAAGGAAAGAAAGGAAAGAGAAATAATGAAAAAATGGAAATACTTGTTAACCAGGCATTTGTCTATACATAATCCAGAAGTATGAGTGCCAAGTGCACCTACTGCAGCAGAGTACCGCATGTGATATATGCATGCAGGCAAATAACTTGCATTGCAATATACGTGATTGGAGTGCGTCGTCCAATCAATATTAGCAGTCTGCCGGGACATCATTTGTCATAGAGTCATTAGTATACACTTGGAAAAACGGGGGAAACAAAAGTAAAAAGAGAAAATCGATGGATAGAAAATGAAAAAGTTGAATCAACATTATTGGCTTCGGTTTACAGGAAGGTACCTACATGTAGGGAACTTTTGTTCAACCACCGTGCAAAGTTCACGTTCGGAAGAGTGGATTTTCAATTTTATTATTATTCCCATACTTCCGGGGACGGGGGGGGGGGGGGGGGGGGGGGAGTAATTATTAGCGAACGATAGAAAAAAAATGTTCGTCGAATACGCACAATTTTGCTGGGTACGATTGTCCGGATATTGCTACAGCTCCGAAGGATTCGTTCTGATCGGTTGACTCGTTTTCTGCCGATGTGTCATCTGGACCGGATTCCTGCAGCTTGGAAACACCGTTCGCGATATCCTGTGAAAAATAGTTTGTTTTTTTATTTCTCATTATTTTCTATCATCTACTTCGTTTGATCGTAAAGAATTAGCGGAGAAACGATTTTCCTATACGACAAATAATGGAGTAGAAAATCCTCGAAGATCTACGGTGTAAAAGTGATACAATGCGAAAGACCCTGTACCGTAGTCGGCGATCGGAGAGAAAGGAAGGATGTGTTTTAGGGGAAGATGAAAAATGGTTCGATTGCTTTACCATTTCAGATGTCATCGAGAGACTGTCGGTGTATTTTATTCAATGATGGATCGTCGCTGCGCCGTGAAAAACGTTGGGTAAATACTTTTTTCTTCGTCTGTATATATAGCGAGCAGTTGATTAAATGGCGTTAACGTTGACGCGGATGTGCAGCATTTGACAGGATCGCCATTTTGTCTGTTTTGTAGAAAGCAGCCGAGAGATTCAATTGTTCATCAGTGGAAGAGGGACGTTAATCGTTTATTGCGATATCTTGAAACGACCGTGGATTATTGTGATCCTATAAAAAGATGAGTCTTGAAAATACAATTTTGCAGAATACCCGCGAGGCGATGGTTAGTATAATTAAAAAACCATTAGTCGCATAATCCAACCTTTTCAGTTCACCGTCTTAATGAAACTTGGTTCATAAGGAAAAACAAAATGTAATTAATTAAACACTTTTGCAACACCTAGCGGACCGTATTAGGAGCAATTTTTTTATTTAGTCGTTTGCTTTTTCTAATTTCTCTCACAGTCGGACGCAGCCCCGGCCCCCGTGGATCCCCTCCATTCGACCGGATCTCGAATTTTCATATCAACTCGCGAATGAAGAGTGAAATATACCGCGGCTCGAACATATACTCGAGAAATTCAAAGAACTCGAAGAATTTGCCCGCATAATATTACCGCAGAAATATCTGTTCCGAAACTTTCAATTCGCCACCGCGTGTACGTATTATAAAAATATTGAGAAATTGCTCGGGGCTCACGGATCTTTCATATTTGCTTCGGCGTATGACTACATAGGTACGTACCTACGTGTACGTATAAATCTGCGTACGTATATCTGCAGCACACAGAGATTGCATAACGTCAGACATCAATTTATAGATTACATTATTCTATACCGACAGAATGTCGAGTGGCGCAGCTATAGAATACAAAAATAGTTTGATAAATCAAAGTAGATTAATATTTTCAATGTGTGCATACAGAGGAATCTAAGATCTGAAAGATTTTCTGCAGCTTTCAAGCCTTTGACAAAGTGCAGTGTCTAATTGGATTTGCTTCATAAAGTTCCGATGAAACGAAGAGCTCTTGCTATTAATTAGAGACAGAGAAAGTACGCGGGGGAGGAAAAGGAGGGTCGAAGGAAGAGGTGGCGGCGGGGAAGGGGCGGAGGGCGGGGAATGCCGGGTGATTAATTTGATTCAATTACAAACTGTAGATCTGGGGCATCGATTTTATCAGGGCGTGAATGTAGCGTGGAATCTCGGAGGGAAAAAAAAGGTCAAAATCTTCCTCTTTCTCTCTCGATAAATCATAACCGTCCCGCTGCACCAATTGATTTGAAATCTTCGGAAACTGATACTCCATTTTTCCCGGAGGTCGGACCCAAATATGCGGTATAACTGATGCGAACTAATGATGCCCTGGTTTCTTTTCCGGCTAGTCACCCCACCGGCGAACTCCATAAAACAAAACTGAGCCCGCACGTCCATCGATTAATAAAGTGTTAAACAAGAATCGATTTTTTTTCTCCAATCGAACCAAAGCCAGATATAATATACGTAATCCAGGCTTTGCGTCGAAGCAAGATAAATCACTGCGAACGAATCCTGTGATTGCGTTTGTCGAATTTTCTTTTATTTCGCGTGGAGTTTTACTGTGACACGTTCCTTGAAAAATGATATCATATGGTTTATTGTCATTTTTAGTTCAACGTTGTTTAGAAGATATTATAGCGGCGTGGAAACAACAATTAAACTGAAATCCTTTACACGAGTCCAGAGTTGTCGGAGTCTCACGAGGTTCCCATGAACCACCAGCTGGTTTTCTCGCTCATACATGGGCGTGGTGATACATGGAGATCGCACCTGAATTTCCCTCGGGAGTCGTACATCTCTCCTGGTCCTCCCCCCCTCCCTATTCCTCTTCTCTTCCTACCTTCCGCAGAGTATCCCTCCGTACGTCCTTTGCCGCGTCCTTCGACTATTTCTTTCTCTTTTTCCCCTCTCCTTTTTCCCCCTTTTTTTCGTTCCTTCCTCTTCATCGCGCGCACAACCTTTCCACACACCATTTAAAAAGTAACACCTCAAGTACCCTCATTTTTCTAGAAACAACCTGCTCCGTGTTATACACGACGCTAGATTTTTTAAAATCTTTTTTTCACCCTCATCTTCACTTGCCCGTTCAGCATTCGCCACATTTCTGCACACTATTTTCGGATGAGCGAAGCCACCGATTCACTTGGAATTTTTTTACCAACAGGGATGTTCCTCTTCTTCTACGAAGTATCAGATTTTCGGGTAGGAAAGGAGAGAAAAAAAAAACCATCGCCTAAAAATGAAACACCCTAGTATACACCTATCCATTTCAATCTCAATTTTTTTTTTTTTTGTTAAAGTAAAAAAGTGTGCGGTGGGTTTCATGTACGTCGCGTAGCTCCACACGTCGATTACTTCGGTCATGTAATTTTGCGTCGGTTCTTCAAGCTTCATTGAACTCTGTTCGGATATTTCGTTTCACGCGTCTCCTTTAAATACCCCATATACATATTTGGACGGGAATAGTGTGGGAAGTGCGATATGAAAGCTCGTCGGACTGTGCGAAAAATATACAACCATTCAGAGCGCAGGGTTTTTATTTATTCATTCATCGATAAAGTAGCGTAAATAAAGAGAAGAGGATGAAATAAGGAAAAGGGAAAAAACTGCAGCCTTCGTCTTTAACGTTGGAAGATTTCATTGAAACTCTGAGGTTTCGTGGAGCGAGAAATTTACTACTCACAGAAGTTCGTATTTTACATCACATAATATTTTATAGCGGGAAAAAAACTAGGAGGCATTCCATATTTATTAACGTATTTACCGAGCGGTTTGAACAGTCGTTCAGTCGAGGGTCTGTATAAATCATCACGAGAATGCCAATCGGCAAATTATAATGAACGTAATAATGCATCGCGGAGCTCAAGTGCTATTATTACGTCATGTTGATACGTGTAATACAATACGTAATTTCAGTGCGATGGTTCTTTCTTCCTACCATACTTTTCATATACGACGTCGTACAGAGGTATAGTAATAGGTAATCACATAGCGCGCTTGCGAGTCGCGTGATTCTTCTCATATTGTAACATCTACCGTACCTTCCTGATTCGCAATGACTGTCAATTTTATTTTCGATGAAAACGACTGAAATTTGAATCCGGTAGATTTCCAAAGGTATACAATGACACAATTACGTGTATTCAATTAATTTTTGAAAACATGCAATTCCTATTCCAAATAGACAACGCGTAACATGCGGTACCGTACGTTTAGCAAAATTAACGTCGCTCCGCGTGCGGTTGGATTCATGTTTTTTTGTTTTTTTTCTCTTTTATCTCATTACAATCGTTAATGGTGCAAGGAAAGTTATTACCGATCGTATATTAATATACGGCTGCGATAGAAGGATTAATTAATTTTTCATCGATTTTCATTGGGATCGCCTGAATTTAGCGATAATATTATATCAGAGTAATACCTGTACAGAGATTTTCGTCACTCAATGCGGCCGCAAACTTCATTCGTGTAAACGGGAATTGCAAATTTCAACCATACCGCAATTTCCCAATGATTATACATCGGACGCGCGGAATTTACAGTAGCGTACAACCATTCATTTTCCACTATTTTAATTAAATTCGCATCTCACTTTAAATTCATACATTATAACCAAAACATACGATAGAGTTATTTTCCCGAAATTTTTACACATCCCTTAGACAAAGAGATTTAGAAACATCAGTCCGTAACAACGTCGCAAATGCGCGTACAATATGCTGTTACATCGGTAAAAAAAAAAGGCAACCTGCCGAAGGATCAAAAATTCACAGAATAATTGAGCAGACAGACATTCGCGACAGGTGTCAGAGATTCAAAGGAGACACGTGGAGAAATAGGCTTCGCCGGGCAAGACATTACGCCCCGATTGAAAAGTATGTGCATGTGTTTTTTCTTTCTATCGTTTTTTCTCCTTTTTTATTTATTTTTATTTTGTTCATTTATTTTTTCTCGTTATACCCTCCGGGATCTCGTAGCTCGTCGCGGTTCATCGTACCTCATCGTATTTCGTACACGCGCTCGTATCTCGACGCAGTTTGTAGCTCAACGTGCGATACGAATAGACGGGTGAAGGTGTACGTGTTTTATACATATACACGTATACACGTATATACCTCTGTGCATTCGAGGTGTACCTGCAGGTCTGAGTCCGCGTCGTTAACCGTGTGAGAAGCTTTGAGAAACGGGAAACCCCCCGCGCGTCAGCCGCACTCCTATAAAATCTCGGTGCGGCTTTAGCTCCGCGAGAAAACTCGCGAGAAAAATTTTCCTATACTATTATATAAATCGGCGTGTCGCGGGCACCCTCCCCTCCGCGTCACGCAAGACCAGAGAAGGAGAGTCCGTCGCAGCCGCCGGAGAATCTTCCATATTTGTATTCACCTGCGCGCAACTCGTATCCATATAGGTATACGAAAATACATTGGAACGAACGATGACGGATATCGATACGTATCCTAACTATTGGTTCCCAGGGTGACGGAGGTTCGCAGCCCCCTGAAACGGCTGTACTTGACGTCTCCTCCATTTTAACGTCGTATCATTGTCGTTATTCTATTTTCGGCGTTCGCGAAAAGTAGCCGCGTATATCGTCCCGTGTGTAAAATTTCCCGTTTCATTTTATACGCCGATCGATCGAATTCCACGAGTGTTTAATTATGATAGTTTTTCGAGGGCGAGTCGTTTCGCGATTCCGTTCACTTTGTATCCGTGCACGCGTGCTTCTGCGCTTCCTTCGAGGGTTTCTTCACGGTCATTTGTAGACGATCTGCCGCTCCGCTCATGAATTAAAGATCGCCGGGATATCCCCCGCGGTTTTGTTGTTCGTTCGAATGGGGTGGTACTGCAGCTGCAGGGTAAGGACTTCGGGGCCGCGGGACCAGCTCGGGAGGATGGTCGGGCACCGAGGTAGCTCCTCGGTGGAACGAGGAGCGAAAGGGAGGAAGGAGATGCAGGAGAATGGAAGAAGAAGAGTCGAGCCAATTACCACCCACCAACGTTCCTTTTCCACAGCTGACTACTGCGGTCTTTGTGACGTTCCAAGGTCTGCTATTTTCTCCATTTTGCGGACGCCGCACCGTATTCTCGTTAATTACGTTATTCTACTCCACCCTGCACCTGATGCCCCGTACAATGGCGGAATTTTTATTTTCAGAAACGAAGTTTCGGTCTTCAATTTGGCTCCCGATATACCGACGACCGCGCGTTCCCTATCCGACGTAATCCTCGTGAAAATTTTTTCCCCCCATCCGTCGAGGAAGAGTCGAGCATCCGGGGGAAGATTCCGAGTGCACTTTCATCAGTTTATCGGTGATGGTATCCGACGATACAGGACGTGTTTGAGAAAGATGATGAATCGAGCGGCTCCAAGGGTTGAGGGGAAGGGGAGGAGCGGATGTGCAGGATAACTGACCGCTTCAACCGTTGCGTCGGTTGACAGATTAGATCGTGCAGCGGCACGAGGATCCGCGGGGCCGGGGTAGCGGCGGCTTTATTGGTATATTTTTGCGCGAGATTCTCGGTTGCCCATCTCCGACCGCTCCGCCGCCGCCGCCATCTCGCAACTTTTTTACTCGACAGTTCAGTCATAAAAGTTAATAAGCCGGGGTTTGTTGATCCTCACGAAATTGCGGGCGCCTGCCTCGAGACGTTTTACGTCCCGTTTCTATCCCTCTATCCTGCACCACCGCCCTCGATCCTCCTCCAACCGACTACTCTCCTTCGCGTCCCCCGCTTCTCGCTCGTGTCCTCTATCCCGAGTTATCCGGAAGTCTCCTTTGCTGGGGTTTTCCTCAACCTGATACATAAGTATAAGTATATAGGCGTGTACCGATATACGTGGACAACGTAACTAGAAATGGGAAACTTGAGATAGGCATCTGTAAGGACGTTGTCTCAAGTTTCGCTAAACTCTCCCTTTTTGTCTGAAATCTCATATCTCTTTTTGCGTGGAAAGAGAAAGCTAATTTTTTCGAAGAAATGGTAATTAAGTACCGATTATAGAACGAGTCGGTGTTAGAAGAAAGATAACTGCAATGCGTAACGTCGTCACGACGCTCAGCGTCGTAGTTGAGGAAATATTGGACACGAGTGTTGCGATTCGCTCAGAATCGCTCTGTTAAATCCGTGATAATTGGAGCCACGCACGTCACGTTGTCTTGGGTTTCCGGATGATTCGACGGATGGGGAAGTTATTGAACCAGGTATTGGGCGACAAATACTCACTGCTTGTGAGGACAAATTGCGTGAATTTCGGTTGCGGAAGTTGACGTTCGCCCCATTGATATCCGAGGATCTAATTCCCATATCGGTTTACGGTTTACATTGCGGTATATTGTGCGATATCCGCGAATAATTTTTCTGGTTTCTATCTTCATTCGTAATTCAATTTCTATGTATACAGATATGTGTATATACACACGCGTAGGTTAATGCTCTGCATGGGAATTCGATACGTCAAGGTATCTTGTTACCATGTGATGTAATACTAACATGATCGCGCGTTGATTTTGACTCTGATACTCATCGTTTCAATTCCTCTGATCGAATTAGTATTTTGAGATAACATAAGAATACGTATACGAAAATCCGACAAAAAATAAAGTTTATTTTTGGCCCAAAATCGAGAAAATCCAGTACCCCTTGGAATTTTAGCGATTTTGGGTAAAAAAAATAATTTTTTTTTATATGCTTTTCTTATGTATTTTGACTTCAGGAATCTGAATCTCGAAGAAAAATTGATCTATCTCTGAAATTGACCGAGTTATCGTCAATTTTCAGCTTTTTGGAGTCAAAAATAAAAAATTGATTTTTTAGTCTATATTGATGTAATTTGAGCTCAGGAATCCGAATCTAAGAGAAAAAATGATCTATCTATGAAAATGATTGAGTTATCGCCAATTTTTCGCGTTTTTTAGCATAAAAATGGAGATATCTCGAGGGGAAAAAATCGTAGCTCAATTTGGACGACGGATTCGTGTTCCTGAGGTCAAAATACGTAAGAAAAGTGTCATACGATCGATTTTAAAAAATAAAAATTTTCGACCAAAATTTGAGATTTTTCCAAGGGGTACCCCTTACGATTTTTTCAAATTTTGACCAAAAATTTTTATTTTTTAAAATTGATCGTATGGCACTTTTCTTATGTATTTTGACCTCAGGAATACGAATCCGTCGTCCAAATAGAGCTACGATTTTTTCCCTTCGAGATATCCTCGAATTTATGCTAAAAAATGCCTAAAAATGGCGATAACTCGTTCATTTTTGCAGATAGACCAATTTTTCTTCCGGATTCGGATTTCTGAGCTCAAATTACATTAATATAGACTAAAAAATCAATTTTTTATTTTTGACCCCAAAAAGCTGAAAATTGGCGATAACTCGGTCAATTTGAGAGATAGATCAATTTTTCTTCCAAATTCGGATTCCTGAGGTCAAAATACGTCAGCAAAGTGTAATACAATTAATTTGTAAACTACTTTACATTTTGCCCAAAAATCGATTTTTTTCTTGGCTTTCCGATGCTATTCTTATGTAATTTGATCTCAGGAATCCGAATCTGAAAGTCGGATTGATCTATCTATAAAATTGATCGAGTTATCGCACATTTTTCGATCCAAAAAGTGACAAATCAAGACGTCGACAAAACTTCATCAAGTTCAAAAAATATTTCAGACAATAGTGGTTCGTTCGACGTGGAATGCCCCATATATAGTATCGTATACATTATAGATACCTCCCATATCGATGCTTACTAATTACTGTCGGTAAAAGTACATCGCGGTTGACTCATGTGTTATAGAGTATTTGAAAACAGATTATGATAAACTTGGTTCTTCGGAAAACAAAATTTCTGTTGTTTTCTTTGGTTTCAAACCATGACTCTCAATTTTCCCGATGAGATGAAAAATCGGTCATCCGACACTTTGGTAGATGCGAAATGACAAACAAAATTAAGTTGACTGTAAAATTCCACCGCATCATTCCACTGTTGTCCAGAGTGGTCGGATTCATTCGAGTATTAGGTTGGTAAGAAATGCACTGCACAGATAATGGAAATTTCCGCTGATGGAAAATATTTTTACGTGGGTACGACGAATCATCGAACAATTTAGAGACATGTTAATGAATTAAAAAATCGGACAGGAATTGTACGCCTCGTGGGGGTCGGAAGAAAAATTTTCTACCTTCAGTTTCGCGCAATATGAGCGTACGTACCTATATTAGTCTTCGCCGGAAGGAACTTCGTGACTATAATAGCGCTCTGGTAATAATTGTTAATTATACGCCGCCCTTCACTCTCTGCTATTCTCGTCAACCCTTTGATACACGCATTCTACAGGCTCCACTTCTCCGCGTATAATTGAAATTAAACTTTGCACACTCGAGTTGAAGCGGCGGAGCAAGCAAGACTGGTTTGCAAATGTGTTTGAAGAGAAACACTGCAGACCTAATCATGTTAATCATTTCAGAAATTGGCCCGCGATATTGTACCACTCTCAAAAGGGGCCCGTATTTGAACTGACTGAAGAAATGCACCCCGTTCTATCGCCTACTTGTATATCTCTAGACACATCTCTACGGTTTGATCGGCTAACAATTAAACTTTGCACCGTACGTATTATGGACGGAGTAAACACGAGGCCGTTTGTACGCCTACAACTGATTTTACTCGAACTCCAATTAAGAAGAGCCCGCATTCGTCCGAGCCGATCATCGGTCGACTACGTCAGAATGAGGGAATGAAAAAGAAAAAGAAAAACAGAAAAAAAAAAAAAACTGTAGCTTCGCGTCGCGTCGCTTACAGTCATGCGGTTCAACGAGCTGAAGACAATGAATTCTTCGCGATTCCATCGACGACCCTTCGTGACAAGACGGCGGCCTAATCTCGAGCGTGAAAATTCAAAGTATAGCGAGGACTCAATTCCGGGACGATTTAGTTTCCAGCTCGTGAAAGTCCCTTGTCGTAAATTTCATCATTTTCCGTCACGCCTCATCGATTAGATATCCGAAACCTTCGTGTCATCGTGGTTATAAGCTGTTACAATCTGTACTTGGAGATAATGGAAAAACACTCTTAAAATTTATATTATCAACTGACTGGTGATCGGCCTGCGCAAACAGAATGACAATCCAAAAGATGTCGAGGAATGACAATCCGAAATATGACGAGTAATTATTTTTCTACATCTCATGTTGAACTTTTCTGCGGGGAAAAAATGCCGCACCCTCTCTCGGACCCGCTGCTCCCTTTCGAGAACGGTACCGCTCGCGAATCCCGAAGCCTTATGGCATGGAATGGTTCGAGTTGGATGCGCCAAAGTTTGAGTCTAAGATAAGATTTCGCTCAAGGTGGGGGTCACTTACGTAACGTACGCGAAGCAATGCCAGGGCCGTAGCCACTGCCATTGTTCTATTGCACAAATTCAGAGATCTACGATTAACGACGAGTCGAATTTGAGGAGTGAAATTATTCCGAGTCTGACGGAATAAGTGGGGAAAAGAGATATGAAATTGTTTAGAAATTCCCGGGACATGACCGGCAAAAGTTCGGATCTTCATCTACGTGACCTTTTGACCGCTCCGAGCATTTTCGATTTTAATTGAAACATACGGCCGTCGATGTTATGAGATGACACGACACATATAATATCGAATGCCGTTGAAAATGGATAAGACTCGTATCGTCGGGTAAATGTCGAGTATAGGTATTTGTTCCTATTGTCATTGTCATTTTGTCATGTCATTTTGTATAGAGTGAAAAGATAAGATGAAAATGGACTAATCGCTTTACAAAGACTGTGAGAAAATAACGTGATGATAAGCGCGTCGTTTATCTCCTCGAAAGTTGGATAATAACACGTCATTACATCATAGAGGCCTCGGTCGATGAATGGAGTGACAATGAAAACAATTAGAGGAACCGCTATCGTACTTAACCAGATAACAATCGTGGAGTAGTTAAAAACTGATTGGACCCAAAAGGTGGGGGAGTTCGCGCCCTCGCGAGTATATGTCCGTCGGCACTGCGGCGGTATGTAACAGTCTCGCAAACGACGAACTTACTTCAGTCAAGCCTTGAGCTTTGTGGTGCGTTTGATCAGCTTAGCGGTAGTGAAGCTCGACCGAGGTGTCTGAAAACACACGGTAACGATGACCAGCCCCGCGAAATTATTCTGCCTGACGAGCTGCGCGGTTTTTTTGATGAGCTCCTGCCGATCGGAAGCAGCTGTGAGAAATGAGAAATTTAAGATACTCGGGGTTTTCCCTCACCCAGGTAAAAGTCACTACGACGTATTCGCGCCTCTGATCGAGGAACTGGCTCGCCGAGGTCACGACCTTACCGTGCTTTCGCATTTTCCGAGTAAGGAAAAACTCCCCAATTACAAGGACATAAGTTTGGTGGGCGAAACTGGAATTTATCTGAACGTCGTCGAACTCAGCATGCTGAACCATGGACCGTTCCACGCAATTTACGAGCTTGCGATGTTGAAAACAATGGCCGTCGCCGGTTGCGCATCCATCCTGGAAAAGCCGGACGTAAAGAAATTGATAAATTCCGATGAAAAGTTCGACCTCGTCATTGTCGAGGCATTCAACACCGATTGTCCGCTGGGTTTTGTACACAAGTTCAAAGCTCCGTTCATAGGCATCTCCTCGTCACAAATAATGCCCTGGACGCATCATCGCTTGGGAAATCCTTCCAATCCCAGTTACGTTCCGGTCATATTAAAACAATTGGCTCCAGACATGAGCTTTTGGGAGAGAGTTACGAACGCCGTGCATCTCGTAGCTGTTCGACTCGCGTACGATTTGTTCTTCATGAGAGAGACACAGGTGCTCGTCGAAGAGGCGTTTGGACCCGGCGTACCGCCGCTGGACGATATTGCCAAAAACATGTCGGCACTGCTTATAAATAGTCATTTCTCTCTGCACGGATCGGTGCCAACGAGTAAGCAAATCGTCGAAGTTGGCGGATTGCACATTCGCGGAAGCAAACCATTGCCGAAACACATCAAGGACTTTTTGGACTCCGCCGAGAAAGAAGGCGTGTTGCTGTTCAGCTGGGGTTCGATGATCAAGACCTCCAGTATGACGAAGGAATTGTTGGATATGATCGTTAAGGTCCTTGCGAATCTCAAGCAGAAAGTTATCTGGAAATGGGAATCGGATCTGCCCAATTTGCCGAAGAACGTCATGATACAGAGTTGGCTACCGCAATACGATATTTTATGTGAGTCCATCGAAAAATCATACCATCTACATTCTACACTGTATCGGTGCCCGTTGCGAATATTTTCGCCAACAGCCATTGAAACTAGCACCGCGTAGTTAACATTTACCGGTCAGTAACACCGATTAGATCCGACGTATAAATGTAACATCGCGTTACGTAAGTAATACGGTGTCATTACCACAATTGTCGCACAGGCGGTAATGACATTGAATACCGAGTGCCGATCGTCGTCGGTGTTCGCCGATGGCGGACTCCACTTGAGGTGACCTTGACACTTTGGTCCCGCGTGGTCATGTGCTCTACAAACGATATTCAATCGGTTCGAAGTCGGAAGATGCCTTCGGTGGCTTCTGTTCCCGACTGATTTTGGACGTCAAATTTTACTCACACCGTTACATTCGGGGCGTGTGGGTTCGGTCAGAGCGCTCTTCCGATTTCGTGGTGGTGTGTCAAGGTGTGCGCGTTCGCGCGCTTTCAACGTTACCTTCGCGAAAGTGCAAAGGCTACAGAGGGGAGGCGAGGGTGATGAAACGGGGAGTTAGGTGGTAATTACGCTAATGACACTACGGGATGACATCGCGGTTTACCGCTTGACGTTTTCCGTGCGCGCCCGGATGTGATCCGGCGTCAAACTTTCCCCTTAAACCGTGTTGCAAACTGTGTTAGTTCAGTTGCAATCCCTACACCAGAAACCCCAGGCACCTCGATGCGTTCGAACCGAGCTAAGCTTACCTAACCAAACATGCCCAACTCGCGGTATATTCCCCGAAGCTTTCGAATCGAAGGTATATCTTGCAATGCTGAAATCCCAGCGAATTATTGCACACGTATACATATGTGGGTAGGTCGCGTCATCGATGTATCACGGCTCGGACACGAAATTTTGACTACTTTCAGGTGCTTAATTTTGATCGACGAAGGTTCGGAAGCGTGGCTTTGTTAGGTGAACGGAAAATGTACGGGCGACAGAGAGTAGGGTTTTCAATTTACGAGTTTATTATCATTCCTCAACTTTTCGCAAGCTCTGTAAAATTGAGCTTCACCAATCTCCGTGCTTCGTTAAAACGTATTATTAATATACAAAGCGCTAACCGGAGGCTAATTATATGTTCAGCAGAGTCTGACGAGGTGAAACTTTTCGAATAATTTGTCACGTGAACGTCCACCGCCAGTTACTATACAGACGATGAAAAGAATAACTATAGCCTCGCGTTCGTTTGAACGGTAGAAATTATCTAGCATATTTATGACGGCGTTCGAACTGACATCGCATAACTATATGCTTAGCTCATAGTTATCACAATTAGCTTTTAGTACAATCGATTCAATGAGAATTCGCAGAAAATTAATCATGCGTGTAATGTGGTGCGAAATTATCAAAATATTACAACACCGATGGGCGGTGCCGAGGTTAATAAATAAAATACGTTGTGCGATTCAACGATCAATTCATGCGCGAGAAATTCATTATTTCAATCGGTTTGGTTGTATTATTAAATTCGCCCGGCCTTCGAAGTGAAGTTCCTCCGATATTTTCATTCATTGTGATGATTATTTAGCATCTGTATCGGTATGTAGATGATGATTCTCCGAGATTCCCATTCAGATTTATCTGTTTTTCGGATATATTTCAAGAACGTGGTAATTATCTACATCGCGCTCATGCGAATTTCAGATGATTAAATAACTTTGCAGCAACATCAAGCTCGTAGTGTTGCAGTGGCGGATGATTGACGAGCATGATAATTTTGCAATGTTAAATGAAAACGTCTTACACATTAGGGTGGGTTGAAAAAAATTTTTTTCCACCTAATGATTACTCGATCGATTGCATGAGTAGATGATTTTGGCTTTCAGATTTGAATTTCGGAGCTGATTATACGTGAGATTACTCTTGAAGAACCAAAAAACAATTCGATTTTTGAGCAAAAAATAAATCATCTTTTTAATTGGGTTTAATATGCTTTTCTTACGTATTTTGACCTTAGGAATCCGAATCTGGAAGCGAAAATCATCTACTCGTGCAATCGATCGAGTAATCATCAATTATTCGCTGCTGGGAGCAGAAAAATTATAAGACATATCGATTGGTTTTAGTCGTAGACCCACTTTGATTCGTCGCAATCAATGCAAGGGTCGAAATATTCGAATTTCTCGGTCTACGAGGGAGCCCAAGCTTTGCTGGAGTCAGGTAGCCAGCAGCGCAGCGCTTTGTTGTGAGACCGTCACCTTCGGGGCTGAGCAGAGGTGACACCCCACAACAAACCGCGCGCCCGTGGCTACGCTGACTCCAGCAAAGCTCGGGTTCGCTGGTGAATTGAAAAATTCGAATATTTCGACGCATGCACGGATTACGATGAATCAAAGAGGGGGACTAAAACCAATCGATGTGTCTTATAATTTTTCTGCTCTCAACAGCGAATAATTGATGATTACTCGATCGATTGCATGAGTAGATGATTTTGGCTTTCAGATTTGGATTCCTAAGCTGATTATGTGTGAGATTACCCTTGAAAAGCCAAAGGAAAAGATCGTTTTTTGAGCAAAAAATAAATCATTCTTTTAACTAAGTTTAATACCATTTTCTTATGTATTTTGATCTCAGGAATCTGAATCTGAAAGAAAAATTGACCTATCCCTGAAATTGGCCGAGTTATCGCCAATTTTCAGCTTTTTCGGGTCAAAAATAAAAAATTGATTTTTTGATGTATATTTATGTAATTTGTGCTCAGGAATCCGAATCTGAAAGAAAAATTGGTCTATCTGCAAAAATAAACGAGTTATTCCCATTTTTTCGCATTTTTTTGCATAAATTTGAGGATATCTCGAAGGGAAAAAATCGTAGCTCAATTTGGACGACGGATTCGTGTTCCTGAGGTCAAAATACTTAAGAAAAGTGTCTTACAATCAATTTTAAAAAATAAAAATTTTTGGTCAAAATTTGAAAAAATCGTAAGGGGTACCCCTTGGAAAAATCTCAAATTTTGGCCAAAAATTTTTATTTTTTAAAATTGATCGTATGGCACTTTTCTTATGTATTTTGACCTCAGAAACATGAATCCGTTGTCCAAATTGACCTACGATTTTTTCCCTTCGAGATATCCTCAAATTTATGCTAAAAAATGCCTAAAAATGGCGATAACTCGTTCATTTTTGCAGATAGACCAATTTTTCTTCCGGATTCGGATTCCTGAGCACAAATTACATAAATATACATCAAAAAATCAATTTTTTATTTTTGACCCCAAAAAGCTGAAAATTAGCGATAATTCGGTCAATTTTAGAGATAGATCAATTTTTATTCGAGATTTGGATTCCTGAGCTCAAAATACGTGAGAAAAGCTTATCAAAGCCGATTAAAAAGATGATTTATTTTTTGCTCAAAAATCATAGGAAACATTTAAAAATTGTCGATTGTGATTGTTTTTTACTCAACTTCAATTTCAAGTCGAAAAAAGAGCATGTCATTTTTTGATTCTATACTTGAGTTACAAAAATAATAGGAAAAAAATTTTGAACAGCGAACGAACTTGCTAAGAAATTCTATTAAGAAAATAAAAAACTAAATTTTTTTTTCAACCCACCCTGTTACACATAACCAATTGAAAGCGTCGACGTTGAAAAATACCCATTCACTTTTAATATTCAAATGTCGTTTTGATGAAATCAACGTTGCTGCAGATCCGCGTCGCTGCTGGTTCTCCATTAACTTTTGCGCGTCAGATGTTGCGGACACGGTTAAAAATTAGAAGTTCACTTTTACCGTAAGCTTTTAAGAAAATAGGGACAGATTTACAGGACGGTGAACCGAGTCGAAGAAAATTCCCTTCGTTTGACCTATTTGGGAAATTATAGCGTGTACGAACGTCAGCAGTTCGTGAAGAATAATTTCACTTACACGATTCGCACTAACGATCAAATGAAATCATAAATCATTACACACGTGCAGACCATATGTTACGATGAACGTTATTACGGTAGAAAAAAAGATTACCTGGATAAACACATTCCGAAAGCTTATCAGCGTCAAGTTCGTCAAGTGCGCTGCTCTGCGATGAGATAAATATGCTCTGAAAAATCAATAATGTTGGAAAAGTTGTTTGTTAGTTTTTTTTGTCGATGATGAACAGGTATGCATTATTGCCCTTGTCATATCTCGTAATAATTTCGCGTCTTCGTCGGTCCAACGGTTCGTATAATTTTCTATTTACCCCACACAGAGTTGCAGTTGCATCGTGCAATTCAGCTATGGAGTCGGTGTGTTATTAAACGAGCTTAATTGCGAATTTCGTGCACGCCCGGATGTGCTCACGGTTATAAATGTACGTGTAGCTGGATCTGCAAGTTTGTCTTGAACCGTATAGGTCCCTCTGGTGGTACTCAGCGGGCCGTTGGGCATCGAAAACTCCCCCCGCGGCGATGATTTTCCCTAGAATCTAGAAGAGGAAAAGATAACCCTTTTTTATCATTATTTTGCCACACTTATTTCTCGTAGTTAGCCAATCCTATGGCTCTCTCAAGCGACGTCACCAAGTTTGACGTCATTTGCAGCGCGTGGTCCTAATCCGTATAATTACCGGATAAATAAACTGGTTAATGATTAGATAAATAAATCATTGGATGATTCGATCAACCGGCTGCAGTTGCACGTGCTGTACTTCCGGTGAAATTCAAATCTTTGCTTTACCATTGTCATTATTGACATTATTATTATTAGTATGATCAATGTTAATAATTGTTATTATTATGGCGATACAGGAATGGCGCAGATGGCGGTTATAGCCGTAGAGCGGTACGGGGGATATCTACACGTTAAAATTTCGTTTGTGGGAGAACGATATGCAAACAAGTAAATAGCCTGCATATCGCCATTCTCTCCTGTATCTCCGCGGCAATCCTGGTTTAGCTTTAATCCATATTATAGTTTTACATTCCGGCCAGGTAATCCTGGTGGAGAAGTTACGACGGAGAAGGACTAGAGAAAATCTACCGTATTCACCGTACCTACAATCGATCGCTTTCATTTTATTATCTCACCTCGTGATCCCCCCCCCCCCCCCCCCCCCCCTACTATCTTATATCTCGCTGCAGTTTCTAGAAATTCCTCGACCGTCTTCACTTCGGAATTTCTTCGCCCTTATAGCTTTAATACTTTCAGCTATTTGTACCGCTTCAGACATCACCTCCAATAAACGATGATGGTGAGGTAAGAGAAAAAAAACAAAAAACAAACGAAGCTTTTCATCGTAAGTCTACAATTTTTTAACGACGACATCTGATCTTCATTTCAATCATCCTCGGAGTGATGCTATCGAAGAATATTAAAAATGACGAAAAGAGTAATATTTGCGTTTTTGAATCGAAGAGTAATTCGTGCGCGGTTCGATATCGATGTTAGAATTCGCGTGTAGAAACGGTAGAACGACTTTGATCAACGTTAACAGATCACGTCTAGCTGGTAGACGTTCGTCGGTATCGGCGACGTCTCGATGGCGCATTGATCAGACCCTCGAGAGATCAAAAGAATGATATTTTTCTCGTTTTGCCCTTGGTTATCTACATCTTTGATACGTTCCGCGTGAATATATATATCCCGCATATCACGAATATGAATACAGGTATACCGGGTATTACCGCCATTTTTACAACGTAACGTAAGGAGTCCCGGAAAATAAAAGGAATCCCTCAATGATTGATCGATTCTCAAGTACCGACATAATACAATATTATTTCTCTCCATTTCAGCTCACCCGAACGTCAAGGGTTTCCTAACTCACGGAGGATTGTTAGGTGTTTCCGAAGGTATCGACCGTGGAGTCCCGATGTTGGTGGTACCTATGTACGGAGATCAAGGTCTCAACGCAGCTGCAGCGGCCGCCAGAGGTGCGGCGATTATCTTACAGTTGGAGGACCTCACCGAGAAAACACTGAGCGACGGTCTGAATGAGATTTTGAACAACCCGAGGTGAGTTACTCGCGAATAGAATGAATCATCGTTAACCTCGGATATCAGCCAGTTCGATCGGAAGCGGGATGACAAATATACTGTGACCCTCGGTGTCCTTTTCAAGGTCACACTTTTCACGACCCTCCATTTTCCTTCCCCACTTCACGCCGTCTCCAATTTTCCGACGTTCACCTACATTGTATACGTATATACGTATCTTTCCATGTGAATTCACTCGTGATTCAACCAAGCTGTTTAAGTACAACCACAAATTCGGTTCGGGACGGGGCGTCTCAATGTCTATATTTATCAAACCTCCTCAAACCGAAGGTCTAGACCCAGACCCAGACCCAGACCTAGAGCAAGAAACGTTCGGGGGGTTGAATTATTCGTGACATTTAAACTCGGGATATTATTAGCCTGGTCGTGGATACGAGGATGATAGCGAGGGAAGGATCGAAGGGGAATTATTTCAATTCAGCGGCTGACGGAGATGTTCTACTTCTGAGCGTGTTAGAGTCACTTTAACGGGGCACGGGGTAAATAATTAGAGAGCCTCGTATTCGCACAAATGAAATTAAGCCAATTTGGAGAGGAGTTATGCGAAAGCTATAGCTGAGATGAAACGAGTCGAAGATATTTTCTCTTGACGAAAACAGGCTGAATAAATCACGGCGCGAATAACCGCGTTTCGCGGAGACGCCAAACTAACTCGCTTTGAAACATATTTTAGGTAGGCGCAACTCGTGCCTGGATTATTCGTCTCTATCCTGCGTCGAAAGTTCGCGTTAACCGGGGATTGAAAAAATCAGAGAGACAAAAGCCGATTCCTCTTGGATTTTTGTTTTGCGCCCGCACACGGCGCGTGCGATCGCGAAGGAAAAGTGTGAGCCTTTGAAAATTGTGCGCGAAGAGAGGTACGAACTGTGTCTATGCTTTTCACTGGGGGTACACATCAGCCGAGCAAAGGTCATTGATGTTTGAAAGGGTACGTACCAAAATTGCCTCGTACCTCTCTCCGTCCCCGTATACAATATCGAAATGAAAACGAATTCTATTCACGTTTCTCAAAGGTATCAAAACGGTGTTTCAGCCCGTTATATAACGACCTTAATTAAATCCGTAATTCAAACCGTACATAGGTGTACAGGTTACACGCGTTACTTCGGATTACTTCTACGTCCCTTAATTATTCTCTTCGAATATTCGAACGTGATTTTTGCTAAATAGCTGAAGCGAAGTAAATCTCGTTACGAATATATGTAGGTACATCGGAAAATGGAGGTTCGGAGATCGTCGATGCTCCCTGGGTTTTAACGGCGGACGACGTGAACCGGTGGGTGAAATTTGTCGGATTGATCGGACGATTTTTTTCTCAAAGGAGAAGGGAAATAAAATTTGGCGGCACCGAGTTTGAGTAATGCGTATAGGTATATACGTGTACGTTGTACCGTACAATGTTACTCGAGGGCAGTTTCACGGTATAAGTTTCGGGGCAGCTCCTGCAGGGTTATTTCAGAGTTTTGGCTCTGGTCCAGGGTGACGCCCACATGGGAAATTTCGCGAACCGATGTAAAAATTTAATCGCGGACCAAACCATCATCCGCAGCCCGTATCGCTGAGTCGAGCTACGTTGAATTAAAAGCTGCATTATTTAAGCACCCAAAATGCAATATCCTCGTAAAACAAAGAAAAAAAAACAAAAATAAATAAAAAAATTACTATTTATTTCTCGTAACCGGCGATGTATTTTTTCCTGAAACGAGTCCGGACGTAATGTCCAATTTTCGGGACGTGATTCGGAGAGGGCTGTACGTCGTTCTACGTATATTCGATTTTTTTATCACACGTTAACGAATTCACAAGTGACGAAGTAAGGTGCGCGCGAGGATCGGCGATTGATTCGGAGAATAAATTTTGAAAAGGAAAAGAAAGGAAAATTATAGAGTTATTCGTCGTCCTCGAAGATTTGTAGCTATGTATCTCTTGACCGTGGTCGTTCGATGGTTCAATTTGTCCCCATATATCACGGGGTGCGAAGTCCTCGTCGGACGACGTTAAACTATAGCGAAATGTCTGGATGTACGTACGTACGAGGGGGTTCGGAGTCGAGGAAATTGCTGGGGAAAGTCAATGTCGAAATGCAGCGCTGCCAGATTGAATTTAGCAATATCGAGACGATTGGTATAGCCGACGAGGGATCCCGACACCTTGTAACAACTCACGTTTTCGATCGAATCACTTCACCTCGGCTCGTATCTTGCGAGTGTCACGTTTAGCAGATCTGCGGTACATCCGAAAGCGCGCGGAAGGAGTTCAGTTATGCGACTTCCACCCCTTTCTCCTTCTCACTTTCTCTCCTTGTTCATCGTCGCAAAATTTGCCGGTTTACTATGAGTTGTGACTAATTTCATACTTCAAATGTTTACGTTTTCTTCAAACAAAGGTTGTTCACCGAACGAAACAAGGTGAATTTATGTTACCGGGATCAAAAAGGGGCCTTTGTGTAACTTTGTTTTTTTCATACAAAAGCGAATTCGGTACAGCGCAAATATTTACCCTACCAACTCGTTTTCATGTTCTTTAGCGTTATACATTTTGTTTAACGTTTATTCTCATGGTCAGTAATACCGCTTACCCCGCGTACACAATTCAAAACGTGGCCTGCAGGCACCGGCGAAAACGGAAGCGAATCGAAAACGAAAAAATCATTCTCATTAATCATTCGAAGCGAAATGTTTCAATGCAGTCGGACGAACAAAGTTTCGATTCAACCAGAAATGGATTTTCATCGGTTATAGCGCGATCTCTCCGGTGACGACAACAATTTTCCCCGCAATTGTGACGCACGTTCAATACCGTTTATTTACCTCGTAGAAGTTATAATTAAGCATTCTCCGCGTCGTGCGTGCGTACGTGTGCGTAGACAGTGGACAACGGAGTACCGCGATTATTGAAAATTGTTCGAAATTCAAACCCTCGCGGACCCTCCGATGCGTTCATAAATTTCTCCTTGGCTTAATATACCTGCAGCAGCTTCGCTCGAGCTTTCACTCGCTGCTTTCCTGTTTCTCCGGATTTCAAGTATCGCCATTTGTTAACCAAAAGCCCGGAGCAAAGCCAGTGCACGGTACCAGCGAAAGGAAAATAGTGAAAAACCGACGAGCGAGCATGAACAATTTGCGCGTACTTTCAATAACGAGAACGCCGACGATTTCTCTCTTGCTGAGAGAAGATTTTCCCATCAATTCAACTGGAATAATTTCATCGGATTATTGCACGACGAATGCGATACCAACCGGACGTTCTTCAACCGTCGACAAAAAAACAATAACCCTACAAAATTCTCGGGGACGCACGGGGGCGAAAATTGTGCACGGCGCACAAGCGCGGGACCGTGCGAGCAAAAACGGAATTAGACGATTCGGTTTAATGCAACTTCCGATTCATTGACGGTCCTAAATATGCCTCGGAAGTTGGACCAACTTTGGCTACATTACATTACAAGACTACGCTCCGCCGTAAGACTACTATTGATAGTCAAAGTTTGGGTAGTTTGTAAAGAGGGCCCCGCTCGCTCCTTCGGTTACGGGTGAAGGATAACGTACTGCGCACGGAGGTTTCGAAGGACTTTCAACCTCCGTTCCTTCTCTATTTTCTCCTTTCCCTCCCTCCCCCCCTCCCCCCGCCCCCCGTTTTCTCCGCCACCCTCAACCTCCGGCCTCACCGAGCGCCCCTCTTCTTCTTCGCCTGCCCGCGTTACCTGACACCCTTCTTTATTGCCCTGTTGTTCGCTTCCGCCCCTCTTCTCGCTTCTCCAATTCGTTCCTCCCTGTCTGTCCCTGTCTCTTCCTCCTCCTAGTTGTTTTTTATTTTTTTTTCTCGTTTTTTTTTCCCCCCCTTTACTCGATGGTATTGTACGCGCGTACATCGTCGGTGTGCGTGTGTGGGTACTACGCGTACACGCGGCGCGGGTTACACCATCTCAAGCAGCCACGTCTTTGAGAATTTATTTGCGAGAGAAAATCTGCTACGAACTTACAATTTCTACACACCGCGTTATATCCCGACCGCTCGTATAGAGAGAATAAACCTGTGCCACATAGTAGTAGTTGAGGTAGAATAACGACGTAGGTATAGTACGGGCTTAAATAGGAGCCCCTTGGCTTGGCGTAAATTAGCTTCAATTGCCTCACCGCTTTGGTCGTAAATCTTTTCCAATTGTCATTCGAACTCCCGAAATCGACCCGTGTTTCGTGAATTACGCAAAGCGTTACCGAACCCCATTGCTCCTATGACGTTATCTGGGTGGGCGGGTAGGTGGGTACCCGTGCATAAAAAACTTATCGAGAAAAAGTTATATCCGAACTTTACCGGCGGCGTTCGCGGTCACCTCTTCCCTCGGATGAGCTCGTGACCTTTGCGAAAAACACTCCGCAAATTGCCCTCGAAAAAATTCGGTTATTAGTCCCCGTATGATCATTTAGACCGCTCCTTCGCAGCTGCTGTAATGCCTCCGGTTCTCTCTCTCTCGTAAATATCCATATTCCACCTGTCCACGTACGAACGGGGGTTGTTGCGTTCTAGGAGAAGGGAAAGGACAAAGAATAAAAAGTAACATGGAGAGACAAGAGAAAGCGAGAAACGGACGAATACGGGAAGAGCGGGTAAGACGGAGCGAAGAGGCAAGGGAAAGGAAGAGAAGGAAAAAAAAATTACTTTCCGTGGAGAAAGGCACGTGTAACAACCGTCTGGAGTCGATACAACGACCGTCCGTGCGTTAGGAGTAACTCGGCAGAGTGCTGTGCCTGGAAAGAGTGGAAGAAAAGGGGATGAAAGTAACGGTAATAGCGGTGGAAAACGCAGTAAGAATTACTCTGTGGCCGTAACAAGGGAGAGAGAGCAAGGGAGAGAGAGAGAGTGTAAAAAAGAAGAAGGAGAAGGAGAAGAAGAAAAGATTGGCGCAAGAATAGAAAAATAAATAAAATGAGGATTGAAGAGAGCAGAGAAATAGAAAAAAGGAAAAAATGACGGAGAAAATAGGAAAAAAAGGGGGAACGAGCCATCGTCGGGGGTGTGCGGCGCTCGTTAGGTTCTACGTGTTACGAGATCGTTGAGAGAATCGAGATCTAGGGTACTGCAACATTTCTGAACCGAGCTTTTTCAGCTCCACGTTATACATGCATACGGGTGCAGCTTCCGCTGTACCGCGAGTCATTGCGCGACGACAAAGCTTCACGCTCGCATAAATTCTGCTCTAGCTTTTCACGTGGTGATGTACTTTTGCGCTCGGGTATGTAAAACTAATACCGACTATAGGCACGTACGTGCGTGCGTACGAAAGCAAAACTATCTTGTGTACACCGAACTTGTCGGACAACCAAGAATCACGTAAACTCGTCGATGCGATTATTTTTCACGTTCACGGAGATGAAGATGCACGCGTTTCAGATTTTTTACAATCGCAACTTATTCTTTTTGAATTTTTCTTCTTCAGTTTCTGGTGTGTATATTTCTATCGTTATACACTCGCCGGTGGTAATACGTACGTAGAAATTTGCATAACACGAATTACAAGAGCTGCACAAAATGGATATGAAGTGGTGCCGTCTAGACGAGAGAAATTTTAAGTTTTTTACCCTCTCCAATATTCAGAGTTCCTTAAAAACGCAACTGAAATCAACTAACCGCTTCGAGACGCGCGCGCGGTAACGAACAATGCTAGGCTCTTCACTCTTTTCCTTTTTTTCTTATTTATTTATTTTTTTGCTCTTTTTCGATCAGTCGAGCTCGCGGATCCGCTGTGTTTTCGAACGGTTATTTGATGTGATTTTTTTTTTCCAATGTAGTCGACTCGTAAAATAAACTGAAAAATAACCCTGTATCGGGGCTTGTCCGCTTCGAATCCATGTTCTTTATGGTAATCCTCTCCATATCGGATACCTATTACGGTGCAAAACTCAATGACAAATCACTTATATGGGAGGTGTAATAATTCGAGAGCTTTGCTCGGTAAAACGAAGTAGCTATATATGCGGGGACTATTTCACGTCGGTCTTCGAGAAAACCTCCGGGCGGCTACCAGAAATACGTTATTCCCCATAGACGATAATTTAGAATCGATGGAAGGGACATCTTTATGCGTCCGACACCCGTGCCAAGATTTCCGCCCCCTTAGATTCGAAATACTTATTTGGTTTGAATATTTGTGGCCTCCGGTTAAATTGCTACTGCAACTAGACGCGAGCGTTACGAAAGTATTTTCTAGCTGATCTTCTCGCACGTTCACCGATGACTCTGCGCCAGGGCGATTGTGAAGACGAACGAGTTTGAGAGAGTTGTACGTTTCAAAATTACGTCTCGCGATGAGATTACGTTGTATCGTTGTTTTTTTTATTATTACTTTCGGCACATGGCGCGTAGGTAGTTACTTACTATGAGTGAAGTTTTATAATGCGCCTCGTATTTTCAGCGCCATTTTGTTCGAACGCATTAGGAAATAGTAACTCTTTCAATTAAACTAGCATTGCACTGCGTTTGATATCATTCGTCGTTTAAATTCTTGTCCCGTAATTCTTTCTCAATATCACGCAATTATATCTCACAGGCATGTTAGGAGTTTTTTTTTGCACACCTACGAATTTTTCTCATCGAGATATCCTTGATTTTTCACTTTTGGAAGCGATAAATTGGTGATAACTCGATCAATTCTATTGATAGATCAATTTAACTTGTGAACTCAGATTTTTGAGATCTGAGATCACATCACATAGGATCTAATTTCGAGATTTCATCTTGTATTTCGAGTTTCGATCGGTCATCAACTTCTTAGAATAGGATGAACTAACTACAGCGTATGCAGCTACGTTATCAGCATATTAGGTTCAATTCGATCCCCTTATAGCTGCCGCAAATCGACGATTTATTCGAGAAATTTCAAATTTTCAAAACGGAAAATCGAATAACGGTATATAAACTGTAAAACTACGGTCGCGGGCGTGTTACGAGGCCAGCTTTATTGGGTATATTTAATTCATTTCCCTCCGTACTTGTTTCACTACGTTGTTTATCACACGGAGAGATCCTTCCGTTTGAGCCTTTGGTTGGAGCTAACAAATTCATCTTCATTATTCTACCCTGTCAACCTGACGTTGCGCTGCACGTATGAGTCTCTTCGTGTTACTAATTCGGTCCATGTAACGCGCGCTACGTACGTACACCCATTACACCTTCTAATACCTCTGCTTCGTCTATTTGACGACTATATTTTTTTTCGAAAAAAAGCAACAAACGTTGAAAAATGAAGCACAAGCGTAGTCGGCACACGTTTTTATATCCGCACGGATGAAAAGTGCTTTCACGTCGCCCTGACATCATAGGCGAGCTTTCACGAATTATGTTACGACTTCGACATTATGTACTAACGAAATGAGTGAACGATGACCTTGTCGAGGCGGACGGAGGGAGGGTTAAATTTTCGATGGCCCAGCTCGTACACCGATGTCTGTTTTATGGTATACAGGTACGGTGGTGGATGACGCGCATTATGGTACAGGCGAGTAAAGATCGGGATCGGAGTTTTCGGGAAATTGGGAAAAGAGTCGTTCGAATGAATTGACTTGTTTGTCATTGAAATAAGTAAGCTCTCGATTTAACCGAGGAACAGATAACAGAAGTGAAATAAAATCAAACGAAATAAAAGAGGGGAGGGGGAAGAAGGAGAAAAAACGAAGAAAAACGCAACGCGATGGATAAAAGAAACCCAGACAGCCGTACCGAAAAGTCTTTTGATGGATAAAGTTTCACACTTAGTATTAATTTCCTCCCTCTTCAGATACGGCGATATAGTTTTCGCATCGGGTTTTCGGACCGAGTTGTCATTTGTCAGAGAAGCCTCGTCCGTTTTTCTGAGTTTTCGTATTTTCATTTTTCGTCGGTTCTTTCCCTCGGGAAGATCGTTCCCTTTTTTCCTCCGTATTTTCGTTCCACTCAGCGATACACATACTTCGTTTAAACCAACTTTTTCAGAAGGCGATAAATTATTGTTGTTCGTATCCGGGCTTGTGGTGGTGCAACGTTACACGCGTATAGCCGTCTTGAATAAAAGCTCGCGCACCTCCTCATCCGTATAACATAAATGTAAATGCACCTATCGCGTAAAGTTTTGACAGTTATGCGCGAGATATAGAAAAATGGATTTTCTATTTTAACGTCTCATAAATGTAACTCACATTTCTGCTTTTTCCAATCGCTATGCCTCACGGAATACGCCGCAATATATTCAGGACGTGAACCGTTAGCAGGCGTTAACGATGGCTTACTAACGATACTTCGCTACAGCTGTCAAGCATTTATTTCAATAAACTCGAGTCCCGTAGCCAGGCAGCTATTTCTGTTCCCGTTCGACTATCGCTCTTAATTGTTCAAGAACTATCGAGCGTCTCTTTATATCGTTCCCTCTAATAAAATGGGGAAAATTAAAAGTCGGTCGCCTCTGGAGAGCGATGATAAATTCTATACGCTACCGATATTTAATGACTCTCCATACAGGAAGGCGGATATTGAAAAATAATAATTAAAATTTTACCGGAGACGTTAAATTTTCATTATCGATGCATGACCGTTACGAGAACAGGGATACCTACACCTACCTATCTACGTTTCGAAAAATCGATTTTCCGACTCCAGTTTCCGGACGTCCCTATTAACCCATAATGGGTCGAACGGCGAGCTTCGGATGTACATTAAATAGCCAGGTGTTGGACTGGAGATGAGAAAAAGAAAAAAAAAAAAAAAAAACACGGAAAAGAGACAAAAGAACTTTTGCCCACGTCCCAAAGTTGATTTTTTTCGCAACCCTTTGGGACACAACTGGAACGTGATTCCGGAAGGACGATGGTGAAACTTTTATTGAAAATCTAATTGGACCGTAGCCTCAGGCAACGTGTAAGCTATTGTCGGTGATCCGAGTTTTGCGGGAAGACAAAAAATCAAATAAATAAAATGACAAAGAAAAAAAGTAGAAATAAAAATTATACACGCGTCCGCGTACTAAATATGACTTTACGATTAATTTTTGCATACACTCGTATAAATCATCGTAAAAGCATAAACTCTAGGCCAGGCTATCGATAAAAACGTTAACGTACCATAATACTTTCGTCCTGACGAGATTTTTATAGCTTTGTCCAAAAACTGAAAAGCAATTTTGTATTTTTTTTTCATTTATTTATTTTTGTAAATCATCGACGGTTCGTTTCGGTCTACGACGATGTCACGCGCACGCTACAGGCGCGGGGATCGATGGACCAATTCGTCAGACTGTACGTATGACGTAATTTGCGGGGTAACGTTTTTCATTTGTATATTTTCTATGGGGTTCTAACGGTCTAGAAATAACGTTTCCGTCTCCACGGTTACGGATGCATCGATCATCACCCGATGCCCGACGATAATTATAATCATGGGAATCGCAGCCGGACGCTGATGATTATCGATGGTTTGAATTATTAAAGAACTGCAGTGAGCATAATCCGCGGTAAATTATTACGGGCTAATTGGGTTATTATAGGTATACAGCTACATTGCCCACAATGTATAGTTGATCAAAGTTTTTATCGCGTGTTGTAGCTCAGGCTGGGGAGCGGTAAATCAAAAAAAAAAAATAGAAAAAGTAAAAATGGGAATAATTCTAAATTCTAAATTAAAATCTAATTAAACATGGACAGATGAACAACGGGATGACGAAGGGTTGAAAAAGCAAGCTCTGCAGCTAGTGCATCGGCAACGCAACTGTTGCCACGGGAAAACGTCGAAAATCCTCATTAAATCCATTCGTTACAAAAATAATCAGATTAACGCAGTATAGTATGTATAGTAATGACGTTGTACCGCGCCGGTGTTTTCACGGCGTAGCGAAGCTTACGACCTCGCATTACAATTTGCAATTTGTACATTATTTCGCGCCAGAATTCGGACCTATATCGCTACACGTACCAACTGTACGTACATACGTTACATGTACAATAATCCGCAGGATGTAATTTTTTTTATTAATTTTCAACGAACTTTTTCGCTCTCCGACTCCGAAAAAAAATAATAACATTTCCAGCGAACCGAGAGTCTTCAGATTCCGACGGTTCGAAAAAATCGGGGATTTTTCGATTTCCGAACGAGAAATCCTGCATTTTTCGTAGCGACGTGATAACAGAATTAAAATAAATCACAGAATCCCGATTTCGTCCAATTTTTGCATACACGTAGGTAGGTATGTACGTTGTATAGATAGATGGTACATCAGCGAATTCATTTCCTAGCTTCCTATTTTATTTTTTCATCCCGCGTACTTCGATCGTGATTATTTGCTTTAATCAACATCGGCTCAATATACGGGCTTGTTGGTTCCTCTCATACGCGACGTGAGTTTTTTTTTTTTGTTTTTGGCGAATTTCAATCGAAATGAAATTCCGCGCTTTATTGTATGATCTTTTTTCGTCTCTCGAATTATACGCGAACACCGGACGAGCACGCCTCATTTCGCGAATTTTATCTAATATTATCTCGGTTTGTATTTCGACTCGGAGGTCCCTTTTTTTTTTTTTTTTTTTTTCAATAACCGATTCGATACGATGTACGTACATCACGTGGTTTCCGGAGCGAATTAATTCGAACGAAACTTTTCGCATCCCCTGCAGTCTTTGCGTTATTTATCATCGTCCCCCTTCTCCACGTCGCAACACGTCCGTCTATCTGCTGTGTGTTTTATAATATGCGGCATTGTATCGCCGACACAATAGAAAATGGAAAAAAAAAAGAAAGAAAAAAAAAAGAAGAACAGAGAGACGAAATGTTGCGAGTCATCGTCGTTAGCGCGGGAGAATCGAAGTTGAATCAAAAGCTGAAATATCTAAAGCCACGCACAAGAGCCTGCGGGAATCGGGAAGTCGGCAGCCGATTTTATTCCCAAGAATTCTATACTCGAAGCGACGTGTATTGCGGTAAAAATGACTCGGCACTTTTTCAATCCCTCGTACATGTGTAATACGAGAATCTCATCCCTTACGAATTTCAACGAAATCATTCCGTCCGCGTCTACCTACGTCCCGATTTCAAATTGATCGATTCCTTTGTTCCAATTCATATTTGAAATGTCTGCGGACGTCGTTACGGCTTTAGGTGAACGAAAATCGTGAGGCAAAAAGACCTCGTTTCGTGTTACTGACCGCTATAATAATTTACCCCGTACGGTACGCTAACATGATACGTATAATAAATCACTCTCGCGCTTGAAGGCAATCACGAATTATGCACGTAACGGCATAACGTCATGTAATTCGTCCTGTTTCGCACCTACGTATCCCTCGATTATCGGTAAACTTTCTCGACGAGGAACCAAACGAAAGCTGGAATCTTTGTCGCGCGGGGTGACATTTGTCCGACTATATTCCGCGACGCCAAAACCCGCCGCTCTTACGGGGATATACAATTTTGGGGGGCGAATATTTTATCGGCTGTATAAATAGAAACAGTTGAAAATTGTGAAAATGATATAGTACAGGGTACAGTTTAAATTTAGTCTCGCGTTCCTTTTATGGGCAGTATAAATAAATGATGATATGGAAAGTGGTCGTTTTCTGTCGGGTTTGAGGAAAGAAGAAAAAACAGAAAATGAAAGAAGAAAAAAAAAAAAAAAGATGAGAAAAAAAAAAGAGCTTCGCGGGGTTGTCCGTGACACTATGAGTTAGGGTTTTCCGTGTCAGGTTCCTTCAGTGTGCATGGTCGTGCAGGATTAATGTGACGAGAAAAAAGAAAAAAAAGGAACAGGAAGGAGAGAGAGAGAGAGAGGGAGAGAGAGGGAGAGAGAGGAAAAGGACAACACCCACACACCCGCACACACACACAAAAAATGTATAGTTTGTTTCTTTTCAAAATCGTCGCGCGAATACATAATGTAATCGATGATCGATTTTTTTTCCCTCGATCGCCTCTCTTCTGCACGTAATCAAAACACATAAATTTTCAACGTAGGCGATGCTCTCGAAGCAATAAACGGCGAATCCGCCGTGGGCGCGTGTAAACGTTCGCATGTACGTACGTATCGTGGAGGGAAAAACGTTCGCGAAAAACTATCATCCGGCGAACGGACTTTCCATCGTTATCGTTCCGCTCGATCGATGCACCCTTGTTCTTGATTGATGGCGATACGAAGACGTCATATTTCGTTCCTCAGGCTTCATTGATTTCCAATTTCGAGGTCTCCGCTCAATCTGCCATGAAATCGCACCCCCCTCCCCCCCTCCCCCCTCCCCCCCCCCGATACCCTCGCCCTTCCATATTCCTTCGCACACGCGGGTTTTGCACACGTGCAAAAATCCATATAGTATACCCACGTGCGATGGTTCGTGACGTGTACGCGCACACATACCGCCCCTGTGTCTCTCTTGTACATACGTATGTATAATACAACGTATTCGTCACGGAGTCGAGATGCTTATAACCCATGTGTTTCGTATACATACATATGAATATCGATCGGTGGGCCGACATTCCGTCGGAGGAAACCTTGCTCGAAACTGCAGATTTGGACGAATTCCAGGAAAGCTTGTATTCGGGAGGTAAGTCGATTAAAACGAAAGGGCATGGTAAGATAAAATCAGAAAAATGAATAAATAAAAACGCAGGGCTCTCACCCCGGAGTGAGAGCGAGAGAGAGAGAGAGGGAGTGAGAGAGTTAAAAAGAGCAAGTAGAGGAAAATGATCAAACGCGGAAGAGAGAGAATAATAAATTGGATGGAAACATAAGTGGAGTAAAATAAAAACGTCGTTGATCCCTCGGAGATATCGTTTTTGGACATAATCAGGCGTGCGGTATACGCGGAAGTATACGGATGAGAAATACACCCCGCAGATACGGGAGGATCTCCCCGCTAGTGGGCAAACGGAAAAAGGGAGAAACGAAAAATGGAACGAAAAAAGACACGCCGAGGATATAAGACGTCGAAAGGGGGAGGGGGGGGGGGGGGGGAGGGTGAGTTCTTGTTTGAGGGCTAATCGAACACGAGGGATACCGTAATAAGGTAGGGCGGTAGAGGGCAAAGGGGCTCGTGTAGAAAGGGAGACCGATATTGGGCTATTTATTCGACGACGTGTCAGCCGTAGGCCCTCAATTAATGGACATGTTTAAAGAGATGAGGGTTAATTAGGAATCATTATGTAGGCTCAACTTACCGCTGGATTTAACCGGGACAAACACCTGGATTGAGTTGATTCGCAACTTGCGGAGGGTAAACACGGATAATCGAGAATAGTGATTGGTAAATTGTGTGCTTTAGGCCGATAGGGTATAGGTGTATAGGGTACGTACGTACGTCGGTCGGTCGGTCGGTCGTTGCGGCATGCGGCAATGACGATGGCGACGCCGATAACGACGCCGACGGTGGCCGCGATTCCGCTGCGATTTGTAAACGGATATAAAAGAGGGTTAATCGGGCGTACGCGGATCATCGGATATAAATCCAGGCGTGCATACCTCCCCGCGCGTTGGATTAATTCGCGTTAACGTTAGCGCGAGGAATTAAAAGCGTTACCCGGGCGGGGGGGGGGGGGGGGGGGGAAGGGGATGCGGGGTGCGCGAGGACGAGAGAGCGGACCGCGACTCGACTCTACGCCCCGTTCGCATAGTTGAGTTTCCCTCGAATTCTCCGCCCTTCCGAAACAATGGGAATGCCTCACATTCCCCGAAATTGTTCAGCTTTGCCGGAGCAAATCTTTGATAAACAGCCGGGGTGAGCATTACTGTGGCTTATCTCACTTATCGTAGGGGCATTCGAGTGCGATACGAATGAATAAAGAATCCGAGGGGCGCTAAGAATCGGCGGCGGTGAAATCGATCGCGACGTCGTTCGCTCGGATTGAAATGAGGAAACTCGGATGACGCCGGAGCTTCGACGGACTACTCTCAAGCGTCGACGCACACCCACGGGCTTCCCGGCGCCCGTTCCAAATTATCGAATTATCGACATTCGCCGCACTTTATAATCAACTGTTTCAATGACGAACGTGAAATAATAGCGACAATTGATATTCCCGACACGTTGCAGACTCAGAATTGAACTCTGAGTTTGAACTGCCGTTTATGAATAATAATTTTCCAGTATAGTGCGTGGATATAATACATATTCCCATCCAAATTTCCCCGGTGTATACATTCGGGACGGGTGTGTACGCCGCACGTACACCTTTCAAAGAAATTTCAATTTTCCTTCTTTTTTTTTTTTTTTTTTCTCCAATACCTCGCGACTCCAAACATCTCGATATATGTATACGCTTCCGCGCCATCGCGATACGAGCAAAGTTTTTCACCGATCAAAAAATCTTTCAACATAATTGTATTTGCGGTCTCTCTCGTATCTGCCAACAAATTTAAATCTCTCGGTATTGACTGTATCGATGGGCGAGCGGATGGAATATTGTTTGTTTTCCATATATGAGGCCGTGGCGGCGCCGCTTCTGTCTAGCCATTTACCGGCCCCGTATATAACTTCTTCGAGAAGATTCTTACCGCGGAGTTTGAACGGATCGGAGTTCGCGGATCGATCGCAACACCGAACGTTTTGCCGTAATGACATTTATTATTCTCATTTTCGTTACGCGTATCCTTTTTCTCCGAAGAAGTATGTTTCGCGCCGTTGACAAACGCTCGAGATAAAGCGAACTCGGGTCGTCCATTGTCCCTTCGTTCGAATTTGATCAACCCCGCGCCGCAGAAAATATACGAGCCGTACGAGCTGCGGGGGTGCAGCAAGCGCGTTCGCAAACAAATTAAGTTTGTCCGGAGAAAAAAAAAACATACACGCATTATACGCGTATCTATCTATACATACACATCGAGGATCCTCGACGAGATATACGACTACCTTCGGCCTTCGATATTTTACCGGGTAATTTATGTCCGAATAAATATCACCGATGCTCGGATCCTCTTTTTCTTCCTTATCCAATAGCCTCGTTTCCTGGCCGAGCGACGTACAGGCATATCCTCGGAGGGAAGATTAGTCGAGACTCGGAGGAAATATATACATGAAATGAAAAAAAAAAAAGAAAAAAAAAAATATCAATTAAACAGCCGGTGAAATTATTCGAAGAAAATTGATGCATCGTTGCACGCGCGGGTGGCAGGCGTACGAGACATCGAAAAGCACTCGGAGACTTTCGCCAGGCGATCTACCTTGCGGAATGATTTGAGTGATTTTTTGTATTTTTTATTTTTTTTTTGTTTCGTTTCGCTTTTTGGCGAAGCTTTTATGGCCTCGGATGTTTGTATGTACGTGACGCGAGCTTTGCGTATCGCATATGATCGAAAAAGTAGGCTGCCGAGTATCTTCTCGGAGCATAATGATACCTCGCCTTTTATGTTACTCGAGAGATGGGGATGTTTTATGCAGTATGCCGTATGCTAATTTTCCTGCCACTGGAAAATGTGGCAAGATCATCCTTGCACGCCCTCGCCTTCTTCCATCTTTCGTTCGGATATAATGTATCTACATATTTCTCTTCTCTCTTCCACCCTCGGATGTGAATATTTCAGCACCTATGTTTCATTTAACACCTCGCAACGTGCGTAGCGCGCGTCCTGCCATTGAAAGGAAAAATTTGGAAAATCTCGATCGACTCGACATCCGACCGAACGCAGAGAAGATAATGGAATCGCGGTGTCGTTATTTTTCCGTCAAATCGCGGCCGATAATCAATCGAGAAGTGCGTTGGGTCGGGCGCAGGGGATGTCTGTGTTTAATTCAAGGATCGGTATAAATAAACAAAAGCGGAGCACCGGAAATACGCCGCGTTGTAACGCGGTCTCATAAATTGTCCGAGTTCCAAATGGACGAACCCCAATACCCGTACGTATATCTCGCTCTTTTCCGCCTACTCCCTCTCCGAAAAGGCTCAAATTGTGTGTCTGCTTTAGAAATAATGTTTAATCAATGTCCCACTTATAGCACTAGAATACTAAAATGGTTCTGCCCGTGAATACGTGAAATTGTCACGTAAATTAAATGTACCATTGCTACCGCTGTCATCAAACAAAGCGAATTGAGATTTCTGATGGTGCTGCAACTATCGTGTAAACAAGTGGTCAACCGTGTGGGTCGGCGAACCGATCTGGAATTTTAGTGGATAGCGTTGAAATTTCGAATCGATTCGTTGTACGCTCCCGGCTTAGATTATTAAAATTCTCTTCTTTTTGCGAGTGCAAAAAAAAAAAAAAAAAAAAAAAACCCGCCCTTGAAAATTTCCAGAGGTTTTTTCGCATTACGCGATATTTATGTACACCAAGCAGAATTGTAATTAAAGAAAGTATTTTTGAATTACTTCAGCGGGACGGGCAGCTGTTCCAATTTAAACGCCCCATACAACCGCGCGCAGCTGGAGTGGGCTGAAATGTGCTGAATTAGAATATTTCTGGACGCGACAACTCGCCCCTTGTATCTTACTAATTGTGAATCGAGACGGGCGAGAAAAAGGCGTTTTTTTTTTTACTCTCAGAAAATTTCTTCGAATCGCTTCGCTTCCTTTTTCTTCCAGAGCTAAAATCCCGAGCGTGCGTTTTACTCCGTTCCACATCTGGCGTATATTCTTTCCCCCCCCGCCCGCCCAATCTTCGCTTCTGGATTACGTCGAAATCTAATCGTTTGATTATTTCGTTCCAGATATCGCAGGGACGCGAAAGCAGTTTCGGAGGCCTACAGGGACCGGCCGTCCTCAGCTTTGGAAACTGCCGTCTGGTGGACCGAATACGTTGCCCGCGGTAAAGGCGTTCCATTTCTCCCAAGTGTCGCCACACATTTGTCCTTCGTCCAATACTACCTGCTGGACGTGATCGCCTTTCTTCTACTGGCCACATCGGGCGTAATATTTATCATATTTTTTGCCATCAAGGCTCTCCGCGGAAGGAAAGTTGGCGGAAGTGCAACAACTGCGGGAAAGTCGAATGGCGTGAAAAAAAGTGAAATCGACAAAAAGAGGGCTTGAAAATTGTCGGACTACCGATTCTAACGTCGGCCGTTACTTTTTAAAGCTCTCCCATGCGGTTCGTATAACTTAATATATCGGTTATTCTCGAAGCCCATTGCTCCGCGTCATTTTATAGGACAACGGAGGATTCCCGGCATCGGAGTCGCTCCGTAGAAACGTGGCGAAATTCCAACGTATAGACGACCTTATTATTTGTCCAAAAGTAAAATAAGAAAAAAACAAAAAACAAAAAAAAAAAAAACAAAGAGAGAACCATGAACAGATCGAAAACTTCTCCACTTTTCGTTGCGGGGCCGTTACTTTTCGATTCTTTTTGTTCGAACTGTCTCAAAGTAGAATAAAGACTCGAGTATTTGTACTCACCGTACCTCCTAGTTCAAAGTGTATTTCCAATTTTTTTTTCCCCTTCGTTTTCGTTTCACCGGGAAAATTATATTCTCGCGTCAATCACGTTGACGAACGGAGGAAAACAAAAGCCCGAATACCGAACTACGGTATTCGGAATTCTATTCACAGATCGAAAATCTCCGTATGATTCGATGTTATCGTTATTCGGTTACGTTCACAGTAACGTATTCTAATAATATCAAATTACCAAAACTGTTGACACAAATACGCTGTACAAACTTGTTATCATTGTCGTACAAATATGAAAATCGTTGCAGAATATTTGGTGATAAAATGGAATAAAAAAAGAGAAAGATGGATGAAAAAAAAAAAAATATACCGAGTCCTTTCTGTGTGTACACGGTACATAATATTCCCTTTGCACGAAATACCAAAGGTTCGAAGTTATCGACGTCAGAACTGGAGTCAGAGTATCGCATCGAATAAATGTGCGGTGTATACGAACGTTTCGTACTTGTGTTCATATTTTCCACGTCCTTTTTTATCCTTTTTTTTTCGTTTCTCGGAGAGGAACAAACCTCCCCGCCCCCCTCCCCCCTCGAAATTCCGAATTTCCATAGCGTCGTTGGGATTCTGTGCGGATCGGTGTGACTCACCGTTATCTGAAACTGAGATAATTCTTCGGCATCGAAGTGCTCGCGAACCGTATCTCTGGGCGTAACTTAGTCAAACTGCAGTTGTTGAGGGAGGATAACAACGCGGGGTAAGCGCGCCGGCAATTATACCGCTGCAGATAGGACCAAAGTCTGGGAACTTTTTCGAACAGCTAGACTACCACCTATAATTGGTCGAAGATCCGAGTACGGAATAACGTACGCAGATGTGTCACGGGGTACGATGTAATTCACGCGGTACGCAAGATGCGGGAATGTGGCCAAATTTCTCACCTTCCGCAAGAGGATCGCGGTATATCCTTTCGGCCACCCTATCGGATTCGCAAACCCCGTGCACATCGCTGGTGGAAATACCTCGGCTGACGGAAATGCATTTCTACAGCTTGCGGTACGACTATTTGTTTATTTTACGATTGAATTCCAAGAGGGTTTTCGCCGAACGAACTCTCGTAGTAAGTGTATACCCGATGTTATTTGACGCGGTAAAAAACTGATTGAAATTCGATCGCGAAAGGGTCGCCGACGGCGAGCGGCAAAGATTTTATTAAACGTACGCCACGTACCGCGCTACAGAAAACGTTACGGACGCTCGTCGTCGCAACGAGAAAGAGTTCCAATTATCAAAAACGAAAGAATTTATTCCACCTCAACGTCATCGCGGTATCTACTTTGTAATTTTTTGGTTACTATATGTATACGTGAACCGTGGCTGTCCGTTGAACTGTGACTATATTGGGATATAATTTCGTTCGATCGATCGAAGCTATGGGCGGTGTGGTAAAAGGTACAGTTTTACTTCCCCTTCTCTCCTTTTTTATTTTCTATTTGGATTTAACGGCGCACCGGGTCATGAAATGAATTATTTAGTCGCTGATTGCTCTCTTACCGTCCATAAGTTGGCACTTATCGTTAGAACTCTATCGTCGAAAGTACCGTACTGTCAGGTAAACGCGGACGATTCTATTATGCCTTGATGCCTCACAATCGGACTTGTGACACCTCGTTTGTTATTATCACTTTTTCATTTCCTTCTTTCTCTCAACGGCATCGGGTCAATGCGAAGGGCCCTTTTTTCACTTCCGCGCACGGAGACCCGTACGGAGTGAAAAATCCACGCTTCGATTTCGCTGCATTTCCGATGTATCGGGTGAATAAATAATTCAAAAAGTTTCACCAGATAACTCGTAGATAGAGAAATGGTAAAGTTCCGTGATCAAAATTCCTGCGTAGTTCGGCGATGATAAAACTATCCGATGTTCCGGCGGCGATTATTATCTACCCTCGAACGTAGGTAGGTACGCCAGTTGGCGTGTGTATCGTTCGATTCGGAAAAACTTTTGTAAAGGAAAATGAAATTCCTAGATTCTTATACGTTACGTATACGTACAGTCGCTTCGTCGTGAAATTTATTTAGCAATAAACCCGCTGGAAACGCGGTCGAGTATCTATCTAATCAATAAAGGGGTTAACGAGACACATGTGCTCGCTACATAAATCTATATGTTTACTAATTACATATCGCCCCCTACGTAGAGGCACTTGTGCCGCGGGAACGGCATCTATATCTCTACTACTGAAACGCAACCAATTAAGTTACGCTAGATATTAACTTTATAGATTTGCAGTATATATTAATTAATATACACGTGTATGTATAACGGTGTATAGTACACGTACCGATTTACCGTAGATTTATCGCCACGCGAAAGGGACTAATTTCGGAAATATATTATGTGAGAGATGAGAACACCAACTCAATTTATACGTCTCCACTCCACGAACTACGCAAGTGATGTGAATATTCTTTTAATCGACCCCACCCGGTATGTAGACCAATTATTTATCGTGATATATGAACATGAAAATAATGTGTTGCCTCACCCGGAGGACCTTTTTTTTCCCCGCTATTTTCTCCTTTCCTTTTGGATTCTGCTTTTTCCTCGTCCTCTATTAGCGACGTACAAAACGCTCGCTTCCACGAAGATTGATACACAAGAGCGTGGAGTTGTGTAAATTACGTAGCGGGTGCAGCGCCGGTATATAGCAGCCGCATCTGGTGTCAGTTATCGTAGGAAACAGTTCGATCATCTCGTAGTTCATTAGAAACAATGCGGCGTACATACGTCACCGGCTATTTTCCCTCCGCTATTGAAACACCGTGAATATCGGAGGCTAAGAATGAGAAGGGCGTAGGGCCCAAAAAATACCTTTCCGATGCAGTTTCTCTCGTTTCGCGGTCGTGGGAATGATTATTTTTTAATGGGATTCCGACTACGGGGGAATATATTTATCGGATCGATCGATCGCCGCGAAGGGGACGATGATTTCACGTTACACCGCGGGTAGTTTGCTTCTGGCGATAATAGAGCTATACACCGGTCGCTATTACCGAAGGCTTACTCGTTTTTATATCGATCCCGCGAAAATAGTCGGACGGAACGATTTCGGTCGTACTTTAAATCATTGTGAACTTTTCCACCTGGCTGTTAAAGTTTTACTCCAAAGATATTACGATGATCACGCCCGACGTCCGCTACCTCGCAAGATAAATGATTTTTCCAAAGAACTGCAGTGTTCGCATTTTATAGTCGTCTGTATCTTCTATGTATATGTATAAGATACGTTCGCCCGTCATACGGACGTAAAAAGGGGGATGGAATTCGACGTTGCACGTGAAAGATTTCAATCCTCGTGATGACTCGGAAAGTCCTCGCGCCTGATTGAGCTATTCAAAATTTTACGCTTCCCGTCTTACGTCCCCCTACACGTTATGGCGTCAGGTGAATTCGTAGCGAACCCGGATTTAGCGGCCGCGGCGAGGATGAAAAATGTAAATTAATCCGGCTACAGTATTCATCGGTGGAGCTGGTAACAGGGTCGGCGAAGTTTGTGTATTCATATGTTAATATTACTAACTGAAATTTACCTGTAAACTTCCCTAATAATATTACCCACCTGCAACGTACTCGCGTTCGCCCAGCAAAATGATAACTCCCATACACCGAACCGAGTCGCTGTAACAGCGTACGGCGTACGTGGAAATATAAAAATAGGTATATACGTATGTACCGGGGTGATTTATTCTTTTCTCTTTTTCCTACTCGAAAATCTGATACTTGACGGGGGGAAAAAAAATATCCCCGCAGGAAAAAAAATTCCAAGTGAATTAGAGGCTCCGCTCATCCGGAAGTTCGACTTTCCGTTTAAATAACATGGGAAATTTTTGTTTCGTTTCAACTCGATTTTTTGGTATTGAAAATGTTTTTTTTTTGCGAAAGATGAGTATAAAGCTTTTGTGGGGCATTAAAGTGTTCCGATAAGCTTAAGCTCTACGACCAATAGTTTTCGAATTACAGAGCTTGAAATGTGCATGGTCATAAAAATTGACATAAAATCCCCCATAATTTCGCATTCATTCATCTTATAAAAAAAATTAACTCACAGTAGACACTATATAAGGTTCTTAAATTATTGATTTTGGAAAGCGCTATCTTTGATTCGAATTTAAATTTCTTCCATTCCATGTGTGTTTAATTATTAATTCAAAATTCATATTTGATTGCTGTAAATAAACAATGACATTGTGAAATCAATAATTTGAGAGCCGTGTATTGTCTATCGTAAGTTAATTTCTCGTGTGAGATGAATAAATTCAAAATTGTAGGGGGTTCGATGTCAATTTCTGTTCATATTCACGTTTCAAACTCTGTAACTTGAAAATTTTTGTAGCGAATTAAAATTCCTAGAAAAGTTTTACGCCGATTTTTCGCCGAGAAAAATTTGCAATACCGAAAAATCGCGTTGCAACAGAAAAAAAAAAAAAAAAAATTTCCCATGTTATTTAAGCGGGAAATCGAGTTTTTGGATGAGCGCAGTCTCTGATTCGCTTCGCATTTTTCCCAGCTGGGATATTTTCGTTATTTCTACGAAGTATCAGATTTTCGGGTATGAGAGGAAAAAAAAACTATCACCTACAAAAATGAAACACCCTATAATACGCGTAGATATCCGTGTACGCGAAGCGTTTTGTTTCTGGCAAAAGGTTGAATCCTTGAGCCGATTCCGAAATATTATCGGGGCGTATTCGCAGGGTATAACAATAATTGTTGCGGGGAAAGTAGGCTGGGGGAGGGATAAAAAAGTAATGGAAATTTCGCGAAATCACCCGCAGAAGCTGGGAGGTATTATTCCGTGGGGTTTAGTGAGTACGTATACGAAATGCGGTAAGAGGAGGAAACCCTAGCTTTGCGGGCATTAGACGTATTTCCCAGGTGGCCGGAGCCCTGCTCCGCACGTTGACGCTAACGCTGACACCGACGGTGCGGCGGGCGTCTCTCCGACGACGACAAAGACTGATCACGTCAGGCATCGGGAGATTAAACGCAGTCACGCACCCGGCCACGTTTTTACTTTGTCTTATTTATATTTGCGATATTATTAATACTCGTCGTTACGAGGAAACGGACGCTCGATTTTTAACGGCTGCGCGCCGCAATTCTTCTACCATTTTCATTCGAGAGGTGGAAGAGAATGACGGTCTTAACTATCCCGAGACAAATTCCGAGTCCGGATCGCGCCCCGCTCGCGATTCCCCGCCCTCGATTGTTGGACGAGTGGAAAATTAGGCGGAAGGAGAGGGCGCGCAGGCGTCCCGAGGTTCTCGATATTCTTCGACCCCTCGAGTCGAACAAAGCGAAAGGGACAAAGTTAAATAAGTTGAAGAAGGACCTTGTTTTAGGGTAAGCACGGACAATGGAACTCGCCGCCCCTAGTTCGGTGCTCACGGTGAATCGCTCTTTGACTTTAATCAAACACTCTTTACACCGACACGTGCAAGGGCGAAAAGTGCGCCCGACGAACCGGAAGATACCGGCTCGGGAGTAATTGGCTCTCTAATTGGTCGATGAACGAACCGGGAATCTTATCGTTTTGAAGGATTTAACACTGCGCGGGTGAAATGCCCGACTTTTATTTTCCTTCCTTCTTTCTCTTGTTTCGATTCTCGCGAAACTTCCGGGGTTCTTTCCTTCCCTTCCTCTTTTTTCTCCGCCCTCTTTGTTTCTCTTTTTTCTACCGACGCGCGATTTTCGCCCCGAATCCCCGCGGCGCGCGTAAGGGTGAAATTTGTTATAACGCTAAAAGGATTACTGTCACTTGTAATTTCAATCGCGGATTAATACGTTTCCCCGCACGACGACCTTCGTATAAATCGCTGACTGGGCCCCCGCTCCGTGCAACGCGGAGTTACCCCACGGATTTCAGTCGTGCATTTCGCCCCCAGGAAATACCCACTACGGGGGTAGATATCCTCGCACCCCCGGAGGTACTTCGATCGCGTCGGGGAGCCGCATCATTTCGCGCTCGCTTTAACTTCGCTGATTGAATCATGAATGTGGTTTGCCCTCTCAGCGTGAACCTCGGCTATGGTTGCCCACTGGAAAACCATTCGTTATATAACTACCGTAGAGCGCTATATTCACACCGATACCATGTGTAGTCAGGATACCGTTTTCTATATCTACCTACTCTGCCTGACTGCCTTGCTTTTCAATACAAAATTTTCCATAGCTGCGTCACTGCCTGCCCGGCCACACGCGGACGACCGTGGGGGATGGCTCGCGGTTGAGCGCTTTCAAAACCGTTAATTATTTGGGAATTCACGCACCCGTCCCGCACCGTCCGCGACGCATTAAAATGAACATTTATGTTTTTCCCCCCTCCCCCCCCAATGTTTAAAAGATCTTTGCAATTTTATAAAATTTTACTTTCTCCGGGTTACCGTTGCACGTTTGTTTCTTCCTTCTTTTTTTTTTTTTTCATTTGATCTCATACTTTCCAATTCCATTAGCCTCCAGCAACCATTTGATGCTTCCTACCGGATATGCCTATATTCACCTTCCGCAACGGTTTCTCTTCTTTTTCAAAACATTGCTTTTCACGTGCACCACATTCGCCAGTGAAAAAAAAAATGAAAAAAAAAAAATGGGAGAATACTCGAGTTTAGTATGCGGGTCGCGCAGAAGCGACTCATGGATAAGTGCGCCTACACTACTTTACTATGTTTGTTGGCATTCGAGTCACCAATCGATTGTCTATCCAACCCGAGCATATATACCAGCTACTTCTTTTGTCGTTCATTTATTCCCCGGAGAATCGAACGTTTTCCCGCTCAATTTCAATTCCAATTCGAATCACGTTAAAACCTCGAATGAAACCGGGGTATAATTTTTTTTTTCAACTTCCGCTCCGTTCCGTTTAGCTTTGTTTCGTGTGTTTTTTTTCTTTTTTTTTTGCGCTCATTTTTTCTACTCCCAAAACCATTACCAAATTGGCGCAATGCCCTAAGCCGTTTTCTGCAGCAGTTTCACGACCTCTTTAAATAAATATCGCCGGCACCGGGAACGTATGGGAGCGACCGAGTCACCACCGCATGGAATGCGCCCTTTAAGCTCCTCTCATTTTGGATTCGACTTGAGATTGGACCTCCGTATACAGGTATACGTCTATACACACGTTATGCGAATACCTTTATAACCGGAAGCTTTGAGGGAATTATAGTAGCAACGTGAATATCGACGAGAAAATGGGAACCGCTCGAACGGGGAAGTTGGAGAACGCCGCCAACGTACATCGGCAATGCGGTTTTGGATTGACTGGGGTAAATTTACCATTCAGGTACAAATCAAGCGGCTGACGGTATCGTTGCGGGCACGTTAGTTTGACGTGGCAAAGCAACGATATGTTGTTTCCACGAATACCCGTCCATTATATGACGTCTCGAAGGTTAGATATTATAACACCGGCTCGAAGCTATTCGCGAAACGGGTTAAATAATACATATCAACGAATACGCGGATATCCGCGTGAATATGTTTGCCGATAAATTCCCGGGAGTCTTCCTTATCTCGCGAAAGCTTCGGGAATTACCTGTCCAGATTTGCATGAATCACCATAAAATTACAAAGATGAACATAATTATTTTAAGATGAAAGCCCAGCGCTTTAACTCGCCGGAATGGCTGTTGCCTGCAGGAGTCTCTCGATTAAAATGTAAATCCGGTGGCAACAGGTGCCCAGTGTTTCCTGAGTGACGAGCTGCTGTCAGTAATTATTATTGACGCACCATAATTATTCAGATTACCGGCGTTGAACCTGAATTACGAATCGGTTCCAGAAGAACCGAACCGCGCGTTTCGCGATCGGCCGACAATCGAGCGCGCCTCCGATATCATCGTCGCACGTGAATCGGATAATCTTTGGATCGTATCGCCGCCATTTTTTACTCGAAAGAAAACTCGAAACGACGTACGTACATTGTCGAGACGAAATGAAATTCAACGTCTCGATTTCGTCGCGTCATTTTTGGTTTTTTTCTCGGTGAAGTACGAGGAGAAGAGGGAAGTGGAGCAAAACGAGTAAATGAATACGTAGATGGAAGAGGAGGGAGCAATAAAAGTATCGAATGACGAGTGGCCGAATATGAGTTTCTATCTGCCAAGATCGTTATATATATATATATATTGAAAGGGGAATTTATCGCTGCGCTAGATTTCGCGAAGGATCGCGAGAAATTTGAAGCGACGTATTACTTTTGAGACGCCGAAAGTGTTCCCTTCGGTGACACTTGGCTACAGTAAAACGTAACATCTGGGTAATAACGATTATGAATATATGCGATATCCTCGGGATTTAGACGGAGGTTAACAGGCGACACGCAGTTATTCGGTGCGTTGAGCTCTGACGGATCGTTTCGCCTGTTCCTGACGGGGAATCGAGTGCAAAAAGTTTGGCAATATAACGTGAAGTATACAGTCGGAAATCTTGCGGAATTGAGATACGTATACGTATATGTATGTGGGTATGTACATCGCGCAGCTTCAACGCGCCAAATAATTGACAGAAGCGACGTAGCGAAACTTTTTTCGGGGGTAGGGGGGTTGAAAATACGCGCAGGGTGCCCCTCGGATCGGTATAATATGGAGATAACGGAATAACGTCGCTTAATTCCCACGTCGGGTGCAGTCGATAAGGGATCTTGTTACCTCGCCGTTTTTCATATTCCCTTATCAAACCTCTCAAAACTCGCAGGTGTACGCGTTGAATAAATAACGATACGTCTTGCGTGTTTTGCGACAGAGAGACAGGCGTCTTGTCAAATACATGGACATGGAAAAAAAAAAAGAAGAAGAGACAATGAAATAGAAAAACTGAGAAGAAGATTATTTTCAATTTACCTTCTAGAGAATTGGAATAAAATAACCAAATGAAAAAAACAAAAAGAGAACAGTGTTCGCAAATTTTTCACTTTTATTCCACGTGGGTGGGAGAAAATTCCCTTGTCAAGTGTAGCGGTCCTGACAGTTTGCCAATTGCGTTTAATTCTGGAATATCATGTCAAGGACAGCTGGAAAACAAGTTTAAGATTTTTTACAACGTAACGGGAATATCACGTGGTGTAAATTTTTTGAAAAGGATTTATGTTCGAATTTGAGGGCGATTCCAGGTGCAGGATTTTGAATAAGTCAGTCGACGACGTTCGACATTAATGTTTGTCACATGACTAGAAGTTTAGGAGGCAGAGAGCGTGTCATGTTCGATTGATTGGATTAAATCACGACTCACCGCTGACACTAACGACATTTGGTGGGTAGAACGTATGCGGAGAATGCACAATTGGGTCACTAAGCGAACCGAAGCGGACGTCTATACGAAACGGCGAAATTGTTTTAATCAAACTTTTGCCGCAGTATAAAATTGCATTCTATATATATATATATATACGTACCAGGGGTGTGCTATATAATTTCCTAGAGCCGCGGCACCGCAATAAACGGATTTCACACGTACGTAGGTCTGGGTAGAAAAACTGCTAACGATGATGCCAATTTTCTCGAAATTAACCTTGGCTCAATACTCGAACATTATTTTGAACGATATTTGGGTCAGCGGAATCTTACCGGTTCACCATGTGTGTGTGTGTGTGGGAAAATGCGTTGGAAAACGGACCATCGCTTTAGCGACGTACGTACACAGGGGTCACCGCGATTCGTTGGAGGTTCGCGGAGTCGGAATGAACTTTGCCGGATGAAGGTAATTGTTTGTTCGAAAGTTGGTTTTTCAGGTTTCGTTGGATCAGATGAAGAGGTGAAACGGGCGTTGCATGGGCTCAAGTTGGAAATAAATACCAGGTTGGACCGAAGTGGACCAAAGAGAAGCGACGCCCTTAGGAGACACTCCTGGTGCCAGCGAGCTGTTACACGGAATGGCAAAGTTACAGATTGTCGGAGGAAGAGAGAAATTCTCTCGTCCAGTTTCTTCAACTCTCTCTCCCTCTCTCCCTCTCTCTCTCTTTCGCTCACTTTCTTCGTGTTCGCGAGTTGAGACGGGACGACGGTGTCTCCTCGGTAACTTTTATTTTCAAACTCCTCTCTCCGAAAGTATATCGAAGTAAGAACCCCGGATGACGTAAACTGTATACACACCTATATTCGTTTATAATTCAAACGGAATCATTCGAGCGTAGAAACTTGGAAAGCTCCGGATGAGATTGATATTAAATCAACGATCGCGGCGACATCGATTTCTCTCTCGATTCTATTTAGAGGGTTTTCCTTCAGGTCGTAGGTTTCACCTTCATTCGATACTCTCCTCATTTTTTACCGAGCTTAAGCGGAAGCTCCGATGCAAAAAAGGATGGATATCACCGAGTCGCAGAATCTTGATAGCTCGATATCTCCGCGCGGAAAGGGGGGTAAACTCATCAATACAGATTTTACCAAAGACGTTTATCCTAGACGAACGGTTTTCTCGCATCGGCGGCGCAGGCGGAGGCACGCCCGCTTCATAGACACACAAAAGTATCCCATTTTGAAAAGGAGGCCTCGCAGGACGCGGCCAAAGGGGAATGGGGGGAATGGGGGGAGACCGGATCCCTTGTGTATATAGATACAACGGAATGAGTCAAGAGCTTAACATGACGGCAGAAGGACGAAAGTGGATGGGTCGGTTCTCATATACCCTTATGATGTAATACTTATACGTCAGACCCCGCACGAACTCGAGATGAGAGAATTAGGCTTTTGACGGGAGTTGATAGTTTGGATTTGAGATAAAATCTTTTGAAGTTTACCACGGGCCGACCCGAGTGTCGTTATGGTTACAAAATATGTCGCGTACATGTACACATCCCAGCTTTCATCGTAGGAAAAATTCGACGGATCACCGCACGATGCGGCCATTGTGCGAACCGAGACCTCGCATTTTCTTCTTTCTATCCTATTCCGGCTTATTTCTCGTACTTTTTTTCTCGGCAGAGCAGGTATACCTATAGAGTGTATACACACCATATAGCTCCGCCCCAAACTTGAATCCAATTTTCCACATCACATCCTGCAAAAGTTACTCCTCGCTGGGAGGCAAGCGGAACATTTTTATCTTCTCTTTGCCGGAGTAAAACAATTTCGGAACATATTGTTCACTCGCTACTTCTTATACTCGGTATACGTATGTAATATCACATGTACTACTCGACTGCGTTCTGCACTCTGCATAACTCTCTTTTCTCACTCGTACCGCTGCAGTTTTACCTCGGGCTACGTCGTTCGTCTCGTCCCTTTCTTATATCGTATGGTTTCAGATCCCACGTCTCAATTCACCGTTTCGCTTGCTTTTACTCTACCTAGCACGTTTTCAACCCGGGTGATATTACGTGATTCTTGTATCTCCGACCTTGTACTTTGGAAACCTGAAATTTCAACTCTCTGATATTTCAGCCGGATCAAATCCTCCGCGATTCACTTCAGCGTCACCCCTTTGCCCTCGTAAACCGTAGTAAGGAAAAGATCCTCTCGACGTCGAGTACTTTGCTCCCGTGATTAGTCCCGATACGAAGACAACCGCTGGCGCGAGGGCATCAAATTCTTCGATTTCCCTCCTCGAGAACCTCATCGAGTAATTGTTTTAACCCTCTTCTCCGATCGAACGTAAGGATTGCCTCGCAGGTGCTCGAGAGGCTGCTCCGAAATTCCGCGATTCTCCATCTACAATACCGAGAGGCTGTTATTAATGTTATTCGGAGGAAGAAAAAAGCAAATGATAAAAATACTTCATCGCCTCCGTTTCGAGAGAGCCTCACTTTCTTCGTTCCTTCGTAATCAGTTATAACCAGACTACCGTTGTTAAAATATTCCCTCGAGGAATCGCAGTCCTTCGAAAACAGCCAATTTTAAGGTATATAAATAGCTTCCTAACAAGCTCGACTTCCTCTAGCCCCCGTGCACTCCGCCGCCGTCGCTTCTACCCCGGCACCAGCAGCAGCGGTAGGAGCAGCACCACCGTCATCCGATATACTCGGACAGTGACGTGTTTTTGGAAGGGGGGGTTAAAACGGCCGCAGGGAAGAACGACTACCACCGGGGTAAGTTCGGTTTTAGTTTTGTTCGCGGTACGGGCGCGGGTGCCGAGCTATAGCTAGGAATTCAAGGGGATTCGGCTCGCGTGGCGGAAGAACGATGCCGCGACGGGATGGGAGGGTTCAGCGGCGATAATTAGCTCGTTAGCGGTGCTTTGACGCGATGCTTCGGCGAGTCTGCGAGTTGGCCGAACGTCGAGGCGACGGGGGTGGTACTCTGGATGTTTCGCCCTAATGAATTGCCGATAATAATAAAAAAAAAAAAAAAAGAAAAAAAAGGAAAAAAGGAAAAATAAATTAAAAAATAATAATAAAATAAAAAGGAGAATTTACATTCGGGCGTATAGCCTGCGGTTCGATATTCAGCTTTCATCAGGGTTACCCCCGCGTCCTTTGAGATCGGTGTGGCAGTAATTATCACCTCGAGGTTCTTTGATGGAGTGCTCCTTTCCCGAGATGGATAAATTTTTCGATTTATCGAGGCGCTGCGAAGTTATGTTCCGTTCATTTATTTTGAATAATGAGAGGCAATCTCTTTATTTTGTTCTTGTTTTTTTTTTTTTTTTTTTTTTTCTCTTCGTTCCTCTTTTACGTCAAGTTTTACAACTCGGCGAAGATCCTTCAACGACGAATTGCAATATAAACGCAGGTAAAATAGCTGTGGTAAGATAGCTGTGAAGTAATATCGGTGGACAAGGTTAACGCGCGGAACGGAGGTCATTTGTCCCGATGAGAAATGGCGTTCAGACATTCAACCTGCAGGGGCTACCGACGCAACACGTTTCTGTCACCTGACTAGGGAAAACGAAAACGAAGACGAAGACGGCGAAAGCTGGCGAACGTTATACCCGCACACCACCCGTATAACGTGCGTGTAGCTTGCAGGGCCATGCCGCAATATCGTTCTCACCCTAAGCCGCTAAAGCTAAATAAATGGCGTTCGTTGTCTCGCGGTTTCAGCTGGCACGAAGATTCTCCGAAGACACCTCATTCCCTTGACACCAATCTTTTAATATTACATCGCGAGACTTGGAAATTCTGTCTTGATACTCGTTTGAAAATCCGACGTTCCATCGGCTCTTGAACCTCGGCAAATTCAAACTCTACAATATAATCGAACGACAATGAATGAAATAGAAAAATTTCTTAGCCCATTTTTAGTTTCGCAAATTTTCAATTTTTGTCCGGTTACCTCGGTGAAATCCCGCGCTGTCTCACCCCTGACACGTTTCCGTATGCGTTCGGCGAAGGAGATCGCGTCGTGACTTGGCCAAATATTGGCTCTTATTCGAGTCGGTTGTACGACTGTTAAACGTATGCGGGATTTACAGGGATAGTCGCGACGCGCATACCCGTACGGCTGTACGTAACATACGTCGCTCTGCGTCCGGGGATAATCGAAAAGTATTCGGTGGAGCAATACCTCGAAGCTACCGCGCCCCGATATCGTTCCAGGGTACGTACAGATGGAAGTACAGGAGAGATACGGGAGAGGATGAGGGGAAGGTTTACGTTTGTTGAGGAATTCTGACGATTCGTTCTTCAATTTCTCACTTGATCCTTAGTTCGGTTGAGATAACGTGTGTACACACAGCTTACCGTTTCACTCCCCCACGATGTAACAAACACAAAACTTCAAGGCTCGCTTCCACGGATACGAACAAAGCCGAAGATGTAGTGGAAGCCCGAAGGGATCGAGTGCGCGATGTTTTCCGTGTGGCGGGATATACTCGAGCATTATTTGAAATCATTTCGCAGATCGGATTACGCAGATCGGCGCGTCGAATCAAAATCAATTAAAATCGGGCGAGAGGGAGGGGAGTACGGGACGAGGTGAGCTCGATCCCCGTTGGTCCTTGCGTGAAATGAAAAGTGTATCTCTTCTACGGGGAGAGGAAAATTTCTTCCACATTCGTGCGCCAAAAATTTACGTGTCGTGTTTCACGAAATAACATCGACGAGGAAAAAAAATCGGGGTCGGTATTTGTCGAGCAAATATTTATCGATCAAATAGTTATTAATGATCTACGGCCGACGCGGATAAATCGAAGAGCAAAGGGGTTGCCGATCAATTACTCGGTAGAGTGTTTATCTTTCACATATTTATAGAGCGTACAGGTGATCAGGCGCAGGTGTGCGTATGTATGTATATATATTCTACGTAGATACATTCGGCATCTACCGAATTCCCGAATTAGAATTTCACGTTCCAAATTAGTGCAAGGCACCGGGGACCGGTCTACATGTTCCTTGTTAATTTATGCGAAATTGCAGCGCGCGGTGAACAAGTCTGCTTCATGATTCCGCGCAAATTGAATTTCGCCGCCCTAATCTCCTCGTCACATTCTGTCGATCCTTGATTAAAATCTGTCAAAATTTTTACCAAGGCCGCGCACGCACTCGATCATTTTTCATCCGATTTCACCACATAATTGTGTTCGCGATTGTGCGACGTCTCTGCAAAGTCCTAAACTTACTTCTCTGGAGATAAATATTGACAACAGTAATATAGAAATTTTCAGAAACGGGTTTCATGTTTGCATATATAATAACAGCGGAGACGTATGTTCCTGTATGATCATTTCTCGGATTTTAAAAGTCACTTGTGTTCTGCATTGACTTACCATATTTTGTCGCGGTTGCCTCGCCTTCATATTTGCCGATAAGGTTACCACGCTCTTAGTCGGAAAATATTCGTCACTCGAATGTGTGAAATTGGTCGGTCCGACGGTTCTAATCAACGAACCGTTTGAATGAAACTCCGTCACGTATTTGAGTGGCAATAATTATTAATCCAATCAGTTTGTCCCAAGTTTCGATTAACACTTACTCACCGTATACACCGCTTCGCTTGATGTCGATGCGGGCGTTGAGTGACGTTATCCAACCGTCAATGAACGTCTAGTCCAGTGAATAGATTTTAAGCATTGTCGGTTCCAACAACTGCCGGATCGTTACGACGTTCGTTATGCAACTTTATTGAAAGAAACAGAACTCCGCTTACAATCGAGCGTGCTAAGAAATTACGAGGATATACGAATGTCTATTCCTGAACGCCGTGGACTGACCGTGTCGTCGGGAATTCGCGGACAGTCACCGGGTACGTAGAATTGTTGGAATAATTTTTGGTAGCCAACCCCGTCGACGTGCACCATCGTCCAGAAGTAGAGAGTGTCTCCCGGGTTCAAGGGAGCGGTAGGATTTTTGTAAGTCCAACGATTGTTGCGGGGACGAAGGACATCCGCGGAGTATTCGCCGGCTTCGATACCTGGTGGCCAAAGAATATTGTTAAACGTAGTTTCGTTCCTTCGAATCGATTGACAATACTATTTCTTCGTACCTTCCATCTCCCTGTTGATATTTCCATGGAAGGCGAACAACTGGACGCCTGGAGAGTCTGGAATCGACACCTGGAACCCACGGGGATAAAGTAATTGAACGCGGGGTGTGGGTACCACGTAACTTTCGACGCCCACGAAAATTGTCGCGATCGACAATATGACCAGACACTTCATCGCCGTTTAGTTTTTTTTTTTTTCGAATTTTCAAGTATTTCAAGTTTTAAGAGTTCGGGTCTTGCGCTTCACCGCTGAGATGACGGACGAATGATTACACGTTCGCTTTAATAGCAAAGAGCCGAAGAGAGATTAATCGCCCCCCTCTCTCGTCTTCCGAAGAGGAAAATTGCGGTTGTACGATCTGAGGCTTCCTTATCTCTCTGTGGTTCATTTCAAGTTGTTTTGATTTTTGTGAGATAATTGTAGTTCTGCTTATGACGGTTTCAAAGGTTGATTTTTTTTTTTTTTTCTGCAAATTAATCGACGCACTGAGGAAAATATCGAAAATAGTTAGAAATAAAACCAGCTTCGCTCGGCCTTTTTTTTTTTGTTGTTTTTGCTCGCTTTTGGCGTTCGTCTTGACCCGAGGTTTGCGACATAGAGAAAGAGGGAGCGATATATCTTCATAAATTGAATACAAAGAGAAGCGAGCCTGTAGTGGCAAGAGAATGCAATCTGTTTCGGAGTCCGCGAGAGCTGGCTTTGCAGGGCGGGATAGAAAGAATGAGAAAAGCGGCTGAAGAAAACTCAGAATGATGGCGAGTCGGGTCTCTGGCGTCGTTGAGCCGAGGACAAGGGGAAATAGAGACCGCGAAACCAATATTACTCGGAGGAATTTATAGCGAGGTATTTAGAATAACATTCCTTTCAGGTATAGACGCCAGCTTTGGTTCTACGCCGACTGCCAACCTCTACGACTTCTCGGAAGATCTAGGGTGGCCCCAGATTTGAATTCAATCTATTCAGTTTCGGAAGCGTATGATTCACGACTTGGTATTCGCCATCTTGACTCCGTTCGACCGAGCAATTTAATAAAAATAACGGCCAATTGATAACTCTTCTTTTAGAGAGTCTGGATCTTGCCTCCGTAATACGAGGTGAAATATAATTACATCGCGTTTCATTTTTGCCCAAGTTTTCGTCGAAGCTTCCGATTAGTCGACATGTTAGCTAAATAAAATTCAAGTTGTTGTAACAGTTCCCGAGACCAATTTAATTTCCATATTCCTGGACATTTTCGTCGATACTCGTCCCTCCTACCTAAATTAATTCACTGGTCGTTTTAAATTGCTAATCAAATTGAACAACAATTAACGATAAGATTTTCAGAGAATCCAAAAGCAAGTCGTCTCGGCCTATCCTATTTTCCAATCGAACTCGAAGTTCCGGTTACATAATTGCGCGTATTCGCGAAGCACGGCGGACCAAAAAAGAAAAGAAAAAAAAGAAACCGAAAAGTTTTCCGATATGATTTTTCAGCAGCTCATTGTTTTCACAGCAAATAGTGAATTGAAATACCTACGCATACGTCATACGCGGTACTTTATTCCTTCTACCCTATATAGTTTCATTTCACTGCCCCTGAGGGTGAAATATTTTCCTGGTGAATAAAAAACCGACAAAGATTGCAATATGTATTTGTTTAGCGGTTGGTAGAATAGGTTGTTTTAATATGAGAATACACGGTACCAGTACGCCGCCGGTATTTGTTCAGTCCTGCAGCAGCACCGAGGGAACCCGTTGGACCCCGGGCGCAATGTTGATTTTCATCATAAAATGAACAGCGCGTTGCCCTCCAACCGGCAAGGACTCCGATATATATACGTACTCTCTATTCCGACACGGGCAAACACTGGACCCCCTCTCCCGCTCGCTAGCTCTTCTATGGCTACCACTTTCTTCGAAAGTATTATATTACTAAGTATAATATTACCTGGGTATACCTACGCACGGTTACGGTCGCTCCGATCCGCTGAAACAACAGATTTTACGCCAGCGTATGATACGCTCAACCGTTGAACTTATGGTCGGCTCATCTTCGGGGTCAATTTCCACTGATTATACGAACGGCTATCAAACCGTTATCATTCCAGGTTTTTTGTTTGTCCTTCGCATCTGCGCGCGAGAAAATACACCGAGGATAAATATCCTGGCGCGAGAGTGCTGATCCTGGGAGTCGAGATATGCTACAAGTACGTCGATCACGTCGCGGAAACTCCGAGTCCTTTTCACTCCTTTTTTCGCTTCAATCACTCGACTGATGCAAAGGAAAATATTTTGACGAAGGACCGTGCGTCAATTGTGAGAGCCCTTCGAGTAGTGAAATGTATTGCTTCACAGACGGTCGGATGAATTGGTCATTGCTAAAGGGTAAAACTAGACACGTGCTCGGAGTAACATGTTTGTTTTTTTTACAGGACGATTCCCATTGACGAACGTGGGGAAAATCTAACCGAGAGTTCAGTTTCAAGGGACACGTTATGGGAGAATTTTATCAAAGAAGCGTCAAGATTCAGCCATACGAGGAGATGAACTTTACCAAAAGCTCGTCCTCTCACGCGGTTACGTATTTCGATGTGTTTCCTCGAAACCTATGTAAGGATCGAGATGATACAGATGCGGCTTTTCGAAGACACGAATCTTATTTTTATCCCGGCTTGGCAGTCTAGGGCGCGACGGTGTAACGCTAAATTTGAGACCCTGTTTATCAACCCTAAAGGAATCGGGGGTTTCCACACGCGAGCTAACATTAGTGCGATTCTTTCGAGGAACGACGTAGCTCTCCGAACGATACTTGAAAACGTTCGAATAATTCAGTTCGAACGATTGATCACCACCTGATTGATTCGCTCTCTGTTCGCCGCTCACTTCTCAACGCGTATGAGACCGTCTCTTTTCCGACGTCGGGGTCTTGAAACGGGCTTCCGAACGAAAATGAAATAAAAGAAAATAAAAAAGGGGGAAAAACGCTGTGATAAATAACAATCGAAGCGGAGTAACGTATGGTCGCAGGGATATTGCGAACGAGAGAAAAATCCCAGGGGTTTCTTACTTCCGTTTTCTTAACCTTGAAACAGGTTTCTCATACTTCGTCTCTTTTGTTTTTTTTCTCTTCTACAAACGCATGAAGTTGGTAACATTTGTGCAAAAACAGGTGCGTCGAAGGGGGTTGTTTTATTACGGAGACCGATGCGAGATCGGTGGGGTCGGGCGGCGAGATAACGATAATGGTTGTCAATTTCGATGCAAGTATTCCCTCTCCCTCCGCGTTCGGTTATTTTTATTTATTTTTATCTCGCCGCTTCGGCCTGCAGCGCGGTTCTTATTACTCATTAATGTCGCAGGAAGCTGCTGCAAATGGCTTACAGCTGACGTTTGCATCGTAAAATGGAGGGAAGGCTGTGCTTAATTTATAACGAACGTGGCGAACTATAGAGCTAAAATATATCGCACGGGGTTGTTGTATACACATGCATTTCGTTTACACGGAGAGCAAAAATGAGAGAAAGAAAAATAACCGAGGAAAAACGCCGGTCAGATCAAACTTGGAGCTCGGGTTTCACCTCGTCAGATTTCACCTATCGCGTCCTAGCGCAAAAAAGCGCAAAATAAAAAATGAAAGTTTTTTCAGGTGCATGCCGCGGTGGCGTTCAAAGAGCAGGAAATTTGAATTTTCGATGCGACTGCAGCGGCGAAACACGTGCGTTGCCACCGCTATATAAGGGGATGGGCAAGTACGTAGGTAACACCAATTTAAAACCAGGCCAGCATCCGTTTCAAATATATTGAACTCTGGAAATTAAAGCTCGCGGAGCGGAGTCCCAAGGCTGAGGGTGGAGAGGGAGAGGGTGAGGGAGAGGGTGAGGGAGAGGGAGAGGGGGACGTGGCGTTAAATATGCATGGCGGATCGCATTCGAACCGGTGGGAACGAGGAGCGCGGGGTGACAACAATAGAGGCAACCCTCCCGCGTTCCTCACTCCCCTTCCAGTTTTGTGACCCTCGCGCAAAACACACCCTGCTAATGGCACCCAAGGCACCTGGTCGACGTGATACCCTCCACGTATTTCTCCATACCCGGTCGTCTCTACGTTCACCTATATCTACCTTTCTTCTCTCCGTATCTATACCATTGCCAATTACATATGTGCGGAGGATCCTCCTGCAAACTGGACACTCGGTTACGCGCGTGCGCCACTCGCCATTTTCGTTCGTGATTCGAAGTAGCTCGTGAGCAACGAGCAGTGACGCCACGCGGTACTTCGAGGGCAAAAACCACTAGGTTTTCTAGCGAGGCACGCGCGTAACCGAGTGGCCAGTATGCACGAGGATTCCCCGCGGTTACCATACCTTTATGCGATGTACGCTAAAACCGACGAACAAGTTTATCCGATAATGTAAGCCTTCCATTTTCAGTCGCTGTACAGGTAGTAAGGGCTTACCACCAGACCGGACTCGTATTTACGTCTATAGTATATCTCAACGAGCTCCTCTTCGCATGAAAAACTACCCGTTGAAATTAGTTCCGAACCGAAAGAAAAAAAATAAATGAATATGAAAATAAAAATTTAAAGACCTCTTGCAACTACCCCCTGAACTGCGGAGCTCCAGTTTCTACTTCCGAAGCCGAAGACCCACAAATGATTCCGCAGGATCAAAAACGATGAAAAAAGTTTGAAGAACATGACGTCAGTTTTTTTTTTTCCCCCACGTGAGTCTATCCCTAAAAAATTGCGACGAATCCGGAGGAACTGATGATCTCGGTACGCCTTCGTTCCTCGTAGATGAATACGAATATCGGTGGAAACTCCGTTGAATACCGATGTCGGCGAATTGAGATATGTATAGTTGGGATGTTATACCCTAGAGACGTTTACCTGCGAAACTGTTTCGGAGTGACAGTGTTTCCCCGTTGTTTGAAGTTACGATGAAACGGCGAGATGAGTAAAGCTTTGTTGCGGGTACCCTTCTAGCCGCAGTCGTAAAGAGACGCAGGGGATATCCCCTGCAGCGTTTTAATGTTTTCTAGGGGTGATTTCGCGCGACAGGAGTTTCCATCTCGCGGACGGTTGACTTCCATGATTTTTCATTCCATGCGAAAAGTGAAATTATTTTATTTATGTGTTCAACTTTTATATTTTTCATTTCGTATCATGTGAATGGACCGTTTTAACGCGCACTGAATTTTTCTCAACAATTTTCACGTTACTAGAAGGTCTGATTGGACCACTTTGCAGAGATTGGCTCGTAGTACCTGTTCTCTATTTACTTGTACAACAGTTTACGATTTGCGTGGATTTTATTCCACGATGATCATTCGCTCGGAGGGAATCGAAAACTTTAATTACGAGCTCTATCAAGTTTCTAGCGCCAGAATAACCGGAAACTCGGTTGGAATTAAATGAGGATTCTTAATACGTGAAAATTCAAGTTAATCGAAAGTAGGCAGGTACTCCGTATCATCGAGGATCGGTGTGTTCGGAGCTAATAATGCGGACAACTGATTCGTCGGGGATTGATTAAATTCTTGTCAACCTTTGATCTTTGAAAATTTCACGACGATTCGGTTCTCTGCCGAACAGAAAAAAAATCGCGAGCCCGGACCTCGTTTCGGCCAATCGGGAAGGAACTGAATTCTCAACGACGAACGCGCATCGCACAAAAGTTGGAAAGGGTAACATCCAAGTTCGTTTCGCGGTGATACACGTTTCCGCTCACACCCCGGGGGAATCTAAAAATGCAGAGAAATCGGCGAGAAGTAAGTTGCAGGCGTTATGGGGGGAAAATGGCCGATATTGAACGAGGGTGAAAACGGCTAAGAATCTCGTAATCTGAGGGGCAGCGGCCCTCGTAACGCCGCGCCGTATCATGGTCGAAGGTACGTACCTAGGAGTTCGGCCCTTGCGTAGGCGGCATCGCGCTCTTCTCCTTCCTCGCCTTGCGTCTGATTTGATTAGATCCGAAGGGTACGTGTCGATTCGCGCCCCTCAGCTCCGGAGAAAATGAGGAATGACTTTAAACGACCACTCTGTAATATTAAACCGGTTGCCAAATTGGAAATCGATATTTCATTTCGCTGTTAAAATCCACCGTTCGCCATGATCGCACGTACTTGAATAAAGGGAGATGAAAATATAAGGGAATATAGCGTGCTTGGAGATTCCCGCAAATCCGATATTTTCCCCAAAATAAATTGACTACCTATAACGGGTGAGTTCCGGACCTCGAATTCGGCCGAAGTCCGATGAAATTCTGTCATTCATTGAAAAAATTATAGGAACGGTGAAGAAAATTCACAAATTCAATCGAAAAATTATCACCTGAGGAATCTGTGACGTTCGTCGAGTTCTTCCGAGTGCGAATCGAAAAGTACGGTCTAAGTACCTCTGTTAATTTCGTACGAGGTTCGGGGTGAGGCGTTGAGCTTTTCGGGAATTCGGGGGAATCCGAGGATGCGTTCCCTCGGGAAGGTGATCCTATCTGCACGGTACTCGTCCCGCGGAGTCGGAGTTCGCAGGAGGCTCCGGTTGGCATCGTTTCGCATCCAATACATTTTAAGGGCGAGAGATATCCGCCGGCTTTCTACGTTCCTGCGGGGGGGGGGGGGGGGGGGGGGAGGAGCGGGCATTGTACTCCTAAGAGGTTCGGTTCGCGTAGCGGCGATAATCCATGCCGTAGTATTGGCTTTCGTGCAGCAGGTTCGCGCGAGAAAACTAGGAACGGGCTGTTTGAGATGCGGCCAACGTTCGCGTCTACTTCCGATCCATCTGGCTCAAGACGGGCGACAAATCGAGTTACCGCCTAGAGACCCAAGAACCCAAGACCAAAGAACGAAGCGAGACCAGTCATCCTTACGCCTCCCCGCAGTCTCACCCTCGTCCACACCCTTTCCGGAGACACGAACCGAGATAGGCGTCGGTAAGTGAGAGGGGAGGGCGGGAGGGTGGGAGGGAGAAAGGCAGGTGGCAGAGGGACCGGGGAACGCTAACCGTGTTTGGTCCGAGATCGGGAGTAAAACAAGTTGGCTACATCGTTAGCGGAGGACGCCGCGAACCGGGTCTCTCTCGTCCTCGTGTACACGTGCCGGTCACGTACTCCGAAAATGGCGAGTCCGACAAAAATTAGCCGAAACTAGTCCGCCGGCGAGCTTTGCGTTTACCGGGCGACGCTTTCGAATCGTTCGTATGGATCCAGGATTTCTTTCACGACGAGTCGCGATATCGACCGATGGATTTTTTACACTTATTGTAATTTTTTGCTAATTGACGCGGTCTTAAAATTGTCGTCTTTTCGTCGTCAATCATCTTTCGGTTCATTTTTGTAGAGAAATTCTCGAACGATGTACTTGAAATCAGAAATCGATGTTCGTGTTGAAAATTTCCAGCTTCTCGATACTTGGATAGCGAATTTTCAGATATTCACTTGTTAGAAAAGCAGAAAAAAGCAATCAAGTTCTATACGTGCTTTCGGTTACGCGATACATATCGCGATAAAATTAGTCAAGTGCAGATATTATGCATGAAGTCTTACGGAGGAGATCAACTACCCTAATCAATAAATTACCTGCAAGCTTCCGCAAAGCACTCTACCGAACGCGTTAATAATAATTTGCTATTAAAGCGGTATACTTATAGGGCGATTCGCGAAACACGATTAACCATACCCACCCCGCACGACTCGAATATTCTAAAGAAACCAAAAAAAAAGCAATAAATTTCTCTGACTAAAATTCGTTGAAAATATTTCGACGCATCAATTATATTTCCGGTCTACCGAGGCCGGATCTCTAGTTCGGTAAAATCGACCGAAAATTCCATAAAGACGGAATTTCGAAATTCCACTTCACCGTGTCCGCGCGACTGTTGGTTAAAAATTAACGATGTATATTCATCGGATAGGGGATTTTACGAATCCGTTTGAATCGTTGTAATTCAATTACCTTGTATCCTCCGTCGTTGTGTCCGTATCGTTTCGACACATCCACTCGGGGGTAAGGGAGTAACGTATAGTTACGTCATCCGCTAAGGCTCATCCGTCGAGTTTCACCCGTCAAAAACATGAGTAAAGGGGAGTCGGAAAGCTCCCGCTACGGCACACGGTGTACGTACACACGTGCGCTCGAACGGTGTACACGCATGCTCACGGCACATCAAAGCTCCAGGGAACAAACAGACAGACAGACAGACACTCTCTGTTCTACGAAGTATAACGATGTATACATACACGCAACTCCTCCCCATACCTACAACCCTGTAGACAAATAATTGTGGTATAGTAGAGCAAGCAGCGCGCTGTGTGTTTCGAGCGGTTTCTCAAACTTCAATGGAGAGAATGATCCACGGCGAGCTAGTGACGATACACCCGGACTTCTGTACCACCGTAGACGTGTACGTGTTCTACGTGTAAGTATGCGATACCGAGGAAAGAAAGGATGGAAAATGGACAACGGATGTACCATTATCGTAATGAGATCGGTACGACGGCGGCGTATAGGACAGCGGTTTCTCCCGGTAGCGGCGGAGCGAAGTCGTCCCATGGTTTTCTTGTGCGTCAAAAGGCTGCGGTGTCCTCGCGTATTTTATTATATTCTATTATTATTATTGCTATTATTATTACTACTCTGTTTTATTTCATCTTTACTTTGCAGCGGCGAGCCCGTTCGCTGGTGTGTAGATATGAGGAAAGAATGGAAACTCTAAAAGGATTACATCGAGTGTATGGTGGGGGTTGTATTCCGTCTCTACCGAACCACAGCGTCGCGGTCGCGACGCTCCTCTTTGGTTACTTCTGAGAAAAGAAAATTATACACATATATTTGTATTTTTTTTTATAATAACGTTGAAAAGGCTGGAGATCACTCCCTCGGAGGAAAGTTTTTCCAACGATTATATGTACGTCGTCTGAACTTCGTCGTTTCTCAAAAAGTAAATGAGAATATTTTCAATTCACATTTTGAACGTCATGTTTTATTTATTTATGTTTTTTTCGGGAGTTATTTGGTAAAATGGAAGTTATTGTTATCTCGTTATATACACATCGGAAACAGGAAGAAACCAGGACGCTGTAGTTTCCGATGGTATTTTATCGAGTCCTGTGAAAAAAAAAAAAAAAAAAAAGAGAGAGAAAAGAAACTCTTCGGAGTCCCCTACACGTTATAGTATATATATTATGTGGTTAGTTTTCCCCACTTTGGCAACAGGAAACCGTGCATATCATCCAAGGCGGCTTTTAGAAACGAACGAGTCTTTTAAAAATTGAAGGGCCGAAAGAAACATCCGTTTCTTTTTCATCGATTCCACAAAATCGTCCGTACCCAAAAATTTTCAATCATCACTGCGTGCGACGACTGAAATAAATGAAACCAAAAAGAACGGCGAAGAGAAAAAAAGTTGTTCGCGCAAGGCTAATAAAATTCATGACGTTTCTCGTATCAAAAGGGGCAAGAAATGCCGGCTGAATTAAAATAATTATCAAATAATAGTAGGTAGTCTTTACCCTCCTCTCGCGTACAACTGCGGGATTGGCAAGGGGGAGGATGAAAAAGGGCGGAGGGGGAGGGAGGAGGAGGAGGAGGAGGAGGAGGAGGAGGACGAGGGGCCAAAGAAGGAAAGCGAGCTCCGAGGCATAAACGGCTGTGTTTCGTTTAGTAATTTAATTTGTGTAATTAAAGCGTGGGCAAACCTCTCTTTGCTCTCCTCCTCGTCCCTGGACAAGTCCCAAAACTCACCGATCCCCCCGCGGCCTTCCCTCCCTTTTCCCGCCGTTTCTATCTCCGCGATTCACTTTATACCGCCTACAGTTACGTAGGAGTCATTTATTTCATTAGGCTAATGAAAATTTTCTTTCATGATTGCCGCTAAACATTTTGCATAGCGCCACGAGCCCCTAGCGCGCCTGATGCTCATCTCCCTTACCAACCCACGCACGCGCTCCCAACGAATTTGCGACGAGCTTCGTTTCGGTATTTTATACGAGACCGTGTACACGTACAATTTGAACGCGTGTGCCGGTGTTTCTTATATAAACGTTGTCCGCGTGTACGTGCGGAATGAGAAAGAGAAAATTTAATGTAGCAACGTGTGTATACGGAGTACGATATTATAGGTACGTACGTATGTGTACGGAGGGGCGAGAACGACCGGCTACTGGCCACCGGCCTCTTCAAATATTCCCTTGTTTCTGAAAATTTATGCTCGTGCTTCGCGGAACTGTTATGGGATTAAATTAGCACTGTATACGCCCTGGAATGGCTTCTGAATACACGATAAAAATTCACCCCCGATCATATAACTGTGAGCTGGAATAGATTGATATTGTTTTTTGAAAATATTCGGCGAAACTGTACCCGTACTACGAGTGCGTCGAACTTGAATTCGGACGAATGTCCCACTATGATCCGTTTGATGGATAAAAGGGATAAGAAAACAAAAATTCGAATGAAAAATTGTGCAGCTGACGGTTGGTTGGTGTCGGAGATCGGAGAAATGATTTGACGCTCGAAACGTATTTCTAATACTTGGAATATGTGAAGTACGAGAATAATTTCACCTTGAAAGTACGGGTCGTCGAAAATCACGTTTTTACCATGAATCAGTGTTTGAAAATTTTGACTTTTGGCGTTAAACATTTTTAAACATGGCGAAAATTTTGACTCTTGGCGTTGGACAGAGGAAATTTCGACTTATTGTTAGGTACGTTTGGACAGAACTAGAGCCGGCGGGATTGTTTGGACAGAATATGATTCTTCCGCAGAATGCGCTCTTCCGGCGATTTTCCGAGCTTTTCCCATCTACTGTGCAGAACAGATATCATTGACCTAATCTTTGATTTCATTGTCAAGACAATTCGATCGTTGACCGACGAAGGACTACATTTATTGTTAGTTCAGATGGGATTGCAAAGCATTGATTTTAACTTGTGTTGTACTCACTCGAGTAAAACTTGAGGGATGAAAATTGTGACAGATTCCTTGATACTCGTGGAACCCCGCCAAACGAGAGTCGAGCTACAGCTGCGGTGGCCATTATTACGGCGGTCCGATACTATCGAGACGCGTGGAACGAAAGATGTGAAGCCGGTCTCGGAACTTTTGATTACACGTGCCACTTCCCCGCGGTTACGTAAAAGGCGGGGATTCGTATCAGATGTTTATTATGTATGTATTCTACTGACATAGATACGAACATGGTTTCTGGGACACCTTGAGTTGTAGAAAAGTGTACACGTATTTTTTTTCAATTCCATCTAGCGAGTCCGGGGAAAAATGGGATCTGCGGGTCATAGGACAATTTTGTCAACGCAGAATAGATTACAGAAGGTTGATTGCGAAATGTTTTTGCACGCATTAGTTTGATAGTTTTTCAAATACTCGCGTGTTCGCGTATCCATGGTATAATAGTATACAGCGCTGATGCTGTTGCAAGGATATGGGAGGTAGGCATGTCGTTAATTTCCAAAGCGTCACAACAACGTTATAAATTTGCATTGTAAAAAAAACTTACTCAACGACCAAATAACCTCCCGGACCGACGGTGATCATTTTACGCGTTATTAGCCAATCTTTATACCACCCATACTACGTCAATCTCGTTTCCCTCCTCCATTTTTCTTTCATTCAAAATCACCCGAAAGGTAGGAAAATAAATATTCAGCGGCAATAAAATCGAATAACATGCAAAAGTTTATTTCTAATTTGTTTGCCGAGAATTCATGTTATTCCGATCATGTGGAGTAACTTGTAACCGTTGAAATGTAGGTGTACAACGGTCAAAACATCTTCATTTATAGGGAGACGATTTTTTTGCCAAAAATTACTAATTTTCAGTCCAACACCGAAATTTTATAATTTATAGTTCTGGAGTTATCGTCCCTCGGGAATTTGGAGAATAATTGATTCGATGAATCAATTTCTCAATTTCTTTTCCAATCACGATTTTCTACCCTCCCATTTTTCGATCGTCAAATACAACAGAGTGCTCGATATTTTTGGCAAGGATTTTGGTATGCAAGGGTAGCCGGAAGAATCGTAATTGAGTAAAAAAAATTCTGAACAACGCTCTTTTCGTGCTTTTGCGATCTTACCCAATCAACGAATGATCAAAAAAGCTGAAATGCTCCAATTGCTTCATTCAGAGAATATTAAACTTCTCAGCGAACTTGTAAAACTGTTCGAGTGCATCCGAAGGATGGAAAGCTCACTCCCATATATCGAAAGCTGCAAAATTTGCGATGGAGACCTCGACTCGACGATTGCAAATTGGGAAAGAAAGTGTCGCCCTTTGGTGTAACGGATCGCTTTTCGGTACATTACTCTCTTAGGATCCTTCGTATCGTACCTATATTAGATTTAGGTCCAAGTACTACATTATATGCGAAGGGGCGAGAACCCGGGGCATTATCTTCGCTCTGATCTTTGCTACGCTTCATTGTCCATACTATCTATAACTGTGTGCATAACCATGTACATATAGTTCAGTTATACCGAGGCAGCGAGTGGGACCCGGAGCGGCATTCGCTCCACACGTGGATTTATATCGAAATGATTTACGATGGCAAGGAGCTTCGCAGCGCGCACGGTTTGCTACTGTTTTAATTAGTAGCCTTGTTTAATTACAGCCCACTTTACGTGAAGGCCAAACAGCGGCAGCGGCAGCTTCGCAAAAGCCCTCTCTGCCCTCGTACCCTCGAAACCTTTGAATCGACCATCGTCTGCCAACCGTATTCTCGTGACAGGGGTAGGTGAGTATAACGGTGTGCACCGTTCTTCCAGAATCTCTTGAGAAATTCACCCCTTCGTTTCGGGATAGCAAGGAGGAACGGGAAATCTTACTTGAAAGTCTCGCACGGTTTTGCGGGTTCCACTTGCGGGCATTTATTTATTTATTTTTTAGCATTTATTCATTATTTTCATTCCGAAAAACTTTACGCGTAATAATTTTCCTCCGGCTGCGCCGTTACGTTTATTCGCGTCCGCTTCAGCGCTGGTAATTTTCTAACGAGTGGTTGTACATCATAGGAATGGAAACGACAAGGGCACACGTGTAACAGTTTATGCGGTATAATAACGTTCGGAATATTTCAACTCCGGAGGTTCGCCGTACTGCCAAGTTTCCGGTCTCGCGTTACATCCGCAGACCGGAACTCTAACAGACGCGTTTTGGTTGGGAAATTTTGGGCGATAGTCGCGACAACCGAGTACCTTGTAAAAACTTATTTGGGACCCCCTCTGTCTCGATTATCTTCTCTTCGCTATCGCCGTTGGCTTTTCAACTGGCTCATTACCGAGTTAAATCCGATCCAAATGTTGGGCTGATCAAATACGCAGCTGAAATTTTTTAGTGACGATGATAATTTTCCTTACTCAGCATAAACGACTATCGAACTGGAAAGCACCTCAAGTTCGTACTATCAGCTGGACGCCAAGCTTATAGTCGGAATTTTTCTCAAAATTCGCAATTCACAAATAAAATTCATCTATCAATAGAATTGATTGAGATACCGCCAATTTATTGATCCAAAAGGTAAAAAATCGGGGATAGAATTTTGAAAATTTATCAGTTTCGTAAATAAGGCCAAGTTCGGAGCGGCATAAGGTACGTTATATACAAAGCAACAAGTTCGATTGTATATGGATGATTATGTATATATACTTACGTATATAGTACAACCTATAGCTGCAAAGTAGAAAGTTTCGGTACTTATACAAGGGTTCCTGAAAAGATCGAGGGCGTTAATTTCCACCTTTTTTGATGGGAGTTAATTTAATTTATTATACTCTAAGTAAATGTAGAATTTCACCACTGTGTTTAGCGAACGACAGGAAATCCAGCCTCACGTTGACGTAGACAGACAGGATCTTATCCGAAAGGTAGGCGACGTCATTATTACGCGTTGCTGACTCAGAGTATGATTGATTAGTCAGCAATTAACGTACAATTATTTCAGAATTCAGTTTCCCTCCGGTTTTATGTTTACCCATACTTTCACAACGTCATACAGGTAAACCTAGGCGCTCAGTGTTTGGAAAATGTGGAATCGCGGAACACTTTTTTTTCCTTCTCTCATTTCCCTTCCGCGTTACTTTCCATTTAATTTATTATCGTCATCTCTCATTCGCGTTTGTTCTGTTCGAAGCAATCCGCAAAGCGAACGTAAAATAAATAAATAAACAAAAAACCAAAATAAATAAATGAATAAAGAACAAAAACGTAGTAGGAGAAAAAAAATAAATAAATAAATAAAAATAAAAAAATTGAATGAAGAAAAGTTTGTATTCTCTATACCCTCCTTTAATTTTGTTGCGAGCGAATTCTCTCCTCCTATACCTACCATCACGAGAAACTTCTAACGTGATTATTTACCTTCAATATAGAGTTTACCGCCTCATTTTATACCTTGTTCGTAATATATAGTGCGTTGAACTACAAACGAGATTTTTCAATTAGCAGCCCTGGCGCCGACCTCAACTCGAACTGAGAGCGGCGGCGGCGGCGGCGGCGGCGGCGTAAATAAAGCAATTAGCGGAACACAAAAGTAAGATCGAAGTTTATGAGAATCGAAATTTACAGACCATCAACGATCCTCGGTTGCGAACGCAGCAAAATCTGCACCTTCCAAACGAATCCCTATCTAATATTGCTCATTCGATTACATCCACCCTGTGTTGTATTGTGCACACCGACTCGCACCTCCATTCGCAGTCCGTCATCGTTATCGCCGAGCTATTGAAATAGAAAATCTTGGATCGGATTTATTCGCAGCAGCCGGTATAACAATCGGACTAATTTCTATCGCGGCGAAAGCGTCTCTCCGCATTGAATTATATTCAAATAAGGTTTCGAGTCTTCCGAAAGATCCGGCAAATTAATCTGCACGGTTTCCTGCTCGTCGATTAAATAATTATCGGTGTTTCACACGTTCCGTTGAGTGCTTGTTATAAATTTTCTGTAATCTTCAAGACACCCGAGGGATGAAATCTACTTTTAATATTAACGATTACCACCACAAAGCATGAGAGGAGTATGCTCGTTTAATTATATTTATGCATAAAATATACATCGCCGTTATGAGCTATCTCGGGTTAGAGCGAAACCGGCGTTGTAGTCCGAAGGTGCTTTTCGATGGTATTATGGCGAAAAATTAAACCTGCAGCGAGATGAAGTTTGCTCTCGGCAACCCTTAGCCGCAACGTTCATTGTTGGTACGTCTATTACTATTTGTGAAAGGCTTCAGGCAGGTGCGAATTCCGCATGTTGAACCGGCGCCCAAGTACCCGACTGCATGTAAATAATGCATTACAGTACGGGGCGAGGCTGGCGCGCGGGGTCGGGTTGGGTTAGATCGAGTTCACTCGCGAAATGGGATGGGTTGTAATGAAGTCTCGCTTGACCCGCGCCAATCTGCACGACCTTCTCGCCAGGCGAAACTCCCCCCCCCCCCCCCCCCCCGTCATCCCCTTTTCTCCCTGCCACTTTTCCCGCGGGGCCAACGCGGACGTTTGCCCTCTAACCACCCTCTGCAGCGGCAGCACCCTACATTGCGGAATATTTTAATATTTTCATAACCTCTGATGGGATGGGATTTTCCTGCACGAATTACGGCGTCCTTATTTCAAAGCGTCCGCAGCTATATAGAGCTGGGGGTCATACGCTGGTTACGTAACGTCTAATAGAAGCGAAAATTGGCGAATGAATTTTCCTCCATTCGTTCGAAGGGAAGACGTTACAATGACGACGTAACGTCTGCCTCTGACAATTTCCCATAACCGTGTAAAATTGTTGGATTATTCGAACTTTGGAAAAATTCAAAGCGACTTTTGAAAGAAAAATTATGTCGGTAGGTAGATGCCGGCAACCATCGCGTAGTTTGTAGGATTATGACGTTACCCCGGCAAATTGGAGCAATTTCCAAGTTTCTCCTTCGGAAGTCTCAAAACTTGACTTACAAGTAAAAGCCGTACACTCGAAGTTTCGCTTTTGGCTTTGACTTTTATTAAGAAATAAGACTTAATTAATCGCGAACCCGTAACCGCATACACTTATACCGAGCGACGTTGCGCTTGTATTTTACCCGTAGATCATGTTTTCCCGCTTTGGATCTCGTATTTAACTTGGTATCAAAGATCGGGGTCAGAGGTAACCGTTTTTTTTTTTTCTTCTTACCCAACGGAATTTCTCTTTCTCTCTCTCTCTCTCTCTTAATAAGCTTCTTTTAAAGAAAAATACAAAGACAAACACTGCGGAGGTTTCGACCTCCGTTTCATATCAACAGCTCGATCTGCACCACCGCAAGGCAACAAATGATCCAATTAGTTCTTGGACGCTAATATATTTCAGTCAAACAACTGCAAAACTCATTTCATTCGACTACAGCAAAATAGAAAGTGGAAGATGTGCGTACAGATATTTTTTTCCCTCCCCTCCCACTCCCCCCTTGTAACAGCCGAAGCAGCAGACGGTTCTTTTATGGAATCAGTTCCAATTTGTCTCACAATTAATTGCATTCTCGAAGCATACCTACATCGATACGTACGTTCAATTTCAAAAAAGAATGAAAGCTGCAACTGGTACCAAAAAAAAAAAAAAAAAAATAAAAAAAGAAAAACAATTTTGTGGATATGCACGTCTGTCGCGGAATGGCCAATTTGTATGGGAACGATTACGTTGCTGACCGAAACTTTGACAGAAATGGGTAAACTTATTCCAATGCGTGAAATATATAGTAAGGAGTAAGTATGGGAGAAATGCAGTCGATGGCTACGTAGGAATATCCTCGGAGGCAAAGAGTTGACCGGAAGTAGTAAGAAACTTGGTTAGATTGAATCGGTAGAGTTGCTAGGTAGTACCCAACGGGGGAAGCAGACCGAGGAAGTTCGACGAACGAAGATTAACACGATGTAGTTATAGGGGGTTGGGAGCGTTGGGGAGAACATGTCCTTCGGCGATTGCGTTTTGCATTATTGCATCTGCAGCGAGCAGCGAGCGGATAAGCTCTCATAGTTAATGCAACAAAATGCCCGAGGACAGGCGTTCGAATAGCACGTTTTCGACTCACGACCAGAGATTTCCCACCACCATGAGAACTTCCGCGGAGCGTCGGCTGTCCGTGTTCAAAGTTCGCGGCGAGACGAGGCGAGGAAGATCGGAGGCGGCCGTGGCGTCGGCTCTTCCAAGAGCTCTCGAAGCTGACCGCGCGTGCAACTCGCGGACCACATCTGCCGAGCTGATTCCGTCTTCAATCCCGAACGCCCTCCTACCCGTTCCTCCTTTCCTTCATTTTTGTCTACCTCTTTTATTTTTTTTCCCCTCTCATTTCGTATAAACTCAAGCCGCGCGCCCTCCATCGATCGACCATCAACCCCGCACCTCGTACAAACGGCTCCGTCGTAGCGAGAGAAAGTCAAACACGAAGATTAGGAAATTTCCCGGATTGTTTTGAAATTTGTAGCCGAATATACGTACGGCGCGGTACGCCTTTGTACTTACCGAACGATGTTCTAGCCGCAGGGTAGGTAAGGTAAAATAAACCCCTCAAAGACCAACTACCCTGGCGAGTTCGAAAGTCTTCTCATCTTCCCGCGTGACGTACCTCGTTCAAACAGACAGTCGAAATACGTGCTTCGGATGTAGTGTCGAAGTTCGCGTTGAATCAGATATAACAATCGATGTACATACGTATTGTGAGCGAAAATCGGAAACCGCAACGGGTCATGTTCGAGGGTTAAATTTTTCCGCAGGGGGGGGGGGTGGTGGTTCGCCCCGCGAAGAGCTCTTCATTCTTCGTTCGTTTCCAACGGGATGTTTGAACTTTCGAGATAACGAAGCTAGATTTAGCGGAATAAAGACGGTGCAGGGGCTGTCCGACGTCGAGTGCTTGCACAGCGGGTCGGGACGCGACAGGTGGTATCGCGCCCCAGGCAAGGTACTTGCTCAGGAACGTAACGTGAATGTAAACTTGAATATTTCCGCTACTGCTTTCGAGCAAATGCCTGCGACATTAATAATATGCAAACAGCCGAATGCAGTTATTCTCGGTAATATATATTTGCCCGCTTTGTAATTGCTGGTTTTTTTTTTTTTTCATTCACTCACTTATTTCATTGGAAAAATGGGGCGTCTCCCGCTCCATCCCGTCGCTCGAATTCCCTGAAATATTTTTCCCGCCCCCTCGGTTCGAATCGGGGCTCGGCGGGATTTGGCGGTGAAACGTGAAACATGAAACATTGCGAATCGACAGTTTTAGATAAAAATAAATGAAGCTTTATTCTGTATATATCATAGCAGGCGTACAGATTAGTGTACATTTAGTACAACGATCATTGATACTTATGGATAAATAATTTATCATACCGGGAGAATTAGGGAATATATGTGAACGGGAGATATAGTACATTATTAGGGATTTGTATTTGCATTTGTATTGAAGGATTACTGGTCACGCCAACAGAGCGGCCAGTTTATGTAGATTGGTCAAGGTCGTCGCATCTCCCGGTTGCAATCTGAGGGCCTCTCGGTAGGCAGCGGCTGCCTGTTTGTATTTACCGTTGAGATGCAGAATCGCCCCAAGGTTCGTGTGACTTCTTGCCTCCTGCGGGCGCAAGCCCGCCGCGTGTCTGTACCAACTTTCGGCTTCGTTCCTACGGTCCGCCTGACGCAGGGCGGAAGCCCCGGCGACCGCCAGTTCGTAATCCTTCGGCGAAAGCTCCGCAGCTTTCAAATGCTGTTCGGCGGCTTCGGCCAGTCGCCCTTGAGAGGAGAGAAACACACCTGGAAAATCGAGAGAAGAAAAAGGAACATCGGTTATTCGCCGTGGTTCTTCGGAAGAAAAGAAAAAATTACGCCCGGTGAAATACGTAAGCAATTTCGGGGCGTGTAAAATAATTCCGCTCCCCTCCGAGGTACTGAAATAAATTCACCTATTTTCGTGGGTGATTCACAGCGGCGCGGTATTGACAGGATCGAGAGACGGCCATGATTCGACAGTCGAACGTATGGTTCGAGCTTAGGAGAGATTCTTGGTGATAGAGATGCAGGATTTAGCGGGGCGAAGGATGCACTTCTTTAGAGTCACCTTTAAATCGTTCGTTCGTTCGGTTAAGGTGCTCCGTATATAACGTTCGATCGGATTTGCGCTCCGAAAAACAGAGCTTCGCCTCCGGTCGCGCCATCGGTTTCCAGATAAATAATACACCCTACGTTCGCTTAGCCGGAGTCGGGCGAAAATATTTAAGTCGCGGGGAAGCAGATTTTACGGGGACCTTCGACGATATATCTTACAAGCGCGTCTGATTCGATCCTAACGCGAGCGGCAACCGGTCTTAAAATCAACTTTGTACAAAACGTGTATTCCCCATGGAATTCGGGTAACATTCCAGCCGTGTGAAATTGGAATTCGCATACCCTAGCATTCGCTCTTAACGCCGGGCTATCTCAAGAATGTCCCGTTGAAAAGGAAACGCGTCGTACTCGTTGACACGCGGAAAACAGCGAACGGCGACAACGCCCTATGGGCGGTTGACGAGTGTCTGCGCGTTGTTTTACCTACACACACACGCGCAACGTTGAAAATTCCTCCACGAAAAACGTTGCTAACGCGTTAACTTAGGTAACCCGAGTGTTACGTATGCAATTGAATTAATGTTTTCACGGTAGAAAAAGAAAAGCAACAAAAAAAAAAGCAACAAAAACAACCGCGCATTGTTCATCTCCGTTTTGTTCTCTTAATCGACTCGAGTATGGAGTGGCGAAGCGGCGTTGGTCGAGGGTGTTTCCATGCTCTCGACTTTATCGCCCCTCGGTATGTACGTACGTACGTACGACATACGTGTACACGCACGTGTTCACGTGTCATATTTATACGTGTGCTCGTGCGAAACTGTTCCGCTGCGCAACACGTTTCGTATGTACCCAGTTTGAAAAAGTCTCCAGCAACCCCTCGTCCCGCCCGCACCGCCGCATGTATGACTTTCCACGGGTTGTCTAGAAATTTTTCAGCAAATATTTCCCCACGTTCCTTGGGTAAAGATCGTTCGCTGGTTTTACAGCGCGTGTACGTATACGTACATAAACTATGTACGTATATATGTATGTATATATAGTTTACCATGTGGTGGCGACGAGCTGAATTCCGTGGGATTTTATAGTACGTGAATTTCTGAACGAAAAAGGGGTGGTGTCCCGGAAGCTTCGCTGAGTCGGTTGAAAGGATTTCACCGAATGATACCCTCGCGGTGAGACGAGAATTAAACGATTTATTATCACCGCAAATTGCGAACCCTCCCCGGTACGTGCCCACCGAGGGTCTATTTATTTATTTATTTTTTCATTCTCGCCGAAACCGAAAAAACAAAAAACAAAAAACAAAATAAAAAAAAACAAAGTGAACGTTAATTAATCGGCCGTGATCGAGCCGTTGGGGCGGTGTTTTCGAAAAATAAAATCAAGGAAATAAAGAAAAATCGATAAAATGGACAGTCGTACTCTGTCGGCAAGGTTTTTACCCCGATTCAAGATTGAATCGTAAATCACGTAAGCGTAATATTTTCGAAATCTGATATCGGCCCGCACAATGGTTCGCTCACCCCTTTCGTCGCCCTCTCTATTCCCGGGTAATAATCTGGCGCATAATAGAGAAATCGAATGAAAGTAGCGCGATGATAAAGTTGAGCCAGTCGGCGTGTACAGCGATCTGAATTCGAACGCGGGGTTTTCTAAATTGTGTCTATAGAGATGGTAGAAATCACTACGGAGACTTACACTTGCCCGATAGTTTACTCCGCGCGAGAACTTTGGAAGCACTCAACTAAAGGAAGTCTCGAATCAACACCTTTCACATTTTCCGATTGAAACTACATCGAGCCATTTTATTTTATTTAGTTTTTACTTTTTTTCTTTCTCTTCGGCTCCGCGATACGGATAATTTCACCCGACCTCAATTTTCGGCGTGTACACCTGACGATCGCGCGTTCGAACAAAATTCCCGAAATCAGGCCTCGACCGATCGATAAATATTACACGCGTCCGCGGTACAGGAATGTGGGGAAATTTAATTTCCTCACTCTCCGCACGACGAGCTAAATTTTTCAATTTTCCAAACGAATTATCGATCGAATTAATTCGATCATCCATCACCGCCCGATTGATCGCCTTCCGAATTCGCGCCGCCACACGTCCCGTATACCTAACTCTGCGCGCGCGTTACCGGTAGCCGTCGAGTGAATTTCGTTCGCAGAAGTTGATTCCCGACGTCAAAAAATAGCTCGCCCACGGAAATTTATGCCGTGGCAAAAGTTTTTCCAAGTTTAAAATTCCCAAGGCATCGGAAGGACCGGCTCAAAGCGAACAAAATGCAACCCCCGCATGGCTGGCCTAGTGCGGCTATAAGACCTCTGGAGCTCGGGGGCGCGCGCACGTGAATAAACAAGGAGATGGGTGACAACCTCGACGTCCTCCGCCGGGAGAACTCCCTCGGAATGTCTACAACCGCCGCACACCCCGCCGCACACGCTAGGAATTTCAATTTCGGTCAATATTTTTGTGTTCTCCGGAAAAACGAGCGACGTTCTCAAAAAACCTCGCCGGCGGTCCGAGCCCCGAGCTTTTTTTCGTTCCCTTTCGTTTTCGGGATTTCCTTTTTCTTTTTTTTTTTTTTTTTTTTCTTTTTTTCTCCACGGTTCCCGAACGATTTTCTCCTCTCGCGTCATCTCGTCTTCCACGAAGCGCATTAACCGCCATAAAAGATTTACGATAACGTCTCCGTGTCTACTTTCTCCGATTTTTATGCCATGCGCACATTACGTACGGTTGCATAAGCTAGACTTTGTAAGGTACTAGTGTAGCTTATTTATTCAACAATTTTCGTCCGAGAACCGGATGACCTGACCCCCGCGACTGCTCTGCACGTTGTAACTTCGCGTTGCGGAGAAACCTGCATCGCCGGAAAAATCGGCGATGCTTTCCATTCGGTACGTAGCAATCTTGATTTTAAATTCACCTTGCAGAAAAGTAATCATTCGATCCGGGTTCGTATGCTTGGGTACACAGATTGTGCACCATATACACTCGGGTCGTGCATATACCTTTTGATTAAGTTTATTAAACGTGGAATCAAACAGCATGTTTACTATTCATCGTGTGATCCGCCGACGTCTGAGGTTAAATCAACTCGGAAGGTAATTAGATACTTATTAATGTACTTGTAAAACTAGTTTAAGATTACTGTACTTTTCCAAGGGATTAAAGTACGGCGTGTGGTTCATAAATATTTACACAAACTGTAAAGCGTCGCCTTAATTACGCGGTGAAAATATAAAATTTTTCACCTGCAGTGAAATTTTGGAAAAGTGGAAAATTTCCGCTGCTGACTCGTCAATTTTAGGACACCGGGCTTTCCTCGGCGTTCCTCTGTTTCTGTAAATTTGACAAGGTAACAGGTATGTACGTAATACGTTCGAAGTTGTGGTTTTAAAGCGTTTAAACAATAGCAGAAAGAAGTACCCACGTTACGGAATTGCTCGGAGTTCAAAAAGTTTTTCCTCGCAAGTTTCTTGAGAAAATCATTTCAATTCTTTCTATTCTAATCGTATCAAGATGTAGTTGGCGTCGTGGTTTTTTTTTCCTCCATCGGTCCGAAGTGCTCATTGTTATCAATTTTCATCCGTTTCGGTAATAATTGCTTTTTATCTCGTCGTCATCGAATACCGAATCGAGCATCGCGGCGGTAGAAAGTGGTAAAATTTTTAAACGAACGGCAGGCGATAAAGCGTTCATTTGTCCCGCTGTTGATTTCGCCATTAATCCCATTTTTAATATCGCGAGCCACGCGTATATTCCGGTTCTTCTGTATGCAACGCTGCTATATAAAAACGTAATAATAATAAAAGTAATAATTTTTATCCCACGTAGCGGATGATCCTCGCGTCGAGGTACACCTGGATACGCGGGGTGTGTACGTATCGTGCAGGTATACGTATATGTACGTTATACAGCTGTTGGGAATAAGCGAACGATTTGAAAATTAATTAAACGGCAACAGGAACAAGCGTTACAGCAACCCCCGGGAATATAGGTGGGAGTAACCATCGCGAATGTAATCAAGGGGACGACGACGACAATACAGCTGGCGCGAATCGACATGGTGCCATTGGCACTCACGCGCTTATACGAGCTTAGCATCTTATTGTTAGCGTATTTACCTTTCTCTTCTACGTATGTACACTTAAGTACGTCACAGGATATTATAGCGCACGGGGTTAGGGTGTAAGGGTCGGGTATACACACGTGGATAATTAAACAACCCTCATAACCCGGATGTATAATTTAATAAAGCGAGCGTCGCGAAATCTCTGCCAAGTTTTAGAAACCCCTTCGTACACCCATCGGGGAAACCTCGCGGCGGAATTTTGCATAGAAATTACGATCCTGTTTTTCTAGGCGATCGTTACGTATAATCGACCGATCGAAAATGCCGGTCCAAATCAGATTGTAGAAAAAAAAAAAAAAAAAACTTCAATTCATTGAGATCGGATGAATTTTGAAAATTGTTCGTGTTAATCGGTCAAATGCGGATCAATTCCTTCGTACGTACGTTGGACGTGGTCAAGCGAACAAAGTTCCCTTTTCCCTCTTGCGATACGTTTTTTTGGAGCATTTACGAGGCGAGGGACTCGGGGGTTTCTTCCCCTTATCGGGCGATGTGACACTTTTAAATGACGTTCGCGACTCAGCCGGTGACTCTCGACGGACTTTCGGTACCCGTAACCTGTCCGTTGCCTCCCGACTACTCGGAACTCCGCTTTTCACCTTCCTGTACCATATAGATTCCTGTCCGTGTCCTCTCGTAACTTTCGACGACACGGTCAAATATTGAGCGTGGGGACAGAGCGTGAGAAACTTAGCCAATTTAATACGTGGAGGCAGGTTACCGCCATACATATACACCCGTCTCGTTGAAATTCTACTCTGGTAACGGAGGACGACGGCGACGACGCGACGGAGCGACGTATCCCCGAATACCTATTTAGCACCGCGGTCTTCACTGTTCCGCGGAAGGATCGGAGCGACAAACACACAAAAGTCGAAGTGTCAACGGGTAACTAATTTAAGACTGTATCGAAAACCCCCTGAATCGATCGATCATCACCTGAAAAGTCTTCGCGCGAGTTCGTCGCGCTATCGAGTCGATTAACCCCGAATAAATTGCAACTTTTGAGCAAAAAAAAACAGAGAAAAAAAAAAAGAAAAAGAGTCAAATAATGCGGATTCATTTCGAGGCTCTTTGTTTGATCGATCGAAACACAGCGGACGATATCTCCTTCGAATCGAAAAGTTTATCCGTTCGCTCGACTGTGTAGCGTGAAAAAAGTTTCCGAATGCAAATGACGAAAACTATTATATTTTCCGATCTGTTTGCCAATTCGGCTGTGAGTTACCTACGACATTCCGTTAATCGATTATCGAACGAACTTGGGTAGATGGGAATTTCTTTCGTAAAAGCTGTCCAACGGATCGGCGTATATAAGGTGGTGGAAATAAGAAAATAGTTTGAGTGCCCGACCTTAATGACCAGAAAGTTCGACTCGCAGTTTCTAGAAGCAGTTCGAACCAATCGTTCGCTTCGAACTATTCGATTTTTCCGAAAGTTAATGAAATTCTATTTCTGTATAAGGAGGTGTTCAGTTCACGTTTCACGCGTGTAAACCTGCAGCTGAGTTGACTAACTCGATACGTGTGTATAGTCGGTGGGGCCGCTGCCGCCTCCGCCGCCGCTACTGCTGATGCTGCTGCTGCTGCTGGTGCTGCTGGTACCGAAGTGATATCGACAAAGTTATTCTCTCTTGAACTTTAATCCTAGTAAACCGTGCAAAATGTGGCACCTGGGAGCGTCTTCTGTACGAGGGAAGTGAAAAGTTTCGGATGTAGGTATATGACGACCCGGCAGACCCGGAGTTGCGAGCGGAAAGGATTAAGTTAGGTCACCGACCCGTTGGATGTAATATACATATATTTACCACGCACACGCGCACACGCACACGCACACACAGTAAGCGCAATTAGAATTTAACCAACGTTTGCTTTTCCCGTTAAAATCTATGGAGTCACCCGGAGAGCTGATTATTAATTATGAACAAAGACTCGACGGTTGATTATACTCACCATAATGATGGTAGACGCTGGAGTCTTGAGGGGCCAATCTCTGCGCCCTGAGAAACCATCTTTCAGCCTCCAAAACTCTGCTCGTCTGAAACACGAAAAGGAAACGACCATTTTCCGACGAGTTTTTTTTTTTTAAATTTCATTCACCGTGTAATTCTATTTCTTTTTTTGCTCTCTCTATTTTTAGAAACAAAAATCGTACGAGCTAACAAATGCGGAATTCTCCGCTAGCCTGCAGGAATTGGGTACAAGCGTTCGACTATTTCCACCTCTCGTTTCTCGTGAAATTCCTAAATCCCAGCGTATCTTTAGTTTCAGGTTGGTTTAGCGTTATCGGCGAACAAACTAACAAACCCCCGGAGCCCCGCGGCGTTGTCGGATATAGAAATCAAAGAAATCGATTAAGTCGATAAGATCGATGCTCGCCGTATTTGCACCAGCGAAATCAGCTGTTAACAACTCGTGTTTCGCGAATTACGGCTCCGAACGCTGATAAATTCTCCGCCCTCTAATCTACGTACGATAGCGATAATTGTTCGCGTTGAACGGCGAAGCGCGAGACGACAAAAAAAAAAAAAAAAAACCAATTCAAAGGAAACTCACGTTGCGAGCTAGGAGTTTTCCGTAAGTGATATGCGCAGGCACGTGGTCCGGCTGACTGGCCAAACTAGCCTGGAACCATCTCTCAGCTTCCGCATACTGCTGCAGCCTGGAAAGCGTCTCTCCTAGCAAGTTGTAAACACTCTGCAAGCAGAAAATAAAACTCCTTTCACGCGTGTCTCAAATGAATTCGAGTATTGGCTATAAAATCAAAAGACAAAAAAAAAAAAAAAAAAAAACGACAGCGGGAGAAAAACGAAACGCGACTGTGCACCGCGATGGCCGATACGGTTACATACAACGTTGACAATGAGTGTGATTTAGAAACGTGACGTAAAGATGTTGGGGGTACGCAGTAAGTGGGTGATATTTCTTCGAACCGATCAACCAGAGATCAAAGAGGAAGACGAAGAGGAGGGTCGTCGGGATGCGACAATACGTTCGATTCGGCAGACGCTCTATAGGGCGTCCGTTGGAAGGTAAACGGGTATTGACTTTGGGGTTGCAGAGGCGATACACAGCCGGCGAACGGGTCGATGTGTAGACGTCGCGAATTTCGCCTGCGGGGATATTTGAATATTCGTAGACGGCGCGGTTTAGGCTGACCGATGAAACGTGAATGGTATGAGATAAAGTCGAAGGGAGAAAATGCACGTCGACCGAAGGGAAGATCAAACGGAAACGTAACGGACGAAGCAACAGTCTTCGACATTTAAAAAACTGCATCTAACTGTACCGACCGCGGTTGTACCGCGAAAATGTGCACGTCCGTGCCATGCATGTATATTACCTACTTATGTGTACGAGTGGATGTCGCCAATAGGCGTGTGCGGAGGTCAGAGAATGGCTCGGGCGGAGGGTCGCCAGTCCAGAGGACAAAGGATAAAGGCTGAAACTCCTCGGCATACCAATAAGTCGTACATGCATACCCGATGCAGGGACTGCACCAGCGGCGCCATCGGGAGAGTAAAAGAGAGGAAATGTATATATATATATATATATATGTATGTGGAAAAAGGGAGAGAGCGAGCGGAGCGTACGAAGCAAAGACCCGAGCGAATCGAAATTGCACTTTTATACATGGGCGATGCGGAAAAGCTTTTTGCATGCAAATTTGAGAGACCCTAAAAATCCGCGAAGTTCTTTAAAATAGGTAAAATAAAAAATGAAAAATAAAAAATAAATAAAAATTGAATAAAAAAAAATTCTCCACATAGACGAGGAGGCTGAACAACGTGGTGGAACGGGGTCGCGCGACGTGGATACCGAGTCCCTAATTTCCCGTATAATCGGTACGAACGTCGTACGCCGGTAATTTTACGGCGAATATCGGCGGTATCCGGTTCGCTCGGAGTTTCCAAGTGATATTACGGATCGGAATGTAATTCGAATAACGGGGATAGCCGCAGATGTTACCCCCGCCGAAATGGTCCGTCTGTTTCGCCGCGTTTGACGGTATCGCACAACTGAAATAGCAGCAGTAAGGCGTTACGGCCGCGGTATACCGTTGAAACGAAATCAGGCAAACTGTCAGCCGTGACAAGAACTTTCCACGCGACTGTCCGGGAACGTCGTGTACACGTAACACGTGTATCCCGTCGCATCCGCGAGCCGGAGCAAAGGGTAGGCGGCGGTCCACGGCAGATGTCAGTCCCGAGGGATCCTCGACGACTGCACGCATACCGGCTGAAACCTTCGACCGGTAGAGCGAATAGCGTTGACCGCGAGGCGACGCGCCAACGCCGCCGGGGGTTGCAGGGAAAAAAGGGGTAATTGGGTAGCGCGGTAGCTCGAAAGACGCGGCGGCTTCGCGTTTGCTCGGGACTTTCTCGTTCCGCGGATTAGGTTAAGAAGTTTTCTGATTTCGCAGCCCGGCTGGCGCTAATGGTTGCCCGGAAAGCTCGAGACCGTTAGGCAACACCCTCTTCGTATGTGAGGATGCGGAAAAAGATAAAAGTATTCCACACGTACAGCCGAGGGAAGTGTGTACGTGAAAAAGAGAAAAAAAGAAAAAAAAAAAAGAGAAAGAGAAAGAGAAAGAGCCGACACACCACCACCTGTCTGAACATTTTTCTGGACCGAGGTGAGCGCAGCTACCCCCGAGTCCGTCGGGAGTTCGACTGAAACTTTTATGATTTTGTTCCAAGTACAAAAATGGGAGATGTGTCAGAAAAGAAGCTGCAGAGAGCGCCGCCCCTGAGAGAGAGGGTGAGGGGCGGTTGGGATGGGGTATTTTCCGAGCGTTAACGTTGAGGAGAAAACTTGAATTGAAAGATCACCTGTGGATCTATCCTCGCTGCAACGTTCGGAGGGTATCGATCCCTCGAAACGCTTGTTTCCGTTTATGTCGAGGGGAAAAAAGGAAAAAATATGAGAAGAAAAAAAAAAAAAAAAAAGAAACCCGGTGTATTCATCGCATCCTGAAAAAACACCGTTCCACACGCGACTAGTTCGTATTGTTCGTACCTTGGATTCCCCGAAGTTTACCTGCACCGTCGTCGGAGGCTTCTGTACTGTATATATTCAGCCGGAAAAATTTAATGCTCTTTTATTCCCACGTGATGTATAAACAAGACGGATTTTTCCTCGAGCGATACACGGGAGGCGTTTCTCCACGGGAATTTTTACCATCCGTATAGATTCACGCGATAATCTCACCGTTTCAATACGTCTCTCCTCGTTTGATCCCTCGAGTACAGTGCAATGAGCGTCACGAGTCTATAAAGAATCTGCAGTTCCTTCGCATTCCTCGACGTCGGTTCTTTTATTATTTTTCACTTCCGAACTCGATTCCGTTTATCCGTGTAAAGTAATTTTCATCCGCGACATGATCCGTTCGTACGTCGCTGCTTAGTCGGCGGTGCACAGGTGGGCTGGGGATGAAAATATTTACCTGCTCAAGTATTTCGGTATTCCGCTCAATGATGGAACAACCTATGTACACGCGCGGGAATTCTAGACGGAACAACTTCAGGAATAAACTGTATAAATATTAGACAGGAGATGCCGACGGTCGCGCAGGTCGAAAGACGAGCTTGAAATTTCATCCGCGCCATTTGTACGTGGTTATATGGTTATATTCTCTCCGCATACGGTAAACGGACCGCTGATACCCGCGGTGCGCCCTCCGTAAGAATTATTATTCGGCGATCAACGTCGATGGGGAAGCATTGACGGTTCGATATTTGTGAAGGGGAGAAATTATTTTTGCCGCGTACACCTGAAAAATATCATCCAGATAACGAAGAAGGCTGCGGCGAAATTATGTACGATGAAAAAGAGTGGATTTTATCATTATCACAAATGCTGGGCGTTTCTCGTCGCGCGATACTTCGTATAGTATATGGAATGAGCATAGCGAGTCGAGTCTCTAGCATCCTCAAAAAAGTAGCCCAAGTGAATAATGGGCACGTGAACAATGCAGGCTCTCGGTAAAACCGGCCCTGAGCTTCAACGGACTTGTTGAGGCTTCAAAGCTCGAAAAAAGAAGACGTAACAAGTCTGCAAGAACGTATTAATCCCTTACCCACTTTATCCCTGTTCGCTCCTTTTTTTTTTCCCTCCTCGTCTTTTTCCCATTCGTTGCGAATCCCCGTCTCATCTCTGCTCAAGACTCGGCGAGATGAATTACAACACAAAATAAAAAAATAGAAGAAAAAAAAAAATGAGACGAAATAAAATAAAACTAAAAAAGAGGGAAATGGAAGAGTAAAAGTATTATACTAGCTGATATTCCCGTGAAAACTTCCTCACCACCCGCAGCTGTGGAGAAAAGTTTTTGGCGAACAACGGAGATCAGAAGGTACAGAGCCGAGAGTTGGGAAGACGAGAATCTTGAATGGAATTATACGCGAACATTTCCTGCGGTTTACATCGAGTTCGTATACCTATATATACACCCGGCTGGAAAACACGTCTGCGTTAATCAAATTATTCCCAGCGATTAGTTCTTGCGCACTCTCGACGGTTTGGTTCTCGGGTTCCCCGAATCTACGAAGGTTCCCCGTCGGTTTCCCGCGGGGTTTCTTCTTCTGGGCCTGCCACGAACACTGGGGCGCTCTAATTGCTTCCGACTTAATTGTTTTTGTTGAACGTGTGGGTCAACTCCCTTCTTCCCTCCGTCCCCTCGCCTCCCTTACCGCCCCTCGCTCTACACTTTCTTCCACCTTTCCCGGGGTGGCCCCGCGTTTCCCCAAGGCTACGCGAACTCGTACTCCTAGTAGTCGTGTTTCCGCTGCAACCTCATCCCCGCACCCGACCGAGAGCTTAACGACGACGACGACGACGACGACGACGACGACGACGACGACCCACGCAAACCAGGAATACCCCAATCATAACCGAGCCCTAATGAGGTTGGCCTTTGTTTTCGGATATGTTTACGGACCCCCGCGAGCTTCGGATGTTACCAAATTATATCGTTATAGACCTGCGCGCACCCACACGCGTTAATAATTTGCTGCGTTGTTTTTTTCGATAGAAGAAATATTTTCCCAAACGTACCATGTGCGAAATATTTCCGATAACTCCAACATTTCAGAAACGCGGTGAAATTTCAGATTTTAGCGTAGCGTAGCCAGCAGCGTAGCGCTTTGTTGTGAGACGTGACCTTTGGGGCTGAGCAGAGGTGACGCCCCACAACAAACCCCCTCGCTCGTGGCTACCTGACTCCAGCTAAGCTCGGGCCCCCTCGTAAACAAAGAAATTCGAATGTTTCGACCCATCCATGGATTGCGACGAATCAAAGTGGGTCTACTAAAACCAATCGATATGTCTTAATTTTTCTGCTCCCAACAGCGAATAATTGATGATTACTCGATCGATTGCATTAGTAGATTATTTTGGATTTCAGATTTGGATTCCTGAGCTGATTATACCTGAGATTACCCTTGAAAAGCCAAAAAAAGAATCGATTTTTGGGCCAAATGTAAAGTAGTTTGAAAATGGATTGTATTACACTTTTCTAACGTATTTTGGCTTCAGGAATCCGAATCTGATAGAAAAATTGATCTATCTCTAAAATTGACAGAGTTATCGCCAATTTTCAGCTTTTTGGGGTCAAAAATAAAAAATTGATTTTTTAGTCTATATTAATGTAATTTGAGCCCAGGAATCCGAATCCGAAAGAAAAATTGGTCTATCTGCAAAAATGACCGAGTTATCCCCATTTTTTCGCATTTTTTGGCATAAATTTGAGGATATCTCAAAGGGAAAAAATCGTAGCTCAATTTGGACAACGGATTCGTGTTCCTGGGGTCAAAATACGTAAGAAAAGTGCCATACGATCGATTTTAAAAAATAAAAATTTTTGGTCAAAATTTTAGATTTTTCCAAGGGGTACCCCTTACGATTTTTTCAAATTTTGGCCAAAAATTTTTATTTTTTAAAATTGATCGTATGGCACTTTTCTTACGTATTTTGACCTCAGGAACACGAATCCGTTGTCCAAATTGAGCTAAAAAATTTTCCCCTCGAGATATCCTCAAATTTATGCTGAAAAATGCCTAAAAATGGCGATTACTCGTTCATTTTTGCAGATAGACCAATTTTTCTTTCGGATTCGGATTCCTGGGCTCAAATTACATTAATATAGACTAAAAAATCAATTTTTTATTTTTGACCTCGAAAAGCTGAAAATTGGCGATAACTCGGTCAATTTTAGAGATAGGTCAATTTTTCTTTCAGATTCGGATTCCTGAGGTCAAAATAGTCAGAAAAGTGCCATACGATCAATTTTTAAAAATTTATTTGGAATTTTTTTTTTTTGATGTACACTCGGTGCCTCTGTTTCTGTACTAAAGGACTTTAGCTTCAGTATGGCCTCATGGACAGAAATGAACTCGTTGGGTATACCCTGACCATTTAAATACTGAATTTTCACATATATACTTTCTTAAATGGTTTGCGGTTGCCTAGAATTCGCAGAAATGCCGCAAAGGGATGCCGCCGATCAGGTGGATGAAAGGGGTAATTTATGAGGTGTGAACAAGATCTTAATCAGGTGATGACTGCTCGTCTGACACCTGCTCACAATGGGAGCAAGAAAAAAACAAGGACTGTGATTTCACACCTCCTAAACTATTATAAAGCTATAAATTATGTTTATAATCTGGCACGTGCCGTCGGTCAAGATGCCCGAAGCACGTTTAAAAGTATGAAGTCTCATTGGGAGATGGGAACTTCTTTGTGATTGGGTGAGCCGGAGCTTGACACCGAACTCCGCGCGGACTGCATTTGCCCAATGTTTTTTACATATAGATTTTGGTGCGAGAAAGCTCAGCGTGGTGGGAGCGTAAGACGCGAGGCGATACGCCGCGAAGCGGTAGAAAGACGAACGAGATAGAGAGCGCTCAAGTCCAGCCCGCTAAAATATGAAATCTCGGGCTACGTAACCCGCCATCACGTTTCCCGTTGTATCTCGAGAACGAATGATCGGAATTTGATGATCCATTGAAATTGTGAATACGTGATTTCGTGGCCATGGATTTTATTCATAAATTAGGTTCGTAGCTGAATTTGATCTACGGATTCGTGTTCCTGAGACCGAAATGCGTTACAAGGTGTCATACGATCGATTTTTAAAATACTTAATTTTTTGACCTAAAATCGAATTTTTCGTTGGTTCTTCAAAAGTAATCTCACGTATAATCAGCTCCGAAATCCAAATCTGAAAGCCAAAATCATCTACTCATGCAATCGATCGAGTAATCATTAGGTGGAAAGAATTTTTTACTTGATATTTTGAGATAGTCAACTCGTTTTCTGAATAAATAATTAATCAATTGGGGTACTTTTAGCAATAAAATTTTTTTTCAACCCACCCTAATGTACATACGTATGTGTATCACAAGGTGAAAAATATTTGCACCGACATTTTACTCGTGTCAGGAGGATGAAAATAAAACGAAGAGAAAAAAAGGGTATCCGGCGAGAGGGACATGAAAATTGGGAGAGAAATGAGAACCGAGAACGGATGAGATCCGAATCGAAGGAAGATGAATTCCGGTGGTTATGTGGAATCATACTTTACGTTATACAGACACACGGAGGCACACGTGTGCCAGCGGTACCGGAGACGAGAAATTTGATTTCTCAGGCAGAAACGATACGAACCAGCTAGCGCAATACTCGCGGCTGAAGACTCGAGCAATTTCATTTCTTCAAACTCTACACCGTCGATATATTCCCTACGTCGGTATTCCCGTCACCCCACCCCCTTTATTTCCGCGTCCGCGTTCATTCCCTCGGAGCGATCTTTTTGTGGCCTCCCATAAAAGCAGTACTTGCCGAAGGTATAGGATAATACTTGGCAAGCTTTCCGCGTAAGATCGGTACGTCGGTATACCCATGCATCGCGGAGCACATCGGTACTTCTAATCCGGAAGAGTATATAAAAATCTTACCGGGTCCATATGTGATCGGAGAAAATATATCGCCCCAGAAATATCAGAGCGAGAACAATGATTCTCTCATTCCGTCGCACGTTATCGTCCAACTCTTATCTGGTTTGGTACACCCTTTATTTTTAGCCCATGTATGCGGTGTACGAAGGGCGCGCGGGGTGTTACGAGCCACGATATTTCTGCGGACATTCTTTCGTCGCTACGTTTATACTCCCTTTTTTCTTCTTTATTTCCGCACATACGTATACGCGTACACGTAGGTGAACCGACGGAAGTATAGATGTAGGTGTAGGTGTACGTGTATGAGCTTATAAAATAGCAGTTCAGAAATCGCAGTGGCGACGTGGTGGCTATCGCGATAAAACATTGGATGCTGGAGAAACTGTAGAAACTGGTAAAACTCCGGTGTAATCTTGGCCGCAATGTTTTATTGTCGGTCTTGTATATATAGTCGGTCACTTGGGATACCACTTTTGGCGAGATCGAACTCGGTTAAATTCTCATTTGGGGTGCTCCGCACATCTGGCGGTACGTGAAAATGGTCTCGTTTTATTTATTTTTTTTTATTTGTTTTAACCGTAACCCTAACAGCGCGTAATATTCACATGGGGATATCTTTGTTCGTTGGTTTTTCGTTTTTTTTTTTTTTTTTTTTTCGTTCGTCGAGGGTATCGATGGTCTGAAAAAGAATAATAGACCAATTATCAAATTCTCAGACAGCGATCTGTTTTTATTTCACATCTCGGGGGTCTTCTAAAAGCCTTGCCCATCCGCAAGCTCGTCGAGGAAATGGAAATTGATGGTGTTATTTAAATTAATTAGCATCAGAAATCACCTCGTTTAATTTAATGAACGTTTCAGGATTAAAGTCGTTTAGAAATATCTTTTTCACCTTCGCCTCGCCTCCTTCTCCTCCTCCTCGGATTCGCTGCTACACGCCTCCGAGCCGAAGAGCATTTTCCCATGAAAATCGATTAATATTTTAGAATTCATAACCGTACTTAGCGGGATAATATGAAAAAATTGTTCGTATAATCTGATAATTTTTTTTTTTGCCCCCATTTTCGCGGAGGAGTAGGTAAGCATTATAATTGCGAAAGGAATCTTCACTCTCGCACAGCCGGAAACTCGTACACGGCGAATGAAAATATATTGATTAATAATATTCTGTAACGAAGTCGAATCAGCCTTGACACACTCCAATTAAGCCTCCTGTATAAATATTCTCTTTGAAAGTGCGAGCGTTATGTATATGAAAATTGACGGGTAGTAGGATTCTGAAAAAAAAAAACTTCATTACCCGGATAATTTCGATATCATTAACGGTAAGGACGATTCGATCATCATTTGCGGAAGATTTGGTTGTTTTGTATCATGCATTATATCGAATGTGCGGAATTCTTGAAATTATACCCGGACTTTGGTGCAATTGAATTTCGGTGAATCGTTCTAATTGGAAACGAGAATAAGCTTGAGTTACAGGATGAAAATACACCGATAATTGGCGATATTTGATAATGATTCAAAATTTCACCATGAACCCATCTACTCATCATCGATACGTTCACGGTAATGCAAACATTGTTCCATCCTTTCAAACGATTGTTTTGCTTCACCGGTTATTCCTTTTTTTTTTCCGTTTTTCATTTTTCAGAGCTGAAAGACGGGTTGCAGCAGTGATTAAATTAATCGGTGATTATGATTTTTTCTTCCTTTTATTTATTTCGTTTTTTTCTCTTCTTTTAATTCTCTTTATTCGACGTCAATGCTGACCACTTAGCGAGGGCCGCGATTATATAATTTATCGTATTATCCGTGCGTTAAAAATGCCGTTTAAATGCATGGATCGGTATTCCGGTTATTACCGTCCATTAACGTCAAACTTTTATTACGCGTTCGGTTGCGCCAACCCCGCCGCTTCTCCGCGCTTCCCATCCATCCTCATACCCATCCTCTTTTATCTATAGATCGTTTGGCGTGCCGTCGAAGTCTGCGGGGATAAAAGACAACTTTCCCATATCCGGGAAATTGTTTCCCGTAATCGTCGGAGGACAGTTAAAACAAAAAAAAAAAAAAAAGAAAAAAGCAACGTTCGCTGAATGTCAATTCCTTTTGTTTTTTATTTATCCATTTTTTTGCCACTCCTCTTTCTTTTACACGCGGGTTTTGCTCTACGAATCGCGTATAGATGTAACGCGTACACACGTATACCTGAATTCGAAAGAATAATTTACCTGGGTAAACGGCGCCCGGAGGGTGTAAACGAGTGCGACGCGAAGGTTCGCCGAAAAAACTTCCCTTCCAATCTTGTCTTTGTGAATGTTTTTTTTTCCTCAACCTTATTTTATTTGATTTTATTCTTTTTTTTTTTTTTGTCTCTCAGTCAAAAAACGTCTCGTTTATTTTGAGCCTGCGATGAAAACGATACAGAAAACTGCCAGGGCGTACGTCCTGCTGACGCGGCAAAACCCTCCCTACATAACCTTCGTTTACTATACGTAATGCGTCGCCGTCACCGTTTTGACTCGCCCCGTAAAAAATGAATTTCTAAATTCAGTTAGTCAACCGAGCGTGCACCACCAAAGTCCTTATAAAGGATACCGAGATCCGATCGTAGCATCAAGGAAACCATGATATATCCTTCTTCTACTCCGTTTCATTTTTTCTTCGCTTTTTTTTTTTTTCTTTTCATCTCATTTCTTTTTTCAATGACGCGAAATATTTCGAGGCGGACTTTTACGTGAATGTGGAAATCCCATCCCGATGCTTTTATGCGAATTAATTTTTTGTTCTTCTCCTCTTTTTTTCGACGGTATAATTGGCGAACGTCGAAAAATGGGGCTGCGATGTGTTTACCCGGAATATAATTTAGGTCGAGCTCCGGATTATCGCGTGCTGACCTGCAGAGCAACCAAGGTGGACAATTAAAGTCCACACGTGGAAAGTAGAATTTTATTCTTTGAATAATCGCCCTCGGGAATTTCCTCGCTGACTTCAGGTACTTCTCGCGTATTACCTTATCGAATCTCGATATGGATAACAAATAAAAAAAAAAGAAAAAGAAACGGAAAAGGAAAGAAGACGTTGTCACCGCAGGGTGGAAGTTCTTATCACATTCGAAAGTATCGACTAATACTTAACGACCATTATGTATACCGTTTCGTAGCCTCTAAATCTTAAATCTATAAGGGAAGTTGTCTGAGTCGTCCGCGGGAACTCGAACTCTTGTTTGATCAATGGATATTGCGAATAAATCCTCCTCGGGTTTCCACATACGACGATTCGTTACGCGGTTTTAGCTCTTGTTAGATTTCCGATTCCCAGTAAATGGAGCACGCGATAATCCGGCGCTCAACTTGCGGCATTATTATAGAGCGCGAACACCGCTATCCAAGTGCTGAACTTAGACTCCCGTTCTGTAAGATATCAACGGAATAATCCGAACCGCGCCATTCGTAATTTCACAATCTTTTCTCCGCCACCGTACCGCCGTCGCATCAATATCATCCAGTGGCTCTAATATTTTTATCGATCACCGTGCAATTCGCAGCTATTGCCGGGGCGTAATCAATATCGGTAGAAGTTTCAGCCCTGCAGATATTAGCTGGCTGCTCCGGAAGACTTTTTTAATCTTTAATCACAGCGCGTAGCGAGAGCTCTTTTTTTTACGGAGGTCAGGCCGGTCGCGGAGGTTCGTAGCTCGGTGTGTTTCGAACCATTAAACTCCGGCTACAATGGGGAAAGGTTTCGGTAACGTCCAACAGCCGGGCGCGTTTCGCCGACCTCCTCTACCAAAAACGCCATATTGTGCTTTCGTGCGACAGTATTACGTTTTTAGGGGTCGCTCTCAAACCTTCCCTTTATTCTTCATTTTTTATTTCATTTTAGTTTTTTTCATTCGCCGTGTCGCTCCTCTTTTTTTCTTTTCTTTTGAGTTTTACGATTTTTTCGTGACTCGCCTAACTGATATCCGCGCGCCCCCCTCTTTCCAACCCGCTGTTCGGGTGATCGTTGAACACGGCGATATTCTCAAACGGTGTAATCAGGTGTTCGAAAATAATGTCTGCGTCGATCGCATCCGAAGGTAGCGAAGCTGCGATCTCGAATTCAATTTGAGCGACCTTAGAGCCAGGGAGAGATGTGTATATACTAATTGTCGTCGTCGTCGAACGTCTGCCTACCTATACCTGTAGCCGGCGTATCACGAGTTAACACACCGGAAGTAAGCTGGATCATAGTCGAAGGTGAGTCAATGGTTTGATATCGGCGTACGGGAACAACAGACCTTCCGGCGACTTGTCAGCCGATTTCTGGGGGGATGGAAGGGAACGGAAGGGCGGAGGAGAGAGGAAAAGGGGGAGGGTAAAAGCTCGCGGGTAAAGTAGACGAGCGAATAAAGGAAGCGGGACGAGAAGAAGGAAAGTTTGGAATCAGTCAAATCCGTATTCCACCGTTCTGAATGAACTTCTCCCCGCGGCTCCCTCCACTAACCCGACGTCGGGGACTGCCGAGCACTGATAAATACTTAACGAAAAGTTCGCAGATTATAGTAATCAACGGGGCGTACTCTTGCTTCTCGGAGATAACCCCGATTCATCCCCTCTCGCCACTACGGCCAAAATCATCTCACCTCCACACTTACCGAATTATAAAACCTCGGTAGCCGCGGGATCTCCGATTAATAATCGGTTTCGCCTTCGATTCGCCCGTATCGCTGGATAAATTTGACGCGCGCGTCTTTGTTCGACTACATGTGCGTACCTACGTACGTACGTACGTACGTACCTATACACGGTTACTTCCGCATGATGCTCGGCTGATCAAATGCCTTGATACGGCTCGCACGTGTTCATTAGCCTCTCCAGGATTATCCGTCAGCGTGTCGTGTGTACGTGCATATATTATAATCGCGAACGCCTCGATTCATGGCCGTTCTCAATTTCGCGATAAGGTCCCGTCAGTGTCATGAATTTAGATGAGATTTCAATATACATCAAACGATACAACCGGCAATACTGTGGCGTGTTGAGAGTACATTAAGAAAATTTGTCCTTTGACCATTTGTCCGTTTATACAGCCTGCACGCGCGTGCGGAATCGTTACGGAGTAGGTACGCCGCGTGTTATCTATCCGCATTTCATGTTTGGTTAGGATGGATATCAAACACGAAATCCTTTTATAATTCTCCCGAATTAAGCAATTATATTTTGAATATTCAAAAGATTCCCCCGTTAACTCCGCACTTCTCGCCTTCGCCGCAAATTTTTTAAACCATTTTTTATTCCACAAGTGCTTTTTCTCTTTCATTTAGCTTTCGTATATCATTAATTTGTTAATTAACGCGAAACGAGTGTACGCCTAGGCCAATTAATTCAACATAGACGGAGATAAATTATCATCATTATTATTACTGTACGAGTCCTACGAGGAAATTTATCTTTCATCGGGTTCTCTCGTCTTCTGGATAATCCCATCGGTAGAAAAAAAAAGAAAGAAATTAACGGAAGGATCGGGAGGAGAATAATAATAATTTTTTGTTTATTCTCGTAGATTTACAGTAGATAGTCATGGAATTATGTAGCAGCTAATCAGGTGCTCCAGTATTGTCTCGCGATAAGCAGAAAATATTAATCAAAAGTTGCAACTTTTCCGCTAGAATTTATCACGGATTATAAACTGTAAGCTCCGTAGCTGTATATACGTACACCGGCGAACGAAAAATCTCTAGTTGCGGATTAAAGAGAGAGTAGAGAAATTAAAAAAAAAAAAAAAAATTCGAAATAAAGAGATTATGAAAATGCCCGACGTTGCTTTCACGTTTGCCGTAGCCCCTGTATGCACGTAATGACGGCGTCGTCGATTCAAGCAAGCATCATAAAAATGATCATCATACGTAAAAACTCGAGTTCCATCAACCGGGAAAGCAGCGAGTAGCCAGCAGCTGCAGAATGTACGCATTCACCGGACTGATCCCCTTTCAGGTTGCATTCAAGCGAATCTATAGCGGTGTATGTATGTACATACGATACACGTACGGTAAACGAACGACGGTAGACCGGATCCGATGGACGCGATTGAACACTCCGGAAGTTTTGTCAGCACCCTCAGGAATGCGGAGATAAAGCATTTGACGAATTCCACCCGCGCGCTATGCGGGAGCTAGTCCGCGTTCATTTTTTGTTACCTTTTCTTTTTACTAACTAGTTGCATTTTTTTTTTTTTGTACGCGTTGTTGTTTTTGTTTTTTTTTTTTTCTCTTTGTTTCGCGTCAGAAAAATGTTAGCTCTCCGCATTAATGTAACGGAATCCAGAGTTATGGAAGGGCGTAAAAAATTCTTTCATCGCTCCGAATGCATACGGAGAACTGCGGGGGAGAACCCGTTGCGCGGAAGCCTGATATCGTTGTGTAATATCTGCTGAATGGCGAGCGATTTGAAGATGACTTTTTAAGTTGCTACGGGTATTTCGTTCATTTTTTTTTCTTTTTCTTTCTCCCCCGCGACCTTTTTGCTACGCACACATATTCGCGCGGTGCGCGTTTTCCCGTCCATTTTTCATCCGGTAATTTTACAGAGGAGTACACGCCCTCTCCTATGATATCCTAGCGCCATGGAGATGGGTGTTTTGTGCAGCCCTTTTACGGCGTCGCTCGTCGGGTTTGAAGCTCCATTTTCATCCCTATGAAAATGGGTATTCCGGTAGTGGGCGTTTCGGTATTATATACGCGGTCGCGGTTTGTCGTCCTCGCGTCGTGAGGAAACTCCCAACAAAGAGGAATTAAAAACAGAAACGTGACATATTTTTCGAATAAGCTGTACCACTTATACTACCGTAATTGTTCCACGGTTAATTACCCCGTTTTTATATCGTTCACTTCTTATATCCTTTTAATTGTTACTACGTGCCCGAGAAATTCGACCCTCGAGACGCCGACGAAATTTCTAAATATAATTATTGCGTTACGTGAATCGCGAACGAAAAAAAAGAAATTCACAAAAAAGACGAATCCCGCGGTCGGAAAAAACGCTCTTCTACCTAAACACAATTATTCGATTAACCGAACAATCCGGAGTTTCATCCATCATTTACGGCGAGCGAACCGCGTTTGTATTATTTTTTGTAAAATTTTACTCTCAACAGTTACCCAATTTCGGTTGTTCTCCGCAGGTAGCGGTTACATAGTTACGGTTCAAACTGCACCGTTGTGTTATTCGAAGGATTCATTGGTACAGAATTAGCGCGAGTACTTGATGGCGAAAATGAAAACGTCAGCGGTGGATTTGGCATCGCGATCTAGCTGGTTAGCTATAGATATGTACGCCCGGCTATGCAGCCGGTAGCAAAAGAGGTGAAATTTGAACATGGTGTAAGGGAGAACAAAATTACCTCGTATACCATTGTGTGCGAACCCGAGGGGCTTCGAGCTCCTAATTAGTCACTCAAACACCGCCGACGAACAAAACGTTTCGCGTTATTAAAACTTGGTGTATTCAAAATGTATATATAACATAGGGACACGTGTACATAGGTGGGTACCCCTATAACTCTGATGAAAAAGTCGGGTGTTCTTTGAACGAAAAAGAACCGACGGCCAAAAGAAGTAAAAAAGCAAAATGAAAAAAAAAAACAACTAATCACATGCATATCGCGCGCGCATAATGTGAATTCGACTTTACACTACCGAATACGTATGAAAAAATGCGCCGCGTACGTTCTTCGAATAATCGCCTGAACCACCGCATCACGTACGCTTGATTCCGTTGGCACAGTTTCAGTCGTGAAATCGTTGGCTCGTTAGCGGGGTAATTATTCCCCGATGATATTAAAACTGAATATTCGACGGGGAGAAAAATTTCGATGAAAACAAGCGATACAATTTTAACGAAACGCACAAGGGACGTTCAATGATGGATGGTAAAATAACGGAAAAGAAGCTTTCTAAGTTCCATATTTTCTTGCGGGCTGTAGCGAACGTCGCAGTCGAATTGGGGGAAAAGTTTACTCAGAAAATTATTTCATTGTACGGCGTATTAATATTATTCCCTCGGAGTCGTATATCACAATATTTAGACATCTCTCGACAGTCGATTACGAGCGGCGGCCGTCCCGGTCGAGTGGACGGAGTTTTTTTTTTTCTTTTAATAATTGCGTATACATCGTCTTTCTCGAAAGTAATATTCTACTGTAATAAATTGCTCGGAAATCCCAATAATTAATACGAAACCGCTTGCGTCGGGGTCCGCCTCGCGTCGACACCCCCCCAACTATGCCGAGAAAGTCATTCATCGTGGAATTAATAACAAGGGTGGTACTATTTAACTGTAATGCGAAGACGACCCATTCATCGCCTTGTAACGAGGGAGTCCCCCGCGTCAGCCACCACCACCGTTACTCCCGCAGCCACCTTCCCACGTCTCAACCCCGTACCCATACCTTTCTTCGCCGCCCGTTTCCCATCAGCCATCTGTCAACGGACCGCAGACTATAAACTTGGCTAATTAATGCGCCTCGCAGGAGCCGCTCGGAACGTGCCCTCGTTTACCGCGCTCGTCCTCCTCTTCCATTACCATTCCGTTCCGTTGCTCAGCGCTCCGCATTGCGTCCGTTACAATGCGTTTCGCGCTTTCGCGCACCGCACACGCGTGGAGAACGCGGGTGCATACAACGCTCCGGACAACGATGTGAATAGCGTAAATTTAAGGCGCGGGCGGTCGTAATTAATCCGAATCCAACGATTAATTTCACGGGGATGTGGAGATGTATTCCGCTCGGTTCTATCCCGGATCAAAGATAATTATATGTTTCACGTTGTCAGCCACCTATTTCTCGTTTGATATCGTACCGCTCTACGCGCGTACACACGGTTTAGTTATTATCTATACGCGTTATGTACGTCATCGCGAATATTTATGCATATCCTCAACGTCTCGCGAGGTGTACATTACTCGGGGAATATCGAGACGTGAAATTGAGAGAGGAGTTGATGAGAAACACTGGTTCTCTGTATCGGATAGTTGTTTGCTCATCATCATATGTTACACGTAACAATCAACGTTTCCTTTGACTATCCTGCCGCCATATTGCGCGAATGATATACAAAGCGATTCGTACACATAAACACCCGTAGACGTGTATCATTTACGCCGCTAATTGGGACGCGGGAATAATCATTTGTACGATATTTTCAGCGGGATGGTGCCATTTTCACGTTCGCACGTTCGTCAAATTTCTTTATTCCTTTTGAAAATTTTCGGTTCAACCGAGATCGAAGGTCGAGGTCCTTCCGGGGGGGAATTCTCGCGGTCTTTGCGACGAGTGGAGCGAAAAATTTTGAACATCTGGACCGGCGGACGTTTCATCGGACGTCCCCTTGAGTAAATTCTCACGGGGACGGTGAATTATGCAAAAACGATCCATGGGGGTTGATCGGGATGAGACATTTTGGAAGTACGGGGGGTAATAGGGGGTGGGGGTGTCTCGTTTGCTCATCTGCCGCGTGTGCACGATACGGATATATTCGTCGATTGTATGAACAACCGCGATCCATGTAGTCGAAGAAAGAAGTAAATGCCGAGGGGGCGTCTTGGATACGACGTAACGTAGTTACACCTTATGTACGTACATGATATTATCAACATTACAGCACTAAACTCTTGAAGTATTTATCGTAATTACCCAAGTTTCTTTTCGCAGTTCCGATAACGTACGGAGTTGCCGTTATAGCTGGTGTACGGTTTCTTTATTTTTCTTATTGTTAGCATGTTTCTTCTTTTATTGCCAGAAAACACGCTCGCCGACTACTTCCGATTACAAAGTTTTATTAGGGAATATTACGCGATATCGTAGATAGGAGGAAGGGGAGGGTCGGGGGGAGGTAGGGGGAGGATTGGGGGGGATGGAACACCGCGGCAAAACATACCGCGGGGTAATATGATACGGTAAATATTGTCGGAGGCCAATAAATCGAAGTAAAAGGCGAAGGGTCAGCTGAAATATTCGATACATTGTTCGCACTTTTATACCCAATCCGAGGTCTTTGGATATATTCTTTTGGAAGTCGAGAGAGCTTTCATGTTGAAAATGGCATAAAGGTTTGCGGCTTTTACCTATTTCCGGTATCCATTTATATATACCTTACATATACCTTTACTTTTATACATCCCGCCGCGCGCTCTCCTCTTTACGAATACAAAGGAAAAACAGAGTCGCTCCCGCATGCACCGCCGCCGATTCGGCGGGGGATGCTGCCGCGAACCTTTTTCCCAAAAGAAGTGACACGGTAAAACGGACTCGCTGAATAAAAAATAACCTCCTCAATTATGTAACGAGCCTCCATTCTTTCCGACGTTAAATTCATTCGGGATACACGAGAAGCGAGATAAGCCCACGTCACTCTCAATTCATTCTACGCTAGAGGAGGGGCGAGGGAGGCGAGAGGGATGAAAATTAGTACAAAGTAAACGCCGTCGCGGACCTTCGGAAAGAGCCGTCGTGACATTTTTTTCGAGTATTCGAAAATAGAAGAAAAATTGATGGGCGGCCGAGGAGAGGCGACGGAGAAAACAGAGTGAATAAAAAGCCTATGTTATTACAGTTGGTCTCTTAGCACCTTCTATCGGGGGGTAACTGTATAGTTAACCCAAAGACTTTATGATAATCCATCGGAATACATAATTAATTTTTCCCTAATCACCTTCAGAAATTCCACAAGTTTTGAAAATTCATACTCTCCTTATGCGAAATACCCCCCTCCGCTCCCCGGCGACGCCGAACCCGCTCGAACGGGTGCGACGCGACGACGCGAAGGTTGCCGCCGCTGAAAAGTTTTCGAAAATTCTCGCTCGGATATCGGACCACGGAATGCGGCTGAACTTTGCTAAATTCTCGACTAGCCGTCCGGCGTTAAATCGCGCGCGAATTATGCCCGGCTTCTGTGTCTCTTCAAACTTTCACGATCCTCTCTCGAATATCGCTCACGGTAGATTGACACTGATTCAAGGTATATAACACACGACACGCTGTGTCGGCTGCAAATTACCTCCATTTTTAACTTCGCGTCACATAAACCCGTCTGGATCGATCGCCGTTCGCATCAAGTGTTAAAAAGTTTCGGGGCGTGGGACGCGGTCCGAAGATAAAGTGATATTCTTTCAATTTTTCTCCTTTATTTTTTTTTCCCTCGCTCTTCGCCAGGGTAGGTGGGTATATATATACTGTACACACTTCACCGTGTACCTACGTGCATAATTGATCTCTCTCTCTCTCTCTCTCTCTCTCTCTCTCTCTCTCGCTAATTGTGAACGCAAAAATGTTTTTTCAATAGAATTGTCGAGTTTAATTTTTCACCGTTTCGCGTGTACTGTGTATACATATACGCGCGTTCGGTGAGATAGAATTATTTTTTCCGCCGGGTTTCGAATGCTCTGGGAGGCCCTGAAGTGCGTTACGCGGATGTTGATTGTTCGATTTCGAACACCACACCCCCTGCGTACATACCTCGGCCAGCCGTTTCGAAGCGGATTGAATTTTTCATCGAGGATAAAAAACAAAATAACAAGTTTTCGCGGACGGACAACGTAAACGAACGCACCCCACCTGTGGCCCTCGTAATTATGGCGTCGATGTGATTCGTGCCTTTCAAACGGCACCTTCGAGTCTCTTATAAATTCGGCGGGATAGGAAGAATCCTTGCGCGCGTACTCGAAGACAATGATAAGGGGCGAGAGGCCGATGCGAGCGACGGTGGGCAGGTATTCGCCTTTTCCTTCACGTACACTGCGGGGCTTCTGCTCTTGGAAAAAGCCCATTTACCTCGCGTGTTCCGTTCCGAGTCAATTGGCCGGGCGAACGGGGTCAGATACCATCCCGATACCCACCCGCATCCACGTCGACGTTTCCTCTCGCCCATAAAACAATTGTTCCTTCTCGTTCCTTTTCGGTACCCCCAACTTCTCTTCGGCGCCGAGGTGAAAGGGCTCGAGAAAAAATTCACCCTCGAAATATGATTAGTTTTCCATACAGGTGATTACGAACTCCGAAAAAGGATTCAGGAGAGATAAAAGTCCTTGTTACCTTACCTAAGGTTAAATTCAGGATATTCCAGTGTTTCCCGATCAGTATTTCGATTGGGTTTTTCCGAACTGTGGTGTAAAGATCATTTCTTATATCCTAAGCAATATTTGAATAGGTTGGGATCCTGCGGAGCAGCCTCCTCGCTATCGGTATGCATATATTTACAGAAAATATGATCGGGTCTGGCGCTATTACGCGGAGAATATCGTAAGAAGGAAAATGGTGGACCGCAAAACGTATATAGCGGGGGGTAAGAATGTATACGCGTATGCATAAAACGTATAGAAAATATGCAAAGTTAAGAAAGAGAGAGGGGCGGGGGAGGGGGGGGGTAAGGGAGGGCGCGACGGCGATACTGATCGTCCTTACATCTCATAAATCCTCGGAGGGGGTGGGGGTGGTAGTGGGGAGTGGGGAGTGGGGGGTGGTGGGGGGTGGAAAGAGAGGGGTGGAAATTCGCAATCATACTCTCGAAAGCACAATAATTTTCTTGGCACACGCGCCTCACTTGTTTCCTTGTAACGAGAAAATACTTTTCGTATAAATTGTCGCGCTCGGTGGGGCGCCCTGCGGAAGCGATATCCGGAAAGACATAAGCAAAACAAGCGGTGCTCGGGCCGAGACCGACGGTTGTTGGGTTGTTCGGCAAGGCGAGTCAAGCAACGGTTTGAATATCTCGTAAAAATGCAAACTTCTCCATCAAATCTGAACAGTCGGTTGGCTCCGCACCTCACGTGTTGTTTCGGCTTGTTCTCCGTTGTTGTTCGCTCGGCGAAAACTTCGACGGTGCGGCGATAAAGGATAAAGTAGAAACGTCGCCGTGCGGGAAAAACGACGAAACGCCGAAGTGGTGCATTGGAAGAAAAAAAGCGTAAAGTAAAAAAAGAAAAAAATAGAAAAAGAAAGCGATAGAAATATATTATTGCGAGTAACAGACGCGCGATACACGTACGAGGAAATACTGCAGTCGCGGTTATCTACGTGTTTGTACGTATAACTCGCGAATACATTTCGAATGAAATTCTATTTTGAAACTCGCGCGCGGCACTCGACGGTATGAAATGAATTTTTCACTCACCGGAGTTATGCGCGTGTACATTATACGTTCGTACTTGGAAAATGGTGCAAAGATTTGTCGAGCTCTCACACGGGGGACGATCGATGTATCTTTCGAACACGTCGTCTGCCCCGCTTGTATGTACGTTCGTTGATTATCGTCGGTTACGTGCGATGCGAAAACCGGTACGATTTTGGCGAATGCGTATGTATGTACGTGCGAATATGTACATGCGAATATATATATAAATATATATATACGTACATCCGTTAACCTCGTTGACGTTAGAACTGAGAGGATTTTAATCCCTTCATTAAAACTAAGCAACTGCGGGATCCGCGAGATCAGAGGAATAATTGACGAGACTAACGTAGTGAGGTAGGGTGGTTGCAAATTCGCTTTGCCTTATCGAGATTACGAAGAGAGAAGCTTCGCGGCTTCCTACTAACCGTCAGAAGTAAGGGTTCCGGTATATATAGTCGGTATAGCGAGGATGGAAACGCGGGCGTGGAGAGCGCGAGAGGCGCGTGGTTTTGACTAATGCCAAAGGCCATAAGCGCACTAAACGTCAAGCGTATATAACCCATCGACCGAATGTATAGGTATATGTTTAATACACCGACAAATGTCTCTTGGGGTTCGCTAATCCCGCGGTACGTATACATACAACCCTCGAATGCGCGAATCTCTAGTTGTATATATACATGTATATATACCGAACGAATCATCGAACCGATGGCCAATAAAATCGTCGCTGCATCGCTAAAAAACTAAATAAAATAAAATAAAAGCGTCGAAAAAAAAGAATCGCGCATCACAGGTGCACGTTTAATGGCTTCACCCCTTATCGTTCGTCCATAGGGTGCGACAGAAGCTATTGATTTTACGTCGTTATTTCGCACCGAAATCCGACCGCATCGCGATCGCCAGTAGGTGGATTATATTATATGCGTTTTTATTTTCCGCACGCGCTTCCATTTCCGATCGAAGAATGAACAAGTAAGACCGCGCCGAATGTGTACGTGAAACGAAAAGAGAAAAATCAAAATAAAATCGCCGTGGGTAGGCTATATCGATACGATCGTGGCGAGGCGCCACCGCACCTATAATTCCTGACCACCGACCGCAAAACGTTGCGCCCCAAATAAATTCACCGGCGATTCCGAATCACCGCACTCCGATCCATCCATCCCCAAATTAAAGACGAACGCTCTCGTCGAGCCACCGCGACTCGTGAAATTCTAATTACAATTCGGGAGAGGAATTTTCTTCTTTTTTTTTTTTTCATTCGCTCTCACATGCATCCGGTGATTCGAAATTTCTATCCCTTGTGGTCAGGCGTGCGAGGTCCGCGCGAAGGCGATCGTAACTCGCGGTAAAATCTTAGGGCGAACGATTTTTGCCGGGCACTCGGAGAATTCTCGGTTTCACGGTCGTTGCTTTCGAATCGTAAAATCCCGAGGAAGAATGAGAAATTATTCATGAATGCGACTGATTGCTTGTACTCTCTTGCGTGAGCCGAAGCTTTTTGCTTGCGCGTTATACGAAAGTGTATATAAACTGGTTTATGTATATACATTATATACTTATGTACCCTTCCGCGGGCGCACCAGGATTCGAGGGTAGATCGAGGAGGAGAACGGGGTCGCTCTACTCTCATCCGAGAGAGAGGAAAGGGGCGACCGAGAGACAGACGGATGTACGAACCGCGCGGAGAGACCGAGAAACGAAGTAGAAATGGAAGAAGGAAAGGAACAAGTGGAAGGAAATAGAAGATTGAAAGAGTGGGACACTTCGCCCCGCCACTAGTACTCGTTAGAAGGGAAAGAGGGCGAGCTAAAAAGTTCAACTTTTCGCTCCAATTCGCGAGGCAGTGAATTATCTACCCTGCAGTAGTTCTTTGTCTCGGTTATATTCTCACTCACTTTGCGCTATATACGAAGGTATACCTACTGCTCTAAAGAAGGGTGATGAACCTGCAATTTGAAAACGCGTTCAACAATGTAATTTATATTATTCAAGCAACATGTATATTGGGGTGGGTTGAAAAAAAAATTTTTCCACTTAATTAGTACTCGATCCATTGCATTAGTAGATGATTTTGGATTTCAGATTTGGATTCCTGAGCTGATTATACGTGAGATTACCCTTGAAAAGCCAAAAAAAGAATCGATTTTTGGGCCAAATGTGAAGTAGTTTAAAAATTGATTGTATTACACTTTTCTGACGTATTTTGACCTCAGGAATCCGAATCTGGAAGAAAAATTGATCTATCTCTAAAATTGACCGAGTTATCGCCAATTTTCACCTTTTTGGGGTCAAAAATAAAAAATTAATTTTTTAATCTATCTTAATGTAATTTGAGCTCAGGAATCCGAATCCGAAAGAAAAATTGGTCTATCTTGAAAAATGACCGAGTTATACCCATTTTTTCGCATTTTTTGGCATAAATTTGAGGATATCTCGAAGGGAAAAAATCGTAGCTCAATTTGGACAACGGATTCGTGTTCCTGAGGTCAAAATACATAAGAAAAGTGCCATACGATCAATTTTTGAAAATAAAAATTTTTGGTCAAAATTTGAAAAAATCGTAAGGGGTACCCCTTGGAAAAATCTCAAATTTTGGTCGAAAATTTTTATTTTTTAAAATCGATCGTATGGCACTTTTCTTATGTATTTTGACCTCAGGAACACGAATCCGTTGTCCAAATTGAGCTACGATTTTTTCCCTTCGAGATATCCTCAAATTTATGCCAAAAAATGCGAAAAAATGGGGATAACTCGGTCATTCTTCAAGATAGATCAATTTTTCTTCCGGATTCGGATTCCTGAGCTCAAATTACATTAAGATAGATTAAAAAATCAATTTTTTATTTTTGACCCGAAAAAGCTGAAAATTGGCGATAACTCGGTCAATTTTGGAGATAGATCAATTTTTCTTCCAGATTCGGATTCCTGAGGCCAAAATACCTCAGAAAAGTGTAATACAACCAATTTTCAAACTACTTTACATTTGGCCCAAAAATCGATTTTTTTTTGGCTTTTCAAGGGTAATCTCATGTATAATCAGCTCAGGAATCCAAATCTGAAATCCAAAATCATCTACTCATGCAATCGATCGAGCAATCATGAGGTGGAAATTTTTTTTTTCAAACCACCCTAATTTATATGCCCGCAACTGTGATGCCGATATGATTGAAAATTACGATAAAAATCGCAACCTGTGCGCTCGATAAATCCTATTTTCATGCGGGGAGGCCTTCAATTCCCTCCCTTCCTTCCTCCTCCGAGTGCAAGCCTATGAAGATAATCTTCGCAATAGGGGAAAAAGATTTATCGGTCTTTTGTTAAACACACCTATATACACACATCTCGCAAGCTCGAAGGAATCGACAATGCCTGGGTATGTCACTGACAGGAGAGGCTATCGTTTAAACGTGAAATTAACCTTTTCCGATCCGTGAAAAGCTCTGCCCTCGAAATGAAGAAAAAACAAAAAAAGAGAAAATAGAAGAAACTCATTCCCTCGAATCTCTTTTGGTTTTCTCGCCGATATTTCGGTTTCGGGCTGAGGCGTTTCTCCCGATCTGTACAGTCGTCTGGAGCACGCGCGGGTCGATTGGGATCACTCGAAAACTCACCTGAGGTGGATAGTGTTCCGGCAGAGCGTGTAGTGCTTCCCTGTAGGCGGCGAGAGCCCTTTGAAGTCGACCTTGGTCGGCGTAAAGGGCACCGAGTTGCAGGAGAGCTTGAACACGCGCCGCTTCGTGGGCCCTTCGGTCCTTCAGTCCCGATCCGTCAAGGGAAGCACCCGTCCTCAGGATCGCCGCAGCCTCCGTACCTCTGCCCGCGGAGATGAGGGCCGCTCCCAAATTCACGTAGGCCTCTGAAACGTAGAAAATAATTGCGAAATGTTTTCTCGCTCTCTCTCTTTCTTTTTCTCCTGAATATGAGGCGCGCTTTTAATTTTTAATTCCGGCAAAGGCGTCGGATTTTTAAATTCTCGAAGCGTATAAATTTATGTATATCATGGAACACGTTACGTACGTATATACGTACAGCGAGCATGATAAGCTCGAGTAGCGCGAGATAGTAAAGCGGGATGAGATATAAGAGAATTACTTGACGGAACCCGGGAAATCCCCGCGGATTGAGAAGCTGGAAAACAGATCCTGAAAGATATCGCGCTCGAGGAGGAGAGCGCGGATACGCCGCTAAATAAACACTCGTGTATTTATATGTACGTACATACGTATATATGTATACGCGCGCGCGTCGTACACGTGTGTAGATTATATAGCGACGTAATAGCGCGTGTGAATCAGAATCTACCAACGGCGAACGTACGTACCTACATCGAATTAAACGAATGAGGGGGGATACGAAGAAATCCTCGCGAATATGCGTCCGTTACGAGAACGGATATACATAGGTACGTACTTCCACACTCTCATCGCCGGTATACGGAATCGGGTCGGATAACTCGAGTTTGTTTTTGGATAAGGGATGTATTACGCAACCCCCGCTCCCGATACGATTGAGCCGTTATTCATGAATTTCCCCGTGTATCCTCGAGAACGCGACCCTTTTCACTTATTGTCGGCGCGACGCGCGAGTGCGGCAGCGCGGTTATGTAGGTATACGTGCATACATACATATAACTACCTACGTTGGATGGAACGACACGATAATAAATTCATACTGCGAATGATACGGCGCGGCGGTAACCGGAGGCGTAAAGCGAAAGAGCATAAAGATAACCGCGAGGTAACACTCGACTGTTTTCCGATTTAAAAACCTCTAAACTGGAAATAATGGATGCGGCTGCAGGGAATAAAAGCCAGCTCGGAGAGCTTATTCCGAGCTCGACACGGAGGTGGAAACCTCGACAAAATACCGACACGTTCCGTGCACGTATACACCCCGTGTATATACGTACGTACGTATACGTATATACGCTACTTGAAAACAATTCTTACATCAAACGATTCCCGTCCAAGACTCCCGTCGCTCTACTCGACTTGATCCGGTCTACACGGGTAGGTAATGCCGGAAAATCGAGCGCGGGATGAACGAGAAGAGCAAAGAAGCGAATCCAAAGAATACAACGAACCATCCGCAGCGTGTATATTGCTCCGCATCTTATACATGTACGTATAATAACGGAACAACCGATACACACGCCGCGCCTTCAGTTGGGCGGTCAGGGAGACGCGAGTTTCGGAAAATTTCCAACGAGCGAAGAGGGTTTTATGGATCGGCATCACCAACGGTCGAGGGGTGCGGTGGCCATTTTAAAATTTTTTACCTTCTCCTTCTCCCGCCGCCCCCGTATTATATATATAATCTTTTTTCCAGCTCCGAGTTACATTTCCTTCGCTCAACGTTCCGCCCTAATAAATGGGGTTGGTCCGTCGTCGGCTCTGTTGACTTTTACGAGATGGGGGCGAACTGACGTGTTACATTGCGGAGTTCATTAATAATTATGGTCCGGGGTACACGCGGCGATAATTTTACTTTATATGCGATCGCAAAAGAACCGTTAATCTTCGCTCATCGTTCTCGCGTCATCGGCTCGAGTCGTCGATAGTTCGCGATCCGATTCGTCGAACCGAACTCGCGTCAGATGCGTGCGATACGCGCGGTATAAAAAAAAAAAGAAATAAAAAATTTGTTTGCTCGGTACCGAGAGGAAAATGAAGAACGTGCCCCTGGGTTAATTAGCATTCGCTTTTTTACCACGTCAGGACCGAAAAACAGCGACTTCAAATTCACCGTTTCGACGTCATGAGAATAAAAAAAAAGAATAAGATGAAAAAAAATTCGGTCCATCCGTCTAATTTTTGTAAGTATAGGGTTGGGTCGCTACGTCGGATCCCCTTGTCAATTACATGCCCCAAGAGCGTGCGTAACGTAAAACCTTTTCGCATACATATTTTGTATTTTCTTATCAGTCGAGCATCGAGTTAATTTTCATAATCATTATTCTCTGGTGTAGCTAATTTTTTACCCCCTCCCCCCGCCATATTGCTGAGAAAAAAAATCTTTGGATTATGGTAATTGCCGGAGTGCCGGCGTCAGAGAGCGCGCTCGAAATACGCGGGCCTAAGAGTAACTTGATAAACCTCCGTCTTCTTTTCTCGTCTTTCCTTGTTTCGCCTCCCCCCTTGAAACGAAACGCGATACGAAAATGCACTTTACGGTCGGAGGGAATCGATATAAATTCTATAAATTCGAAACACCGCGGAGGCGGAAAGTAATTTAAATCGAAGAATCCGTCGTCGTCGCGGCGTAAGCGCATAGTTTTGCCGCGTTGCAGCCACGGTATCGTAATTATTTCCTTAAACTCTCGGGGAGAAAATTGAAGCTAGGTACACACACCTGTATACGCGCCCGCGGTCTATCTGCGGAAAATAATTCAGCATTAACTATGGTCGGTCGACGATTTCCTATGTTTGGTTTGCCGCGAGTATTCTTCCTTCGGTAACGACGACGACGATCGTCGCGTTCGCCGTTGCTCCCCGTGTACGGGAGTAACCGGGCGGTGGAAGTGAGCCGGAAAACAAATATAAACAGAAGAGAAAATTGTTGTAGATATTCCGGCGGTATCCGGTTTGTGTACTCGATTCACCGCGGCGAGGTATTACTCCTCGTCGTATACTCCTTTATAGAACTGACGCGTCGAACGCGGGGTACGGTAACGACCGAAACGGCGTAAAAATATATAGAGATAAATAAAAACGGAAATGAAGAGGGGGGGACGGAAGAAAATAACCGAGAGTTTTTCGCCTCCCCTTATTTCGTTATTACACTCCCTCGGCTTGACCATTTCTGTATTGCGGGGACTCGTGGCAGCCGGGAGTTACGCGGTGGTCGAGCGAAGTCGCCGATTTCGTCGTGGTATTAAAGAACAAAATGGCTCTTCTTTCTCTCGCGTTCTTTTATCACCTGCTGTAATCCGAGGGGTTTCAAACAAATTTCATCAGCTGCAGGTAGACGATATTTGCAAGGTTTACCGCGGTGCAATTTTTCACTTGTTACATCTCTTTCCCTCTTCTTTTCCCGTTTCATAAACGCGACCCTCGTTTTTTCGTTATAAATACCACTCGCTATAGGTTGTGATAATAAATTAAAATTAAAAACGGTATTTTTCGACTGGACAGCGGCAAAAGCAGCCTCGTCAGCTGTAAACACTGCTTAGCATTTAATGAATAATAACATTATTTACTAGAAGCTTCGCGGGGCACGAAAACCGCCAACTTGGCCGGGGCGGTTATTTTTTGATGCGAGCTTAAAGAAAAAAGAAAAAAAAAGAATAATTGAAAAAAAAAAATAGAAGCGGAGAGAATAACCGACTGTAATAACCGTGGACAGTGGAATTGTAGAAAAAAGGAGATAGACCGGAAGAAAAAAAAGGAGAGAGAAAGGGGGAAAATTGGGCGAGGGAGTGAAAGAGAGGAATTCTCGTGTGTTATTAAAAAGCTGGGAGTGCTGGCGTGGAAAGGCAGATAACAGCCTCTAATAAATTAGGCGTGCCGAAAGTAGCCGCACGTTCTTCGCATAACCAACATTCGTGACTATCAAAATCGCTACGCGCTTCCTGCCTTCGAATGTCCAGTTTCACGGAATGCGTTCGTCAGCACGATAAAATTGGATTAATAAACTGGAAAATGAAAATGAAAAAAAAATAACAAAAATATATATGGGGGATACGGTTGATACTGCGCTTCTGATGTTGCGGTCGTTCTAGTTTCGCGCTGATATTATACCTGTTCGTGATGTCAGTTTTACTTTTTTCCCATACGATACGATATTATATTTACATCGTATACGGTTTATTCGGTGATACATGGTTATAATATTTTCGACCGTAACACGAAATGTGCCTATCTACATATTCTATTTTCACCCAAGTTACGCAATTTTATGTTAAATACGATTGTAACGTAATATATATATATTATGAAAATTATTAATTGAGGATCAAATTTGATATATATTTCATTTGAAATATTCTACACACTTAGCGCACATGCATTTGCCCGCCGCGACATGATTAATGCAAATTTTGGACTGGATTAAAATGAAAAATTAACGGACCTTTCAATTTTCAGAATTCATAGCAATACGTTCGTCGAAATCAACAAATAACTCATCATGTCACGATAGAACGTTGCAATTATTTTCCATTTAATACGTCCGTTCTATTCGATATGTTTCATACAGTTTTACAGCGAAATGCCGTAGCCAAAAAAAAGGAGAGAAAAGGGGGAAAAAATCCGAAATCAAATTACAGTTGCTACACATTTCCGGCTGCAAAAATCACGTGGAAACAAAAACGAATCATCTCGATCCACGGGTCGCAAAAAACTAATAATTGCGGGACCGTGAAAAAATCTGTAACAATCCATCGGGCATTCTACGATTATTGATGTACCGCGAATCATATAGCGGGGAAAACGTGTGCAAAGTCGGAAAAATATGGGAATAAAATAGAATTTACATAAAATGCACGCTGGCGGAATCTATCATGGGGCGTGCAGTTATGTCGAAGGAAATTCTATCGTCTATTATACTTTGATCTCTGCAAAGAATAAAACGTGGACTGATTGTGCGAACGGGATATACAATCCTGCGTCGTCGTTGATCCGAGCCACATCTTGTGCTACGACCGCAAATATTCTCCTTCTCTTTTTTTCGTACATATGCACATATGTACATACGTATATACGTATTTGTGCACGGTACGAAAGTGGCGGATATAAAATAAATATATAGAAGGTACTAGATTATGTACATACTGTAGACGGTACGTATTATAATATGTATATCTTCCGCGTGTACAAAGGATCCTTTATCGGACCAAAGGATCTGAGGTCTATGGATATTGTAGTGCGCTATTTCAACCTCTGCGGCGGGTAGATGGTTGGTTGGTCGATGGTCGGTCCGATAGGGATAAGGAAGCTCGTCTGGCAATTTATGTATCTATTTTTATTTATTACCTCCACAGATAAATTCTGAAGGTTCTCCGCACAACGAACCTGTAATAGCAAGTCGATTCGAGTTATCGCCGAGTTGCTTGCTGCTCTCTGCGCCGCGATGATAAATCGTTTCTCTCGTTCGTTCGTTCGTTTGCTTGCTTTTTTTCCTCATTTTTCTGTTTCGATTCTTTCCCCGCTTCTTTTTTTCCATTTGTTTGTTTATTTTACTTATTTAGTTTCGTTCTCTTTTTTCGTTTCTCGCTGTACGCCGAAATCGACTTTTTCCCTCTCACCCATTACGAGGCGTTGGTCGATTTTCGACGAAACTATCTGCTTCACTTCGCCAAACGAAAAAACACGCCGAATCACGGCCCGTTCTTTTTTTCTCTACATTCATTTTTCCTCGGTATCTTTTTTGTTTTCACACTTCGTCGAACGATATTTTGCGTTTCACGTACATATATATATATATACAGTGGACCCGACGAAACTGGAATGTGGACATTGAAATATTCGCGGGATGGAATCTCAATTTTGTAGTTCGTAGCGAGTAGGAGGTTGGGCACCTTTCTTCATTCCCTCGTACACCCTTATTCGAAGGAATGATAAAAGTCACGTGAGTTAGCTCTTCTGGTAATTAGGAAGCAAACAGAGAGCTACCGTCTTGCCAAGTTGGCGGGCTCTGAGTAAGATCAAACAGGAGTTTCCTCCTCGCTTTCTTGTTCCACTTTTCGGAAAACTGGCAAGCTCTCGTTTTCTCAGCGGTACGCGGTGTACGGTGTACGGTGTACGTATACATGTGTACGTACGTATTTAGCCCATAGCCTATACGCTATTTCATCCCCTACCCGTTGAAAGGAGGACAAGCGGAATAGTAGGAGAGGGACGGGAGAAGCGGATGTCGGTCGGAGGGCCATATGGCAACGGTATATTTCACTGCCAAATGCAACGCAGAAGTGGCCCATGTTTTTACGATGTTTAGCCTGCCGTTCCATAGCTGCGAGAGATTGAAAGGGTTCGCGAGAAAACCGCGCTAGCAGCGCCGCCCGTTGTTAGGGATGGCAAATGTCTTCATTCTCCTATTATCGGGCTCTTCCCGTGTTCGCTCAGTCGAGCAGTTTTCCGGGTCCGCAAATTGAATCGGAGGATAGACGACGCGGGCGAACGGAGTAGATGTACGGAGCGCCATTTTGTTCTTTGGTATATCGGTGGTATATCGCTACGCGAGTTTGCAAATATCCCGCCTCCGGGGTTCCCCAGTCACCCCGGTACGCCTCCCTCGTTTCGCGTAAGAGCCAAGGGATCCAAAAAATCAGTTTAACCGAGGGTTAATTTATATTAAAAAGTTGAGCTGAGGGAGTCATAAATATTCACGTTAGCTTACTTTCAAATTGAAAAAACTTTCGGCGGATAAGGGGGGTGCGGGAGCGGAGGGAAAAGAGAGTGTCGAGCGCGGAGGGGGAAGGAGAAGGTGGAAAAATCCTGGATAGGGAGAAGCAACGGCACGATACCTACTTTCGTTATCGAGAAAGTGGCGCGTATATTAATGAATTACTCCTAGTTAAATTAAATAGTAAATCGCTTTGAAATCGAGCGGTGAAACCCCGCGGTAAGCTTCGCCCTCCCCCTCCCCTCCCCCCCTGCCCCCCCGCAGTTTTTTCACGCACCCTTTCCGTGCCGAGGAGCAATATACATGGAATAAGAGAAGCCGAATGTTTTAAAGTGAAAGCGCGGAGGGAGGCGAACTTCGAGTGCCTACTGGGATTCGTAAATAAAAGTTGAAAGGGAAGTGTAATTGAGAGGGTCAATTTGGATACCGCAACTTTTGACCTCCGCGGCTAAACTTGCAACCCCCCTCCCCGGGGGAAATTCAAGGAGGAAATAACTCGTCGGAGATGGAGGGGGAAAAAAAAAAGAAGGAAACCAAGTGAAATAACGATACGGAAATTAATTGGAGAAAGACCACGTCCGATCGGTTCCTTATTACCGCAGCTTTTTTTTTTTATCCCTCCACGTACCCTGCAGCACAACTCGTGCGGACTTCAAGGTACCAAGTGCCGAGCTCTTTCGAAATTCCCCGGTAATATTGACCCCGCGCTCGGTGGACGTAGACGAAGCGGCAGCAGCAGCAGGTTTGGCCGAGCTGGGCAGCCTTCATTTTTCAATATCGAAACCGAGGTAGGTAGGTAGGTAGGTAGGTACGTGAAAAGTTTCCAGACTCTACAGACCGACCACTCGAGTGACCCTCTCTCTCTCTATTTTCCACCCTCATCTTCTTCCTCGCCGATGAAATTGCTTCAATAAGCCCGACGTTTTTGAGGACAAGCCGCGGTACCCTCGTTCGAACCCGGACCCTCCCACTGTCCTCGGTATAGCGGCGGCGGCGGCGGCGGCGGCGGCGGCGGACCCCATCCCTTCCTTATCAACGCGAACCACCACGAGGACATCGTGATTTAGCACATCTAGCTTTTAAAATACCAGCGAGCGCTTCGTTCCACCAATTAGCGGTGGGATCGTCCGCCAATTTGCGGATGGGTGCCGCAGGCCACACTCTCTCCACGATTTTCGGGGGTCGGTCCGCACCGGTCGCCGGAAGGGGTGTACCGTTGTGTATCTGTGTGTGTGCGTGTGTGACACACACCAGGGACGAAGGGAATCGCGAAAGGGTCACCCCTCTCGTCGACTTCGTCGGTACGACTGTTCCGCCATCGACGGATCCACCGACTGCCTTTATCGATCCGTGAGCTATGCCAACGGTGGTTTAGGGTTGGATAAAAAACGGGGCTATAGTGTTGAAATTTGGCGGCAGTATCGTAGCCCGATTTCGCTGCTCCCGGTGGTATAGGTGCGTCGAGGGTGGGGGGTGGTGGTACCACTTCCGCTGCATGAGAGGAGAAAGCATAAAATAAACGAAGAAGCTTTTAAAGCCGATCCTCCGCGTGAAAGGAGCCACTGATCGTTCCGCTTAACGTTTCCACGATTTCTACCTCCACTTAATATACCCCACCCCGCGTCTTGACCGATACACGTGTATACGTATTTCTACATAGGTCACGCATGCGGCTAACGGAGGTACACGCGCGCTGTGGAAGGTCAACTCTTCGGAACATGACTGGAATTTTTTTTTTTTTCTTTTCTTCACCCCCGTTTCGTTTCATTTTGTATATCACGCGTCTCATTTATGTAATAGTACCTACACGTGAGGTCGATGTAATTGAGATTGATCCGGGCACCGTCTTCACCTCGCCAATTTTACCCGGTGATTAAACACCGGCGTAACGTATGTGCATGTTACATGTACGGTACGGTACGCGTGTATAGTTGGTATAATTAATTTTCGGGGAGGCAATGTTTACACGCATTATAGGAAAACGTTTTTTTAGGGGGAATATACCTGCTTATCTGGAGGCGCGCCAGCCGATACTGTGGTCGTAAATAAAAAATTTTTTAGGGTCGCTCGGATAATATTCTCCGACGTAAAGGGTCGCGTCCAATTTCAATGGACGTACAAAAACGCACGCAACGAATGGTTGAAATTGCACGAAACTAGAGTAAGTCCGCACGGTAATTTCTGTAGAATCGAACGTCGAGTACGCGACTTTTCTACAAAAATCCGCAGGAGCCCCGTAATTGTTCGGAGAGAACCGAAAAAAAAAAAACCGAAAAAAAAAAAACACCATGAAAATAAAATAAAACAAAATTGCACCGCAAGTGGAAAGGGTCGTGGCGGTTGTTTCAGGGATTTCCCGGTGCGTGCGGGAAGCAGACAACTAACCAACGAACCAACCAACAGTCAAGCCAGTCAGCTAGTCAGCCCAGAGGAGAACCTTTCGTGGTCGATGGAGCGTGGAAATGGCATTTTGCCCGTCGCTGCTGCCTGCAATCTCTTTCAACCGCGGGTGGTTTATTTTGTCGTGACATTTTTCAAAGATAAAAAAAAAAACGATAAAAAAAAACGGAAAAAACGTGAAAGAAAAACAAATAATCTGACGCACCGACGAACTTGCGGAACGCGCGTTGGTTTTCACTCGCACGAGGGTCTATTACCTCGGGGATGAACTGTACAACTTTCGATTATTTGAAATTGGTTTCGAAAAGGTCAAAGATTTTCTCCTTTCCTTTTTCCTTTTTTCCAGATATAAAATTTCGATTCATTTGGTAGATTTTTCGGGGATGCCAACAAAAGGCTATGGGTCACCGGAGGAAAAAAAATTTCTCTACCAACAGCAGTTGTTACCGAATAGAATTCCTTCTCGATTCGTTGACCTACTGACAACGAGTCATGTAGGTGTGTTACGGCATTTTGAATTTTTTAAAATGTTTCCTCATTGATTGGGTACTTGTGGTATTCCAATTATAATTAATCAACCTTATCGCAGGTATTTTTGGTAGAATTCCCTCTCCACTCCACAGAAACTTATGTGGGATATTATAGCTATGGAAAATCAAGTTCTATTCATGAAACTCAATTTTCATTCATGAAATAACCTTGTTGAAGATTTCAATGATAAAAAATGGTTGGTTTCTTTTTTTTTTTCAATTACGGAATGATATAAGAGCAACGCATCCGGGCATCGCCGAGTTTTGGAATAAAAGAGAGAATGAAAAAAGAAAAAAAAAAAAAAGGAGAGGACGATTCGAAATCCGCGTATCGGTTTACCCGTGATTCGCAGGTGTGGGTGTATCGCGCATCGGCGTCCTTCGTGCGGAATTATTCACCCTGTAAATTGTAAGCGGTTGGTTCGATCGCGCGAGTCCGGGATTCTAAATACACACGTAGACGAGAGCCCGCGAGGTAATTTGTTTATCGGTCGACGCAGCAGGACCACAACAAGAGTGGCGGGCAATCCGATTCAATTCATCGGTCGTCTTTTGTTTCCAATTGTTTTAAATATCTCGGTAAGGTCGGAGGATATTAGAGGCAATACGCATCGATAGTAATGAATAGAATTCCCCGAGGTACCAACCACGTGGCCGCAGTATCGCAAATACCTGTTTATCAATCGATATCCGAACAGCAGCGCTCGTTTGATAATTGGACGTGCACGGAGAGCGGCGCATTGTTCGACGTGCGCCCCGCTTTTTTAAATCCGGACGGAAATACGGCAGCGGAAAATTATGTTCGAAAATCTGTACGGTGAGCTGTACATTTGCCAAATTATGCGCGGATCGAAAGAGGCAATCGGTCGCTTCGCCGGTTAACCGATCGGATTTTGTCTCCTCTCGTTTTCCCGGCGAAGATCCCTCGCGCGTCCTCGGCCGCCGCCGTTGCGCTTCCAATTTTCCAGACTTAACGACGTTAGTCTCGCAAGCGACGGTGGGGAACGCGAATTCCGGCTGCCGCGCCAGCTTGTTAGTTACGAAATGGAAAGATAGCGCCGCAACTACTCTTCGTCCGGGAAGTGTACGTTTCTCAATTTACGTGTTGTATCAAGGGTGTATTCTCGTCTCGTCGGTGGCCTTTCGCGACAGGAGCCTTATGCAGATTTCAGACTTAAGCCAGTCTGTTTGTTGGCGGTGGCTTGCTTTAATTGAGTCTTACAAAGTCCTGTGTGTGCGCGCCGGCAAAGGGAGCAACGGGTAGCAGCGTCGGCACTCGTAGGGGCCGCAGCTATGCGGTGCGAGCAACAGTCTGAAAACTTTCGTCGCTGCGGCTAGCTGAGACGGTTCGGAGGGAGTAAAATCTGGCCGTTAATTCAACGGGACGCGGAGCATTGTTCCCTGGTTAGAAAATGCACTTCGGTAAACCAGCCGGCGCTCCGCAATTTTCGGATCCCGTACGGACCTTGAAGACGCACGCGACACCCGACCCCGCACCTGTAGCTCCGTCGCCGACGACGCCGACGATCGTCGGCGACGGAAGATCTCGTCGATAACGCGATCGCGATCGCGAGACGGGAGACAGGAGACGTACCGTTTGGAGAGTGAGTAATAACCCCGTAGCGCTATTGCGAGCGGGGACACGCGTCATATCGTGGGACGCGGGACGTTTGTCGATAACTCATGCACTCGGGGATCGGGTCCGGGGAATTGATGGGAAGTTACGGGTACCGCGTCCATCTGTCGCGTTCGGAGAACTATTAAACTCGGAGCGTTACCGAACTCCGTCGCGGTCGGACATCGCGTTCACGGAACTAAAAGCCTCGATAGAAACTAACGACGACGGGCAATGTAAAGGGGAGGGTGAATTCCCTCGTCGCGTTTTCAAACGCAAACTATGGCTTTACGACGCGGCGAGTACAATGAGGCCGGTAAAGCGAGTCGCGCCGACGCGTCGAGGAGAAACAATTCTCCGGTTGCACCTGCACGGACGACGTCGCGAGTTTCGGAAAAATTTCAAAAATTCCACCGAGTAGTTCTCCTACGGCGATATCGATCTCGTATCACCTGGGAGACCGGAAGACCCGTATAGGAAGAAATTACGTCCCGCTCATAAATTCGCAACTGTATAAAGTTCGCCGCGTTTAACGTAGCGCCAGGTAATAATACCGGATCGCTTTTAGCCGGATACCCACCTTTCACACCTCCGACCGCCCACATGTACGGCAGAAATTCACACTACGGGTAGACTCCTCCTCTGTTTCCTCTCCGAGAACCAGGTACCCGAGGGACCGAGGTCAAGGGTCAGTCTCCGCATTATGCGGCCAAGACCACCTCCAGAGACCCCAACGTCCTCGCCATCGCGTCGGCTTACACCGACTTCAATTCTCTTTATAACCAGAAGTGTGGAGGTACCTCCTCCACGTACGGGGTGCCTCCAGTTTACTTTTTCCCCCACACTTTTCGATCCACGAAAATCAAACCGGCACGCACATACGTCCGAGAAAATTTATCCGCACTCTCCACAGACGAATGAAGAGAATGCTCCCCAATCGGTGTTAACGCGAGGATATAACTGGAATTCCGAATAGTCCGTCGAAATTTTCAAATTTTTTTTAATCGGCTCCGTGGACGCCTGATTGGATCGAATCGAAATTGCATCTTTCACGAAGGGAGATCGACAATCGCCTCGCTTTCCATTTTGGTTCTGTTTCCCGTTCGCGATCTCGAATGCCGTATTTTTGAGTCACTCGGTACGTACGAGATGCAGCTAGGATGTTCTGGTCTTTCGCCTATTTCCTTCTATCGCGAGAGAGGAGAACTTTTCAAATAGCTTCGAGGCGAAGTAAAATGCTGGCGGACAGGACGACCGGACAACCGGATGCGCGAATTTCAACATTTTCCATTTCTCGGCGAGCGCGTGCATTTGCATGGGTGAATTTTTCCTGAGCGTGACGTTGACGATCGCGAACGCCTCGTATCTTTCGGGATATTCTGGGAAAAATTAAAGATGCTCGAGTTCGGGTCGCGAAGCCGAAGGGGAGGGTGTGGCGCTACGCCCGAAATAAACCCGCTCCACATTTCCTCGTCGAAAGTTCGCTACATTTATTGCACGGAGAAATTATCCGCCCGGGGTCTCCTCTCAACGGAATCGTGGACTTTATCATCGCTGAATTTTAATAACTCAAAGGGCGCTATAATTTATTACAGGATTTTCACCGTATGTGGAACGAGGATAACTGCCTCCATTTCCGATGTTTATTAGTCACTTTCCAGCGTTTTAATTAACCGCAACTCGTGGTTTCCAATCTTTTTACATTTTACTTTTTTTTTTTTTACCTTCGCCGTTAATCATTCGGGATAATTTGATATTCGAATCCCAATTCCTGAATTAAACCTTGGGGAAAATATACTCACGTGCCAAAGAAGGCCTGAAGTGGATCGCCCGCTGATAACTGAGGATCGCTTCTTCGTAGTTTTTTCTTCCCTGCTGAAGAATCCCCCTGAAACAAAGGAAGGAAAAAAAAATTATTCCTCTCGGTCCACTGTCCTGTCCCCGCAAGTCAGGCATTTAGTAAGAGTGATCCGTCGATTATTTTCTGACAACTAACAATAAGTAGCCCAGATATTGGGGTAGGAAGTTTCGTCGTTCGGGTCGTCGAAGTTGACTTCGAGTGGCAATTCGTTATTCGCGGGGCGAAGTCTGATATATATAATTTCATCGATATTACGCGTTTGTACGCAAGCTTCCCTACCGCATGTACGGCGAAGGTAGTAAACGTTCGACCATAATCGGCACAAGCTTTCCCACCAGATGAAACAAATCTTCAAACGTCAGGTAAACGATCATGTATGAAGAAAAGATATAAATCCGAGGAAACGCGATGCTCTGCACATAGGTACACCACACGGTACGTTAGCCGGGTGATTTCGAGACGGGGGTATTAAAGCAAAATCTACGATCTTCTGCGAAGTTTTAATCACATTCCCATACGAGTTCTGTACACTTATATATACATATATATATCTTTTTATTATATAACCGTCGGTTTAACGACATCGAAATAACTTTTGTGCTGGGTACGATACGCAACTTGACTGAATTATTTTATTGCTCGCGGTGAATCGAGCGAATCTCACGGGATTCGGAGGGGGATATTTCGAGTCAATCGGGTCTCGAGTCCCCTTTGCTTCGTCTTGCGTTTTGAGTCCGTCGCGTAACGCGGTGACGCGAATCGGACGTCGCGGGTAATTAGGGGAAACTTGATTAGTAGGTAACGACGCGTAATCGCGGCAATTAAGACAAAACACTTACCTCCGGACCAAACGTCCCATTCGGCAATCCGGCTCACCGACTATTCGGAAGTTAACTATTGTCCCGTGGTTTCGGATTACGCCTCCACCGCGTCCCGGGTACGCTCATTTCCGGTTCCACTCTCTTTCAAGACCCTCCGCCCCTTCGCCCTAACGTCTAATCGCGCCAAAGATCCGTCTGCGCCACGCCGCAAATTTGAGATCCACGACGAGTCTCCAGCCCTCGGTCGTATCTCGCGATACACGAACGGTCCGCTACGCGATATATTTATCGATGTACGTACCTCACAAACGAGGATCTTCTAGCTCCCCGTACACGCGTCAGATTGGCTCCTGGTAAACGGATTACAAATCGCACCGTGGCTACCTTCCGACCACCTATACTTCAGAAATCGGCTTAAGTGTGTAGACTAAGCACCTCCTGTTAGTCGTTACAAAAGGTATATCTACATCTATATATAAGTTTGTTCCCGTAGGTATATATATATATATATATAATATACGGGAGTTATAGAAAGTTTGTTAGGTGCGGAGCTGTTCGCCGATCGATGTCGATAACGGAACTTATATTTTACCTTCTCTTCGGTTTCGATACACGGAGGTTCTCGGAAATCGACCAACTACTACTCCCCCGTCGAGGATCCAGCCGATTAACGCTCCGGTCATACCTTCCTCCCGTCTGAACGAGGGGTCGTTTCGAAGATCTATTTATTTTCCAATTTTTTAACGGCAGAACGGCGACGCTCGTTTTCAGCTCCTCGCGGAACTTCCAAGGAATATCATATTATCATGCTAATATATTAATGAAGATTAATTATTAAGCCGCATTACTACGCTACAGGTCGTGTACACGGTCTGCGTGGCGCGGAGGGGATTTCCTCTGCGAATTGATGAGCTCGGGAAAAGTTCTCCTCGAACTATGAAAGACGGAAACGTATAATATCCTTGAGGAATTACGCGCAGCCGAAGGGATTTGGTTTTTTAACAATTTCAGAGACGGCTAATTAAATTCCAGTTTGCATAGACGAGCGGTTGACCGTCCGCGTGACTGGGGAAAGAAAGGAGATGAAATAAGGCGATGAATTACCTGTCACGTTATATTTTCCTCGCGTAAGATTACTCAAAGCTCACTCGGAGCTCGTCTTTTTTTACACTAACCCTCTATGCATATAGCTAGCTCGTTACATCTCCTTTGCGAGTACCTGATTCCCCTTTCCCCATCTCTTTTCTTTCTGTCTGGTCCTCGAATTTCAGCTCGTCTCCGCTCGTCGTCGCCCCCCCCCCTGCATGTAAATTTATTTGGCGCTTGTACGACGATCCGCCGCGCATGAAAATTAAAGCACGAAAAACAAGCCTTATTTCGACTCCTTCCTTCCTTTCTCTTTTTCGGAGAGGAGAAAAAAAAAAAAAAAAAAAAAAAAACAGGAGAAATACAAGGACGCGAAGTACGCTCGGCGGAAATGAGAAAACGGAAAAAAATAGAAATTCGGAGATCGGAAACGCCTTTCTTTTTTTTTTAATCACAATGTCCTCGGCGAAGAGACGTCGGCTCCCGCGGGACCCGACAACGCTACGCGTAGTCGAGGTGTCCTTTTGATTTAGTGAGCTTTTGAAATTCGTTACACGTCTAATGCGAATATGGTTAACGTGTTTCGCCGTGATAAAGAGCCAACAGTTGCGAGGACTATGAAAATGTGGCAGTGACCACATTACTCTCAACTATAACGTTTTACAGTCTAACAAAACACGTTAGAGTTTCCACGGTGTTAAAAGCGGATTACCGCGCATTATACATACCCGTACGCGGTATACCTGTTACAGAAACTTCAGAGGTTTCTATAATAAGAGAAGTTATGGCGGGCTAACGTGTGTCTCTCTAAACCTCCGTCTCTCCGAGGTGGTCTAACGTAATCATAATTACGGTCAGAAGACTCGATGTATTTTACGGAACCCGCGGCGGCAAAGGCTGATTTAAATCCAAACGAAATCGGTTGCAATTCCGACCGCCTTTCAACGCTCGATTTTATCCGACGTAGGTGTACGTAATACACGTGCATACGTATCGAGATTAACGTACCTCTACTTGCACGTAATTTATCTAACCTTTATCGCTGAATTTAACACCCCCCTCCCCCCCGATTGTCGTGCCGAATCGAAGACGAAGATTAAACCAGCCGCGCGGTCACATGCGGGCTTCGGAAATCGGGACGAACCAATAAATGCCGGCGATTCATTTATTTTTTACTCGGTTGAAAGAGAAAACAGAGTAAACGAAACAAATATTCGATGAGTAGGTGGCAGTTTCAGAATAAAAAGAGATGCTAAATTTTTTTCCTCGGAGTTTCTTTTCGTAAAATGGTTTTCCGAAAGCAGAATTGAATCGAAAGTGTCGTGATTCTGAGACGTCCGTTTGCCCGAAAGAAAATGACTCGATGCAACGTGACGGAGAATGTCACGAAATTAAATCGCTAATCTTTGCCGTTGCATCGGCATGCAGTCGGAAGGGACGGATGTTAGGTAGTAGAGGTAATTCCGTTGGTTCGTTTGGTCGGCGCGTCGATAAAAAGTACGGTAAAGCGAAAGGGTATCATAAAATTGGTAGGTATTCGGTCGGGCAATAAATGTTTACGTTCAAAGGGTAAAGCACGAAAGCCATCCACTCGGAATTCGGAATCCAGAATTCGGACGAGACCCTTCAAATCCCGAATCCAAAGTGCACACGCCGCTTGCAGAATTCCCCGGCTGTACAGGTATTGAAAAATCCCGTCAGTAGTTACAGCCGGTTCGCATGTACTTCTTCCCGAGAGCGAAAATATATCCGTAGCTGGTTACGTTACGTACCCTATCGGTAGTTGGAATTTTATGTGGTAGCAACATTTTCAGTCACACCGGAGGCACAGTTGCCAAAATCCATTACCAATCGAATCGGTCGGGGTCACGTGACGTCTTGAATTCCTGGAGCGCGCGGTGCATTCGCCGCACCGAGTGTACACCCACCGTATAGTACAACGTGGAAGTGAATCCGACCAAACCAATATATATCAGGTAATATTGGTACGTGCTATGTGTACCCAACTTGTACATACCCTCCAGATACCAGACATCCGCGCGCATGCAGGGTGCGGGTGTGATGTAAATGCGCCACATATCGAACCTATGGGTACCTACTGCTTCACCCAAAAATCGACACATCGAACACCCTACGAAATTCGACAAAAAGAGAATGAAAAAAAAAAAATAAATGAATGGCGAAGAAGAGAAGCACGGACGGTGTAATCCGCGGCGCGAGTTCGTCGGTGTATATTTATGCATATGCGCTTGTGAACGATTAACGGAGTCACGTAAACAACCTGAATAATTTGCATAATATCGAGGTTGATCAAGGTAAACGCTCGCGTTTGCGGTCAACAAACGCCCGAACGTTCGGCTGCGAAGGTTTCAAGGTGGACGTAAATATATGATTATCAGGAAACAGGTGCATACTTGGCGTATACGCCTGCGCCCCCGGGCACCGAGCTGTAATATGCACGCATAATGATAAGGTTTGCCGTATGGGCATAACGTCTTTATCGCGGCTAATTGCTTAGCTGGTGCAGTTTTACCGGTGATTGAGGCCTTCCTGACCTCCTCATGACGCGCGCACAAAACTTGCAGACGAACGCTTATGTATCGCTCGAGTTGCGAGGACCGTTAACGACCGTTGTACAACGTTCGACGATAAAAACGCCGCGCGTTTCTAAAATTGCTAAATTTTTAACAACCCAACTTTTTCCGTCGCTTTTACACCCGGTGTCGATCTAATTTTACCTTTTTCGTATTTATACGATTATACGATATTGTGCGTATTTCGGTCGATTGTAACGTGATCGAGCTTGCGAACGGGGCGAACGATACGTCCGTGCGAATTTTTTCCCCTCCCTCTCCTATTTCGGAGAGATCGAAGGCCGCGCGTATATTAATACCGTCTCGGCGAAGAATTGAGATATATATGGTAGGCAGGCACTTTGATACACGTCGTGACTCTCCTACTGTCCTAAACTCCGCGAAAGCTTCGGTCGTATTTCGGTAGTTTAGAGTTTACGCCAAACCGCTTAGCCTCCCAGTAATAAAGGGTGGCTAGAGTGCCGCCGTGCCGCAGGGAGGGCCGGGGAAATGGTATAAGAGGAAACACGACGGGACGAAATGAGGGTCGCGTACACGTCGCTATATACCTACAAAGGGCGAATGAAGAGCAGGGAACGGAGGGCGGAGAGTCTCCCGATCGCGGCTTATATTCGAATATTGTTGGCTCGCCGTTCCAAAGGGACTAAGAAGGTTTCCGCGATGGTAGTCACCATAGCTGCCGGAGAATGCTTTGGGAGTTCCTTCGTCTGCGGCACAACGCGAGACGCGCGTTTTACCGGGGAATCCGCTTACCCGAGGCGGATCAACGCACCTTTCGCGCTGCCGAAGCTTCGCCCGCTAGCCATGGTTGAAAAAAGCAGGGAGAAAGTCGAGATGAGAATAAAAAAAAAAAACACAATTCCACGTATACCTAGCGCCGGGAGTCACTCCCCCGGCTTATGTATTATATCGCGTACGTCTACTCCACCGCGCGAATATACCGTTCCGGAAACTTGCACCTTTTCAATCACGATTATAAGCTGCATTCGCATCGTCCCATTGACGGTCGAAGAATGAATTTCATACCCTGGGATTTGTATTCTCGAATCATTTCCGCAAATCTCTAAGTGAGTTGCTGCAGCGGCAGCAGCGGCAGTGGCAGCAGCAACAACAATAACAAGGTTTTGCTCTTTCGCGAATGTAGATGTATTCGGGAGGAAATCCCGCAGGAAAACGTATAGAAATGTGGTTTATGGATTTCCTTAGAAAAACTATACGAAGATGCGTCGCACGTAGTGGAATCTAGCCTAACCTGACCTCACTCAATGCCAACCCAACCTGGCCTCGGTATATTGCGTGACGGGTGTACCAAGTGATACCAATCGCTGGAAGCTGTTTTTACGTTTTTCATTGAAATTCTTTCAGTCCGCTCTTTCGGTTCAGGCACGTCGCGAAAAAGTCGCTGTTTGGCTAAATGAAAATCGTGCACTTTGTCCCGGAGTCAAATGAGAAAAAAAAAAACCAAAAAAACAAAAAAAAATACACACTAAACAAATGAAATGAAAATAAATAAATAAATTCCTATCGACGGGTCGATCATTATGGCCACGTATTGTCTGCCTGCACACTCTGCGAATTCGATAGAAAGAAAAAAAGGATCGAAATTTCTACGAGATTGCGAGCACTTTTAACGATTCATTTATTTTTCACACCGCGCCCCGTTCCTCCCCCCACCCCCCCGTCTCTCACGTTCAACATTTGAATTGCTAAATCCATGACGAATTACGCTTTATATCGCGGTGACTTGCGGGTACTCGGAATTAATTTATCTCTTTCGTACTCGTCGCGATTGATGGGTATACGGATACGATCTATAATTATATTTCGCACACAGCATTCGGAGTGCAGCTTCTATTATAATCGTACCTCGTCCAATTTTCCAAATGTCCGCGAAGAAATTGAGGTCGCCGGGCTAACGTCCGTGAGATCTTAATCCTCGCTGTGCGATACGAGTCAAGTAAAATCGTGCCGAGCGATCCGCGAACGCGTGCGCGAAGTAAAGCCTCGGAAAAAAAAACCTATTTCTTTCATGAACCAGCTGAACGGTCGAAAAATGCATTTCCGTTTCCAGGACCATTTTTTTCGAAGCAGCGCCCGTAACGATCGAGGCGAATATATAGAGCGGAAGGATCGGTGGAACAAGCGACGCTCCGACGTCCGCGACAATAGCTACGGGGGCTGCGATGCAAGCCTTGCAGAAGCATACGCCGACGCCCGACGCCCGACGCCCGACGCCCGACGTGAACGCTGACGCCTACAGGAACCACCCCTACAACAGAAGCCACCGGACAGCGTAGCGTGTGCGCGATTGTCCGCACGGATTGTGGTAACTATCGAAATTACGTTTCCTGTACAACGTAATTGGATTTGAGCACGTGTTAAGCTGTAGGACTGATCGATGTCTCTGCAGGACCACCTACCCCGACCGGACTGACATGATTATCTCATTGTAATCCATAATTTATGCGATACATCGGGGCTAATTAATTGTTCACGGTGCGAAGCAAAGTTCGCGCGGATTCACTACGGAAGGATACGCGGTATCCCGGATCAGCTTTATCCTTATTTCTCACGAGTCCGAACTCGTGATCCACCTCATCATGGAAAAAGGTGTTCGGGGTGTAAAAATGGATGACGGTGCGAAAGGAGAATAAAAAAAAAACGAGGCCTTTACAGTCGTCGCGTAGGTGGGAAACGTTCGAATTTACCGTCGAGCGGCGCACTTCGGTAGCACGGAGTTGCTTACGAAACCATTAAGGATATCGCGTTGCGAAAAAAGGACCAGCCTCAAAAGACAATTCTAGCGAATCGACGGGCACAGGTGTCGAGGGTTCCACGACCATTAAACTTGGGGAGGGACGACAATCCGTAGGTGAGATCCCCGAGTTGTTGGCGTGACGGGTGGTGGATCACGACGACGACGCGGTGGGTCAAGTTTATGCGGCTGAAAAGAGTCTCGGGGTAAATCGATGCGGCGGCTTGGGGGTTTTGGATCTTTCGAAGCGGCTCGGCGTACGGTCGGGCGACGCACAGCTGCTGGCGTACATACACGTGTATACGTATACGGACGTATATACAACGTTTCTTGAAAACACGAAGCCCCTCGTACAATAATACCAGCTTGACTTTATTTTTGGCAGCCCACGAAATACCCTAGATTACTATAATTAAATTGCGTTAGCTTTCCGGCGATTAGCATTTTGATTAATGGGGGCTCATCGCCACGTTGCAAATAAGCTTATTTCTATTTCTCGACACTTATTTCTACCACAGTATTGCACTTCGCTGTGCCCGTTAGTTTGGATCTACTTATTGCCAGCCGTATTACAATTTTTGCAATTTTTCTCTGCTTTGTGGAACGGAGAAATTAAGGATAACTGGTTTATCTCGATCGATGAATCGATTTCGATTACAGTTTCGGATTCATGAACTCGAAACACGTCACAATTTCGCGTAGACCCGAATAAAAAACACGATTGATTTTTGCGCCGAAAATGAAGTATTTTTAAAATTGATGGTATAACCTTTTCCCGATGTATTTTCGCCCCAGGAACACGAATCCGTTGACTAAATTGAAAAACATGTTACATAACCGTACGAAAAAAATTAGATCAGAGATTGGAAACCCAAATTCAGCTATAAGATTCAACCAGGTCAGGCCGAACGAAACGAACTTTCCCAACTCTTCGATGGGAATCAGAGACATTCAACTGCAGAGAAACTGGTTGAAAAATAAAAAAAGAGCAAAAAGGAAAGACCGGAGTGCTATCTGCAAGGTCATCGATTAAGATTTCTTCGTCTCGGAGTGGTCGTCGTCGTCGTCGCAGTCCGTTGAAAAAAGTACCCCATAGCTTATCTGAATAATTGAATCACTGCAAGTTCGAGGTACAAAGTGCTCGTCACGTTTTCTGCTTGTCACGAATGCCGCTAATACACAATATACCATTATACACGGAGAAGTAGTTGGGTACATAACAATATATGCGATTCGGTTGGTAATTGCTAAAATAGTTGCACGCTACCCGCAGGTGTATGCCAACGGTTATCGACCTGACCTACCCCACTCGAACAAACCGCCGAGTCTATTTGGCTACACTGTACACCGCATGCATAACGAATATAACGAGGTGTTCTTACCGGTTTTTTGGTGAGGATTTTTTTTTTTTTTCTTTCACTTTTTTTCTTTTCTCCATTTTTCGTTCATCTTTCCCCGTTCGAACGTAGCTGCCGGACCAGCGATTCGCGTGACTCAGATTACATCCGGTATCCGCCTGTTTTCGAGATGTTTCAAGATTTTTACTTCCTACACGTTTTTAGCATCACGGTTGCGCGACTCCTCTTGTTTTCGCGAAAATCGTTGAATAACTTTTCAGACAAAACCCGTACAACGGCGCCTCAGGTTCGCAAGAACTCTCGGGATTTCGGAGGCGGATGTCGCGTCGCCTACAAACTGCTTGATTTGATCCTTATCCGTGAAAATTACGATCAGATTCAGTTAGATTGCAATTGATTTAAATCCCCGGTGATTGATTGAAAGTAAGAAAGTGAGACTCGCTAGGTATATCATATTATACTCGGCGGGTGTAGATCGAATCGGAATTCGGATTAAAAGACAGAAAAAAAAAGTAAAAAAAAAAAAAGAGAGAAGAAAAAGTAAAAAATTATCGAAGAGCGAAGAGTCTGGAGAGAGTTCGAAACGAAATCTAAATTACTCGACCATCATCCGCAGGGATGCATCTAATTCTTTTTCTCCCCTTCATTTCATTTCGCGGATAATTTTTCTCATTAAACCCGGACGCCTCTAATCGGTCATGCGGTAAGTTATCGTATAAATAATTTCGAAGGGAATAAGTTTTTTTCGACGTTCCGTTCATTCGTTTCGTTGGGGTCGCCGTTCGCGAGATCCCCGGTGTAGATTTTAAAGGAAAACGCGAGGCGCGGCAATTTTAAGGAATAACCGTAATTAGCATCGAAAATGGGGGGTTCAAATGGCCGACGTATAATTTATTTCGTTCGTTGCGTCTCTAGCCGTCGTTTCAATTGAATTAAATATACGGCCGCTAGAAACCTTCGCGTTCTCCTTTCACCGCCGCTCGTTACAATTATTCGATATAAACCTCGCATCTCGCCGCGATAATTTCCAATATCTTTTTCCCGCTGCGCGCGATTTTTTTCCAATCCCGTAACGAAGTAAATGTACATAACAAGCGATGGGAAATATTCATGGCGTTTGTGTTTCGTCGCATCCCGCATCCCCCCCTCCGCCCCCCTCGTTGAAGCGGCGCGAAATGTTCGTCACGTCGGAGGGAGATGTATATAACATATATATATATATTCTTTCCTCCGGCAAACAAATGAATTTCCTTCCGTTATCGTCGGCAGCCAAAATCCTCGGAGATAGCTGCTGCGCCGCTCGCCCTTTATTCCGTTAAGTATTTAGGTGTATGGAGAAACAAATATATATTCATACGAAATAGGTGGAAGGGTAGGCTGTTGGTTAATTCTTCAATTTGGCATAAGCCAAGTTAAGGCCCTACCCCAGACGTTTTGAGAAGCCAGGGAAATGTGCATTTAGAATTCCCCGAGTTCCCGTTGGCTGCTAGAAATAAACGAAGCTTGCGGCGCCCCCGTCGTTTCTTACAGCACCGTGAAATCGAGGCTTTAGGGAAAGTAGGAAAATTTCCCTCGCTTTTGGACTTTACGTTATATACTTATTACACCTATACACATCTGTACACCCTAGCCACGAACATTGCGCACCGGGCTGACGGGCTCGTTCGTCCAAAATTTCAACCCCCCCCCCCCCCATCCGAATTATAACCCCGGGATAATCCACGTGACGTAATTCTAAAAACAGTGCAACAGCCGGCCGGTTCAGCTCGCTCGCTGCGAGTAGTAGGCAATATTACTCCAACCTTTTCACAGGATCGCCGCCAGCTCTGGAAATTTCGGAGAAAAGTAACGACGAAAGTACAAGATAAAATAATCCATCCGGTTTAGTTCGGATTTCGAGAGCCACGATAAGTTACACTCCTTCAAATATCCCACCCCTATTCACGCCGCGCGGATTCCCTCCAACCCTCCGCTCCCCACGTCCCGATGTTACGTAACGTCAGATCAGACCTTACGTCGGATTTTTTTCACGAGTCATCGGTCCGTCCGGTATAACCCGGCGTCTCGTACCTCCGAGATAACGCTCGGCATTCTGGATACAGAATGTCGTTATTTATTCAAAAGTTTTTGCGGAATGATGCCTCGAGTCCGTGTGCCGCGTCGTGGGCCCCGCGGGATCCGGAAGAATGAAGGAAAATGAAATAAAGTAAGATAAAACGAAGCGGCCGTGTAGCTAAGCGAAAGGAAAAGTTCTCGTTAACGCGGTGGCTGGTTCACCGGACGATCGACGTCGGGGTTGCTTCCCGGATAGCAGCTCGACGTGATTTCTCTCTCCGCTTTCCCTCGGTCGTCTTTTCTGGACCGATGCCAAGTTCGGTCGGCGGTGATTCGAGTGAAAGAGGCTACCGTTAAGGCTAACGATTGTCGAATGAGTCCGCGCAGATGAAATTCTACAAGCTGTCTTTTATCTCGCTTTTCAATTCCCTCCTTTATATTTTCACTCCTTAAAATCAAGCAGCTGTTGATGCTCACTCTACTTCGCCGCCACCGTTCTATATATACACGCGAAAATGGTCCAAAGATTTAAAACAATTTTCCCCTGCGTTTTCGGACGGCGAAATTCCCCTCCCTTTCTTCTCCTCTTCTCGTCCAATTTTTTTGTCGCGGTTGCAAAATCGCCTCTAAGAACCGAGACGCGGACAAAGGTCATAAAGTCAACACTGGTAGCGGAAGTGGCGCGGCGTACAGCGTTTCACCGTTATAAGGTGCTGCCCATTAAACATTCGTTCGATCCGTCTCGAGTCGAAGTTACGTAGGAGGTGGTGGCGGTGGTGGTGGTCGACGACCACAAATGGCGTGTCTCGTACACGGATCGCGTGAGGGTTACTTTAACAATCAATTAAAATGCAATCTTCTATTCAATGAATGAACGATAACCGAGCGCGAATTGTTGAAATATTACGGTGCACGCCGATCGGGCGAAACGTCGGCTCCTTGGATCTTTGATCCACGGTGCACGTGTACGAGGAATAAAGATGGGGGGGGGGGATGGTTCGGCAAACATTCGGTATTATTTTATCCCCATTACGCGGCGTGCCCGCTTAGCGTTACTCGCGAACATTAGAGGCTCGTCTCTTTTCCTTCATCCCCTTATATTCGTTTCATTACGATTGCTATTATCTTCGTCATTTATATTAGGTTACCTTTGTGTACATTTCTTTTGTGTTTCGCGAGCCCCGATGTTTGTTGCTGTTATTATTATCGTTATTATACGAGCATTGTGCACCCCCCGCGAACCGGGAATACTATAATAGTATTACATTATTGATATTCTTGTTATTATTTCCATCAGCATCGTCGTTATCAACGGTTATTTTTTTCAATTGCGTCATCATCACCGCCATTACCCTTATCACTTATTGCGTATCGGGCCGCGGCTAGGTGTGTAATAATTTTTTTCACTCAAATTACACAAAATTCAAACGTATACATACGTATACATACGTGTATACGTGACATGTATTTTCAGGCGAGTCATTATCAACTGGATCTGGTCATGTTTCTCCGCGGGTATTCCCTCCGCATTGAGCTCCGCGGAATCGAGGTATGAAAAAATATAAACGGCTGAATGTTAATGAATAAAAAATGCGAAAAACCGGGGGGGGGGGGGGGGGGAGGGGATGGTGGAACCGGATGAAATTGCGTGCTCGCCAGTCGTGACAAAAGTATTTGCTGATTTCGGTAGATTGGCGTAACGTAACTACCGGGGGGTCGAGGGGGACGAAGGGGGGCTCGCGTCATATTAATACGTGCGTGCTGTATCAGCCGTTAAGCGACTAGTCTCGTGAGCACGCGTGCGTCATCACCGTCGTCTACGGTACAGCCGGAAATTTTCAGCGTATAAATTAAGGAGAACCTCCGTAACTCTGCGCTACGGCGCGCCGGCGTTCGATACGTTTTCTACGTAACTCTCCCCCCCCCCCCCCCCCCCCCCCCCCCCCGCCCGTGTAAATACAATTAGCGCCGGGGTAAACGACGACAAAATACATACGAGCGTACGTTTCACGTGCGCAAAATTCATTTCGTACATAATATGTATATAGACCGCAAATTAAGAAGGGGATCGCGAAGTATTAAAATGGGAGACGATGAAAAAAACTAGACGAGGTGGAGAGAGTGGAAAGGCGTAGAGAGAGGACAGGTGAGATGATGAAGTGGAGCGAGGTGACGCGCGGGAGGGGTCGGTCGGGGTGGTAAAATGCATTAAAACTGGTAAAGACTAAAGGCGAGAGGAGACCTATTATTTTGATACGTGGTCGGGCGGGGCAGGGCAGGGCAGGGCGAGCTTTAGCGCTGCCATTGGGTTCGCGCTAATTTTACATCGCGTAAAATTTATAGGCGGGATGTTAAAACGCTTATTAAGGCCGCCACCGGCTCCGGTGCCGCTTGCGCGTTGTATAAGTTCGCCGAAGCCTCTGTAATGACCTCGGCCCACAATTCTCCTCTCTCTTTCCCTACCGAGCGCTTGCTGTTTTTGGCTAATTCCCGAATAACTTTCCTAATAAAACACGACTTTCGTTACGGAGTTGCCCTTTTTCTCCTTCCTTTTTTCTTTTTTTTTTTTTTTTTTTCCACTTTTCTCGCTTCTTCTCTTCTCCTCTATCGCCTTGCTTCCTCTCTAGGCGACAGCGCCACGTGCTTTTCAGACTTACACCGCCTGTTCCTCGCGGCTCCCCCCCGTCTTAATCCTTCACCTCTCTGCTCCGTTGCACTCGGCGTACTTTTCTTTTTCCTCGGTGTAGAGGATATTTTCTGGAATTTTCGTGGGTCGTGGGCTCTGTGAAGAGTTTGAGCAATGAAAGTGGAAACGAGGCGGTGGTCGGTGAGGTTTAACTGTTTTTTGGTACCCGAACAATCGCTTTTACTCTTTATGAAACCTTTCGCTGTTTTCGGTCTCGACCGCGCGAGGCTTACGAGCCCTTGGGAAAGAGGAATTTTCGAGATAACCGGCAAATTTGATCTCTCAAGGAGATAAAACGAACGCAGTTATTTTTCAGAAAAGCGTTTGATAAAACTCCCATCCTCTTCATCGCTCCCGCGGAGATTCAACATAAAACGCGGGTATAAAAAGTACATTTCGTGTTGTGCGAAACAAAAAATAAATAAATAAACAAAAAAAATGTAATCTGGAATAAAAAAAAAAAAAATTAAATAATAATAAACCAATGACGTCAAAAGAAACGTGTGTACGAAAGCCTAATCCCGGAGAATTGGGTTAGAAGTACCATTAAATCGTGAGCTGTGTACACGCTTTGGGGGTGGGTAACCCGACGCCTCTTCAATCCCATGTTATTCATTTATTTTTCTTTTTTACGTTATAAATTTTTTTTATCATCCGCTCGAGCGTGTTTTTTTCTTCTTCATCTCCTCTGTTTCATCTTGCCTGCTTTACCGACGTAATAGAATTCATAACGTTGATTTCGATTATTTTATGCATCTCTTTTCGCGTCACGTGTTTGATCCCGTAAAGTTCCGTGGCGTTACAACGTCACGCGATTGATACATTAATCCAGGATTCCCGAGCTTTACAGTCGCGAGGAATTCTATTCCCGCCGACGCAATTTCTAATCCGAAGGGAATGAGGAAAATCGTAACTCCTGTATTGTTAACGATGCAACGTATCTCGGGTGTCTGGATCCGTTAAGCTCGTCTTAGCTTTTGGTACCTTCATCGCGGATTCAATTGAGTATTTCCAAGGTCGGGTTAGCTCGATAATTAATAAGAAATCACGGGTGAGAAGAAAATTACCGTGAAGTTGAGACGACGTAACGACGACGATCATACTTACAGCATAAAAGTCAAGAATTAAAAATCGAAAGAAAACTCGCAACGATACACCTCAGCTGTCGCTCGTCTACATTCGTGAAGGTATTCGCTTCGATGATAATTGGCTTCGACTCTGACCTTCGGCGTGCTTTACAAAGTTCACAACAGGTGAACGAGCCTTCGGTGAACCGGTTACTGACTAATGGAGCACACATCGACTCGCTGAACAACGATCGATGGCTAAACGGATCGCGAGTGTACGCACGCCGCGTTGGCGAAGGAAAGGGGTGGACCGGTGAACGCGCGTAAGGGACGGACGGGCGGTCGAAGGGCCGTAGAAAATTTATAGATTAGCGACAACCCCGAGAGAGGGAAAAGGCAGCTGGGGGGGGGGGGGGGAAGAGCGCCGTACCTATTTCACGTCGGTATTATCCCTCGGTAATATCTGATTCCGCGAAACAAAGCCATAAAGGTCCGCGCAAGAGCTAGCTGGAAGTAGCAATATCACGTACAGGTCAGACGCGAACGGCGAGAGCGAGCGGAGGAGAGCGCGGAGCTACCGCGGTACACACACACGACTCGTCGCGAACGGAATTCGAGCGGAGGAACGGAGCGGGGAGAGAAATAGAGAAGAAAGCGGAAGGGCGAATACACGTATACGTATATAACGCGGGAGACGTAGAATGGAGAAATGAGATGAAGTGAGAGAACACCTGTACGTTTTGGTTTCGCGGCGCAGCGTTGCATGCATTATTGAGCGAGTAAGCCGACCCCGCGACTTCTCTCTCTCCACAGCAGTTCTCGTGTACAACCTTCGTACCTTAACACGTATGGCGACTATATCGTTACACCCACGCGCGGAGAGAGAGAGAGCGAGAGAGGGTGGATACGCGCGGGGCTTGGAAACGTGGGAAGAAGCGGAGGAGTGTGCGATTTAGGAGACAAAAGGGAATTATAATCGTATTTCAGGTTGGTAGTTCGCTCCGCGCGCGCGTTTAACTCGGAGAATTCCCTCGGACGAGGAGAGCGCAGGGTGCCGCTATTGATCGTGGTTACCCGAAACTCCTCTCTCTCTCTCACTCTCTCTCCGTTTATCCATCCCTTCCTCCCTACGGTTTGACTAACTCTTCCCTAATTAGGGCAAAGGCGAGAATGTTATCCACGTGGTGTAGTGGCGCGCGACGACGACGATGCCGGTCCTCGGGGCTCCACCGATGATCCGGTGATTCGACGTCGAAATTCTCATAGGGTTCGCCGAGAACTGCGCGCGGACCGTTCGAAGATCGAAGCCCCCCTCCGACGTTACCGAATATTTCGCCCGCCCGTCACCTCGTCCGTCCGATTCGGACGTCGGAATCGGCGTCGAAAGGGGCGCTCAAGATCCGAACGCCGAAGTCAAGCGCTCCGCGAGATGTGCGCCCGCACGAGCGGTTGCGCTGCATTCGCTGGGAGACGCGACGAATAGAGGAGAAGTGACGGACGGTGCTTGGTCTCGGAGTGTACAAGCGTAGCAGTGCACACAGAGTTAGGGCACTCTCTGGCGAACCCTTTGCCATCCTCTAGATGTTCTCAGTAGCCATGGGATAGCCCCCGGTCTCTGGCTAGCCGCTTTCATGTTTGCAAACTAATTAATTCACTGCGAAGGGGTGAAGCGATGGCGGGCCCGAGGAGATGGGAAGTCGAGCCGTTGGGAAAGCTACTCGAAAAGATGAAGGGAAAAGATAGCTTTGTACGAGAGAAGTTCTTACGCTTGAAAACCCCGGCGAGGAGGACACTCGTCTCGGAGAGAGGATTCGTCATACGTTAATCGACGTCCCATTAGTTTTGCGAGGACGGAAACGAGGATCCCTCGGCGCGAGGGAATAATTACATCGCGGGTAAGATTGCTCTTACCGGCAGACATCGGTTCTCCCCGACTTCTGGAATCTTCGATATTATACGTATTATACAGCGTCGGGCGTACCGAGCAGACGAGGCTGCGAGCAACAAATTAAAATAGACGCGAAACCGTGGCCCGGATGGAAAACCCTCCGGCGAAATACAGATGAATATTTTTCCGCAAAGCCGTTCTCATTAACCACATTTCAAGCAGAGATTCTCGCGAATGCCTCTGGCACTCCGCTGTCACGTTTTCGCATCGTTTGCACGCCACCGACGCACAAAATCACACACATATTCTAAAGGTATTCTATGCCGCCCGGCGAAAGCTACAAGCGAACTGAAAAATTCTCGCGTGATGAATTAAAAGAAAAAAACAAAAAAGAAAAAAAAGAAAAAAGGGAGAAACAGCGAAACGGAAGACAGGTTCGCCCCTTTTTTCGTCACCTGCGTATTTCAAAAAACCTCTGATTCTCCGCCCTCGGAGCGCGACCGCAGGTTCATTGAAGGCGTCTCTTGTTTTCCCATGAAAATTCCGATTAAAACCGTGAAATCCCCCGGCTACTGCATTTTACGCCCGCTAACTGTCAGGTGAAGTTTACATTTTTATGACACCCATTCTCGCCGCGCGGTTACCTCGTCTCCGAGCCATTTTACCGTAGCTCGAAAGTTCTACCCGCAGTTCGCGACGTACCTACCAGTCGTTGTCCTCGCGAATCGCGATGGCTGTTTCTCCAACTCCGAGCAAGTCTGTTTCCTTCGTCCCCCCCCGTCCCCCGTCCCTCCCCATCCCTTCGCCCCTCGTCCTTGCGCCGTTGCCCAACACAAGAGGTACCGTCGCTGCTGTTTCGCTGTCCGTTCGCAAAGTTTTGCCTTTCAGAAATTACAATCGAGTCCCACCCAAATCGGATTCTCCCTCTTTGTTCGACTCCGCGGTTTCTTCATCCTCCACTTTCCTCCCATCGCCGTTTCGACGCTCCCCGGTTATATTGTAGTATACACCTATCTTCGGACCGCTTCGAATCCCTCTCTCTATTTATTCCTAATCGTTCAACTTTGCCACGAATCGTACACTGGGCTATCTCGTCTCTTTTGACCGAAGTATGATCGAGGGAGATAAAACTTGGTCCGTTCCGATTGCCCACTTTGTTCTCGACTCTTCATTTTTCCCTCGTTTCGAACGATCGCCCGACATTATTCCACTCGATAAATCCGGACGTAACTCCGAGTTCGTTAAAAGACGCGTATGTATAATCATTCGCTGCGATCGAGTAAGACTCTGCACGCCAACTGCTCGACTGTAGTGGACTCGTACGAGTGAAGCTGATCTTTCTTTGAATGATTCCATTCAAATTACGGGAATTCGATGAAATAATTTCCTCCTTGTCCCGGTAAGAGAATGTCAAAAGGTTGTTGTTCCAACCTCGCCCGTTGACGACGATTCACCTCATCCGACGACGATCGTTGAGAAAATGTATTCCGTTTCCGGGTCTCCGGTTATTTTCAATTGTCAACTCCTAATTGACGTTACTCGCAGTCACCGTGGGTAAACCGAGGAACAAAAGGATCGGGCTGGTTCGACGTTCAACCGGATATCGTCCTTGAACGAGTGGGCGTCCTAGCGGCGCCTCACATTCCAACACAAACTTGACCCTCGCTTATTTTCGATCGCCTAACTTTTCGGTCCATCTCATCGGTAACTGTGAATTTTCGGTCGGCGGTATCGGAACGGAGGTGAAAGAAAAGGCGAGCGAGTAACAATACCGGGACAATTCGAAACGTGGAAGAAAGGAAGGAAGGAAGGCAGGAAGGGCCGGTCGGAATTCGAGATGGTCTCCGCTGACGTAAATCCACCCCGGTCTAATTAGCGGCGGCCACGTATAATGCCGCGAAGGGTGTGAGATTACACGGGGCGAGTAGCGGCGAGTATATGGAAACCCGCTACGTACCCTACCCTCCGTAACGTCTGGAAACGGGTTCGCAGGCGCGTTCCCGTAGGCTTCTGGCATGCAAATGCCTCGAGGTATGTAAACATATACCACGTATATGCGCTCACGCGCGTCAGATACGTACGGTTTGCGTACCTGTGTGTGTGCGTACGCGATACAATCGAAGCTCGACAACGATACATATATTCGAGCGGTCAACGGGCAAACAGACTTACCGTAGATAGCAAACGGAAAGCGCGCGTGCGACGGAGGGCGCGAAGGACGCGGCAGGCGATGGAGGACGCCGCAGGAACGAGGGGGCAGTCGGCTACGCTCTACGTGTGGGTGGATCCACGAGCGTTTGTGTATACCCGGTCCCGCGTCCCTCCGCGCTTACCCATTACAAAGTATATGGATACGTACGTTTACATATGTATATGTATGTAAAAGCCATATACCGCGACCTACGCGGAGGCGCGAGGGCGACGGGACTGCCCCATCAATTTCCCATTCAATTCGGATCGGCTAGACGCGACCGATGAGAGGGGACGACGTACGACGCGTACGCGTTCGTCCCATCTTCGAATGTTACAGGGTTTCGCGTGAGTTTGTAAAATCGTCGTCGTGAAATTATTCAAACAGATTCACGGCACACAGGTGCCGCGCTACGAGATTTTTCGCGTTTCGTTTAATTTGGGATTTGATTTTTCGGGGGGGAATCCCGTTACAAAAACACCCGTTATCGCGTTACCCTTCATACATCCAGGTGTAATTACAATGGCGGAATAAAGAAATAAGCGGAATTGACGTGACCAGGCCGCATCTGGACCAACGGATGCTCCGACGGCTCGGTCGTCGGCGCGAAGTGCGCGCCGTGTATAATAACGGACGGATTCGCGTAGGTAATCTCTTCAACATTGTGGAGAAGGTCGCGGAATTCTGTTCTATTGTTTTAAAACGAGTGCGTTGGAATAAACCCCGCGTAAAACTTGTGAGTGGGTCGAGCGGCGCGTACGCGGGATCAGGTACGAATGCGCGTGCTTGCGTATACCGTACATTTTCTCATTGTAGGCGCGTATCAATCACACGTGCACGCCGAACGATTGCGCCCCGAATACCCCCGTCGAACGCGTGTGCGTGTCTTTTGTCGGGGGAAAGAAAAACCCGCATATTTTTCGAAACATAATTCAAGCGGAGAAATCATTCGGTGACGGACGTTCTTCCCGGAGGTTTTTCGGCGACGTATTCGGTTTTTTTTATTTTTTATTTTTTTTTTTCTCTCCCTTTTTCGAGGAAACTATAACTGTATCGCGTGCAGTAATTTGCCGCCGCGGAATTACAATCTGACGCAGTTGTAAAATGCAGGTAGGCGAATTTATCTACCGGAAGGATATATTCCCCGGCGATTAGGTAGCGGAAAAATAGTAAACCTTGGTATACGACCTTCCGGTTCTCTGGAGAGCTATTTTCTGCAGGGTGGTTTGACGGTAATACCACGAACATCAAAGACCGAAAATAGAGTCGCGATTTCGCGGGAAGCATTATTTTCTACCTTGGGCAAAAAAAAAAAAAAAATGCGCAACTCCCTTCTTGTTTCTGTCTCGTTGGGATCGAAGGACGTAAATGGGGTCGCTTTTCGGGTGGAGACAAAAAAAAAAAAGTCAGACGTGATTTCTGCGCCTTCGGCGGACTGATCGCGACGGCATACCTTTCCATAGGGTCATAGTCAGTTTTTTTTACTTCGAATCCGCAGGTGTGCCACATACGCTATAGGAGGTGTATTTGTCGCTTCGTAAATTTATTTTCGATATCGAGAAAGCCCTGAACCCTTCCCAAATTCAAAAACACGGTACAGGATTCGCGATCGCTTCGCGGTACGGGACGAGGTACGGCAAGAACATTTCCTCTTAGCGAGTAAAGGATACAGGGAATAATTTGACTGGGATTTAACGCTGGGGGTCCTTGGTCTTAGGAGTAATGCCGGGTAATACCGCGTGGGCGTGGTTAATACGAAAACGCGAGGGCTGCCGCGGGCCCCCCCGGCGTTCACATATCGTATTTAAATAGGTGGTATATACAAGAGTACGAGGAACACGTACAGAGTCGGTATTACAGAGGGAATAATTAAGAGGGGAGATTCAACGCCGGGAGGCATCCGATTCGCGCGCGCGGGCTCCTTCGACGGGTCGAAGCCAAAACCGATGAAAACACGTACTCGGAATTCCAGCTTTCTGATACAAACCGGTGACGACCGACCTCCGGGGCTTACCGAACAAGGAGAACGGACCACTTGTGGCGCGCTCCGCACCTTCCGCAGGATGCCACGTGACGCCTTACAGGACTTGGATTATTGTATCTCAATGTGGAGATGAACCAGCGTAGGAAAAACCACCAGCCTTCATTCGTGGTCGGTATACTTTATTCAACGATCGTACGGCTACCGTTTCGAAGGGTATGAGGATTTCGAATCTATCGCATCGGTACACGATCCCGCCGCGGCAAATACGAGGAGATCTCGCGTATCGGGGGGGGTAAAGCCTCGCGAGTGTATTCCGTATCCGCCGACAAATCAATCGATCATAAATCGATCAATCTACCTTCGAAGACCCTCCGAAGTTCGACGGACGAACTTTCCAACGGATTCTGAATCCTCGCGGTTGAAAAAAATATTATCTCGCGTAACGCGCGTCGTACCCGCGTGCGGATTAGTTTCGCTAACGCGTGATACGAATTGAGTTTTACGGTGTCCGGGGGGGGGGGTGAATATTACGGTAATCGCGAGTGTAACCGTGTACCACCTATACCTCGCAACGCGTCATCCACTTTAAACTGGACGTTTCGAAGCGCCCACGCTCTGCCGTTTGCCTCCATTGTCGAGACTTGTGCAGCGGAGTAAAGGGTACACGTCCGCGTTATATGGAACGTTCGGCGTAGACGGGGGGGGGGGAGGGGGGGGCTGATCGATGCCCGGAAAGTACCCGGTAGAAGCTTATCTGCTCGAACGCAGTCGACCCGGTTACTCTCGAACTATACGCCCCGCTACGTAACGTTACGTTACACGAGATCGCACGGCCACGGTGGTGCGAGCACCGAACGCACCCCCTTTCGCTATCGTGTACCGCGCCGTTGCGACGGCAGACCAGACCAGACCAGACCAGACGAGGGGTTTTCGCCACGGGGTCTGTGTCTCCGTGATGTGCAGCTTCATGTGCACCCTTGCAGCTGCCCTCGGGTACGAGGGGCCCGTGTCGACCGGGGTCCCCCGGCTTATCGCCGACTCGCAGCGGTACGTTGCAACTGTTGCGGTCGCGCGGTTCGTCGACAAATTTCGGAGGTCGTTCGCTCGAACGGGGGAATAAATATTAATCCACCGGTTGAAACGGGGCGTGGTAGCGCGACGGGGTTCGTTTGGAGGGGGAGGGGGGGAAATTCGCCCGGGTATATAATTATCGCGGTTTGTTATGTTCGCTGTATCTTTTGCTGGATATTTAATGGTGCGCGGTTCGATATCGCGTATATGGATTTTAATTGGGCGGTGTAGCGAGATGTCACGTAGCGGCACCCACCGCTGCCGTTGGCGTGTACCGATCGCGTATCGGACCACGCGTGCTGAATATATCCTGTCATACGTGAAGATAAGTCTAATCTTTCGCCGGTATATTGACCGTGCGAAATGTGGCACATGAGCACGCTCCGTTTCATATTCCCCCGACGTACTCTGTGTGTACACGTATCGTTCCGTCGAAGAATATTAACATCCATAATTTCGCATTGCGATTGTTGTTATATTTAGCGGTTTTTTTTCTCACACGCGTGTACAAGTTTCGGGGGCCGGTTGAAAGCTGACTGATTCGCCGTAGAGTGGGAGAGTGTACGAGAGCGGTATTTCACCGCGAACGAGTGTAATTTGCGGAAACGAAACACTGGAGAAAGTTGAAGTATATGAGGTTGTAAAAAGACGTTGATAAGAGGACGTGTGTGTGTGTACAGGGGGGTTGAGCCGGACGAGAAGGACGGAGATCCGGGTAGCGGCGGGGAAGGAAGGGGAAAATAAATCACTCGTGCAGCGGACACACGCGGGGGCGATTTTCCATCGGTCCGACTAGCGGGTGCGGCTGCGGAGGAAAAAACGCGGGAGAAATGATCCGTCACAAGGTCCGTTGCCCGGATACAGGGCCATAAACTATAAAGCATCGGATGACGGGACTCGAACCGAGCGAGCGCCGCGAGCTGAATTTATTGTGGAATCGCACGGATTGATTCTCGACGGGGAAAAAGAATATCAAAACTTGACGCTCGTTCGTTTGCTCGCCGGATCCTTTACCTACGAATGTTCCTCGGCCTCCGTATCGTTTAGATTTTATTTTTATTCTCATTTTTATTTTCTTACCGGTCATCCCTCCTCACGTGCTCCGTATTCATTCGTATATTTATTCATTCGTTCGTTCCTTTCTTTCTTTTTTTTTTTCTTCAATATCCCTCGACCCGTATAAAATTTTTTTAGAGAATTTTTTACCGCCGCGACGGCGGCAGAGCTCTGCGACCCGGTCGAAGGACCGCTAGAATTCGCTCGGTCGTTATAAAATGAATGTAATTGAACACTTACAGGTTGTAGTGGACATCCGCCATGTTCGGTCGATACCGTAGAGCCTGGGTAAAGGCTTCCTCGGCCTCCGCAATTCGTCCCTGGGCACTCAGCACGCTCCCCAAATTCCCGTAGGCTAGAATTTCAACACGGAAATATGCAATTAGTTTCGGATTACTACCGGAGATCGTTCGTCTGCGGGCTGTGTTCATTTCCGATTCCTTCCTTATTACGTTATACGCCACCTATACCGAGATATTCGCGGTCCGTACACCTAACGCCGATCGTTACGATGATTGATAGTTACGGGAAAAATCCCGGGGTAACTATTCCTCAAATAAATTCCCCTCGGACGATATGAATAATTTTTCCATACATCGGGGTTATTTCGGCCAAAAGTTGATTGCACGCCAACGATATGTGAGAATAGGAGAGAAGAAAGAAGGAGAGATGAGGTAGGTAAAAAAAATAAAAATAAAAATAAAAATAAAAATAAAAAAACGAGAGAAATACAATAATAAAATAAAGAATGGATGGAAAAAAAAGGATGACGCAAGTGAGTAATACGAGGACGGTGGAATTTCGTATATAACCTCGTACTTATTCCCGCACGAAATCGCATAATCTGGATAACGATACGCAGATGGCAATAAAATATTGACAGAAAGGCGTACCTCCTTTGCCCGGGGTGTTATTTACGAGCAATAAACCGTCGGAGGAAGTCTATTTGAGATCGGGTCGATGGCGAATCGGCTATTCTCAATCCGGAAATATAAGAATTGACGACTACGACCTGCAGTAATCCGAGCGGCGCGTGAGTTAAATCAGGGTCACCGACGAATAGGGGGATCGGGGATTCTATGCTAGTCCAACCTTAAATAAAATCTTCAATTCGGCGACGCCGGAGTCGCTCGCCAATAAATGTATATCCCTATATTCCTAAACCTAAACATACGGGAGCGAGCCCGACGGTATTGGAATCGAAAGATATTAGCCCTGTCGTTATTTACCTCACGACCTACACGCCGACCGATTTCGTCTCAATTTTTAAAGATTAACAAGTTTCGCTCCGGCACCGCCATTCATACGACGCCTGCATCCAAAGAGCAGCTTATTAGATATTCCACCGAACCGAAGGATACGTCGGTAATATTCATGACTTGGCGAAACGTTTTGACGTTTAATTTCCTGATGTTTTCATGTTGTGCGTTTGTTCGCCATTCCGATGCCGATACATTGCCGTCGGGATAATGCTATTGAATTCCAATGAAAAAAAAAAAAAAAAAAAAAAGCAGAAAAAGCTCGTCCACGTTTAATTTTATTCGATCGGGTCGTCGAATTAATCCGCGTGCACGAAGAGAGGGGCCGAACAAAAAGCGAGCGATTTGTGGGGAAAAAAATGAAAGAATGAAAAACAAAACGAAAAATTTTTCATGAAAAACAAAAAAAAAAGAAAAAAAAAGGGATAAAGTTAGGCCGGATCGCCGGTCGAAACTGGCTGCGGTTAACGGCACAGGTTACCTCGGCGCACCCCGTGCTTTATACGCCCCTCAAGACCGTTTATGTTTCTGCCAGGAATGCGGCCGAGATCTTTAACCAGCCCCTCTTCAAACCACCGCTCTTCATACCTCTCCGCGGCCCTCTCCCTCCCGGTTTTAACTTTCCACGGTGGGAGAACTCCGCAGCGCCATTTACAAGCCGCAAGTAACTTGGCGCAAATAATGCCGCGGTTGAGTATAAATGTTACCTTGTTTAGTTCCTACGATGAAAAAATTGGGGAAAGTCATTTTCTAAACTTTCGTCATACTCGCGAGCCGAAAAATCCATTTACCGAAAGAAGAAGAGAAAAACAAAAAAAAGAAAAGGAGAAAACAAACTCCCGCTTTTTCCACAACTTCTTTGCGCTCTTTCCGTCTCAACCCGAAATTTGATTAAACAATTCCCCGACAAATGCCTCGCGAGCTTATTTGCTTAACTTACAGTCAAGAAAAAATTATTCTCGCACGATTCTGCACTCTCGACACACTGTAGTACGAGCCACCATTTTCCACCCTTTCGACCGATTTCTGTGTTCCACCTCAAATTTCAATTCTTTCACTATAAATTATTATTATCGGTGATCCAAAATTGAGTAAACTCTTGGAAGAAATAAGACGGAATTGAAACGAAATGAAAATTTAGAAGAAAAATTTCGAATTCGAGAGTTGCAAATTTTGGCGAATCGCGAGCATATATAATATTATGTGTATGTGTATGTTGTGGGGTGGATGTATTTTATTTGTGATACGTGATCGGATTATGAGCGGTACAAGCTGATGCTAAGTTTGAAAAAGAGGATTTCTCTTTGCGTCGAGAGTATAAAGGGTATAAAAAAAAAGGGAACGAGAAGGAAAAGAAGAAATAAACAAATGTTTCGCAAAAGACAGAGCGAATAGGGATTTCCTTGGTAAGGATTTTTCATCCATCGCCTCGAGCGCAAAAATCATTTGAATGCACGCGGGGCCCTTATCGCTTCCATGAATCGCATCAGGTTGGAATTATTTCCTCCGTTCCACGGTGGCTGAGGCAATTAAAGTTAACCGAAAACGAGATAAAATAATACCCACGTAGTCGCTGGTTCTTTTGACGTTTTATCATTTTCGGAATGGAGAATCTCGTAATAGAATTAGTACTTCTATCTGTCAGGAGTGACGGGATGAGAAGGGTATAGTCCTTTTCCGAGAGGCGGAGTAGGACTCGGAAGGATGCGCGGAGAGCGCGCGGAACGGAGGGCTCAGGGCTCGAGATCTCCCAAAGAAGGGTCTCGGTTATTAAATTCCTAAATTCCTTCTGTATTCTCACTCCCGATATCCGAGAGCACCGCTTCCGAGCACGTCTCTCAACGTGCACCGGGTCGCGTCTGATTTGTTGCGAAATATAACAATTCGCGAAAATCTATAGAATATTATACCCATCAGCGGGGTGGGGGGGTTGGGGGGAGGGGGTGGTACGCAATATCCGCGAGGCGCCAGGAGCGGTAAAATTCTCATAAATTTCATCGAATTCCTCGCGATTCATTTCAACGATTCAGGCGAATATGATTCACTGTTCGTTCGTACAATGCAGTGCCGAGAAATCCACTCACCTTTGGGGGGATTGACGTGTAGCGCCGACCTGTAGAGACTCTCCTCGTCGTACCAATCCAGGTTTCTCCTCAGAGTTTTGGCGGCCATGAGTGTCAGCAGTAACGTGGAAATCGCCAGCGTCACTCCACCCCACTTTCGCGATTTTCTCCTCATGATACGATAAAATTTACAAATACCGACACCGAGCAAAAGACAATAACCGACACTGGGAAGATACAAAACTCTCTCGGCGATCACGAAGCCAACGTAAAAAAACAAGTTGCAAGCCGGTAGAAAGGGAAGCCCAAGGAAACCTAAGGAGATCGCAACGGAGGCCGGAAGCGACGCGCGCGTCGTCGAATTCTTCGGGCAATAACAGTCGCTTATCGGTGCGTTGTTGTTGTTGGCCGCCCGACAACGATCCGTGTGGGCCCCGGTCTTCTTAACGCACATCGAACACGAAGCACTACGCAGTCCTTTCGCCGCCCATAGACCCGCGCCGGCCAGAGCCGCGTACAATGCCGCCGACTCCAAGTTGCGGTGATCCTTGAACGTCGTTATCCTGGGAACGGCGTCCATCGACCAATCGAAACTGAGAGTGCTCGGGCAGAGTAACATCCTCGCGTTGACGGCCGGCAGATAAAGAAACGTCAAACCTCTGGCCAGTCTCGAAGGATGTCTCGCCGCCGGATTGTCCGCCGTGGCGAACTCGGGCGGCGATCCTCCGACCCTCAATCGTACGATCAGCAGAAGGACCAGAGTTCCGGTAACCAGTCCTACGCTGCGACGTCTGGTCCACCTGGTTCCCTGAAACGGAATTGCATCCGAGATAAATCACTTGCCGCAGTCCCGTCGCGTCGCGTTGCGGGAGGATACCCTTCCCCCCACTCGCAACGCGACTGTAGGGAACGCGTCACTGCATACGCGACTGCAGCTGGACACGTGAGAGAAGATTATATGATTCAATGCCGCGTACGGCGCAATTGCCGACCATATTTCACATCGTTCCGTATAACCTGGTTATACTACACCTACACCCTACGGATATACACACGGCTTTGTACCTACGCGCCGCAAGTTATATCCTCGCGTTCGACTTGCACTGGGTGGGTATAGCGAATGAAAATTAATTAACAAACGTCCCGTTATTGCAATTGATTAAAATTTTTCCACACGGTTTTTCACCGGTTTTCACCGTGTGGAAAATATTTTCCGGGGGACCAACTTCCGCACCCTTTACAATTTTTCCGTCCATCTGCGTCTATACCTACCCACGCGCCACTCCCCTCTATATCCTCTGGAATTATTAATAAATTGATATCCCAGGTCAGCGTTTGAGTCGCTCGCTCGCTCACGAACGCCCCGACTCCCCGTATCGTATTCAAAATTTTATTCCGATCAAAGAGAAACTGATGAATCAATCATTCGATGCCGTCGTAGGGAATATGGAAAATTCATACCTACACGGATAATACGGAGATATATTGACGTTCCGGAGAAAATTTGACCGTGGCGGATTTCGCAGCGTATCGATCACACAACTACCGTACATATCTACGTCCTACACCGTAACGTCAAATACGACCTGGCCAATAATTTATCGTTATCACTATAGGCGACAGCGGCTGAGACGACATGGAAAAACCAATGTAAAGTTAGCCACCCAAGTTTTGAAATTTGGATTTCTTTTTTTTTTTTTGAAATCGTTGGCACAGGTTTGCACAACCAAAGAAAGCGACTGGTGTCAAATGATTATATTCTACCGATACCGATGATTGCGTGCTCGTGCAAATATTTGCAACAAAAATTCCCAATTCCAAAACTCGGGGAGAGGGTTGACTTCGCAGAGGTGATGAAAAGAGTCGGAGAACCTCGCGGTGCAGCGATCGCGAACGTTTCGCGTTACTATTTGTAAATGAGGAATTAGTTGGTGAACAATTTGAAAGCCTTGCAAGTTCGTTGCTGGGGGGGTGGGGGGTGGGAAGCAACGTGTGCGTATAGAGCGCGACCCAGTCGAGCGGCTGACTAACGGCGGAGCAACATAGCAGGTGGAGCTATTACACTAATTGTCCTACTCACGGGCTCACTGACTGGATGGGGAACTCGCTCCATCAATCCTGAAGCTGAGAGGGTCTGTCGGTAGCCCTGTCGGTCGGCTCACCCGCTCGTCGGCTTGTTCGGATGGCCAGACAAACAGACGGACGGCTGGACATCCCTCTTAAGCGAACTAACCGGACTAGACAGCGGAGGCTGACCGGGGGCCGTCATACTACTGACGTATGTACGATCCTTTGATGATGCCGAGAGGATGCAAGATGTAATACCGCGCTCCCTTGAACCACATGCGAGCTAACGCTTGATCACCCATTCAAATCGTGGCGATAGGCGAGTCCCCCCCCCCTTCCATTTTTATTTATTCCCTGTCGTTCGTTTCGCTTCGGCTTTATCTTGACACGATGATGGGTGTGCGCGGGCGGGCGAGAGAAATTACGCAGTAATGTCACGTATCTCCGCACGTGATTCGAGAGGAACAATGCGAAAGAACGGTTCATTCCGTACCACGTTTTTCCCCGCGAGAAAATTCGGTTCAACCATCTCCAGATGTTGCGTTAATAACTCCTCTGATTTAACCGCGAGCTCCTCGGTCGTCGGTCGTTTTCGATACGCCTCCGCGTATCGTCGAAACGTCGTCGATAATTCGTTTGCATCGTTTGACGAAACGCGTTTACGATCACGTTTTCATTCGCGTATGATTCGACCCGGGGTTTCGGCCCCTGCGAATATGTTCGAACGTGACTACAACGTATTCAATGAAACGCCGGTTTTAACGGTAACGCTGATAACAGTCCCTCATATTTTTTGGCGATAGCTATAAGCCAGATTAACTCGCCGTTCCCAGCTGCGATTATCGATACGCGGAATGCCATTGGAAAATTACAGGTCATACACGGTACGTAGGAAAAAAAGATCCGATCCGCCCGTTACACGCGCCAGTTCCATTCACTACTTTGAAATTTGCTTTCCGAGGCTTCGTATTCGGATTGGAATAACGCGGGGGAGTATTCCATTCTTCGTTTGATTTCTATCGTTATTCGGAAGCATTGTGAATCCATGACAGGTTTCAGAGTGATTGACACTCGCTGGGGATCAACACCGTGCTCATTTTTCGCACGCACACAAATGCGCCGCGCGCGCGCGCGCGGAACCCGAATCCCGTTCCCTCCGGCGATCTAAACTGTCCACCCCGTCGACGAGAACTCCCCCCTTTCGGCAGCGTCGAACGGAGGTTCGAATATTAGTATAAAATATAACAAGCCTGGATTTCAAATTTGAAACTCTCCATAGAATTCGGCCCCCACGCATCCGGGAGGCCGCTCGCTCGTTCTTTGTTGTGGTACAATGGCCGACTATTGTGATGCAAAGTCCTGCCGCGGTTCATGAAGAGTCCTTATACCCGGCGACCTGGTCCACCCAAGCTTTTTGACTCTACGTAAAAGTCAAGATGGCCGACTGTGTCTGTATGTGTTAGCACGAGTAGGTTCTCCTGAATCGCTTGTATTTTCTCAGTGTGTGGATGCAATCACAACTTTAATAAACAAAGTAATTTATTTAAATCTGATCGCATATGCTTACAAGGGTACGAATAATGTGAGTATACTACGATACAAGTGGATCGTCTGTATTGATTAATAGGTACAAGTAGACCTATTAACCGAATGGTATACGAATTGAATTACTTAAACCAAGCAAGGTAACTCAGTCAAATATTACAGGATAAAAAGGTATAAGTGTACCTAGTGAATCGCGTCAGCACCGGGGTGTACGTTCACCTCAGCGAGTATTCGACGAAGAAGGTACGACGACGACGACTGTATGACCACGACTGGTGTATGACCACGACTGGTGTATGACCACGACTGGTTAAAAAGTGTCTTTACATTGACTTATATTAAGGCTATGTCTTGGACTGAACCCAGGGGGTGGGAGGCAATGCCAGATACCTTCATGCGTAGGTTTTTTGAGGGGTAGAAGACCCGCCCTCGCGCGGCACACGTGTGGGACCCTTAGCGATCAGCCAAGGGACCGATGCGTCTGGCCACCACGTGAAGTTCTTAACATTGGGACGTTGGAAAGTCCCAAATGTGTAAACAATCAAGTGACGCAGAACACATCCTAGCCTTGGGTTTTTCGCTAGCTTTTCCAGGCATGGTTATTGTCACTAACAAATAAGGTGGGTTTATGACTGCACTGGAAATTCCGAAGGGTCAGACTTGGCCTGGGATTGCCTCCCCTCAAGAAATGAAACATTCCATGAGTCAGTCCGACAGTCAAAAAATAATTATATTTATGAGTAGGTATATCTACTAGAACTATCCCATGTGGGGCCGAACATCCCGCCGGCCTTGAAAGAACGTACTTTCAACGCACTTGAGAGTTCAATTATTATGACTAAGTATATAGAATAACGTACAGTCTTATAGATAAGTGTTTAAGACTATTCGTGCTCCTCTAAGGGAAGTATGCAGACCTTTGCTAGGGCCCGTTTTATTATGCCGTTTCGTGTTTTAACGCTGACCACCCTAGTGTGTCCATCTCTACCTGGATGGGTTTCTACAATTCTGCCCATACGCCATTGCATAGGTGGAACGTTGTCATCTTTCAAAATTACCATCGCACCCGGTAGAAGTGTCGTTTTTTGTATCTCCGTCCATTTTGAACGCTGCTGTAAATTCGACAGATACTCCAGACTCCATCGTGACCAGAAATGTTGCTTTAGCTGCGTTATGCGTTGATACCTGGTCAAGCGGTTTAAGGGTACGTCAAGTAAGTCCGGTTGAGGTAACGAGGTAAGAGGCTCCCCGATTAAAAAGTGTCCCGGAGTTAAAGGTATCAGGTCGTCAGGATCGTTCGATATAGGTGTTAACGGTCTCGAGTTTAAACAAGCTTCGATCAAACTGAACGTCGTGTACAGTTCTTCGAAGGTGAGAAGCGCGTTACCGATAATTTTTCGTAAATGCGTTTTTACCGATTTTACCCCGGCTTCCCATAATCCCCCGAAGTGTGGTGAATTTGGTGGATTAAAATGCCAATTTATGGATTCTTGCGCGAAGTAATTTGTGATCGTAGCGCGACTTTGTTCGTCCTGTAAGAGGCTACGGAGTTCCTTCAGTTCATTATTCGCGCCTACGAAGTTTGTGCCGTTGTCCGAGTACATGTCGGACGGCCTACCGCGACGAGCTATGAACCGTTTAAAAGCGTTTAAAAACCCCGTGGTTGACAAGTCGACAGCTACCTCTAAGTGAATAGCCTTGGTTGTAAGGCAGACAAAAAGACATAAGTAGGCCTTACCGGTTTTATTACGTGAGATTTTTATGGAAAACGGACCCGCGTAATCTACGCCGCATTTTAAGAATGCTCGCGCTGGATTGACTCTAGCATCAGGTAGCTCGCCCATTATTTGATTTAAAGTGTTAGGGCGGTTTTTAAAGCACACTATGCAATGACGCAGGACGCTTCGTATCGTGTTTTTACCTGCTAGTGGCCAGTATCGTGTGCGTAGAGAGGCTAGTAATGCTTGTGCCCCGGTATGCAAATGGCGATAATGCTCATCTCGAATGATGAGTTTGGTTAATTTGTGTTTTGCTGACAGTATAATAGGATGTCTCTGACCCTCAGGTAGGCGAGAATTCCGTAACCGACCTCCTACTCGAATAATTCCATCTTTATCAAGAAATGGATGTAGTGTCAACAATTTACTATTATTACTCAAACCTTGATTGAGTTTCAATGATTTCCGTTCGTTAGGGAATTCTTGCCTTTGCATGAGTCGAATTAATAAGCTGAGGGCTGTATTGAGTTCAATGACCGTTAATGGTCCGCACCTTCGGTTAGTCCGATTCAAAGTGTTGTGCTTGAAACGTATACAATAAGCCACTACGCGCTTAAATCTACTTAACGACGAAAACTTATCAAATATTTCAAAGTCTCTGTCTATATTTAAAAGTACCACACTCTGCTGTTTGGTCTCGGGGATGTCCGTCGGTTGAGACATCTGGGGTTGCGGCCAGTCTTCAGGCCCTTCAGAGAGCCAGGTAGGCCCCTGCCACCAGGCTGTAGTCCCTTCCAGTAGTTGAGGGTCGATGCCCCGTGAGATGACGTCAGCGGGGTTGTCCTCAGATTTAACGTGTCTCCAGGCGTGAGAGTCCGTGAGGTTTTGGATTTCTGATACCCGGTTAGCGACGAACGTCTTCCATTGACATGGTTCGCCCTTGATCCAAGCCAGAGTAATGGTGGAGTCGCTCCAGAAATATGATCGGTCAATATTCATTCTGAGCGCTCGTGTGGCCTTATGACTCAGCTGTGCCAGCAGAAGTGCGCCGCATAGCTCGAGCCGTGGAAGGCTTACGTTTTTAATTGGTGCCACCTTTGATTTGGCGCACAGCAACCTTGAAGTCCAGGTGCCATTTTGTGTGTGCGATCGAATGTATAGGCAGGCTCCGTACGCGGCTTCAGAGGCATCGCAGAACCCGTGCAGTTCGATCGTGTCCGGGCTGGGCGTTTTCACCAGCCGTGGAAATTTTATGTGTTGCAGTTTATGTAGCTGCCTGACATATTGCGTCCACATTGTGTGGATGTCTAATGGGACTGATTCATCCCAACTTATATTTGACAACCATAGGCGTTGCAGTATGATTTTTGCCCTAATGGTTGTAGGCCCGATTAGTCCAAGTGGGTCGAAAATCTGGGCTATGGTTGATAGTATGGTTCGTTTGGTAACCCTTTTTGAAGCGTCTGGGACTTGCACGTGGTATTGTAGCTCGTCTCGTAAGGGATTCCACCGTAAACCTAATGTTTTCACGTCGTCTCCAATACTGCGAGTCGCCATAGTAACATCATTGTTTATATTATTGCGTAACGTTTCGTCGTTCGCTGCCCACTTGTATAGCTTGAAGTTTGCAAGCTGGAGGACTGTTGTGACTTCACCTTTAATGCGGCTTGCTTCTTCCAATGTGTCTGCGCCGGTGATCAAGTCGTCCACGTAGAAATCTTCCTCGATTATCCGAGTAGAATCAGGGAAGCGGTCGCGATTTTCCAGTGCCAATTGTTGTAGGCATCGGATTGCCAGAAAAGGTGATGATGCAAGACCGTACGTTACCGTATTCAATTGGAAGGTTCGCAAGGGTTCTTCCGGAGAGCGTCTCCAGACTATGCGCTGGAGATCCCGTTGATCCTTGTGGATGATTATTTGGCGGTACATCTTCTCAATGTCTGCCGTGAAGACATACTTGTGTTGTCGGAACCGTAAAATGATCGAAAACAGATCTTGCTGAATTGTTGGGCCGACTAGTAATATATCGTTGAGAGATGTACCAGCCGTAGTTTTACACGAACCGTCAAATACCACTCTTAATTTGGTTGTTAAACTATCTTCCTTTAGAACTGCGTGATGAGGTATATAATACACGTGTTGTACCCCAGGAAGACTATCGCTGATTGCTGTCATGTGGTTCAAGGATTCATATTCGTCCATGAATTTAATGTATTGAGCCTTTAGGTGAGGCTGCCGTGATAATTTGCGTTCGACTGCGTGAAAGCGTTTTATCGCGGTTTGTTTTGAGTCTCCTAACTGAGAGACATCGTTACGTAATGGTAACTGGACAATGAACCTTCCATCGTTTTTGCGGGAGTGTGTCTGCTGGAAATGTTCCTCACAGGCCCGTTCTTCACGTGTGTAATGTGATCTTCCGTTGCATTCCTCCAATTTCCAGAAACGGTGCAATTGATCGCTGATTTGTTCGTCGGTAACGAATCCACAAAATTGGTGAGTCTGATTCTTCTTGGGATGTGCGACGGCAACTTCTCCGGAGATAATCCAACCAAGCTGTGTTTTCTGCATCACGGGTTGTCCGTCGGTCAATTTTATTTGACCTGCACATATCAGTTCCCAGAAGATTGATGCACCGATGAGGAGGTCAATTCTGCCTGGACGATTGAAAGTTGGGTCGGCCAGGGTCAGATTCTCAGGTATACGCAATAGTTTTGCGTCGATCCACGTGGCGGGATGCTGCGTGACAATCTCGTCAATGACGAGGACCGACAGCGTGCTCTTGTAGGCGTGCTGTCGCGATCGTATCGTTAATTGTACTCGTTCGTGTACTTTCGTAGAAGTATTGTTGATGCCACCGATTGGCAGGTTGAATCGTTCCCTAGGTAAGGAGAGTCGATCGCTGAGTTCCCTAGTCATCAGGTTTGACTGGGACCCTGAGTCGAGAAGTGCTCGACATTCGTGTAATTTCCCGTAACTGTCTTCCACGAAAATCAAGGCAGTGGACAGCAGTACTTGGGATTTTGCGGTGCCTACCGCACCTGTGAATGGGGCCGTCGATTGGGAGGTACTGGCTCCGTCGGACGGTCGCATCTTCTGAACATTGTTGCCAGAAGATCGTGGATGCTCTGGATCTGGTGTAGGTGCACTGGATTCCTTTGCATTTAATGTGTGCTGATCAGAATCCGTATGTAATAACGTATTATGGAACCTGTTACACTTTCGGCATCGGCCGAAGGTACACTTTCCATTATGTAGTCTCAAACAGTTCATACAAAGTTTATGCCTTTTGACTTCAGTTGTCCGCGCCGCGACCGATAAATTCCTAAACACTGGACACCTGTACACTTCGTGGGAGTTTTCACAGACCTTACACTTTGAAGAGTCTGTTGAGACGCCTGTGAAACTAGTATTGTCCCGTCTAGAGTTCGATTGTCGCACATTACCGGAGGAGTTTAATTTAATTCCTGTCTTTGCAGCCACGTCCGTGTCCACTATTGCGCACCGTTCTTCCAAAAATTCGATTAATTGAGCTTCTGTCGGCATGTCGATATCCTTCGTGAAGCATTTCCACTCGCGTTTCGTCGTGTTGTCCATCTTGCTGACAATATGATACGTGAATACTGCGTCCCACGTATTTGCCTTCAGAATCTTCAAGGCCCGCGAGAGCTTCTGAGCGTGATCAAGCATTTGTCGTAACGCTGGACCCGATTCTTTCGGTATCGAAGGAGTTTCGGCTAACGATTGAAGATTCCGACTTATCATGAGCTTCGTGTTGTTGAATCGTTTCGTCAGCATTTCCCATGCAGTTTTGTAGTTGTCCGCGGATGCTGTTAACGAACCGATCACGTCTGCTGCGGTGTCTTTAAGTGAAGACCGCAGGTAGTGGAATTTTTGGATATCGGCTATCGCTGGGTTGTCATGGATCAAAGCCTTGAACGTATCGCGGAAATTTAGCCATTGGTCATAATTACCGTTGAACGTAGGTAAGCTCATCGTTGGTAATTTTATGCCAGAACTGATCATTTGACTATCTATATTTCCGGTTTGATTTGTGATTACCGAGTTGGGCGTAGCACTGGTGTAACGTTGCAAGAGCGTTTTTGCCCTACCTATTGTGGTGTGGTAGGAATCTTCGAAGATAAGGCGTTCTTCATCGTGATTCGATTCTTGGTCAATTGCCTCGATCTTGTTCTGCATTTCGTTGAACTCTGCTATGATATTAGTTGCTTCGTCAAGCCGTGATAGCAAGCTTCCGAAGTCGCCTGTGAGTGGATCGAAGGAGTTGAGCCATGTTGCGAATCGAGTTATCCTGCCCTTGATTTGTCCTCGTGCGTGCCTCAACGCGATTAAATTGGCCATCGTAGATGGTATCGTATGTCGGTTCTTGTAGCCCGAATGTGTTGGAGACTATTGTCTTCACGTGAGTGGTGGAATAATTTTCCACACTGATAAATGTTCGTTGGTGATAATTGTTTTGTAAACGCGGTTTAGATCACTGCACGTACGCGAACTATTCACCACTAATATTACTGGATCACTACGTTGTGAATCCGGCTCGAAGGACCAAAAAATGTCTGTATGTGTTAGCACGAGTAGGTTCTCCTGAATCGCTTGTATTTTCTCAGTGTGTGGATGCAATCACAACTTTAATAAACAAAGTAATTTATTTAAATCTGATCGCATATGCTTACAAGGGTACGAATAATGTGAGTATACTACGATACAAGTGGATCGTCTGTATTGATTAATAGGTACAAGTAGACCTATTAACCGAATGGTATACGAATTGAATTACTTAAACCAAGCAAGGTAACTCAGTCAAATATTACAGGATAAAAAGGTATAAGTGTACCTAGTGAATCGCGTCAGCACCGGGGTGTACGTTCACCTCAGCGAGTATTCGACGAAGAAGGTACGACGACGACGACTGTATGACCACGACTGGTGTATGACCACGACTGGTGTATGACCACGACTGGTTAAAAAGTGTCTTTACATTGACTTATATTAAGGCTATGTCTTGGACTGAACCCAGGGGGTGGGAGGCAATGCCAGATACCTTCATGCGTAGGTTTTTTGAGGGGTAGAAGACCCGCCCTCGCGCGGCACACGTGTGGGACCCTTAGCGATCAGCCAAGGGACCGATGCGTCTGGCCACCACGTGAAGTTCTTAACATTGGGACGTTGGAAAGTCCCAAATGTGTAAACAATCAAGTGACGCAGAACACATCCTAGCCTTGGGTTTTTCGCTAGCTTTTCCAGGCATGGTTATTGTCACTAACAAATAAGGTGGGTTTATGACTGCACTGGAAATTCCGAAGGGTCAGACTTGGCCTGGGATTGCCTCCCCTCAAGAAATGAAACATTCCATGAGTCAGTCCGACAGTCAAAAAATAATTATATTTATGAGTAGGTATATCTACTAGAACTATCCCATGTGGGGCCGAACAGACTGCCATTCAGATATTTCGCTAAAGAGTTTTCGAGCTGACTGGCGGCCGGGCGATTTATCAGTTTGACGCCGTGAATCCCCAAACGGTGACTTTTTTTTCAACTCACTTTGTGTTGTCCGTCATCTCGAGAAAAGGTAAAATTTCGTCGCAAACGAAACGGAATAAAAATGACCCCGGTGGATCGCGGAAGGCCGACGAATACGCGCGCGCGTCACGGTGCCGCCCGAGAAGAAAAAAGAAAAAAAAAGTAAGAAATTCACCAACTTTTTATCGCCGCTATCTTACACATATGCATTTTATGCAGTCGAGGGAACTTTTGGAAGTGGCAACTTTGGCCTGTTTAAGAGAGATGGAGATCAAGAGCGAGGTGTGAGATGGGGAGGCGCGATGCGAATGACCCCTTGGCATCTATCCAGACCTCGCCGGGGGTGCGACATGCATCACGCCACGCGTCTGGTGCACCTAGTGCATCCTGCCGGGTGGTCCGGGAGGTGGTCGTGCATCAGTTTCCTGTCCAGGGCAGCCCGCGGACCCGCATTGCGTTTTCGAAACTGAAGCGATTCCACGCTATGCATCAGCCTTCGCATTATTGGAATTGAAACTGTCGAATTTTCTCGCACACCGAGCGAAAACGAGCGCCTCGCGTTGTTTCTGCTATATAAATTAGGTATCATCTGTACGATATATCTGCATTCCCATCGAGACACCGTACCACAGCGCCCCGTCCGCTCATGCTGCTATTTTTTCAACAGCCGGTCGTATTCCACCGTTTCCTCGCGTTGGAATTATCTGAGTCTGAGGTGTATTATCTCCTTTCGAAGAAAAGTAAAAAAAACGCGGACGTTCGCCCGACGACGCTCCTTGCGAACGTGGCAACGAAGTGCTAATAACGACTAGACAATCGAATCTCTGCGAGGAAGTTAATCAAAGTCAAAGATGACGTATATACAATTTTCCCGAGGCACTCGCCGCGCTCACTGACTCGCGTACAGATACCGGTTAATCCTCAAGTTTGAACGGAGCGAACGCTTTCGTAAATAATTACGTGATAATTAGCGATAGCAAACAATGAGTCTCTTTTTTTTTTCCCGTGTCTACGAACGGCCCGTACAGGGTGTTCGACGGAGTCGGCTGTGCGCTCCTTTTCGCCGCGCGACCGTCGAAATGAGAAAATCTACGAGGGGCCTCGTTTTTCGCGAGGACCTCCGGACCCTGGTTAATTGTCAACCGCAGGACTGACCTCTACGCGATGTCAAGTTGCGGCCAACGGACGGAATCCTTTGGTTTCCTACCTTTCTCTGCGGTTCGCCGCGACAAAACTCCCACAGTAGACAGAGAGCCAACGACGCTATCCCCGTCTCTTTGGCAAGCGTCGCCAAAGCCGATGCTAGCAAAGTCAGAAAAAGGGGTCCCGGTGTCCGAGCGTCGTCGCAGTGAGTCGCGTAGGCGAGGAAGGCCACCAGGGTAAAAAGACAAGCGAGGAGATCCGCCCGGCCGACGATTCCCGCCACCGCTTCACCGTGCACCGGATGTACGGCGAACAGAAGGCCGGCCATGGCGTGCGCTAAACTCCGCCCTGGAAGTACCTGGAAAATAACCGAAAAAATAATAGGAGCGTAATTAGTACGAGTATTATTCGTCGACCGTATTTTCCGAGAAAAACCGGCGGCTCGGCCGATGCGAAATGAGACGGTATTCACCTTTCTGGCGGCCCTAACGACGAGGCCGGCGCACGCAGCGTGAAGGGCAACGTTCACCAGGTGGTATCCCCAGGGGTCAAGACCGCCGACCAGATAATTGAGGCGAAAAGTTGCCACGCAAAAAGGGCGGTAGCTACCGTGAGATCCCCGTTCCTTCAATGGTGTACCCCAAAAGTCGTCCTCGAGGAGGCGAGACCAAGGCGTGCCCGGAAGAAGGTCGGGATTCGTCAGGATGGCCCTTCTGTAAAAAAAAAAAAGAAACGAGGCTCCGGATTAGCTTGCGTCGTTTGAGAAAAATTAGCATGCGGACGAGAGATGGTCCTATAAATATAATACGCTGGTTCAGGTGCATTGAGGTACGGAGTGGTATATGGAGTAGGCAAACGGGGAGAGAACGAAAGGCGAAAGATTCTTTTCAGGGAAGTAGTTTCGAGTGTCCTCCGAGGATCGCAGCTCGACTCTAAACCGCTTACAATATTAATCGCCTTTAGCTCCGCGACGCGGAGTTCTTCGTTTCTCGTTTGTAAGGCATCCGTTTTTTGCTTCGTGCCGCGGAAGTTGGTGTTGCAGCGATATTCCTTGTATATTTTTTTTTTTTTTTTATTTCGTTTTTTTTTCGTCTTTTATCAATTTTTCGAACGGAGTTTCTTTCGACTGCATTTTTCCGGAGATTCCTCGTTCCGTTTCAGTCGTTGGTACGGGCGTCGGAGGCGGGCGTAATGCCCGAGTTATAACTGACTTCCGAATAACCCGGCAAAGTTGAGAAACCATTTTGCCCAAAGGAGAAATCGATACCACTTTATGAATTCAATAAAGCCCGAGTTATAAAAGTGGCCCGGCAAATCCGATCGTAAACTGACGGTTGGCTGAATAATTTTTTTTTCCTTCTTCTTCTTCTTCTTCTTTTTTTCTTCCGTTTATTTTCAGTGTTTTTTTTTTTTTTTTCTCCTCTCATTTCTTTCTTCTTCTTCTTTACCTCAAGGCACACGTTCCTTTGACTCAACTGGACCAATGTATGGCTTTCCGAAGACCTTAAAAAAGCTTTAAATCTTTTCTACGCTTCCGGCTCGATTTTCTGAAAAACTTGCGATCCGAGCGAACTCATTCACAATTCTACAGCGTGTGACGTGAGGGTGACGATACCGGAAAAAATTATTGCCAGCTCTTGGAAAATCGCGGGGCAAGCGGAGGCAACCTATGCGAATCGGTGAGCGATAATCCCCTCCCCCCCCTCCGATAACAACGCGGGGGGACTCGGAATTTCGTTACCGACATCGAGACAAATTGGAATTTGATACATCATTAAGGCGAGTTATGGAAGGCTTCAAAGATCGGCCCTTCGATTAGAAGCATCCCTCGATATCACCGAGGCGATAGAGAGACCGTAGCGGAAGGAGGACGAGAATCTGAGCTTTTAATTGAGGATTAATATTCATGGGGTCGATCGGTAAAGAGGATATCATCCCGGTAGCTCCGCTGCCACCGGTTCATCCCTCGGCGGCTTCTCCGGCTTATTCCGCAAGTGCGATGATTTCAGTCGGACAAACTGGGAGATCCCTGAAATTCAGCGAGAGCTCACGGATGCTAAATATCCTTGATAAACCGACCGGTAACTAAGCCGATAACATTCGAATAGCCCTCCTCATCCGGCTGCATAGATCAAGAACATGAATATGGCCAAACTCGTAACTCCGATGCTCGCGTATATATTCATAATTTGCTGAACGTACGCGTTGCCATGCACCTCCTCGCGAGAGGTATTCGAGCCACGTGGAGCCTGACGGAAATCTTGAAAAGGTCGTGTAACGGAACTTTTTCTATACACTTCGATCGTAAATTGATCACCGGTTGATCTCCCGGTACGCTTCATTAGTTCCTTTCACCGATGTGTTATACACTCCGGAGCCTTTTTTTTCCCTCAAACTCATTCCGGGGCAGCCTACCGATAAATTGCCACTTGTAATTATTTATTTATTTTTTTCCTTTTCCAAACTACCGAACAAAAGCGAGGAACAAGAATTCGATTCCGCCGTATGTTAACATACCTCGCAAAAGATTCAAAGACATTCTCGGAAATCACCGCGCGAAGACCTCCGCCTCATGGACGTCCGAACGGCTTGATAGCGCGACGACGTAAAGGGCGCTCGGGGATGCAAAGGGTTTGACGGGATACAAGGATAGGGTGGGTTTCGAATACCTTCGTGACCGGAAGGGGAGATCGTCGTACTCCGCAGTTGAGACATTCGTCCTTGATTCAGTGCGACGGAACGCTGCGATCGGCCCTCCGTATTGACCTACGATAGAAGTCACTAAGGCGTGCTCACCAGCTGCCAAACTTTTTGCCCTTCAAGAACCCCCATGTCTAGTTTCCATTTTCTTCTTTTCGGACGTATCGCAGCGGCCATAATTGATCAATGTTCGATCGCCGTTGCGCGCCCGACTTTTCATTCGACGTGACGTCTCGTTGCATTTAACGTTCGCATAGACGAGGAATTGTGCTTTTAATTTTAGACGGTTGCAGATGAGACGACCAGATGCATGCTCGGGATGGTTGATGAGCGAGAGCAGAGGAAGAGGAAGAGGAAGAGGAGGAGGAGGAGGAGGAGGAGGGAAAGAGGGTGAGAGAGCGGAGCTAGATGATATAACCGTTGGTAGAAAATGGAAATACGAAGGAAAACAGATGCGAAGCTGTATATCAGCGCACCGCTATGTCTCAGCTGCTGGTATTATTAATAATAGTGTTCTTGCACGTACAATGAGCGCACCCGCAGTTTCCCGCGTCTTTGTTCGACGCGACTTTCATCGGGGTACACAAAGTCATCGTTGTACTATACCAACGCCGCCTGAAATTTTCCGCAGCCAGGACGAACGCCGCCAACGTTTTCCGAATCGGTAGCGACATTTTGTTTTCGTCTCTCGTCTTCCGTGTATTTTCCTTCAGGCTTTTTCTTCCTTTTATTCGATCCTGTGTTTTCTCTCTCTCTCTCTCTCTCTCTCTCAAAATAAATAAACGGGGAGAATCGGTCGGTCTTTTTCTTTTTCTGCTTTTGTTTACCCGCTCTTCCGCTTTAGATCGGATTCCTCCCGGCGGTCTCAATCATTCGTCGGTGGGCCGAGTAACTCGAGGCGCGGCAAACCGTTCGCCCGATGTAGTTCGCATCGTCCTATACCTACCTACCTATACGAATCGAACAGCCACGGTCGGGACTTTCGACCGAAGAGTGGCGATCGTGCCGCTTACAAAGTGCTTCTTTGCCCGAGGGGGTGCGCCGCCCCCTCTACCCCCACGGGAATCTCGTGAGTTACGAAAGGCAAAGGGAGTTGATGTAGGAGTGTTGGTACCGCGAATGGATATAACATCGCAAAGGGTCGGCCTGATATTAAGACCTCGCCATTGTCGGTGGTATTCGAAGTGGGCGCTCGAAGATACGAGCGATGATCATCGATGTAAAAAATATTCAGACTCGAGGAATCGGTGAAATAAATTTCCGATCTCCGAGGCGGTTCGCCGGCACCCGAGCAACGTTGACGGTAATATGTTGTGAATTAATAATCAGACGGGGTTGGCCGGAGCAATTAAAACGCCAATCCGCGCCATGGATGCGGACCGTTTCGCGGCGATAACTATGAAGTACGATCGGAGGACCCGCGACCTGAGTAAACGCGGCCGCTGTGTCTGCGAATTCGCTCAAGGTCTAATTTATGCCGAGCCTATTTTAACAGGGGTTCGCGTTATCGCGGCGTCGAGGGGACGACTGCGCTAATACGAACCGAGTGATAATTATTCTCGCTCTATCCCCCCCCCCCCCCTACCTCCCTCCCTCCCTCGCCGTAGTCTAAACCCGCGTCTGGGTTTTCCTCGCCCCGTTCCTCCGTCACCGTCCCCGTTCAAGGTTCTCGACGAGCGCCTTATCCGCACTGAAAAATTGAAAATTCTGACGCGAACCGAAGTCCCCCGAGAAAGAGCGCGGCTCGACGATGGTATTTTTTCGTTTCATCGAATCGACGAACGGCGAGCGAGACGAAGTTTCGATTTGTTTTCCAACCGCCGTATGCTCGCGACCGAACGGGGGAAATCATGGAGGTCCGTCAAATTACACCGTGCACGGTGACTGTAGGAAGGGTAGTTCGTTTGTCGGCTAATGCGTGAATTTATCAGTAAACTATAAACTGGGAAGATTTTACACCTCCGCGGCGATAGCGATTGATTTCCGTGGGTACGTGTGTATAGGTGGTACGAACCCGATTGGATAATAGCGACTTAATTTTACTTAGCTTTCAGCAAATGAAAAGCTACTCAAGAGTTCGCCGCGCGAACCGTTGCCTCGAGGAAATGATTTTCGAAAATAGAACAAAAGACTCGTTATTAATTACAACAAAGTAATTAAAAATATCTCTTCCATCAGTCTAATGAAAAATCGACCGCGAAGCTTCTGCTAGCGCGTGGATGGGTGCGTTCAAGGCTCTCGCCCGAACCCGCTCTGCAGCGAAAGCATCCAATCAGCTAAGATATTAAAGAAAATACAGAGCAGCTGGTATTCGAATAATTGATAGCTGCACGCCACCTAAATCATCGGCGCGACTCCTCGCGTCAAATTCTCCGTTAAACTCTCGCGGGGCGTTAAACCGTGCGAACGTGAGAAGAAAGAAAAAAACAAAACAAAAAGAAACCGCATCAAATGGCGGTAAACGTATTCGTTGAATCGCCGAAAGAAACCCCTCCGATCGTCAAGACTCAAAAATGCCGATCAACGACGGCGAAAACCGTCCGGATTCGGGAAGACACGTCTCCGTGTCTGACCGTACCCGAAATTACTACTAGCGCGCCGCGGAGCGCGTAGTCCCCTACTACTGCGGTGCGGATCGGATGATTCATTCGGACTAGGTATGAACGTATAGAGGAGAATATTCCGCACGCTCGGCGCCTGCGACTGTCTGCGTTCGCTTCGTGCGCCGTGTAGTAGATGTACGTACGTAGGTACGTGCATGCAGGTACTTACAATTAGTTTTAGTTTCGGGATGACAAACTTTTTGTTCGTCGTCGTAGCCGCCACTTCGCTTTTCCACGTAGCGTGGAAGCGCCGAGAGCATTAATATCAGGCAAAGTTTCGTGCATAATATTTCGCAGTTAATAACGTCATTTATATCAATTCCTCCGGCGTCCCGTCCCCCTCCCCCAGGTTTTTCCACTCTCCTCGTAACCGGAGCTTCTACCTCCTCTCCTCGCCAAGTCAAGGACGACACTTTCCGAACGTTTCGGTCCAATGCGTGGGACCGAGGAGACGAAGCCATCAATATCAATGCGGCCAGCTGCGCGGAAGACATCGCACGCTTCGATGAAAATATGGTAGGAGATGAGAAAAAGAGGAATGAAAAAACACACAATATTTATGAATAAAACAAGGAAATTCGGAGGTAAAAAGATGTAAACGGTACGTAACGGGAGAATCGACGTACGACGACAATAAGATGTTCGGCGCCGAACAATCGACGAACGTTTTTTTTTCCCGGTCTTTCTTTAGGATGTATCTTTTTTTTCTTCTCATCCCGCACGTAATTTTTCATCGCTGCGACGTTTTTCATTTCATTCCGGGAACAGCCTCGTTGTCCCTCCTATTGAACGGTTGATTTTATACAAGTTTCTTTTTTCATTTGATTTCTGAGTAATGAAAATGCCGAGTCGGAATTCGACTCGCTTGTAACACCTCCGCGATATTTCCCTCCAAGATCACAACCGAGCCGGGGGGGGGGGGTCTTTGACCGACTGCCGATAACGTTAATACATGCAATAATAACCCAATTAAATTGCAAATGTAAACTTGAAGTTCATCACAATATTTGCGTGGGTGGGTATTCAATAGTCCGCAAAGCAATCAAGTTCGGGTGGTTATATACATAGGGCGGCTTATCTGAATTTCGGCAGTTTCCAAATCACCGGTAGAATTCAGATGATTTCAAAGGGGAGTAATATCGCGGTAGCGCGGGTTCGCCCGCGCGGGATTTAATCCTAAAATCGTAAGTTTCCTCTTCCGACGTCGGACGAAAATACACCTCCGTTCGTTTTCCGGGGGTTCCCGCAACTCCTGTTCCGCGTTATCGGTATACGCTGGAAATTTCTCGTCGAGTAATCCCTTCGATTGTTGAAAATTCAGTCAGCTGGGGTGAAAATTTAGTTAACACCGCTTGATTTTCGCATTGACGCGAACCGTACCGGATCGAGGTACCGATTTTCGAAGGGCTGTAAATAGTTGAAACGTATCGCGAAACGTCGCAAGGTTTTACGTGCTCCTTATTCCCGAAAAGTATAAAAATTTTAATATCTGATGCATTTTTGCGATCCCTCGCAGCTCGATCTGCCTAAACGTTTCACGCTCCGATCCCGTTCGCAGATCAGGCCCGGAATACTAATAGCGCGAAGTGAGAAACCCGGTAATTCTTCGCCCCGGAATACGCTGTCTGTCCCAAGTGCCTCGCGGTCTCACGGGTACAACTTCGAAGCGCGGCCTTCCCGCTCACGTCGAATCGGTCGTGTCGTCGAATGCCTTCGAATCTCGGGGTTCTCGCGACTGCACCTTATTCACCTTTTCTCAAGTGCAGCTGTACTCCGCTCTTCGACGCTCGCGAATTCTAATTCTGAGTTCGACAGTCGCGTCTACCGACTCCGTTTCTTACGCACCGATTTTCCGCGTATATTCCGTTCGCGGGACTTGTTGCTCGCGAGTTAGGATTAATTCACTCGGTAATTGTTCGAATTTCGTTTTTCCCGCGTATTACCTGCGAAGTGATTTCATCGCCGTTGAATTAAGCCCGTAAATAAGACGAAGCGAAGCGCGAGGAGATGTTGCAGAATAACGAAATAATAATGGGAATATGAGTTATGCGGCTGCAAATGAATTTCGTTGTCCCGAGCGGAATGAAGAGAGCGCGAGAGAGAGAGGAGAACCACTTAGCCTCCGAGCTAACCGGGACGAGGTAGGTAGTAGTAAACCACCGACTTTGATTTAATGGGCAAACAAATTCAATTCCCAGAAAAGAATCGGAAACCGTTTAGCGGCCGCTTCTGGAATTATCGGTGAGGCTGTCCGCGGCTTTTCTCACCGCGTTGAAATGAATTAATAAATTACCGAGAGAGAAAATGAAAACGAGTATCGATTTACCCTCGACGATATTAAAATCAACCGATGATTAATCCCCTCCCCTCCCCTTCCCTCCCCTCCCGCAAGACCTTGCGTAACGTACAATAGCGGTGAAAAGTTTTCTCCTTCCTCCACATTCTCCTGGATTCGAACACGCGACAAAATCGAACGTAATTGCGAGAAGCATTAAGAAGCTCGTATCGTTCGGCTGCGAGCGAATCGCGTCGTTTTCCTTTTTTTGCCAATTCGCAGCTCCCGCGGGGGTATCGATGACGACCGGCAGAAATCGAGAACCCGACGAAATAAAAAGTAAGAAAATGAGACGAGAAGAATAAATAAAAAATAAGGAGAAATAATAATAAAAAAGAGAAGAAAAGAAACGGAAAGAAAAAAAGGAAGAAGCGGTAAGAGTTGAAACTCTAGACGAGCACTCAGCCTTAAAGGTGTCTTTACGTTGAGCTACCGATGCTTCTCACGTTTCACACTATGCGAAGACACGTCGGAAGTAGATCGACTCGCTAATGGATGTATTTTTCTTCGCGTGATATCTTCGCGGCGTACGGCGACGCGGGGCGGGGCGGGTAGGGACGAGGTGGGGAAGACGAGTGTCGACAGTTGACTTTAATTTCCGTCGAGCGTTAAGTTGAGCAACGGTTCGCTGATGGCGTGGAACGGAAGATGTTTCGAGAGTGGTACACGGGTTTACCCTCGTAAAATGTAAATATTAAGAAACTTGACTCCCGCCCCGGAGTCTGCGCGTTTGTCGAGTTACCTAGCCGTTGACGCCCGACGGACGCGAGGGTCGTTAGTTTCCTGCCGGGATATTAATTGAACAAATTTTTCCACCCCGAACTCCGCTTCAGAGACCCCCCGATCGACAGACTCTCGAAAATTTGAGTCGGCGACGTTGTTACTTCCGAAATTCGAATCATCGCGAAAACGCGCGAGGACAAAAACGTGGACAGGGTCAACGAAAATTTGGTGGGCCCCCTTACAGATTTCGGGATAAATCGATCTTATGGTTATAGTTATATTTCCAGCGAATCGGCCGTACGTTCAGACCGTGGCAAATGTGGCTAACGTTCCACGAATAGAATTCCCAAAAAATAACAGAAATATCCGAGCGGTGAGTCGTAATTGTCGTTTGGGAAAATGTTCAAGTTTTTTAAAGATCAATTCGAGCGCGGGTAACGGAGTCCTTTTAAATAAATTGGAGCGCCGATGGGCGTTTCTATACGTATTTCAAGTTGATGAATACTTTTTTTTTTTTATTCATCTCCTTTTTTCTCGTCATAGCTTAAATTGTACCCGAGTAAGCCCTCGGAGTCCTTCGTGCGGACTATTGTACGGGCGCGATACACGGTGAAAAAGGAGAAAAAAAAAAAAAAAAAAAAACACCCGAAAAAGCACCCTCTCTCGGAGTATTAGCTAAGATGGATAATCCGCTTTGAGATATTTTACTAATTATTGATAAGCGGGGAGAGCGATAAAGTCGGCGTTCGGTGTCTATATAGGACGCTGATAATGCGCGAAACGTATCAACCACGGCGATGACACCCGCCCATAAATTTCGCGCGCCCCTCACTTCCGAGTTTCCACATCAACTTGGCAGACAAGATTTTGCAGTGCAGCGCGTCTACGCGATAGTCGTACACGTATACATACCTATATATAACTACAGATACGCATCGCTCTCTCGCAGTCTCGTTGCCCCGAAGAAAGGAAACTGCTCGACAAAGCTACGCGGGGAGGAGGAACGGCGGGGGCGGAGGGGGATGAGACGGATGAGGAGGAGGGAAGTACACCTAAAATTTGAGCGAAAACTTTGACGCTGGTCTCTTGGGCGCTGTCGCTCGCTGCCAGCAATTTGCACACAGTTCTCCCGCTCCGCGCCAGGCACCGCCGACTTTCCACTCCCCATCGCCTCGACGCTCTTCCCGTCTCCGCGCTCCCCGCTCCGTCCTCCTTTTCTCCGACTTTTTCTCCTTCGCGTCCTTCGACCTCCTCCCTCGCAAATGACTCGAGGAACGTGCCCCAATCGCGGACCGTTTCCACCCCCCGGGAGAGGGTGTCTCTCCTAGAAGTACCGGTGATGGCCTGACGCTACATTTTGTCAGACATTCCCTCGCGCGGTGGCTCGGAGAAGACCCGGGGAGGAGAGGAGGGGGGAGAGGGGGGGAGAGGGGGGGAGACGGGGGAGAGGACGACGGGAGACGAAAAAGGGGAGTCCAAATAAATACCTGGCTAAATCGTCCGGAAAACTCATTCCATCCTTCAACCCTCGGCCCGGGTTTTAGGTCGGGACCTGGGAGACCTCAGACCTCACAACGAAGCAGAAAGGCTTTGCACCTTACCGGCGAAGACACCGCGCGCGGACCTTTGTCCGGGGCCGCACGGTAGCGGCGGTGCGCTATTTGCAAACCCGGACGGATTCCGAGTGTCGGACATACGAACGTAACACGTACGCATACTCGAGCGTAACGCGATGGTCGTTTGTATCGGGAATGCGAATTAAACTCGACTGCACACAACCCAGCTGCACCGTTGCCATTATCTTTCACTGCAGACGATTTTCCGCGCACTGCTTACTCTAAAGTAGAAACACATTTACTCGCATCATTCTTCCCAGACGCCGCGAGTCACGGTTCGTTCCCCCGGCTGTTCTATTATTTTCTTATGTACACGTTTATACGCCATAGGTACACACAGCCGGCGGATTGATTGCTGCAATTTCGTTCGCGTGCTATCAATTTCATAAGTGTAGAGGAGCGAGCCCCGACTCTTAGCTCAGCTCTTCGCGGGGGTTCGGATGCGAATGTACAACGAAGCCGCGTGAGCGGCAATTTCGGAATTCGTTCAACCGAAAATAAGGTGGAACCGGAGTAGTTGAATCGTAATTTCTGTTATCGCCGTAATCAAAGCGTTAATTATTGTGTTGTCAACGACGCGGCAGTTCCTATCTTGACTGGAAAACTACCCACTGAGATTGCACAATTCACTTTAACTACGCTCGTAACAAAGTTTAAATTATTTTCTCGACTACCGCCGCTAACGCCGTTCGATAAGTTGCGATTTCACCTGCTCCGTTCCGCTACGTTCGTCCGACTACTTTACACGCGAATCGTAAAAATTGCCGCACCTATTTTTCCGCCCATATGAAATGAATTCGCGACTCGTGTAGCCCGATCATCCAAGGCACTTTCTTTCGCTCGATGGAAAGCAACAGCTTCAAAGGGCGTCGATACGTACAAATTGATCCTATATTCCAACGAGTGGACGAAGGATCGATTCGCGAAAGATTCAAGACCGCGCCGAGGGCCATAATAGAAACCCCTGACGGGGTCAATCTCCTAACGGCCCATCCGGAAAGCTAACCTACCCCCATCAATCACTACCTTGGTCCGCGCGACGGGGAGCGAGCGAAAGGTTGGCAACCTTATACTGTGCGTCGGTGTTATCTACTCGCACCTTCGCCCATAGCCACGCCACGCAACGTAGATATATAAGAAGAGCCCGAGACGCACTGCAGATACCGCTAAATTTCAACCCTGTAAAACCCTACCGCCGGTCCTTTGTTTCTGCAGCCGTTTCTTATCTCGCAAAAATTTGCCGGGATTTCCCTCCCACGGCGTTTGCCAGCTACTTTTATTCTACGTTGAATAAAGTCTCGCGCGCGATAATCAAAGCTAAGCGATCAAACGAGGATCGGGTCCGGAGTGTAAAAAAAAAAAAAAAAAACGAACTAAAAAGGCAAAGAGGAAGAGTAAAAAAGTGTCGCTCATATTTGGTTAACGCGAAGTTGATTAATCCATTAATTTTCGCACGTCAGTCGGGCGTCGTACGTGAGCAAAACCTTTTTTCGGGTAGATGAATCACGTGAGTCATATTCGGTCCGACAGTTTTTATAGCTTCGTGACGCGACGAACCCGAGAGCTTTCCAAAATGGTGATCGGTGAACCAAAAGTTTGACGGGTCAGTTTCAGGGGGGGGCGCGTGAACTTCATCGTTCGCTCTAATTTGTTTGATTATATTCTGACGATATTCGACCATTATCGACCGGTCTTGCGATTTTCGGGGATTCGATGCTCACTGACTCGAGTTACGGAGGAAACGGGATATCCTGCGGCAGCGTGCGCAGTTTGACCGCATCTGCCTCGCGGAGAATGGCAAGTCGATCACAAAATTTAGGGAACCTGAATCAAAACCACCAACTACGGTTTCTACCAATTAGCTCATTATCCGATACGCTGATTCGGGTGTGTAATGCACGCGAGTAGACTACGAAATATGCTCAGATTTCATACGCTGACCTCTGCCAAATTTTAAAGCAAATTCAGACGATTTTCGAGTGGTAAACTCGGTCTGTGGAGTTTCGGTACATTTTTTCGAAGAAACAAAAAATCAATATCCGTGAAACTTGCATCGAAAAATGTTGCCACCTCTGTCGTAGGAATCGGATATCCGAAGAGAATCCTCGGGTGGTTTTTGCTAAATATTCATCAGCTACATATCAGGCGGCAATAGGAGATATCCGGTGGCGAAGGACTCCGGGCGAGATACACCCTCGGCGGTATAAGGTACTCACCGTTGATACGTGCCACTTTTACGAGGTCATAAAATTAATACAGTTTTTTATTCGCCCCTGGCTAGCTGCCACCAATCGTGCTTCGGCTTTTCTCAATGGCCGGCCGTTAGCGATTGTATTCGAGGTTCGATCCTCTCCTCGGATCTCCTTTCTTCTCTCTCCGGGCGGCGCGGGTTTCCTTTTCCGATTCATCGTCTCCCGTTCACCCCGCAGTTCGACGCTTCGAACTATTTCGTCCTGATTGGCCTGTCTTGATTATTGACTCGAACATTCCACTATCCGCGAGGGGCTCTCAATAAAGATCATTTTCCCTTTGTGCCGGCTCAAACTGCGGAAGCTCCAAAGCCAGACGCTCGACTATTTCCAGATATCTTTCTCCTTCTCGGTTTTGTTAAAGTTTCTCTTTCCCGCCGCGGCGGCGGAGGTACGACGACCACGACCCCCCCCTTTTTGCATTCAAGTTCGAATCGGAGCCGATAACCGATTCGAGCAATCACGCGCAAAGGTCCTCGATTCGTCAAACTCAACGACCAATACCACCGCCCGCCCGACGTTACACCATCGACCGATTTCAAATCACCCGCTCTCCCAAAGTACAAAGGATTCGAATCCTCGGTCATCGGGACTTGTATACGGCCCCCGCCTCTCCCCCCCTCCCCCCCGTCTTCTCACGGAATAAGGATTTTCCAAATCGCTCTATAGTAAATCGAGATACGGAAAATAAGGCTGTGCGAGATGCGATCTCTACCCTCGGAATTGCTGCTCTCGTACTTTGACGAGGGCTATATTTTCTTCTTTTTTTTTTTTCTACCTCGCTTGTGAAATAAAACGAGAAAAAGCATCCCGCAATATTTATTTTACCCCCCATTTTTACCTGCACACTTCCAATAACGATCCAGGTCGCAACCGACGTACGAAAACTTGTCGTGTTACTTCATTTTTCAAAAGTTTCGAAGTCAATGATCTCTCGACGTGTTCCGTCCGCACCCCAGGGACAGTTATATGGATATATCCTTCCCGGTCTATTAGCCATAATACTCGTTAATACCACGGGACAGGTAATCGACGTCGCTATAGTCGTTTCTCAGCGAAACTCCCGTCGGCGACGGACGTCCGTATACGTATAGAACGTACGGTACGAGGGTACGTGCGAGCGTATCGCAAACGATATCGTATAATACTTACGACGTACGCCCTCGCCGTGTGGGGTTCTTCGCGTACACGGGCCGATAGATGTGGGGGGGGGGGGGGGGGAAAGGTGTACCTGACGCGGGTAGGGGGACGTCAGGATGTCAGGGTGCCAGGTGCGACGTCACGCCGCCTCGGTCTCCAACACCCCTCCACCTCGTTTCCCCAGTCATCCCCTTCTATTCAACGTGTTAGCTTTTATTATCGTTTGCTTTTAGACGGCTGACAGATACAAATCGTTACATATTCCCAACGCCCATTGTCTTCCTCATAATGGCGATTGTTAGCGGGGCGCTAGCGTTCGATCAGCGGCGGCACGGCGTCGCAACCACCTAGAAGCAACTTGTACAAAACTCCTTTCATTACGTCCGAGAAGACAAATTGTGCGACGTCCATAAGCCGAAATTCAAATTGGTCGGGATGAATTTTCAGGAATCACATTCTCTCGTCGGAACCGTTGATCGTTACGGATTGATTGGATATCCGCGGTCGCAGCCCCCGACGTATTCGTAACGATTCGACGTATAAATACATTTGTATGGGTACCTATACGGTACCGGAGATGCGAAGTGTTTCGTAATATGGATCGCGTGCCTCACATTTCGCATGTTTGGCGACGTATTAACCGGTGGTAACGCGTAGGTTGCGCGCTACGAGCTAGTGGGTTAGTCGTGAAATATTGATTCGACATTTGTACAGCGCTATTTGCGAGCGGCGGTTTATAACCAACGATCGACGACGATGGCTACGGAATGCCTTATTATCCATGTTTTACAGACGTTGTTCCAGAAACGCGAAGGTTGACGGTGACGGCTATGATAATAACCAACCGTTTCGACGTTTCCACTTTGCCCCGCGGTTTAATTGATCGCCGAAGAGCTTTGACGAGTTTATTAGACGTATAGAATTCATAGGATATCGTATATTGTAATTTTGTACGACGGGCGATCGATCGATCGCGAACGAGGAACCCCCCCCCACCCCCCTCCACCCCTCCGACGGACGATCGAATCCACGAGGTATAATACAATTTCTGCATCTCAGAGCTCGGAAATTCCAACCGCTAGGTAATTGAACATGACGTCAAACAGACAATCCATCGTACGTATACATACGGCGGATGAAACAGTCGCTGGAAAATACGAGCGTGTACCACGCTAGGTGTGTAGCGAGCGCCGACGACTAGTATAATAATGCCTCCGCGTACATCAACTTCGCCGTGTAAGAAATACCCTCCCCCCCGCCCCTCTACCATGTTCGGAACAAGTCACGAAAGTGATGAATTGTGCGCATTGTTCGGATTATAAAACACCTGAACCCTCCTTACGCCGTAGTACAAACTACCTAGCGCACACAACCGAATTTCAAAGTCACACCTGTCCGACGTTCGCCCATTGAAAGACTCAGGTGCAATTTATCAGCGAAATTATTATTTATTAACGTCCAACGATCCGAGTTAATTGGTCTCCGATGGCGAGCTTGTGAAATGTTATTCATTCCCGGTGAAGAAGGTGTTGGATGTGAACATTTTTTATTCTTGGAAATATAGTAAATTTCCGTGCGGTAAATTATTCCCCAATTAACGCGCGTACCGATCGATCGAAGTTCGGTAATTTTTAAATTCGAGAAAGGGGTTAACCGTGTGTCATTAGCACGTAGCGAATCGAACGAGGCCAATGAAAAATGTCATCAGAATTTAGATTCTCGTTCTTCGGATATTGTTATTAATTTTAATCCGATGGACGTGAAAATTCGTCGACGTCAAGAGCGTAACCATAATTCGTACAGTAGGTCCACGAGCGCGACCAGCGTGCATATTAGTTTCGCGGCAATCGATACATTGATTATTTGTTTCGACGAGCGGCGAACCATTGCCGCTAGTCCTCGACTATAGATTTCGGTATTCATTGCCTACTCTCCGGAGTGCAATTAATTATTCATATAAGCGCCACCGATCCTGACGGCGCGGTGGTCCGCCCTCTGCATCCGCGCCTGCAGCTCACGCCCTTCGCTCGATTCGCGATATTAGAATAATTCCGTACCTTCGCCACTCGCCCTCAAACACTCCACGCGCTACGTCGTTAATTCAACGCGTAACGGTTAGAAGCGTTAAAAAAACAAACGATTCGGACAACTTTTCGGGGATCGGATGCGGGATTACCTGGACGAAACCGACGGAGTAGTCGTCGATGCCGCGTGTACGGCGGAGGACGAAATTTTTACGATCTTGAAAAACGAGTAATTTTATTTACGGCTGTCAGTTTCTCCGGTAAAAAAAAAAAAAGAAAAAGCCCTTACTCCTATAAATTTTAGCTGAGAAAGCGTCTCCTGAATCTCCCGATTCTGGCATTTCCGTTTTTCAACCTCTGCACCGAGGTTAGAGGCGGCCAACCCCCTCGAGTTCCTCATTTCATTTCATCAACTTGATCCGGAGTTTTCGATGCCCCGCCGTTTTCTCCTCTCCATTTTTACCTTTTTTCCTTCCGCCAAGTAACCCCTTTTTCAACCACGGCAATGGAGGGAGGAGGGGGGGGGGGGAGAAGGGAGGGAGACCGAAATCAACTCTCAATCAACAATACGTTTATATTCCTCCGGCTGCAGTACGAGGCGTGGGTTTCCGAAGGACACGAAACGATCGATGACGGAAGACTGCGACTGCTGCAGGATATGCGTGATTTCGTATAGTTTGATTTTCTTTTTCACTCCAGTTCGCTGTTACGGTACATATATGTATATATATATATCGTATTTTTGAGTTAAAAATGTATAAAAGAACCGGCGGTGTCCTCGATTCCTGAATATCCCGTCTCCCAGAGAAAAGAGGAAAGAAAGCTTTGAGCAATCATATGCAATCGTTTCCCGAAGATCCTTCCGTAGCTTAAGGGCGATTTCTGCGAATATAAGGGGTGGGTATATATATAGGAGTAAGGGATGGGGTCCTCGATTCTTTCTCAATTCCCTCTGGCTCTTAAAAATATCCCGAGAAGGAAAGAGCAGAGCTTTCCCCCGAGAGACGAGAGGATTCAATTTTTTACCAACGTTCAATACTCGAAACGTTAAATGTTAGGCATCGAATGCCTAATATCCTCCCGTTCTCATCCTGCGGATTTCGACTCTCCTCCACACTTTTTCGCTGATCGAATATCGTAGGAACGCGAAAAAATAATAAAAATAACGATAATAATCGTAATAACGGGGGAAACTCAATCTTGCCGAAATGAGACGAAATTTCTTATACTCCTGTATTACCGTACGTGCGGTATAACCCCGAGTTTCAATATATCTATGCCCGAGTCCTCCGATGCCGTTTATTTTTATCACGATATACCCATTTCTACACCTCGTATAAACCGCGTCTAACAATTTGCAAAATTTTAATAACCTCGTGAATAATTAATTAATCGCCTTATGTGCTTCGGGGTGGTTCTATGGAGGTGACGTGACCTCTCAATGCCCGAAGCGTTCTTGATGTGGACGTTCGTCGTTCGATATCGCCTGAGTTGGATAACTTGACTCGTTTTCCTATGGTTACATACCTACGCGAACACCACAGCCGAACTTTGTTCACGAATATAATTCCACCGTGTTGATTTGTCGCCGTCGCTTGATGATACTTTGAGCTGTTGGGGTAAAATCGATGATCGAAATTTATGGACGTAAAATGTGTGATATAATGACACCGATGTATACCTGTCATGATGACTTTTTAACACGATCGATTTTTGTTACTTGATAGTTTTTATTCACTCGTCGCTCCGACTGAACTATTTATTCATTCTGGCGTGGTGCGTGTGCCCTTCTGGGGAACAGTTGGGCAAACGATCAAGAGAATATTTCATTTTTTGGGATTACGTTAGAGAAGTGCCCTACGGTCGATTTTTAAAATACTTCATTTTTGGGCCAAAAATTGAGTATTTTAAAAATCGACCGTATGGCACTTTTCTGACGTATTTTGACCTCAGGAATCCGAATCTGGAAGAAAAATTGACCTATCTCTAAAATTGACCAAGTTATCGCCAATTTTCACCTTTTCGGGGTCAAAAATAAAAAATTAATTTTTTAGTCTATATTAATGTGATTTGAGCCCAGGAATCCGAATCCGGAAGAAAAATTAGTCTATCTGCAAAAATGACCGAGTTATTCTCATTTTTTCGCATTTTTTGGCATAAATTTGAGGATATCTCGAAGGGAAAAAATCGTAGCTCAATTTGGACAACGGATTCGTGTTTCTGAGGTCAAAATACATAAGAAAAGTGCCATACGATCAATTTTAAAAAATAAAAATTTTTGGTCAAAATTTGAAAAAATCGTAAGGGGTACCCCTTGGAAAAATCTCAAATTTTGACCAAAAATTTTTATTTTTAAAAATTGATCGTATGGCACTTTTCTTATGTATTTTGACCTCAGCAACACGAATCCGTCGTCCAAATTGAGCTACGATTTTTTCCCTTCGAGATATCCTCAAATTTATGCCAAAAAATGCAATAATTCGGCGATAACTCGGTCATTTTTGCAGATAGACCAATTTTTCTTCCGGATTCGGATTCCTGAGGTCAAATTACATTAATATAGACTAAAAAATCAATTTTTTATTTTTGACCCCAAAAAGCTGAAAATTGGCGATAACTCGGTCAATTTTAGAGATAGATCAATTTTCCTTCCGGATTCGGATTCCTGAGGTCAAAATACGTCAGAAAAGTGTAATATAAACAATTTTTGAAATACTTCGTTATCGGCCTAAAAATGAACAATTTTTCTTCGGCAGTGTTTCAATGTATTTTCATGTATCTGAAGCTCAAGAATCTGAATCTGCCAACAAAATTGATTCATTTCTATGTTGTATCATTTCCATAGGAATATTATTATCATCATACTTATATTACACGGTTCACGGCATTTCTCGCGATTCATTACATTCGTTCGAATGATTTGGTTTACGTCTGAAATCGATATAAGTATAATTTCGTTCGAATATCTCCGATCAAAGAAGAAGCGAGCGAGAATATCGAGTTTGAGAAGACGGCGGGGGCGTCGGAGTATACAAGTCTCGAAAATGCAAACATCTCTCGAAGCACCGGCAGCAGTAGCAGCTGCAGCGGCAGATCTTCGAAAATTAAAGGCTAATATTTGCGGGAGGGTCGGTCCGTATAATACACCTCTATATACATTTTACATATAAATATACATATATTATATTCCTCGTTCAATATTAATTGTTATTTCTCGCTTATAATTAACTCGGAGAACGAGTACGGGATAACGTTAAAGCTCGCTTATATATACACGTATAATATGTATATTGCATTATATAACAGACATATAGATGTTAAAATATTCTTGGCAGTTCGTTGCCAGGGAATTTTCAACGCTGTGTATTGCAATTAACTTTAACGAACTAACTATAAAGAAACTTAAGATCTTTAGGTACGTTCTAGCGGCTCGCCACACCGTTAAAATCATTAGCACATGGGTGCACCCGTGCCGGTTCGTTTAAACAAAGTTTAACACGTTTAAAAACTTCCCCTATACCGATGATACCCGTCCCGTGTTTTTTTTCGTAATACTTTCACTCGAGCTTTTCCCCTGTCTCGGCGTCCCGAGGATAAACGGGCATCCGCACACCTATATCGGCTGATATTCGACTCTCTTCTCCCGGATTTATTTTTTTTCCCAAACTCCGTACCGCGAGTCTCTGATTCGGCACAGGTATTCCCGCTGAAAACTACAGCGAAAGGTCGTTCGGTCGGAGCAGCGCGAAGCCCGTCCGCTTCCACGTGTATTAAAAAAATAATTCAGGATTATTGATGATCCATAGGCGGTCGCGCGGGTGTACGACGGATAGAATATTCGGGCCGATGGCACGAGGTCAAGTTTCACACGTCTAACCGGGACGCCCTGTCATCTGCGAAGGATTGATCGCCCTCCACACTCAGCGCTCCTGATCCTCATAATACTATTTTGCTCCATTGCGCTCTCCCGCTGCTTTTCCAATTTCTATAGCGCCTCGCGCGTTTTCACGACGTTCCCCGATCCCCGCGTATGCTGGTACGTCGTATATACATATTTTTATTCAGGTATTTATTCATTTATTTCCTTCATTTTTTACGAACTCACACCGTCTTCGTAGTACGTAACGCCGTCGACATTTTTGCTGCATAACGTTATACCCGTATATACGTACACGTATTTAAAGTATACGCTCAATGTTTGCACCGGCTAACCCGAAACTAACTTTTTTGCACCGTCTCCTATATGTGCACCCCTCTTTTTCCTCGCTACGTACGTCTTACGTCTTACACTTCGCCATCGCTTGCGTAATTTATGTCAATATCACCGCAAACTTTGCGATTCGAACTTCGGTACAGTCAGCTGTTTGTTCTGCAGCAACCGCGAATCCCATTCGATCCGGCTATGATATTTCCTTTTTTTTTCTTTGCGGTACAAGAAGTTCATGAAATGCGAGGATAGCCTTTTTCTCGCGAAATACATTAGTTCAGTTGAAAAAAAGAATGAAAAAATCGACGATCAAGATCGATCGTTATTCAAGGTTGCGACCTGTCGGAGTAATCGCCGCAGTGAGAGGTGCGGAGTACGCCACGAATCTGGTAATCTGAATAAGTTGTCGGGGGTAAACGTGTACACGAAGTGTACGTTATACCTATGTATACGTATGTGACGCGTGTGCGTCGAGGCGCTAATTAACCTGAACAGGGGAGAGTTTGGTGCGGGGTGGCCTAGAGCACGTCGCTATTTCCGTAAACTTTGTTTTCCGTTTACTACGTGAAGCCCATGAATCATGATTTTAATATACTTAGCGTAACCGTGGCTCCTGGCAGAGAGATGTACATACATAGGGTATAGGCGGTGTATATATATATATATATACAAGGCGAAATAAGCGAGAGATGTGCCGTTAGGGCAGGCCGGTAACGTTTTGACTTATTAGCTCCGGGTTTCTAGGGTTTAATCCTCCTAATTTGGTTCACTTTCACGAGTTTATTAGGCTCGAGCTGCCGGTGCTCAGGTTATTATCGAGCATCTGCGTGCCGTCTGATGCCACGGAGACGAATAAAATTTTCGAGAGAAGATTTCTACCTCGGAGGAAAACTCCTTTCCTCCCTCCTTTCCTCCCTCCCTCCCTTCCACCCCCCAGTGAAACGCGAGGGATAAAAATTATATCCCGCCAATATTTGACTCTAATATCACCGAATTGCGACGAGTATAATACGAATAGCCGAAACGTGCGCGTACCCTCGAAAGGTTCAGCTTCCGTCCTTTATGTACGACGTACGTACATTATGTGGGTAGTTATATACCTGCGTACATATATATGTATGTATATGTATAACGTACGTATTCGCCCTTGTATTACTACGCGACTCGTGTAACGCAGTTGTATACAATGGAATGCTATACCGTCGTCGTAAAAAGGCAACGATACAAGGTCCTGCAAGCTGTGCTTTCGCTTCGTTCGTTTCCCGGGGATATAACGTCGCCATAATCTCAACTGATAGCGAAGAGAAAATAATTCCAGTTCCAGCGATACGAAATAATTGGCTGTATCCCCGTTTCGCATGCCTTCTCCGTATGGCAACTGAAAAGCCGATCACCGCCATTCGGATGGTACAAATTTCTTAATAATAGACGACTCGGAGTTTCTTCATCTCCTTGTCGCGTTCACGTTACTCCGGTGATATTCGTCAGCCACATTAGACGTCTGCGTTTGATACGCATAAGCTCCTTGGTAACTCGATGTTTCGTAAGATTCCGTTCAGAGAAAGGCAAGGAGTTAATCGTCGAAAATTTTTTATCAAAATTTCTCCCATCGTCAGTTTTCGAAGTTTCAGTCTCCGGCCAATAATCAGCCATTTCAACGAGTCGCTGAGACGAAAAGAGAAGTCTAACGACTCCTCTCAAATTTCGGGTGCAAATCAATGGCGGCCGTCGCCGTCCCCTAAATTAGGCGGATCCCGAGGAAATTCGTAGTGTCCGGTGTCTTCTGATTTACTCATCGTCATTCGATCCTCGAAAATTCGACGCGGTGTCGTTCATTTGTAAAGATATGAAATCTGAGAAAGAGACGAGGCTGAGTTCGAGGCTAGGAGCAGCTATCGAGAGGCGAGTCCGCTCTTTGACAGTCGAGCCACAAACGAGCCAAATTGGGTAGAAGGTATACACATATACGGGGGGATTATGCGGGCTTTGATGTAATGAGACTCGAACGTCGTACCGACGGAGAGGGCGTATCGCTCCGGACCACGGCGCGTCAGCGGTCAAACTATAACACCCTGCAAGGGTAAAGCGAAACGGCGAAACGAAAAAGGAGAGAGAGCTTTTGTTGACCCGACGAAACAATCCCGCGTGGCCCCGAGAGCTCGCCGCTGCACCGCGGTCTCCGTTTAACACCTAACCCCCCGTAATAGAGCGGATTAACCTTGTCCGCGGAGCCAAACGACTCCCGATATTAGAAACCTAATCTAAAAACGGACCTCGTTTTACCCCAAGCACCTGCAACTACGCGCTCCGTACTCGTTTACGGGAGCGTCTCGCGTCTTACCAGACACTTTACCGATCCAATTTGATTCGGCTGCAGAGATGTGATTAAAACGGAAAACCACCACGACTACTTTTTCCGTTCTATTTCGGTTCGTGGATATCTGTTGATACGTTTTCTAAATACATTCTCCGTGGAACATGTACCCACCTCAAACACGTCGCATGGTGCAGCGAGATGTACTGTAGCGAGTTTTCTCTTTTTTTTTTTTTTTTTTTTTTTTTTTTTTTTTTTTTTTTTTCAAAGGACGGCTTCATGATCTGGAAATGAGAGTGCAGGGAGTAGTAACTTTTCCATTGAATTCTTGTTTTTTAAGCTTTCAAGCTACCCGCAAGCACACACACGGGAGCCGATTGTACACACCTATGTACGTGTTATAGATTGAAAACCACCACGAGAACTCTTCGAACAAAGCCGACGCACTAACGGCATTGTTGCACCCTTCGGAGTCATGGCTATACACATTTAACATTGTACAGAGACCAAAACGCTGCACGCGAAGCTGTAATTATGCTTTAGAAAAATCTGAACGCGGTGTAGAGACTACCATCTCTCGATTCTCGTAGCGTGTAGACCTCTAATTGTAAAAGCCAGTGCAATCAGCACGGCTGTGTTTCTGTGTTACGCGGAAACGTCTGTACAACGAACGAAATTTCTACCGATACATACGCGTATGCAGGGATAATTTTTCTCCAAAAAGCGCAGTATCCGTGTACACCCAACTGTTGTACGAATTAACAATCGAAAGAATGGAAACGCACTTTAGAAAGACCGCAGTTCTGTTTTTTTTTTTTTTCGTCGATTACATTCGGCAATCGTTTCGGCAACATGTTCCTTTTTTCGCAAATACAACTATCGCTCGTTTCATTGGGGATTCGGCTATTTTTGTAGTGGTATACACATTCGCGTTACATCGATTCTGACATTTCAAAAAGTGGAGGTAATTCACGTGTCACGGTTTTGCAAGTAAATATGTTTATTCGTCGCCGTTTATACGTACAGTTGCCTGACCTAGAAACGTCGAGGGCGGGAGCTTATAAAAATCAGAATATAGAATCGTTGGAATTTCAGGAATCGTGTTCACGCATATTTATCGAGCGATGATGTACGTACCTACCTACTCGGTGTATACGGACAAAACATTCGAAAATTTCATATTCCGTTTCACAAAAATGATAAAAGAGATAAAAAAAATATTATCAAACAATGAAACGCGCGTTTCATTCTCTTGGATATGAAAAATAACGAACGATTGAAAACTATGCGGGTATCGATAACTCTCGATTCCCGGACCTTGACAATCCACTCGAGGCGCTTAAATAATTACACGTTGTATAATGACGTCGCGTACGTACGGAACGACAAAACGGTCAACTACTTAACAAACTGGTGATAATCAAACGACGCGTTGGAACTCGGTGAAAACACCTGTCACTAACACCTGAATTTCCCACGAAGATTGGCGCGGGTCAAATAATAGGTTTAATCACCGGCACATCATCCTACCGGTAACATACAAATTGGAATTAGTGGTACGTTACACATCTACTGCGGAGTTTCATTCATTAGACCGAGAATAGCATTGTACAGAGAAATATAGGCGACGAGTCTCGTCTCCCGCTGTTACAAAATCAAAGTCGAATCCCTCGCGCGATTTAATCCCGAAAAGTTACACCGCGAATCAAAACGACGGTAATAAAATATTTCCTCCAACTGGACCGGGAAAACTTTACGCAGATAAAATTGTTCTTCTTCGAAACGAGACGAGACGACACAGCCTGTAATGCAACTAGAGCGAGCTTTCGTAAAAAGGAAGAAGTTGTACGTACAGGTATATCGCTGCAGAGAGAGAATTGCTGGGATAAGATGCCGCGGGACAAGAGACGCTGCATTCGACGCTAACAAATACGTCCGTTGCACCGGAGGTGTATACATATATATTGATGTCGTTGTGTAGTAGGTATATAGAAGTTTTTCTCATCTCGCCCTTTTTCTCTCACCGTGGGTCACGATATGACGCGCGCTTGAAGATCGGGGCGTGTTTTTCGCTATACCGATGAAGCTGTGAGCCTCATCGCCCTGGGGAGAAATGGAGGAACGCGAAAAGAAGAAGACGAGAAGCTCGCGGGTATGAGGTTGAGGTCGCTCTATACTGTACTTATTACAAAAGCGCCGGGGTTGGTTGGAATAACTTGGAACGGCGGTGCCGAATGAAAGAAATGAGGCATAAAGAGAGAGAGAGAGAGAGAATGGGGGAAAAAAGAAGGAGTACGAGAAAACAAAAAAACAAAGTAAAATGAAAAAATAAAACCGGCGGGGCTCGGAAACCTAATCCTCACTCATTGCGGAATTATTGGTGAATTTTTTGCCCCTCTTGTTCCACTTTCTTTCTTTGTTCTTTTTTTTTTTTTTTAATTTTTTTCTTCTCTCTTCTTCTTCCCTTATTCCCGATCGATTCTCCCTTTTACGAATATTTTATACCCCTCGAATAACGGTCAATTCTCTCGAGGGGTTCACCGAAGTGGTCGCGGTAGCTGTAATATTTGAAATTATTGGACACGACGGACAATTTTGTACGTCAAAGCAGCCGCAGGAAAAAGCACGGTATATTTGAAATGCTGACTTTGGCCGGCTTCCGATTCGATTCCCAAAGGATTCTTGGTATCTCCATGTAAATTCGTAATCTATGCACGTTATTATATTACGTCCATGTATATTATACAAAACACACGCGTGGGTAGGACAATTTGAACAAAATTTTCACGTGGTTATATACGGGGTTAAGTATCGTTAAAAGCCCGCAGCATACGCGAGGAGATTAAACATCCCATTGTTTAGTAGGTATTATAATATAATAGCTGCACCTGCAGCGTATATATACATATGTATACATATTGCATACGTACCATGTGAATTACTATTTGTGAATTCGAAACGAGGAAATGAGAGCCAATATACCGAGAAAGAAGAGCTTTTTAGTTACTTTGAATAAATTATAGTACCTACCGATTCGTATTAGCCGTGGATGATGTGGCTTCCGCGTAACCGTGTGTACGTACGTACCTACGTTCCGCGGATGCGCCAGCGGGAGCTCGATCAAACAAGTATATCGAAAATGATCAGTCGCGGAAATGAGAAATATTAATTCCGCAGCGAATGGTACAACTCCCCTGTGCGCTTGCACACGTCGAAAATGAAATACCGGAAAAATACGCGGCAATGATTGCTTGCGGATAATATATATCTGAGATTGTTCTGCATCAAACATGTTTTTTTCCTCCTAGCCGCGTTCCTCTGCAGGGCTAGCAAAAAAATAGCTCTCGTACAGCCGTACACGCGTACGGATATACGTGAAAATATTTTTACCGATCCGTGAAAGCGCCCCCGCCGGAAGCTCGAAACTGCTCGGGTAAATAACTTCTGATACCTACTTCTGAGGGCACGAAGCCATCAACGTCCGATCGAGAAAGAATCGGAACTCGAGAGGACGCGGGGAACCCCCCCTCCCCCCCCCCCTGACGTCAGCGATTGACCTCCGAGTTTAACTTTTTCTCCGTTCCCTTGATCTCGCTGAACTTGATCAACCGCGAGCGATGGCCGCTTCTCTTTCTCAGGACGCGTGTTGAAAGGTCATCGAGTACACTGGTTCCGAACTGACTGAAGAAAATTTGTACTGAACTTTTGAATTTCATGGTTCGCAGATTTTACAAACGTCTCACCTGCATACGTGGGTCTTCCAACGAAACCGAAATTTTCGTTAATTCTCCAGAGGATCTGATCTTTCTCTTTCGTTTACGACATTCTGTTGCGTTTTATTATATTCCATTCGAAATATCGCGTCTCATGATTTCTTGGAAATTTCAGACCTTCATTATTTCGGGGTGAAATTGAAATTTTTTTTACTTCTGATCTGACCTTTCTCAGGGAGCTTGTAATAATAAGGTACCAATAAACAACATCGAAGAAGAAGAGAATCGCAAAACTTGAGGGTTTTCTCGATACGCAGTCTCGACGTACTTATACAAATATATATATATATATATATACGAATCGAGGAGCAAAAGTTGAAGATAATTTCGAATTGGATTGCAGAGCGAAAGTTCGAATGCGTCGGGCTGGGTGGAAAGTTTTTAATATATCTAATTCGACGGTATTACAAAATTGTGATTAAATAAACTCGAACGATATTTCTCGTGCGGTGTAGTTGTTGTTGTTGGGCAATAATCCATCAATTGGCGTAATATTTGGCGGGGCGGAGGGGAGGGTAATAATATTCGCTGTACGGAGCGGCGAGCCGAGCTCGAAAATGTGGCGTTCGCCAAAAGATAGGGCGAGCTGAATTACGGCGAGACAGATGGACGGATGGGAGTCGGAAAATGCCTCGAGCAATGCGGAACTCTCTGCCGATCAATTGGCGAACGCGCCATTTGTATTATACCGAGGGAAAAAGTTTTCAGTTTTAAAGAACTGGAAGAACCCTTCAAAGACCCGAAGAGCTTTGAACGGCGAGAAATAAAAGTAAAACGGAGCGAAGAAAAAAAAAAAAAGAAAAACAAGAAGGAAAAGCACAAAACAAAGGAAATATCCATTGCCCTCCGCACGCTAGAATATACATTCTTCGAGGCATTATACGATAATGTACTACGTATACGCCAAACGCGATATAAACGCATTATGCAATATCACATTACGTGGAACACGGTGCAGCTGAGATACCGAGGCGTAACATTTTCTTTTTCTCTCTCTCTCTCTCTCTGTCAGGGGGTGGTTTGAAAATCTTTCTTTTTCACCCTCGTACTTTGATATCGCAAAAGTGATCAACCCGATACCCCACTTTGTACGTAACGAAAAAGGCGTATGAAAATTTTGCAACCGACGTACAATGTACGAGATACGTACGTACATCTATAGGTATATAACGTTACGTACACGTGAAAGTGTATAAAGATCTCCATTTTGCGGGGTAACGTTACCGCGAGGTAAAACGATACGTCGCCAATCGCGTGATGCGATACCTCATTTTCGTGGGAAGTAAAGGAAAAATACAGATAGGCGGTGGCGCTCAGCTGGCTAAGGTAGAGGAGAAAAAACGTTGTAAAGAAAAAAGGGGAAAGAGGAATGAATAATAATAATGATAATAATAATAATAACAACGATGATAATAAGAGAGGAGAAGCAAAGGGGAAGAGTTGGAGAAAATAAGTCAGAAACTCGGTAGGGATGCTGCTCTTCTTCCACCAAACACGGAGGATTTCTTTTAGTACGAACAACGTCTAATGGTCGTAGAAGCTGATACGGTAACAACATTAATCGGCTTTGGTTTCAAAGGATTCTAACAAAGGCACTCGGAGACATAGGTACATTTTTCCCGCTCTCAGGTGACCCGGATAAAGAAAAGAATCGCGTAGACGTATCAGGTGTACGCCTAGATACACGTTATACGAGAAACCACTTTTTTCCATTTCCCGCACTGTTATTTCATCCGATTCAAAATCATGCACAATTTTCGCAGTGCAGAGTTCAAACGTAATTGGAGTTTTTACCTCTTTATTTTTTTATTTCCGAAATTTTATACGCGAATCGTTGAGATTCTTCATATCGGAGTATATGTATAACGAGTGAAAAGAGAATACGTAGGGGGTTGAAGTGGTTTCGCTCGGATCGCCGTCACCTGACGAGAATTTGTAAATTTATCCCGTTTCAATCCTCGGATCGGAATGACTCCTGTAATTGAGGGAGTCGGTCGGGGTGTCGGGGAGTTAAAAGGATCTAGGAAAGGAAGTAGAAAACGGGCGTGATGTTCGCATTCTTTGCGGTGAATATGTACCTAATCGTCGGGAAGATTCGATTCGTGGTGAAGCGGCAACTGCGACAACAGGAAATTTTCGAGTTGAACGCTACCGGGATACGGGGAGAGAATTTCCGAGGGAAAAGAAAAAGGCGGATGTACGTATATCGAGAGAAAGGAAAAAAGGGCGAGAGGGCGGAAGGTCGGAAGGAATGAAACGAATATGAAAGCGACCTACTCCATACTCCGCCCCCACGTGTCGCGTCGTTCGCTTCTTCGCGTATGTTACCTATGTGGCGTATATCTATACGCCACTCGTAAGAGAGAAGCTCCTATATATATACGTTTTCCAAACTTCTCCAGAAACGTAAAAACTTTGACGAAATCAGCAAAACCGTTTCGAGCAGATCAAGAGGAACTTGTATTCTTTCCCCCGGTGTGTCATATACGCGGACCCCGCGATGTCAACTTTTCCTCCTCTTTTTTTCACACACACGCGCACACGTATACGTCGCATGCCAACTCATCCGTACACACGTGCGCGTATGTATTTCACCCTGGGTAAATATGTATACGAGTTATGCCTGTACAACGCCATCCCCGGGTCCCGACGATGCCCAAAACTTTTCCCGAAGCGGACTATTCTTGAGATAAAACCAGGAGATTAAATTCTCGTAACATGATATTTCCATTCTTCGTGTACTTTCTTATTTATTTCATGATTATTGTTATTATTATTTCTCTTCTCTAAAATATGATAAAGAATGCATAACGTATATATGTTTGTAGGATCGCGAGGCGAACGGCACCGATTTCACCCCACGCCGGCTCCTTCTCCTTATTCTTATTTTTAGTTACATATTGTCTTTTTTTTTTTTTTTTTCCACTCCGAGTCAAGAATCGACGAGAGACAAAGGAATTTAATATGCATCTCCACGTTTGCTGCTGGAATTTTTTAACATTTTTCTAAAACAGTAATTTTCTCTTTCAGACTTTCAGTACGACTTCCAATTAGCGGTGACGTTTGACAAGCTCAACGAATATACCGTCGGTCGGCGAACTAAAAGTCTGTCAGACTTTCGTATAAAAGTTCCAATGAAAGGACCGACCACTCCAACTTTCTATATATATGTATATATATATCGATAAATTCGAAATAACGAATAACTTTCAGGGTTTTGCTCCGCGCACCGGTAAAGGAAGAACCGACCGCACTCGCATATCGCTTGCAACTTCACACCGGCGCGCGCGCGCGGCAAAACTATTTCCGCAATAAGGTGTTAAGTACTCGCGACTACACACATACATACATATATATATATATATGTAAGCGCGTACGTAATATTAACGTAATAACGGGCTTAGGTAAAGGTAATTCTGTTTACCGGGTCCATGCAACGTTTTCAGTTACATATACATATATATAGATATATACCTGGAATATAATTGGTCTGTAAAATGTTCCGGTTTTACTGCATAGTTGCGGTGATGTCGATGCGCTGGGTATTAAATGGTATATAGTACGTACATGTACATGGTACACCCCGAAGCGAGCAATATCTTATGCATAAAGAAAGAATTGGATTACGTAGGATGCTAACAAGAAAAGTTTCGGCTAAGTGTACGTGTTTTATAATATATGTATAATAAATACCCGTATACATATAACGATATACCTGAGCGAAAGAAGGGGCGGTTCGATCCGCGTTGATACGATGTGGTTACGTCCCTTGATAACGTCGTTTTTTTTCCGTAAAGTAGCGATAGAAAGCCACCATTGTTTCGTTATTTCCTATGGATGGCCTAGATAACATCTGTCGGAATAAACGTCAATGGGTAATATGATTTTCCCCACACTGCAGCGGTTCAATAAAAATTTACATGGAAACGCGTTATGCAGCATTTCCGTGTAATGGTATCGGTTTCTCATCCGCAGGTGTATAGGTATATGTACGGTATACGGTGTACGTACACGGGTTATACGGTATGAAGATACTGCAAAAAATAAAATAAAGAAACAGTAGCGAGCTACCGCTATGTAGATGTACCATATTTTACTGTAGTCGAGTTAAACTTTCGCCCTTTGAGTCGTCGTCGCCTCGGATCAAATTTTCAGACCGCTCGTCCCGCTGCAGTTCGTGGTAAATGCAGAAAGTTTCGCTCGGTATTTATTCCTTTTTTCTTCCTTTTATTTTATTTTTTTTTTTTTTTATGTACGGTTTTTATTTTTTTTATTTTTTTTTTTGCCAATATTACAGTACATAGTAACGATATTCGAGACGGAAGTAGCTCGTTCGCTCGGAATTCGCGTATAGCTATAATAATACCCGTATATATATATACGTACTCAACTGCAAAGCGGTGGTGCAAATTCAGTTGAGAATTCCTTGAATAAAGGAGTGGCTGGAATTCACGTGTAATATACAGTGTGAACCGCGTAAAAATATGCTCCGTATTAAAATGTGAATAAAAAAAACTGGACACGTAAACGGAATCGGGGGTGGGGGGGTGCAATTTGCAGCTACGGTTTTTGCTGGAATCTTTTGTCGAAGCGCGTCTTTTTCGCGGAGCCGAATGAAAATTCCTCGAATCCTAACATCGACGAAACGAAAGCTCCGTTTCGTCGGGTTTTCGGGGTAGAGGGGAAAAAAAAAAAAGAAAAAAATTGACAAGAATTCCTGGGCGATCCTCATTTTTTCCCCCACCCCGTAGATGCGGGCGAGCGGTGGGGATACACGGGGATAGGTGAAGCCGAGAAGCTACGGCGAGTTACTTATAACTTTAAGGGTGGAAATAAAGCGTAAAGGAAGTGCACTACTTCGGGTAGTTCGTATAAGAACACTAACTGCGGTAGAAATGTGAATTTCACGGAGTAACTTCAGCGCCCGGCAAAGCGGCAGCACCTCACCACCGACTCTATACCTACCCGCGGTACTCGTCCGGGTAAAGAGGTGCATGTACGTATACGGTCTCTCTACGTATCCGGAGTTCCTATCCTTATTCCCGGCATCCACCGACTCCCACAATCTTCGGTATTATCCTCACGATCTTAACAGCCTTTCTACGACGAAGCGGCGTAACAAGTGCGAGTGCGAGTGCTGCTGCAAGTGCGACCGCGAAGAATGCACCGCTGCAGTTCCGCCGAAAGCTTCGGGAGAATTAAACGCCTTGTGTATAGTCGCGGTGAGCGCGGTTAACGCCGACGGTGTTGAAGCGGGATAGAAATCCCCGCTAAGCCGATTGTCTAGGAATTGCCGGTGGTGTAGAGCCGGTGTCGGCTACGTATAGGTAAAATTGGTCGATACATTTGTAGTGGCATTTTCAGCTACACGAGATCAAACCAGGCGCGCAATAGCGGCGGTGCGACGCGCGGAGGGAGGTGAAGAAGCGGAGGAATGAGGCGGGGATCTAATTGCGGGCGTCGCCTTCTCAATGGCAGTTACAAACTAAACTTTCACCCCGACCCGCGGCCCTCTCCGAGCACGGATTATTTTAAAACGAGATCGCGATAAGTTCCGTCGCGACGCGGTAACGGAGGGTCCGCGGCTCACGCGCCTCCCGCGCTCAGGGTGGAGAAGAGGAGGGAAAAAAGATGGTATACAACGACGCGAGCGAGGGGAGGAGTGAGAGGGATGCAGGAGACGTGGAGAGGCACTCGTTGTTAACTTCAGATTGCAAAGTTACCCGATCGTGTGATTGTGTTCGGCGTTCGCCGTTCTCCAGGGTCTGTACCGAACGAACTTTGGAAATAGAACTACCGAAATTTTTATGTTTCTCTTTTTTCCCCTCCCTTTCTCCCCTTCGCTTTTGCTCCACCGTGACGCTCCGCTGGATTCCACGCGAAATGATTTTTCAACTTCACCGTAGGAGATGCCGCGGAACCGCGAAATAAAGGAGAATCAGAAAAATCCTACTCATATACAGAGGCAACCTGCGGAGCTTTCAATAATTATTTACAGAGCTGCGTTCGTTTGCAAAGCTTTACGCGAATCCGAAACCTTCAGGTAGGACGCTTTTTGGAACACGTGCCAAAATAAAAATGAAGGTGAGACTGACGAAATTTGGCTTACAATTAGCTGGACTGCAGTGCAAAAAAAAAATGTCGGCGAAACTTTGTGATCAGGTTTATTATTGGAACGTGTTTTTCCGACTGTATAATATGTAACGGAATTTGTCATTTACTGCAACCCGATAATATTATGTTCACGAAAATTTTCTTACGAATTTCGAACTGGAAGTGTAAACATAAAAATTTATCAAACAAGTACATAGCTCGTTCGAGAAATGGTGCACTGCCGGGCGGCCATTTTGTAATTTAGGGAATGATATCGCGTTCGTCGAACAAAATTTTGTTTACTTGATCACGAAGCTGAAGCAGAAACTCGCCTGATATAGATTCTGGAAAGTTTTGGCATAGCAAAGATAGAACTGATGGCGCTTTTTGTTGATGAGAAAAAAAACCGAAAAAACCAAAAAACAAAAAAAAAAAAACGAAAAAAAAAAAGAACAAACAAATTCATGAATAATCAATTACGGAGAATCGAAGTCTGTAGGAACAGCGAGCCGATATTTCCGTATCATTGATATGCGCGTTCGCAACGCCACCGTTCGCTATGCTCTCAATATTTATAAAGTATGGACCTTCGCTATACATACATACACACCACAAAGGAATTATTATTACTACGCGAGAATGGAGCAGAAAGCCAACTTTTCTCAATTCGTCTGCTCTTTTTTTTTTCATTATTTCTTTTTTTTCATTCTCCTTTTTTTTCTCGCCAATCTCATTCCGACGATCATTATCAATATCTCAGGTGTGTATATACCTATATACGTACATATAACACTTTCCAAGTTTTTTTCTCCTCGCATTCGCGTCACGCTTTTTACTCCATTCCCTGCACGTCTTTCATATAAGTGTCACAAGCTCACCCGTTGATTGCACTCTTCTTGCTTCTATATCGTGTGTATAATACATACCGTGAGAAATATGGTGTGGATACGGTGTCTGTTGGAGCGAGACACGTTCGCTACAAGCGGTAAAAATTAATTAAAAACGCACGTCGTTCGATTCTTACGGAAGTCGATTTTAATATGAAAACGGTTTAGCGTTAACTCACAATCAGTCGGTCGAGCATACGAACGGGGGATCCCCGGATCTTTTCGGGATACCGGTGCGGGTGTACGTACACAACGTCGAAGTAGTAGTAGGTGGTGGTGGTGGTTAGGCCGGTGGCAGTTGCGGCAGAGGTTGTGGCGAAGGTGAGGGTAGGGTAGGGGATGGGGGGAGGGGGAGGGTGGGTCGCAAAGGGTGCCGGTGGGCCAACGAGAGGTGGTCGCGCCTCGAGCATACATTATGCTAAGTCAGCCATTAGAGTGTGAAATATACCTCGTGTGCCGCAGTCAGTTAGTGGGAACTCGGTCGCTGGCACTGTATTTCGTGCATCGCATTACGCCACTCGACCCCTTGTAATTATTTGCAACTACATAACGACCTGGAATTAGTTCGGGGTGGAGCGCGATCTTTCATCTCCTATTTTAAGTTCTTGCCGTATCTTTAATCTTCCGGCTCCTAACGACCCCCGCCCACACGTAAAAACGGAACAACCCCGAGGGATTAAATTCTTCGGAACTCGATTTTCGAGTTTCCAACGCGTGTACATTACGGCCGTGTATTTCTCGTCTCGTTTTCAAAGTATAAAAGGAATTCAGGCTTCCGTCTTATGATAGCCGATAAAACCGGCTCTCATTCTCTCTCGATTCGTCGGCGACGTATATACATACATATATATAGGTATATCTATACGTACACGTATTCGTACGTACCAAGCGGAGCTTCTATTATACAAAGCTATATAATATACAGTACAGGGTTCGATCCTCACCGCTTGACTTCGGAGATGAGTTTGGCACAGTTATTCCACGCGCGAAATTGCATTCTCGATATTTATCGCGTTCTCCGCTTCTCCCTTCTGACGAGCGAACCGCGATTCTCGCAAACCACGGATCGCTATAACCGACTGTGAAATGCTACCGAATTATTCTCTTCCTCGGGATTTCCAAGTTTCTCCCCCCCCCCCCCCCCCCCACACACACACACACACACGCGGGTACAGTCGTCACCGAGCGATCAAAGATTCCTTATACTTCGAAAACACCCAGCTACCGTCGCCCCGTACCAAAAATTCTCCATAATAAAACAATACCGCGTTATTGAGTCGTATTTACTTATCTGATCGGTAAATTTTCCACCGTCGACCATTTCCCCGAGAATTTCGATAACGATCTTCTGCTCGCACCCGAACGAATCGTTTCATCTCATCCGGGAATTATCATTGCCCCACTGAATTACACGCGGAGAGATATTCGTTTCAACGAAAAAGCTCGTCGACGTGTATTTTCGCTCATTTTTTTCTCTCATCCGAAAAACTTGTTAACGCGAAGGACTATACCGGCTATTAAACTCGATTGTTGTCCATTTCTGATCCCGTAATATTCAATTTTTAACGATACCTGGATTGCTTTGTTGTCGTATTCTTTGCGTACGTGTTGGAATGGACAGGGATAAAGTTGGACTTGTACGAAAACCGTCTGGAGAAGGTAACTTCCCCTGGAATCAGCCAACTTTACTAGCGACCCTGATTCTTCGACGCCAGGTTGGACGTGCTCCCGGTCGCCTAATTCTCACGTTATCTTACTATTTCTCACAAATTCTTAGCTCGCATTTGGCGGATTGCCTGGGCATCGGAAGCCCCCTTATCTCCGACTCTAAAATATTCGAGCTTATTCGAGCCATTGGTATGCAGGATCGCGTGAGAATTGGCTAGGAAAGTATTTTATCGTTATCGTCGTAATAACGTATTAATCGCGATAATTATCGATCGAATCTATCGGAGATTGGTTGATAAATTTCGCGAATCCGTGGAGGCGGAGGTATATTGATACGGGGGGCGGTGCAAGAGCTAAACTCGAGCAGTACGAGTATTATGCGGTTTATGGACTTACGTAAGTGTGCGTACATTAGAGTGGGTCGAAAAAAATTTTTTACTTGATATTTTTAAGTAGCCCACTCGTTTTTTGAATGAATAATTAATCAAGTGGGGTACTTCCAGCAATAAAAATTTTTATTTGGTAAAAAATCATGGAAGATATCTAAAAATTGTCGATTGTGATTGTTTTTTACTCGTTCACTGTCCAAAATTGTTTTCCTATTATCTTTGAAATTCAAGTGTGAAATCAAAAAATGACATGCTCTTTTTTTGACTTGAAATTGAAGTTCAGTGAAAAACGATCACAATCGACAATTTTTAGATGTTTCCTATGCTTTTTGACTAAAAAAAAAAATGTTTTTTGCTGGAAGTACCCCACTTGATTAATTATTCATTCAAAGAACGAGTGGGCTACTTAAAAATATCAAGTAAAAAATTTTTCTACCTGATGATTACTCGATCGATTGCATGAGAAGATGATTTTGGCTGTTAGATTTGGATTTTAGAGCTGATTATACGTGAGATTACTCTTGAAGAACCGAGAAAAAATTCGATTTCTGAGCAAAAAATAAATCATTGTTTTAATTGGGTTTAATATGCTTTTCTGACGTATTTTGACCTCGGAAATCCGAATTTGAAAGAAAAATTGATCTATCTTTAAAATTGACCGAGTTATCGCCAATTTTCAGCTTTTTGGGGTCAAAAATAAAAAATTGATTTGGAAGAAAAATTGGTCTATCTGCAAAAATGACCGAGTTATCCCCATTTTTTCGCATTTTTTACCATAAAAATGGAGATATCTCGAAGGGAAAAAATCGTAGCTCAATTTGGACAACGGATTCGTGTTCCTGGGGTCAAAATACGTAAGAAAAGTGCCATACGATCGATTTTGAAAAATAAAAATTTTTGGTCAAAATTTGAAAAAATCGTAAGGGGTACCCCTTGGAAAAATCTCAAAATTTGGCCAAAAATTTTTATTTTTTAAAATCGATCGTATGGCACTTTTCTTACGTATTTCGACCTCAGGAACACGAATCCGTTGTCCAAATTGAGCTACGATTTTTTCCCTTCGAGATATCCCCAAATTTATGCCAAAAATCGCGAAAAAATGGGGATAACTCGGTCATTTTTGCAGATAGACCAATTTCTCTTCCAGATTCGGATTTCTGAGCTCAAATTACATGGAGATAGACCAAAAAATTAATTTTTTATTTTTGACCCCAAAAAGGTGAAAATTGGCGATAACTCGGTCAATTTTAGAGATAGGTCAATTTTTCTTTCAAATTCGGATTCCCGAGGTCAAAATACGTCAGAAAAGTGTAATACAATCAATGTTTTAACTACTTTACATTCGGCCCAAAAATCGATTTTTTTTTTGGCTTTTCAAGGGTAATCTCACGTATAATCAGCTCAGGAATCCAAATCTGGAAGCCAAAATCATTCACTTATGCAATCTATCGAGTAATCATTAGGTGGAAAGAATTTTTTTTCAACCCACCCTAGCGTACATATCGAACTGCAGCAGCAGGTAGGTAAAGTTGAAAGCTTACCTGCTTCAGACTCTATAGAGCTTCAACGTTTGTTTACGACGTTGTTTCAAATTTAAATTCCAACGCTACAATGGCAAACTAAGCGCGCCATATAAGGTATACATGTAACGTACAGGGGTAGTAAAGCATGCCGCGCGATGCGAAATACTGCGCGGAGTTTCCATTCCGCCCGTTACGTACGAGATTCTTCGCGAGAAAAAAAAGGGAAGAAGAAAGCGGAGGAGAAAAAAAAAAGAAAAAAAAAAAAACAACTCGAATTTCACTCACGGTGAGGATAACCGTAGCCGGCCATTTTGGTAGCAGGGAACACGTGCGGCAGCGAGTGAACCTCAGTTTTGAAGCAACGTTTTAACGACACGTTTAAGGCCTTATTTTACGATCTCACGAAGGTGGATAAATCTGTCACCATTTCGCGATAAAAGTTAGTGTCTTCGGTATAACCTGGTGCCCGGATATACCTCGGGTGCGGGTGATAACCTTAGATCTGACTGCTGCAACGGTATAGCGGCGTCAAACTTGCTCGATCGATACAAAATTTGACGTACGATAAGATCGCGAGGTTTCCTTCTCGTCGTCGAAATCCGTTCGAGTTTGGTTTTTTATTTCCCTCCCGAATGCGGGGAGTTCAACCGTAACGTACGCTCTTGGTGCGTACCGGTCACGGGGTTGCCGGGATCCGTCGGGTATCCCTTTTGATTCGAGGAAGTTGAGGAAAAATTCTCCGTCCGCGACGTCCGTTATACGAGAGAGCTTATCACGTTACAGCCGTGCCCATTGAGGGCAGCTTGGAAATGGGTTTTGATCTTGATTAAAAGGTGGAAATTCGTTTCATACAACTTCGTTCGATGTAGACATCTTTTCATACCGATGAATATCCTTAATTGAGACACCTTTCAAAGATCGTGCGCCTAGATATATTCCCCCCCCCCCCCCCCCCCGTATTCGTGCGAACGGATAATTACAAGCTACCACGACTCCGCACAGCGCAATACCGTAGCTAATACGCCATAATGCACTCGATCTCTGTAATATAATGGAACACGAGACTTCTATTTATACACGAGGATGCGATACGCGGCCGCGGCTAGTAAAAGTATTTTACGATCCCATAAGAGAGCCGATCGATCCTATTACACTTTCCAGCCTTGATACTCGTTCGCCTCTGAGCTTGGCAACTCCGAGGAGAGAGGCAACGACCAGAAACCAGCGGCCGCGTAGCTCGGTCATCGATATCCGAAGAGGGCGGACCACCCGGAGAACGCGGGAAACCGGAGGAATGGTTGCGAAAAACGAAAAAAATGGGAGGCAGGGAATCGCGGACTCTACACGTATACGAGAGAGATACGGTTCCGCTCGGAGAGACTCGATTCGCGCAATCAAAACCGGTGGGAAGAAATAAAAGCAATTTGCCGCGAGAAACTATCTCATACATCGAGGCGGCAGATGCGAGCATTTACCGGCGTTATCCTGCGACCGCGCCCCCGAAACTCTGATCTTCGGCTGTTATTACCAATTCTAAATCTCGCACAGCCTCGCGCCACCGCGAAGCGGTCTTATAAGGATTATTAAACTCCATAATTAAACCAAGAACGGGCTTGCGGAGGGGGAGGGGGGTGGAAAAGAGGGAGGTGGGGGGGGGGGGGGGGGTTACCCTCGGCAGTTACGGCGGTGCAATGGAGCACCCCGAAGGAACCGTACCCCGGAGGCACCGCGAACGCGTAGCCGCACTGTTTGCAACAGAGCCCACGATAACGAGCTCAGGGGCAAACTTCGGCGTGTAGAATAGTCGGACCGTTGCACTAAGTTTGCTGTGTTAATACATTTCTCACGGACGATGTTTAACGAATGGCTAGGAGGATTGTTCGGAATGTATTTGCGTTTTGTCGTTCGTCCGGATTGAAATTTTAAAGGCTGGACGAGTCGATCGATACGTCGGGAATAAAATTTGTAACTCTATATTCGTCGCGGTCGTTCATCCGCGAGAAATGCGTGGATATTTTTTGCTGATTTATACCACACGGTTCAACGAAGTCCTATAATCGATTCGGAGATATCGAGAAATGAAAAAACAATACATATATATATACCTCCTATGTACAATAGCTGGCATACCGGGGGGGGAGGAGGAGGAAGGGTGAAAAAAGTCGCGGGCGGAATCGGCTTTAAATCTCGCAACTTTATTCGGCGAAAATAGGGGGAAATTTTAGACCGCGCTTAAAAACAAATAAAATAAACCAAGCGAGGTTTTCCTAAACATCCTCGAGAGATACTCGAGAAGTACTTTTATGAGGATGGGAATAATTACGAAAAACGGCTATACGGCTTTACTGCCGACAACAATTCGACCGTAGGATCGGGATAAATTAAATATCGTCGACTCAGGGGCTACCGAGGGTGGATGAGACGGGATTGGCCTACAAATCAGAACCAAGAATTAGCGGTGAAAGAAAGAAAGGAGATTTTTTCCTTCTTCCCACGAACGAAGATAGCTGCAGTTAAAGATCCGGCAGTAAGCAACGATTCCTGCTTAATTAGCGAAACTTTTTGTTGACTCGAAACGCGAAATCCTCCCGGTTCTTTTTTATTTCTCTCTCTCTCTCTCTCGCTCTCTCTCTTTTTTTTTCACCCCATATCAGGGACCCCGTCGTAACTCGTAGCGCGCCCTCCCCGTGGCCCGGATGAATCCTCGAGTGGTTTCCTTGAATAATAACAATCAGCGTTGCTTGATTTTAGATTCTACGCAGGACCTCGTGTATAACTTCTCCCGTAGGCGAACCCTGGGGAACCTCCTCCAGGAATGGAACTGGTTCGCTTCTTTCGCGCGACATCGCTTGAAACTTAAACATTTTTCGCTACGACCGTTAAGTGTCCCGGAGGGCCGAAAAGAGACTCGCGAATGCCCTTGACAAGCTTCTCTCCGCAGTCGCGAACAACCCTATACCGAAACGACCGTCGTCGATTTTTCGAACGCTGCAAAATATCGTCGCCGTTTCGTCGAACGGCGACGATCGATCGATCATCGTCTCTTAATCCTCGGAGCGAAATTTCACGCCGAAGGTCTTCCCAAAAAAATCCCGGAGGAACCCGACGTGAGATGAGCCAGCGTATACCACGAAACCCCGAGGAACTGTTTTTTCGCGGCATAGGCAGAAACTTAAACATTTCTCGTCACCGCCGTTAAGTATCCCACTGGGTCAAAGAGACTTGTGAACATCCTCGACAAAACACCTCACCCTTTTCAAGAAGGAGGGTTGAAAAACAACGAGCGGCAATTTTCGGCAGATCGCCGGCTCGCCCTCTTCCTTCATAAAACCCCCGCAGTGTCAACAAATCGCCTCGAGATCAGACTCGAGGATTTGAAGAACGGTTACAACGATACCCACTTTTTTTTGTCACTACACAACCGACCCGCTCGTCCTTCGGTTTTCTTCGATCCCTGGAGTGGTTTGAAAAAAAAAAATGGATAAATAAATAAGATGGAAAAGTGTAACGAGATATCGCGGCCTTACAAAGCAAAGCTTCGACATCTAATTACGGTCATTGGACAATGCCATCTACACGTATTACACACGTGTAAATACCTCATAGGTAACGTTGTTTAGAGAGCTTTAATGAAACTGCAGTGTCAACAGACGGGACGAGAGCACGCCGGCGAACAGGATTGAGATAAAAGTGGAAAGAGATAACGAGATGAGGGCGGTGATACGAGGCTAGCGGGGGCGATGAAGTTGGAAAAGAAGGAAATAAACGAAAAGCGAGATGCGGAGGTACGTTTCAACGGTGCAGGTTTCAACGTTTCGAGACGATCCGGTGTATCCGTACAACACACACGTTACGTCGGTACGGATAATGGCTCACCCTCGGCGTCCACGTACGTATCCAGGCCAACCGAGCGACCGCCCTGCATCCTGTCCCCCTCAGATCCAACGGGATGAAATCCTGGCCGAGAATGGACGTACGAGCTTGTGGGTACATTCGTCTCTGTAGCCATCTCGTTACGTGAACTTGATAACGGTTCTCCGGTATCTTCAACTTTCTCGTAATTCACCGACTCAATCAGAGAAAGGAGTCCTCGGGAGATCCAATTGTGGTTTACAGCCGATTATTGTCCACGGCTCTCTTCGAATAAGTACATAAAGCTGTGCGATACCTTCGCCGAGTATCCTGCGCGCCCCGAGTCCTCGGAAACTTTGAAATGGAGTGTCGCCGTCCAAATCCCGTCGGTGCAACGTCCCCGTCCGAGAGTGCGGAATGAAAATAACCGGCGAGCGTCACTTTCGAAAAGTTTCGATCGGCTCACTTGTCTCGTCTAATACAACGCGAGGGTTATTATGGAAAAATATCACCCCGCTCCCGGAGTGCTCGAAACTGTCGTTACTATTTCTGAAATATTCCCAACGCTTTTCATAGCTCGCCACGTCGCGCCGGTATTGGAGAGAATACGGGGCACGTAATGGCGAGGTAAGTAATTCTATATTTCGCACGTACCGCGTTCGCGATCGATGTATTTCCCTGAAATCTTCTTCGCGGTACACAAGACACGAAGCACTTCCTTGAGATTCTTGTTCGCGCCCGCGACAACGTCCCCGGGGGATGCCTCGGCACGTCGTATTCCAAAAGTAGCGGCGTAGTGCACGGGGCGAACCCACACCGCGACACGTCAGGGGATGAGGTATCTCCGGCTCTTGCATCTCATCCTTTTCATCCGACCTACCCGCGATCCCCGTCCTCCTCTCGCGCCTCGCCGCCGGCGGCGCGACTCGACGACGGACTAATCAAAGTAATAGCTGCTAGAATCGCTCTTCATACCCGAGACAAAGTCGAATGCTTTCTCAACATCTGCGTCTAACCTCACGTGTTGGTAGCAATATCTTACCATTTACGTACCGTACCGCGTAAAACGCGACACCGAAACGCCCGCCAATTTCTCGATACGCCAAACTCACCGCACCAACAACATTCTGGATATTCGGGAGGTTCCCTCCGATATTCATCCGAGCGTTTTACGCGCTCGTACTCGTAAGAGCACCGTACGTGTCACACGTGTGCGCGGGCTGAGAGTCTATTTCACGTTTCAGGCTTCATTAACGATAGCATTCCCTCCTGTATTAGCGGTGTGTATACGTATGAATTTCTTGCTACGAGAAACACCTATTAACGGTGTATAAACTACCCTCGTGCATAACGCTTTCCACCAAATCTCGGATTTACATAATTTAATAATCCACTCCCGGAATGGCTTGCTGTCACACGCCGCCTGTATACTCGAAGTTATTAAACCCATTGAGCACAATCTGTGCGAAATTACGCCGCAAGATTTATCATTGTCGCTAAGAAATGAGATGGCGTGACTTTTGGTTCGGAGATCGTCAATCCGGACCACCGAAGAACAGAACAGTTCCGAGGTGTGGACCTCGAGAATTGAATTACAATCGTTCGCAATGGTGCAGAAAATTTTTCAGGACGTAACGCGAGCCCATCAAGTGGCGTGTGAATCTGGATTACACATTTCCGGATAGTCGGGGCCAACTGGCCTCCTATCGTGACAGGACGGACGAAGTGGGTTTCGTCGTTGCCAGTTTAAGTCGATCGTTGAAGCGCGATAAAAGTAAGCGTAGAATATTTCGTGGGTGTGTCTTTGGATGGGATCCAACGTTGTTTCTTACTGGTAAGAAGATCTCGAGTTGGACGGGGACGGGGACGGGGATGTGGGGGTTATAGGCGAACGTGTCGGAAAAAGTGATTAGGCGAACTGGAAAGGGCTTCCATTTTAGAAATTCATTAATCACGTCATTTGATATCTTTTTGCGTCGGGAGTCAGGGTCTCTCGCAACCCTTCGAAAAACGGCTAAATGTATATAACGACGAAAACTGATTAACAGACGCGAAACGTCGCGTTGATTTCTGCTTGTTTAATAAACACGGTTCCGTCTTTAATTTCCTCTCAGATTCGAACCTACGCGTTTGTACTTCCCTTTATTTTTTTCTGGACCGGTGGCAATTTTCATGAGCCGATTGGAACGCCCGCAATTTCACTCGGAATTTTTTTTCGGATAATAATTCGAGCCGAAGGTGTAGTGGAATCATAAACTCGAGAATACGAGCGAGAAGACGGGGAAAGAGACGGAGAATAAGAATAAGGAAATTATTTCTGCTCCGGGTGTATTTCGCCCGGGATTAATGGTAAGAAATAAAATATGCAGAAGCAATATCGCGCCAGACGTTCCGGGCTTCCGTAGATGCCGATTTGGCCTTGGGATCGGCGGGCATATCTTCCGCACGATTTGAGGGGCAATACGGCGGCCCGGTAGGGTAGGGCAACAAACTGGGGCGCCTTAGCTCGGTTCTTCGACGCTTTAAAGAGGAGCGGAGCGGATGAAGAAAAAAGAATCCGAGAACGAGGGCGGAGAGTCCGCGGGGCCCTGAAAACCGGGCGGCACGACGGCGGCAGCGACGAATCGGCGTTACAAAAATGCCGTTGCATCTCGCTACGCCTCAAGAACACGTAATTTATGCCCCCGTAGTTTTCGTTATTATTATCGGAGGAAGATAACCATGGCTTGTTAGTTTTCCATTAACCGCATGGTTAACCACGTCGCGTATTGACTAACTCGACGAAATCATTAGATTCAACGTTTTCATAGGCATCTTGAGGGAATTCGGAGAACCGACGCGGCGCGATATAGAGAGAGCGTAGATACATACGTATGTACCTCCACGTATAGGATATGCACATGGAGAGGTAAATAGATATGCGCCCGTGTACACCTCGGCTCATAATACCCACACACAATATACATAGCTGGTTATTTATTAAACACTATGGTCGGGTACTCGTATCTAACCGCCAATCTAGGTATAATGGTATACGCGAGCATACGTTTGTATACCTATACGGTTTTATGGGTATACGGTGTGTATGTTTGTATACGTATAGACTTGCACGAAAACGTAATTGAATATTAAAATATACCTTTGGCACGTTTCCCTGCGTACGTGAGCCAACAGCCCTTATTCTACCGGTTGTATAAACTATAACAAATTTGTCCTTTCGTGAGTCCACTTCTGAGCTGAACAACCGATATAATAACGGCGGAGATAAGGAAGAACGCGCCGAAGTTGACCCTCCGAACACCCGAAAAGGTACACCGGCGGATTCGATTCGGAATTAATTTCCATAACGTTTCGAACCCACCGAAACTTTGAATAACGATTTCTCTGGATACGGGAAGAATGATTATCAGTTATCGAGAGAACTGGAGTAAACTTTCTTCGAAGCAAAGGAACAAAAAAAAAAAATGCGAACGAGTATACATAGCCGAGGGATAAAAGTCTCGTAAAGTTGACGTAGGAATTGGTGGGGGGTGGGGGTGGGGGGGTGAATATTTTGTGATTTTGATAAATTCCGAAAGTTAATCTCGACGCGGGGTGAAATTCACGAGGTACTACTTATATGTATACCGTAGGTAGGTATGGCGCGCGGTGTTCGGTCCGCAGAAGCAGCGAGCTAGCGTTTTGGTGGGTGGTTTTCCGACATGAGCATCCGGACGCGGCCCCCCCGCTACGGCGTGCGCGTCTCCCTTTTGGTGTTAGTTTTGGATGTTCCTTTTACAAGAAACTTGTGCAGAATGTGGCGCGCTAAAATACATAAACGTAAAGAAGGATGCTGCGGGGTTTGGCGTCGTTTCGGGTGCTCGCGGAGCACACCACCTCGGGTATATGTATAAGCGACAACATGTCTCGGAACACAAACAAAACAGCCTCGGATACCCTCCGGGCTCAATACCATCAGCTTGTTGCCTTAACCAGAACCTCGGAAATCCCCTTCGCGGAATGTTGAAACGATCCGCGATTTCATACTCCTACGTACAACCGTTCCAATTCCCTCCTCATCTCGCTTCTCACCCCCCGCCCCTCCTCCTCCTCTTTTCCCGCGCCCGCGTACGGAATCTCCGATATATTATAATATCCGCTTCCCTTATTTGTCTTTATATTTTTTCTCGCCGTTTTCAGGGTTTCACATTTCGCTCGAGCGTGGTCCGTACCAGCCGCATCCTCCTGCAGCATAGGTCGGCAGAGTATTTTCTTCAGCTGAAGCTTAAATGCAAATTCCAAATTCTCTCTTCTAGCGCGTCTACACGGTCGATGGTTCTAGAGAATATTATAATAATCCCGAGTGTAGTGGCAATATTCAGCTGAGCGCGACGACCTAGGCGAGGAGGCGAGGAGGCGAGGAGGCGAGGAGTCTCTTCTACGAGAGAGGCGGAATGGGATGGGAGAAATTTGCAGATAGATATACGTGAAAACCGAGGGAGAAGCAGCGCGCGGCATAGAATTTCTTTCGTTGTTTGGCTGCCGCAGCGCGGCCGCGCCGTCGGTGCCGCTGCCCGAAGCGCGGAGGCTGCAAGAGCGAGGAGTGCAGCAACATGGCATGGTCGAAAATGGAGGCGAGCGGTAATATAGTATAGCCGGTTGCACCGCGAGCACGAACAGCAGAGGGCATCGTATCATCCACTCGGCGATGGCCCGTGGGGAGGCGGGTACCTGCAGCGGCTACGCGAACCCCGAAGAGTTCAACGAGAGAAGAGAGGAGAGCCGCCGGGTGGCAGGCAGGGCTACCGGAAGGGACGGTAGTGCCGCCGCTGGGACAATGGACGAGTCCAAGTAGCCCCTCAACTCGTCCAGAGGTACTCGACGTCGCAAACAAGCGCCTCCACGCGTTTCGCCCGCATGCACACCGCGCTTGTACGCGGTATATATTATAATAACAACGGACGGGTGTATATATATGATCTACATCCCGAATATCACGCGAACGTTGAACAATAATAAAATTACGAATACACCCGATGAGAAAGACGAAACGATCCGCCGCTCTCGTCGATGACGTTATGAAGTCGACGTTCCATTTTATAATTTTCGTCGAAGCGGAGAGATGTTTCCGAGGGATGAGAGAGGGGCCGATCGGTTTGGAAACTGAGACAATGAAAGGTGACATCGGGCGGATATGGAAAATTAATACGTCTGTCGGACGAACCACCGTGCGGTCGTATAGGGTGGAAATTGTCGGTTTGCTGCACCGAAAACACCCCATTCTACGTTCAGCTACCGACTCTCGTCCGTTTGCGGTTGGCTCAGAAATTAGTGATTAGAATCCCAGCCCTTATTGTCGATCAATTCGTGAGCAGCACGGCCGATTACATCCTACACGATAAATGCAGCTTGGGTTGTATATATACATACATATGCATGTATATATATATATATATATATCTTCCGCAACCAACTTCACGCGGAATAATTAAAGCCGATTGATCTAACGGGTGAGGTTTACCGTTACCTATACGTTCGGCATGCATGCATTAACAATCATTGCAAATGTTATTTTATTTTTTTTTCTCGATTTTCGCCATTGCAGACGGGAATCACGATGATCTTAATGAACTCCGCTGTCAGAACTATGGACTACGAATACACTCCCTGTACATGTACTCAATGATTTACTAGCGAATAAAATATTCAGAGATGAATTCTATACGCGATTCTCATTAATGATTATCGAATATCCATATTCAACTTCATATCTCCAGGGATGTATAATAAAACTGGAAGTAACGTAAACTGCGGTAAAATTTTTCTTTTTCTTCATTTTCTGTCCAGTGGACGGAAATTATGTGGTTCATTGATCAAAAACTCACCGTATATGATACAAAAGAAAATCCGTTACCTTTGAACTTTCATTCGTAACGCCGTAATAACATATACTCAACATATCGAGCATGCACACACGATCCTTCCCTACGATAAGTACAGCTTTTGGCTTACCTGAAACAAAAATAAATATTGTCGTTTAATTCACCGTCGATGCAACGTGGTGCGGTATGTGCGCGCAATGGAAAAGTCAATGTAGGTATATAATGTAACAACGTTATACGCCAGCTACAATCGATGTAGGTACGACGTACGACGTCTATAATATTCTTCCGAATAAAAGTAAGACACCACCACCGTGAGATCGTTCAGCTGTTGCGTCGCGAGAATTCGCTCGGCGTGTTTTCGGTGACCTTTGACCCATGAAACGGGTCATCCCGTGCAGAAAACCACGGAACAACCGTTGATATTGTCCGCTGACGCTATACCGTTATCTGTACATAGGTGTACACACTCCCTGTCATTTACACCCCCTCCGAAGATACCCGGGTGTAAATAGTACCTATATAGCGTACATTGTACGTACGTACGTACGCAGACGAAGCTCCGTAGCGTCGCGACGTTCGCTCGGATAATACCACCTCCGTATCGCGCACCCTCCACCGGGTTAACCCGACGCTTTCGCTCAGTTTGTGATTATTATATACCTGGGCGTCCTGTATACATACGGGGTATTATCTATAGGTATATAATATACGGATTCCCCCACGTGTGTATACACCCGGGGTATACAGCAGACAACGTTCCGATAGAATCGCCTTCCTATTATTGCAGGTTGAATAACGGGTGATTGGCAGCTAATTATCGGATGTGACCAAGTCCTTCGCCTCCCTCCCTCCCTCCCCCTCCCTCACTCTCTCTCTCTCCGCCGGTTCCGATCAAATAGAGGTACTGGATAACCGGACCGGTCGTCGGAGCCACCGAAAATTGGGGGAAACATTGGCGCGGCCCCGCAGCGGAAAATCGTAGGTCGAGGGAAACGCATTTAACCGTCGAACTATGGCGCGCGCGCGCATACGTAAACGACTGCACGGACAGCGATGATCTCTCGTTACTAATGGTCGTCGTCGCGTTAATGGCGCGGTCATCCGATAGCCACGCGGTACAACGTCCGCTTGGAAATCTAATGTCGATCGTGGCGATGATGTTGATGGTGGCGGACGGAAATCCGCGGCGGAGGGGGGGGGGGGGGGGCCCGGCAGGTGCGGAGGAATGATCCTAACAGGGTGCCGGGTTATGGAGGTACGGGGACGACTCGAGTTAACGCGCCGGGGTCTATAGATAAGTCACGATTCACGATCGCTGGGTCATGAGGTTGGTATATGCCCGGAGAGCCGTTGGAGGAGCTGTCCCGGCAATAGGTGGGTGTAAGAGCCATTGAAAAACGCTATGTAGAAAAAGCTTTTTCAAAGAAAATTTTTACAACATCTATACACGGATCCCTGCATCGCCCCCGCCGCGAGACGCGTGTACATTATTATTATCATCGTCATCATTATTATTATATTTGTTGTCGTTATTATTATCGTACGCTGAAAAGCTGCGGGTGAAAGCGTTAACGCGGTGCAACCGTGGTCGACGGGGTACGAGATAAAAAATGGAAAGGTGAAGGAAAAGGGCGAAGAGGAACGCGAGGCGAAGCGCACGTACAATAAAAACAAAAGAATAATAACGAGGGATAAAATGCGCAATGAATATTAAATAATATCTCGGACACCATTTTATTCATCTCCGAAGCTAAATTAGATGACTGAAATATAGTACCACCGGTGAATAAAATATCTAATTACCTGGCCTCTGAGGGGGTTGTCACAAAAAAAAAAAAAAAAAATTGAAGTATACGTATGAAGACCAGACTCGTTTCAGAAAATCAGTCAAGTTTCAAAATATCCTTAGTTCGGTGATATTTTTGCACAATTTCAAGACGGTGCGATTCTTTTTTTCGTTTCTTATCCCTTTCGATATCCCTTTATAAATTCTCGATGAGTTTTTGCGCTCCGTCAATTACGTGACAAAAGTACGACTGAAATATTCATTCGCCGCTTATAACTCCGCGGAGACTCAATCCGCGGTTGGGAAATTGACTTTTCGAGAATGAATGTGGCTCGAAACAAGAGAAAAGTTCACCTCTTTTTTCATCGTGGGAAAATTAGTCAGTTCCGTGCGTTGAACGAGCACCGATACGTAATTAGTATCGGTCGATTTGAAAAGTTTTTTGTTTTCTTTTTTTCTTTGTTTCGGATTTTTAAATTCATCGGGTGCAGAATCGTGTGTAATTTAATATTTTACAATTACATATACCGAAATAACGACATACCCATTATAATAGCCCGTGCGTTTGTTTTCATCCTCCATTATATTCGATTTTGCGGAGGTTTAATTTTATCTGGAAATCATAAATTTTCATGTCCCATATCCGGAGACATACATACTATAAACTACATACGGTGAAACAGTAAACGTCATTTTTTATTTACTCTGTCCGCGAGTATACACGGTGAATTATTATACCAAATATAATTGAAACCAGCCGTCTGTTGACGTGTAAATGACGAGCTTTTGTATTTATATGCTGCAGATCCGTTACAAAAAACAAAAAAAAAATTTCTTTTTTTTTTCCCACTCACCGTGCAACGAGCTATAGCTGCATCGTACTCATCGCGTACGCGATATGCGATATTTATTTCGACGAATCGCGAATCGCGATCGAGAGAACGTAATAATTTTCGTTCGCGTAATTTACCGCGTCATCGGTCCTCCGAATTCTTCATCGTATGTAAATTTTGCAAAGCTAAACCATTTTTGCGAAAAGTCTCGCGCGGTGCCACACGGAACAGCGAACCTGAGATAAATAGATCTTCCATCGCCGTAAGTAACACGGGGCTTCTTTTTCTCGGGGGGGCGGGGGGGGGATTTTCCCTGGAACGATACACACATCCGAACTAAGGTGTGTATCATATAAAGATTTTATACAGACGCGGGCGCGTCGACTGGGGGGGGGGGGGGAGGGGGATGGTATTGTCATATACGAGCCATTTGGCATCATTTTTCATCGGTAACTTCCGCTTCTTTCTTCCGTTGCGAGAGGATGCCGCACGACCTTTTAGAGATGCAAGAGGTGATCCTCGTTTATCATATGCAAATACCGAGGTGTAGGGTCGAACAGATACGGGGAAGAACCCTTTCCCTAGAAATACACAGACGACGAAGAGATCGCGACGACGAGAGGGTGTCGGTGTCTTTATATATAGGTGGGTTTATATATACGTACGCGGCACAAATACGAGGGCGACATTCACAATCTGCGCCCCTTCCATTCGTTCAGCCCGCGCGGCGTATCGAGAGAGAAATATGAGCGTTCGGATGTACCCGGAACCCGATCGATCGCGAACTTGATCTCGATACAATTATGAAAATTTATTTATCCCATTTCATGGGCTCGAATGAATGGGCCCGTACTTTGTTTGAAGAAAATTTTGCAATTTCCGTTACTTCCAGATCAGCGAGACGAAGAGGCCCCCCAGTTTCCTGCAGCGGCGCTGCAGGTTCGTTAATTGAAAATACGTAACAACTTTTCCTTAAGTGCAACTGCAGGTAGTTTTCCGCAGCGGGGTTTTACCCCCCGCGCAATTTCGAGTGATGAGAATGAGCAGGTGGAGAGAAATGAAAAAAAAAAAAAAAAAAAAAACAAGTGGGAAGAAAAAAGTGGAATGGGAAGAATTTAAAGAGCGTGGAACAGATGGAACGGGAAACTGCTGAAGAAACGGAAAAGTGGACGGCGTAAAAAAGCGGGGGAGGGAAAATGCGACCCTCCGGAGATAATTAAGGTTCGACGAACGTCCGCGATCGCGATGTGAAACCCATCGAACGCGATGCGCGAGGCCCTCCTTCCCTCCCTCCCCCCTCCCCCCTTCCGTGGCGTCGCGACGGCGTCGTCGGTAAGAAGAAATATACATAGGTATATGTATGTATATACGTACATCGAGTCGTTAAGGCGACCTGGTTACCACCAACTCCCGGTGTACCTGCGATTCTCGCATCGCCGTTCCGTACGAGCTTTTCCCGATCGTAAAACGTCACCGAAATAACGGTCGATCGAGGAAAAGCTTTCAAAAAAATTTACTTCCTACGCGGGAAAAGCGGGGGTTTCCCCGTTTGTTTCAGTCACCGGTATACATACACCTACGGAGCGCGAGATTTTGTGCGTTTTTCTCTTTTCGCAAAGCCTCGAAGCGTTAAGAATATTCAAAAGAACGCTACGCGTTGCTGGAATATTTTCGTCAGTCTCTTTCACGGTTTCATCGTGTTCTCGCTTTTCTCGGAGCTCGCGATAGATGCGTGTATATATAGATATAGTGTGTACACACATCCATCGCGATGTACATATATATGTGCGCATACTCGTACACACACAGACAGACACACAGAGATCGTAGACTCCGCTAACCTTTGCACAGTTTGGTACAAAGGCGCGAGAGCCGAAGAGAGGCGCACGCCAAGATCCTTATCCTCCCCGTTCCGCCCCGGAGTTGACTTACACACGGGGAAAAGTTTCCACCGCAAAAGAAGATAGCCCCTCGGGCGTACCGCGGAACCACCTGGTCGTTCCGTGTATATAACGTGGAGGTTTACGGGAACGGAGGTAAGGAAGGAAGGGGGACGAGAGACGGCGGTGATTTAAGCTGGTAGGCATTAGCACCTCATAGGGACGCGTCAGCCCGTAGAAGACCCATGATACGAAGTTTAGGGCTACGCTATCGCGCTCCGCTCGGGGCTGTTTGACTGTTTGCCTCCTCCCGCATGATGCCGCGTCCTCGCGGCCCCCGAGATCCCCTTTTCTCTTCTTCGCCGCCTCTTCGCCCCCTCGCCTCGCCACGATTCCTCGCACGACCCACGTCCCTCCTCGCACAGCGTCGTTCGATCTTCCCCCCGTGATCTTGGAAGTGATCCGGAGACCGCTGCGGTCCTTTTCGCCACTCGTTTCGCCGAGCGAAACTCCCGTCCGCCGAGGTCAAAGGTCACGGAATTGCGGGACCTTCTAATATTGATCTTGGAACTGGTTACGTCATGAAAACTTTGCTTATTAAAACTGAGCGGAGAAAAGACAAACTTCTTCCTTCGTGGATACGTAACGTTCTTGCGCTCTCTTCACGCCATATGCAATGTATTACATACATGGTGTGCCCTGTACCCGATAACTCGGTGTGCGGTATTTTTCTCAAGAGTTATTTCCTCGGTATGAGATAATTTTCGTCTTTTTTAGCGATCTATTTCCACATGCGGATCGATGAATTTAATCAGCGTGGCGCCGATCTTCCTCAGAGTCGTTCGGGTGATCGGAGCGGGTTGTCACCGAACTCCGTTCACAAATAGAAGAGTTAAAATCGTCGGTAATACGAGGTGTTGGAACGCGTTAACGTAAATAAAATAAACGACATCCTTTTACGGTATAAAAAGCACTCGGGGGGGTGGTTCACCCTCCAAGAATTCTTGTTCCAATTACGACACAAGGGTTCTAGTTATCTAATTATCCATGTCAGGTGGAATACTCGACCGAGTTTTCCAGCCGGATGTCAGAAGTATATATTTCGTGAGAAAGGAAAATTTTCTGTCGTTAAAAAATTTTAATGACCTCCTTCAATGTGCAGTTCGAGTCAAAGTTTAACGCACGCTCGCTCACCTCGGTAACAACTTCGTAATTTCTTCCAATTTGTTCTTGTTTCTTCCCACCCCCCTCCCCCCCCCCCCCCTCGCATTTTCTTTTTTTCTCCACACCCTCGCACTATGCGCTCTCGACTGTTGCTCCATATTTCCGCGTGCGAAGAACGTTTTAAATTTGACCCTGTACACGAGGAGGACGAAAACATAAGAAAGAAGATCGAGGAATCGTGGGACACGAGGTGACGGCGGTGCGTCTCTTTTTTCGGGGGTAGAAAAAAAGGGGGAGAGAACTCGAGATGCAGAGGGGGCGCGAGGAGCGCGTTATACCCGCAATTCAATATACAAGTGGTTTCAGAAATTCCGTATGGAATTGAATTTTCGAACGTACATCAGCGTCGCCAATCGCATAAGGGCGTCATCCCCCTCCCCCCCCCCCCTTCCTTTTTTTCCCTTTCTAGTATAACCCCATTGCGTGGTGGCGTACACATATAGGTATATATCGCGGGTATTCCTCCTCGGTCTCTCCCATTCATTTTTCCCATTCGCGTTTCACGGAGCTAAAATAGAGAAAATGTGAGAGACGTCGGCCAAAGCGAGGGAGGTACGGAGCGAAAAAGAGAGTTAGATTCAAGAATAGACAAAGATAGAGCGTCTTCATTTTCTTGACGCGAACTTCCGGACACGACAATGGATTCCCAACCTCCCCGAGCACTCCGGCATCTCCCGCCCAGCCGTTACCGGAGTTCAACGCGTATACAAATATCCTCTAGCTTCTGAGGGGGTGGGGTGGCAGGGGGATGCGGGGGGAAGGAAGGGGTGAAAGGGGGTTGGAAACGCGTTGCACAGCCGAGGTGATGGCGAGAGACGCGGCATAGCTCGCGTTACTACTACCCAGATGGAAGGGGGGTGTAGATGTAGCTAAAAAACACGACTGTAACACAAATACAAAGAGACAAGGTATATATGTACCCACCTTGTCTTGCCGTCGCCAGATACAAATTCAGCGCCATCTATATTCATACATTCGCCGGATGCTCTCCTTTCCTACAATACGAGCTATACCGGTCTTCTTTTTTTTTCCGTCTTTCGCTTTTATCCTTTTTATTTCCCCTCTTTCTCCCAGGTTTTTAGTTCGGTATTTTTTTTTTTTCTTTTTTCTCGACGCGAAATCGCGGAGTTCTCGACCCGTGACGCGGTCACGTATGGAGGTACGTGTACGTCGCTCCAACGGGATGACGAGAGTAACGCCCGCGACTTTTTCGCGACTTTGGAAATTTTGCGAAGACTGTAACCGAGATTCGATAGCCTCGCCTGATACTCCACAGCCAGCTCTGTAGCTCGAATGAATATTGGCGCAGTCGATGTACGTGCGGGGGATGAGGGTGCGGCCGAAAGAACGAGCGGGCGGGTTTTCAGGGGAGGCTCGACGAAAAGGTGGGGAAGGTTAAGCGAGAGGACGCCGTAGACCTGGACGATCAAAAAGATTGCGTACCTTCTAAAGCTTTTACGATCCTGATGACAAGTTACCGGTTCGAGGAACATCGCGCTGATGACCTAACGACCTCAAAAATCCTCTCTCTATCTCACCCAGCCTCCCCCCTTCCTCGCTTTTTTCTTTTTCTCTCATTTTCACTCCTCTTTTCATCCCTCCTCCACTTTTTTTTCTCTTTCTCTCTCTCTCTCTCTCTCTGTACAATTTACTCGCGGACTGCCCGGGGATTTTCCCTATCCATCTCTCTTTAAAGCTTCACTCGGAGCTTTTGGATTTTCTCCGCGTCATATTTCGCGAAATAGGCTCCGATCTATATGTATACCTATTCTGATATCAACTCCAGCCGTGCTTTCGACTAAATGGTTCGCTCACAAAAAGCTTTTCGGAGTAATGTTTCATTGTTTTATTATATCTATGGGTCGATTGCACGCCTGACTTTTGTCGTCGTTGTTTTGTAATTTTTTTCTTTTTTCTTTCAATTTTCTTTCCTGAGTGAGTACGAGAAATGAAAAAAATGAGAGTAAAATTGACCCTCGGCTAACACGGCCGCTGACAACGATATCCGGTTCAAAAAATTCAAACATGCAGTTCCTTTGTTCGAATTAAATTTGTCATCCCTACCGAAGGTTTTTGACGAATTTGAAAAAATTAACTTCTGGTTTCCATTATCAATCCTCGAGAGTATCGTTTTTGGTAAATTTCTGAACATTCAAGTTTTTGTCGAGTTTTTTTTTCGCACGCCGACATCGGGGCAACGTCTAATTCGATCGACGGACGTTCGTCCCAAGTTTTAGAGTCCCTCATTATAGGCGGGCTAACCAACGAGTGTATTCGACATCATACAACCTCTGCCGCGAAACTGTATCTCTGCGTTATTGATTTTAATTGTCAATAAAAACGGCGTTATTGTTATGGTTATTATTCATGAAGCGGAGCGTGGGCGCGGGCGCGTTTGTTGTTGCGAAGGGGGAAAACGAGAGTAGAAACGGCGGAATCACCACTACGTCGAGGCGGAGCTTGCGGTATTAATTATTCACAGGATAATCTCGTTTCTACTCAGCCAATCACGCGATGGTTGAGCGCGCGTAAAAGTGAGTAAACTGAAAGTTATAACGAAACCCGTAACAAAATCAGGAGGACAGTTCTGCGGGGAACTACCCGTCTCATTAAACTTAAGCTCGTCGTTAATCTCCACCATCGACTCGATAAACTTGACCTTATATATCCACCGTTGCGCTGCACCTCTATAAGCTCCAAGAAAAACTCAAAGTGCCAACCTGCTCGGGGAGAAAACCGCGCGAAGGCTATTGCACATTTCATCACGTCGTCGTCCTCGGAAGTTATATTATTATAATTATATACCTGAGTCTTACGACACACACCTGATCAGAAAAAATGCGAAACTTTCAACAGAGCTTCCAAATCGGTAGATTTTGGAATTTATTTATTTTTTTTTTTTCGTGCCAATCTATAAAAATGCATCAGCGTTCGTTTCGATTCGACGGTTATCGCGGTGTTTCGTTTGGGTTTTATGAAAAAATACGAAAAAAAATTCCGTCGCAACGTCCGCAGGTTTTATTTCCGCGAATCGGCGGGCATGCGGTAACCACTCAGAAACAGCTGGTCCAACACGGTTGCCGAGGGAGCGACTTGTTCAAATATTTCACGGGCTTAATAAACAGAAAAGTAGGTAGGCGGCTGGCGAGGTAAAGTAAGGCAAGGTAAGATAGGGTGGGTTGGGTACCTACTCGGTACTCGTGGTGGGCCGTATATCCCGACTCTATGCCGAAGCAACATTCTTGCAGGTCGAGTGAGAGGAGTGAATAGGCGAATGGCTGAGTGGGCCAATGGGGAGCAGAAGGAACCCAATTATCCGCAAGCTGCGGTTTCCTACGACAAGAGTGCACCCTATCGAAGGAGATCGCGAACGTTCACGAAGAATTCGCTCCGAATATCGCTGAAATTTTTTACTTCCTACGTCCGCCCGATTTCCGCCAGATTCGTACATCGCGATTACCTGGTCGGTCGAAGAATTCGGGTTACTCGACGCGATTCGACCCCGCTAATCACTCGCCTGTCCGCAATCATCGCGCGTCGAAGTCATTCGACGACGAAGCGAGTCGGTCGAAGCACACGATCGTATTGATACCGATATCACGTTTAATTCAATATGAAACTCCAGCTGGGTATCATAATCAGGTTAACGATCACCGGAAATTACGGCGATAACAAGATCATAATTGTCTGCTGAGGACCGGAGTCCCGAATGAAGATTTGACTCGAAACTCGAAACTTCATCTCATTCGTTACCCGTGAAGTTTCGACGGAACACTGGATAATCGCGAACGATTTCGATTGGTAAAATGATTTCCCCATTTTTTTTTGTAATCTTGTTTCGTTTATTCAGGTTTGAACTTTGACGTCGGCAAAATATTCATAGCTATTGTTAAATGCGCATAGCTGTACGCGCAATTCAATTTCGCTTTTGATTCGACGATAATTGATATGTACCTAGCGGAAAGAGTACGGGACGTGCGTAAATTCGTACCAATAGCTCGATTCGTTCGGATATCGTTGCTACAAAATCACTGTGTAATTGGTGTTATAATTACTAAACTATCCCATCGTAACTGCAAAGTAACTGATTCCTCTCTCGCTGTATTATTCAGTTTTATTACCAGGTTTGTTACTAGCTGCAAATATCAGTTTTCGAATGAATATTACGCGGTATAATCAATCGGTCGCATGCCCCGCGGCCGCGCTGATTCTGAAATCGAGCGATACGAGGAACCATTTACCCCCCCCAAGCTCGGAGGACGTCGAATTCCCGAACACCCCTAGGATCGTTTTTTTTTTTTTCACCGTTCGACGGTGATTCCCTAACGGCGTTGAGGTGATGAATTTCCCGAGGTTTGAATAACCGCGAGATGAACCCGCTCGCCGTTTGTCCGAAAAAACAAAAATTTTCAATTTGCTTCAAAGCGGGGAAAGAAAAAAAAAATTTAACCGCTCCGGGGATCAATCTCTGGAATTGCAGCTTACCGCTAATGAAAGTGACTCCCGTGAAATCTTCGAGTATTCGTCCGGAGTAAGAATATTTCCATAACGTTATACGACTTTTCGTGTAACTAACGTGCCCGCCATGTTTTTATTCATTTTTCGTTTGAACCGGGAATTTCTCGTTTGCGGAACTCAATGAGTTTTCTCTGGTCCCGGTTGACGGTAAATTTTCAGCTGACATCCAAGAATTAATGTTCCGCATACACTCTAATGCAGGTCGCGGTAATTACGCGGTGAAAACGCAAACAAATCTCGCGACTTGATGGCGCAGAATAAACTAAAAATTCTTCCGCACCTGCAAACTTGGCCGATCAATTTTTTCGAATTAGTCTCACATCGAGACCATTCGTATTTCCAACTACTGTGCGGCCCTTTTTTTTTTTTTCTTGTTTTTTTTTTGTTTTTCATTTTTCTCGCGGGGTGAGATTTTTTTTCACCGACATCGCGTACCTTCCGTTTTCCCCAAAAACTTGATAAAGACTAGCGCGGAGTTGCAGTGATCGATGATGTACCGTCGGAAACTTCCAGCGGAACGAACGACGTCGTATTTGTATTTCTCCGGCACCCGAAGTTCCTACGAACTTGGAAAATACCAAAACACATTTTCACTAGTCAAACTATACACAGTCAGACATCGGAACTGATTGCGAGTTCGACGCTGCGGGATGCTGTATCATAGCAGTCGGACTTTCTTTCTTTCCGAATCGGATGTCTCCGTCGTTCTTCATCTCCTCGCTCTACATTTCGCACCAGGTACGTCGACGACCTTTTTTTTAGTCGGAACAATTCCCACGCTCATTGTAATCGAATTCCCGAATACAGTATGCGTCAGGTGCCGGTTTTAATCAGCCTGGAAGCAGTCCGATGCCGAATACAGCGTTTCATTTTAAATCGAGGGGCATTATTATTCCAGGTTTTTTCAATTACTCGGCTCGAATGATTTTACGCACCTGGTGTACGAGATGCGGGGGGAACGTGTGTATATATATATATATATATATGTATATCGGTAGGTTGGTTGGGTAGCAGCATCCGGTATCGGTAGAGCGGAGCCAACCTATATTCGCAGTCTGGAGGTATACGGTGTTATATCGAAGTGTGTACGCGTCACGAGCGTCGAAACGTCGGCCCGCGGGGAATTTCGCCTAAAGCCTTGAGTAGGCACCTGAAGTATAATCAATGTTGCCTCTACGTGCGCGGCGCCCCTTCGCCCTCCGTGTAAAGCCCTCGACACCCCTTCAGGATTCCATATTTACGCATCTAGAAGCACGTCAACATCCGCGGCACCTCGCAGAATTGCCTCGAATTAGTTAGAAGCAGTTTAATGATTACGCATACAAAATTCCCTCTCGATGTAACAAGCACATAAGCCTAAGTGAGGGAGGATTTGTGTCTTCCAACTTTACTACAACCGATTGTTTCGAAATATTCGAACGATTTCGAATTTCGATATCGTCGCACCGTCGGACATGCGAAAGCTCGCACTCGCGCGTCCGAAATCTCGGTGAAAAGTTTTCGATAACAAAAAACGGTATATTTGACCCCGAAAAACGTCCCTCCAACTCCACCCGCACGCGTACCAACCCGTTTTTCCGCTCTTTTTGCTGCGGGCGAACGAAAAAGCGGGTAAAAATTTGGAAACAAATTATACGAACGAAAAAGTAAAAATCCGCGAAAAAATGAAAGAAAAACAAAAAAAAAATAAAAAAAATAACAAATACGATACAGATGTAGCTACGCAAGTCGCGTAATGTAGAGCGCTTTTTATATTGCGGGGTTTAAATCATTTTTAGTGATTGCGGAACGCACGGGTGCGCGTGGCCTGCAAGTTGTGTAACTGGAAACGTGAAAAATAAGTTAAGAACGAAAAAACATTGCTGAACTCCGGGGGTCGTAATGATCGTGTGCGGTCCGCGCGTAGGTATCGCGTAAGGCCTAATATATACGAAGTGTGAAAAAAAATAGTAATTCCCCAGCGAACGTAATATCCGTATGTATTTTTAGTTGGCAATGATTCGCCACACCTCGCGCCCCTTTAATCGCGACGAATATAATTTAATTCAATTTCTACGCCCCCCCGCAACGTACGCATCGCCGTTAGGACGGCCGTTATGAAGCGATAAAATTTTCACTCAGCGGTCCGGCTAACGTGCGACGACCTGTAACCCGATATCTGGATTATTAAAAGGGACACCTTACACCGATCCGACGAAATCTTGCAGCGAGGAACCGTAACCGTTCCCATACATACGGTTGCCCCGTTTACCTTTTCGCGAGTAACTTCCCTCTCCCCGGGGACCGGGAGGACACGAGGCCGCCCCCCGTGTAATCTAGAATAGTAAAACTATCCGAACTGACCGTCGGCAGTCCACCGGATTTGACCCAAGTTACCCTCTAAACATCCGAAAAGGTAGCCTGTTCCCGCAGTAAACGTATCGCGTTACAAGTAACGGGGTTATACGCCGTGGCTGTTGCTAATGCTCGCCCCGAGGAAACTGGAGATAATACGAGCCGCGACCAAACTTCGACCATGACACCTGGAGCAACGCCGGGCGATCCGACGATTCGCAACAATCGAATTATCGCCCATCTGCCGCCCCTTGTGTCTCGCGGACTTCGACGTTAATTCGTAGTCGGGCAGATGCGACCGAGGGATCGAAGTTTTCGCACCGAAACGGAAGAAGCCCCATCGACCGGGCACTCGGACCGCAAGACTCGGAAGAGATACGTCGGAGGATCGACGAGTCGACGGAATTGTAGGTAAAGTTGATCGGCGAGTGAGAACGAGAAGTTCAAATGTGTCCGGCGAACCGTTGTAAGTAAAGGATATAGAAAGTGTGTAAGTCGTTTGGTTGTTAGGTACATATACTATAGGGTAGATGAATAGGATAGTCGGTTGGCGCAGAGCGTAGGAAGCATAAGGACCAGAAGCAGCAGCGTTAGCGCGGCAGCAGGAAACTCGTAAATAACGAGGCGTCAGACACGCCCCTTTAACTAGCTCCAAACCCGACGGTGCTACCAAGTTTTATACATTTGCATATCTTTGACGATCGACAGGTACCTATACACGGGTTAGCTAGCAGACGACCGGTACGCCGGGGTCACGGCAATGCACATACGTAACATACCGAGGTGGGTTGTATATAGGTATACACGCGCGCACACACACTCACCCACCCACTACCCGAGACGGTAGTTCCGACCGAATTCACTTTGCATTTAGGAACGGAACGTTGTCAATTCGTTGCATTTCGCATGCCTGGAACACCTTCGTCAGCATTCAGATTCCAGCCATAGACCACCTTTCGAAACCGGGAACCTTCCATCATCACCGTACACACGTATACGAATGGGGCGTTACACGATCCTGGGAGAGCGAAGGACGGAAGGAGGGAGGGAGGGACGGACCGACCGACGGAAGGAAGGAAGGAAGGAAGGAACGGAGGACCCTGTACAGCGAACCGGGGCCACGGGCTAAGGTTAACTCATCGTCGGGTCAGGTTACACCACGTTACGTCCCGTTACGTTACGTTGGGTGGAAAGACCGATAGGAAGACGAATCTACATTCGGAGAGATTCTTGCGCGTCGCGTCGCGGCGCGGGGGGGGGGGGAGTCGGACAACTGAACTCTAATGGGTCCCGCCGACCGGAGACTGAATATCCACCGAAGGACCTGTGAATATTCAACCGGTTAATGGAATGGAAATGTAGGATGACCAAACAAGATACGGGAGTTTAGATCTCGTTTACATTTCACTCCACTCTCCCGCGATCAACTCCCATACTTATCCTCTCGACCGACCGTCCGAGTCCTTTTCTCGAGGACCGCGCACCGATAATGAAAGTCAGGGGGATGATACGCGTGAACCGCCACCCGTTCTTTCGAAGCTCATCCGCGCTCACTGGCTCCTTTATCGGTTCCTAGCGGGGGCGTTCGATAATCGTATAAGATCGGAAAAGCACCGGCGCAGCTTTGTTTTTCCCGCAACGACGTAGTTTATTCATGCGGTTCGCGGAAAGCTTCCACGCCTTTAAGGTTCACCCTGCGGAGTTGAAAAGCTCATTTGACGTCGAATGCGCGTCGAATGTCTCAGACGGTATTCGTTCGACGACTAATGGCGGAAGCCGGTCGGTGGGTAAATAATACCGTTTCTGCAACAGATCCATGCGCCGAAAGTATAGTCGGATGATCTTTCCAAGAGCGTCTGGCTCACGGCGAGAGTTTTCTTCCTCGGGAAAACTTCGTTCCCCGGTGGGATAGACGGCTAATACCCGCGGCGACTACCCGACAACGTGCCGGAACCGGAGTCCTCGAAATTCAGCGAACTTCTGAATTATAGTGAGAAGCCATGCGAATATCTTACCAACTGCTTAACGAGTCTATGTTGTACGGAGTTGAGTTAAGTATCAAGTAAACGGTAGAGCGAGGTACGTAGAGCGTAGGTATAGGCGACAACCGAGACCGGCTGAAGATATCCCCCGGTTCTGTCAGCAGTTGCTTCGCCAAAGTCACGCGCGTTGTAGTTAAACGAGCTTCAACCGAAGTACCCACACTCAGACGAGTACGTACGTAAAGCCAGCAGCTATTCCCGCGCGTACGAAGTTCAACGAAGGTCTTGGGGAAATTGTCTTTTCTCGGTGTATTCGATCTTCGTCCCATCAAAGAGGGCCAATCTAGTCGGGGCAAACAACGTACGGGCGGCCGTGTACAGTGGCCGTAGACGCTATTTCGGTCGAAACGGTCCTCGGCTCGACCGACCGGTTTGTCGTAATTCGGGTCGACTTTACCGCCGAAGTTTAAGCTGCTCTCTATGTATGAATGCGAATGGAATAGAATAAAGGGGGGTTTAACCCACGGGACATTTTCCAACGGGGTTTGGTTACGCTAAATTAGTAACAATAGTTTCGTCGTTGGTTCATTGAAAGGGACGGACAACGCGTTCGAATCCAAGTCGACCTCGTCGCGGCTTGGGTCGTTATCGCACCGATGGAATATCGCGGTCGATGCTGTTTTCTTCGACATTTCTTACCTAGCTACTCTTCTACCGCTGGAGGCGTAGTGTCGAAAAGCTCGTTTCAACGTCTGATGATAGAGAGAAATGAGTAAAAGCCGAATCCGGCGGTTAGTAACTCTAAAAATTACCAACGGACAGAAATGATTTACGAAGCTTACAACCTTAGGAATATGAAAAAAGGTAGTAACCTTTCCCGGTATATCCTTCGCTGAGTTCCTCCTGCAGCGATTTTCCACGGGCATTTCTCTCGTGACGGAGGGTCGTTTGTTATGGCGTGCAGAGCTCAGCTCGACCGCGGAAACTCTCCTCGAGATGGAGTCGAGTCAAGTCGTCACGGTATACGTATAGATATACATATGTATACTTCCATAACGCGGCTTATACGTTACCCCGCGGTATCCCTACATCTTTCCCCGTTCGCGGTCTGAAAACCTACTGTGCAGCTTGGATACCTGATAATTGTTATGGCATAGGAAGCGAAGTTCTGATTCGAAGATGGTTGTAGTTTCCTGGCTCGGCAACGTGTACTTTACGAATGAACGTGGAACCCACCCACGATATAAAGCTCGTAAGTAAAACGGTGGCGTGCAACCGGAAACCTAAAAAATACCAACAATAAAGATGCGGAGATTAAACATCGGGTAATGTAATAATGAACAAAAATGGAGGAAAAAAAAAAAATAGAGGGCGATTAAGCCTCGAAAAATGAAAGGGAAAACTCGAGTCGATTCAACGGTCCTCCCTGATTTCTTATCCCAAGATTTTGTTTTTTAAACTTTTGGAGCCACATGGCTTTTCATCTTCTAGTTTTTTTTTTTTGTTTTTTTTTTTTCTCAGTGACGTTGAAGATAGTAAAGAAAAATAAAAATTCGTTACTCGAGTGTAACAAAAAAAAAAGAAAAAAAAAGTAAAAACGAATAATCGACTTCGGATTTACCGAGGTTCTTTCGGGAATTTGACGGCGAGCGCTGCATCGCGACAACGGTGCGAAATTTGATATGCCTCTTCGTGACGAGGGAAGAGCTTTGCCGCCACACCTTGAGGTGCTTCGAGACGGTGATTTTCCCCATCGATCGATGAATCGTGTGTTACACAGTCACTTGATTTCACCTCAGAACACCACCTACTAGATTGTTTATCTCCCGAGGGTGTTGATATATCTTCCGTACCTGGGAACCCCGCGGTGTACAACTAATCGAATATCGAGCGCAACGACGACTTTCTGTAATTACCAGCGGCTTCTATAATTAGCTGTTGCGGTTTTCGAGTCGGCGCGGCGTCGTCTCGATACGCGCGAGATCCGCGACGGTGTGGATATACATATAACACGTCCTTTGTCTTGTAAATCCCTTAGATCAATATAATATGAACGGGAGAAACGTCGGTGCACCCCACATCCCTAAGGGTGTATTAATTCGGATGTTTCGTGAAATTATCACTCGCGTGAAAAGGACGTTTCTGGAGTGCGGTGGAGTGCAGGTGTGGATATTGCAGCGGTGTCAATAACGGCTTTCTGCCAATCCGAAACCATCCGAAGTGACAACACAGATTTTCAGATACACCCGACATTCAACGACCGTAATCTGCGTCTCTGTAATCGAATTAGGTATATCGACGGACCGGAATGCTTCAACCTGCCGATAATTGTATCTCCAATTGTATAACCATCTTTCTTCCCTGTCGTCTGTGTCGTCTTTTTTTTCGATAAACCTGCTCTTCCAAAGTTTAGAGAACGAACGAGGAAATTATTTCTCGCCCTCTCCTCGCGCGGAATCCCCTCGGTTTTCCTCCAAGCTACAAACGAAAATAGTTCTCACGATTGCGAGATATTTCTGTGCGCCAGATGTTCGGATATTCGAATATCGGGTGACCTTGAAAAATCTCGTCGAAGAAACGAAGAAAAAAAAAAAGATACATTTTTGTCGCCTGCGAAGTTCGGGGTGGGATTGACGGCCGTTCCGAAAAATTACGCCGCGTCGCGAAACGCCGTGAACTCGACGAGAGACGAAGGACGGTATTGCCGTCCTCGCGTAGTCAAGTTTAAATGCGAATAAATAATAAACCGCTCACCGGTCTCAAAATCCGTCTGTACAACGGAGCGCCGCGTCGAGCTCCGTGAGTGAAATTTCGTTTGTTGTAGTCGTAGCGAAATCGTGATTAAAGCAACGGCTTCTCGGGGTGGTAGCGCTGATAACGGCAGGTACAAATAATTCGAGGAAGATGAAGAAGAAGAAGAAGAAGAAGGAGAAAAGGAAGCGGACGAAGAGGTAGAGGGGTGAGGGAGTCCGGGTAGCGAGGTGCAGAAGGGAAGATTTTCACCAACCCTCTCACGGTGTGTACTACTATGCAAATGTTTGCTGAGCCTTAGGGGATGAAAATAATAAGGTGGCGCCCTCTTGCCACCCTCACTTGAGTTTGGCCCAACGTCCCACCCCGAACGCCACGTTCCTGCTTAGCTCCGTCGCAATCTCGTCCCGTTTTCTCCCTAAGAGGTAGGAAAGAGGCTGAGCCCGGAGAGCGGAAGATGGTTTGTAAAAAGGAGCCTGTAAATAACGCATGCACTCGATATACCGTTCGAAGCCTATATCGAAAGCTATTTTTCCGAAGGAGCGAATCGATGCATATTTCGCCTCTGTTATTGAAAATCTAATAAGATTCTATTTTCGGATAATCGAATAACGACGATGAAATAAATCTTACTCAGCGATAGAAATCACCGCGAGTATTTCACTAAAAACAACTCAACTTCCTCGGAATTACCCTCGGTACGGAACGGCTGAAGAACGTTCACCTGTCTCTCGTTCCTTTTTTTTTTTCTTCTCTCTCTTTTTTTTTCCCCTCTTCTCTCGTACAAGATGAATGGATTTCGGAGAAAGAAGATAGAGAAAGAAGGTTCCGAGGTGGTTCGCTTTCGGCATCCCTATCTTCTCATCTTCCGCGACTCACTCGATAAAAAGTTCTCCGTGTCTTTAACGGTTTATACCCCGAGGTTAGTCATCTTAACCGAAAGTATTACCAATGAAATCTTTTCCCCTAACCACTCGCCTCCCCCCGTCCCCCCGTCTCCCACCGCCCCCCTTTCTCGGTCCTTGCTACCCTCTTAAATCACCTCCGAGTCACGTGGAAGAAGCGTGTATTTCACCACCGTCGCGGTCGCGAATATACATATATATACCTATATATATGGTACAAGTTGGAGGGTGCGTTATTCACACTTGATACGAACGTTTATTCCAAGACTGTATGCGTAGAGCGCGTTGTGGTGTATTATGGTATATTTTACATCGGATACGTAACCGCGGAATGCGTCCAGGAAACGGGTGTGATCGGGGCGATGTGCTTTTGCGCCTTCGAAATGGCACTTGATGCTTCCTTTTACTTTCTTTATTCTATTCGTCGCAGGGTGGTATGTGAAGCCTCCGCCATTGTAATCCTCGGGAGCAGATCTTAGGGGTATTAATACCTCGTATCGTACGTACGGCGGTGTTATCAGCGTGCGCCATATACAAATTTACTCGGAACATCTCGTACGGTATGTTAATTTTCTATTAGAATTGAATTTGCATTCGCGTAACGAACGGAGCGAGTATATACCCTGTGTGTATGCCCTGTAACATCGAGCGCAGTTGTTGTTATCGTGTGCAAGTACGTACGTACGTACGTATCCTGCAACGTGATATATATATATATCTATATATATATACACACCCGGTAATCCTTTCGCGCGTAGCTAATAATTAATTCGACGTTATTACCCATCCGGAGGCTGCGTAACGATCTCGTGTCGCGAACTACTTCGATGAAGTTTTTCGTCGCGACGTTAGAAAGGCGAAGTGACGATTTCGTTGAAACCGCTTTTGCCGTGGATTCCGGTACAGCCAGACCAAGTGTTCGAACGGTGAATGATCCCGTTCGTTGATGCGGTGGGGGATATTTTGCCGAATGGTATGAAAATATGTTTCCGTACATCGAAGAACGTGCGGGGCTATCGCAGGGACGACGGTGAATAAACGGGGCGTCGTCTGGTCTTCTCCTCATTCAAATTCCATCTGGCGCTCGAACTGAAATTCGAACGGAAGACATAAGCGAAGGTAACTACCTACCCAGGGGGTGTAGGTAAGACGGTGGCACCAAAAACCAAAACTGCATCTGCAACGTACGCGACCCCGTTCGAACGACATCGTCCTCCTGCATTATTAAGGTTGTCTCTCGGTTGTCCTCGCCTCCGTTGTCGTCGTTGTCACGGTCGTTCCGATTCAAACCGTCGCTACCGACATCCCGCAGATACGGTTCCGAATGACGTACGTACGACGTGCACACCTACTCGCGTCACCGTCACCGTCGCCTCGCCGCGGCGCGCGGCGTCAGAGGTTTCGATGTCGTAGCGACGCTTTCCGACCAGTGTACGCTACAGATGCAATATGTCTATACCTCGCACGCCTCCGGCAACATGCAGGTAACTGAGATAATAATGCAGTTACTTGGAGCAACGCTTTCGGGGCAAGGAGGGGGGGAAGGGGGTTTAATTATTTTCACCCCCGCAGGGTTCTTGCCGTCTCGACGGGGTACGTCACTCGGGCAAAAGAGGGAGATGTGACGACGTGACGTTACCTCTAATTGCCATCCCCAGCTGATTATATTATTAATCTATGACGCCGGGGATGCAGCCGGATCACATCGCGGACGGAGATGTGCAACGTACATGCTTAAATACGTATAAGTATATACCTGCACAACGCGTTAAGTGGGAAACTTCGGATATTCGCGAGGAATATCATCTCGCTTAACTCGCTTCGCAGATGCATCTCTCGAGTATCTACGTTGACGCGACAACGACGCGAACAAATCTCTCTCTTTCCCATACGATACGATTTCCTATTCTCAGACCTCGCGCTGAAAGCTCGGGAAAATCATCCGGAAGTTTCTCTTGCTTTAGAAGTATAAGTTTGTTGCGTTTAATTTACATACCGTTGACCACGTTCAAAGTTTTAGGTGAAGAAGGAAGGATACGAATGGGCGACATCTTATCGATATCGCGGGTTACAAACATTACGGGTAACACGAGAAGGCGGAAGACGTAACGAAGAAGAATCAAAGGGTGAGTGTCTGTACGCTCGGAGATAAAAGAGAGAGAGAGAGAGAGAGAGAGAGAGAGAGTGAGAGAGGGGAGAGTACAATAACTCGCGTTGGTATAGGTATACGACCGTATCAGGCGGTAAATATAACGTACGTCGTAGGTGGTTTACCGAGGCACGCGGCGCTTAATGCCATTTTCTGACTTCTGAATACCGCAATTCGAGTATAAGAGATGTCTGTCTGTCGGAATAAGTTATATATACTCGTTAAAATAACGTGTACAAAGTGAATCTGTATTAGCTCGAGGAAGTCTCGCGAGAAATTCTCAAAGTTAAAACAATTTCAGGATTCGCTCGAGCTTCGGATCCACCCCTCAACGTTCCTTTTTTTTTCTTTTTTTTTTCTCTCGATTCTTTACACTCTCATTCGCAGGTTCGAATGATCATAATTTATGGATGAGATCCCGAAATTAACGAACTCCCGGAAATATTTAAAATTATGTACGCGTTGCGTAGGTATCGCGTAACAACGATCCCTAATTGACGAGCCTCGATGAAAATTCAAACAGTTTCCAATTTCACTACGGCGTCGGAAAGAATGTCGTCGACTCGCGCGGGGCAACCGAACTAGCAGATATTCCGGATCGATGACTATAACGGCGTCATACCGACCCTCGTCTACGTCCTCTTCGGATTCAAAAAGTCCGACGGACGCCGCGGCGTCACTCCGCGGTGAACTTTGACCGGGTGTTCATCGCGATAAAGAGGAGGAGGAGGAGGAGGGGGTGGGAAATAGCGGAGACATAGTCGAAATTCTGAATCCTTCTCAAAGCTGTGGTTTCTAATCGTATCTTCCCTTCTCTCCGCTCGACAAACCAGGTAGGTATATACACGTGTACAGCGGTATTGTCCCGAAAAGCGGTCAGGAGAACATCCGAAACTTTCGTAGGAACGAGGAGAGTTATCGACAGCGGGATTTTCCACCCCCTGCCGCTCACATTTCTCTCCCATTTCCAGCGGGAGATTTTCCTCCCTCTCCCTCTCTCTCCCTCTCTCTCTCTCTCTCTCCCTATCATCTCTCATGCCCAAATCTCAAGGGATACGCGATTCGTTTGGTTGATTACGTCAACGGCAGCGGTAAGTGTGTATAGCGAGAAGAGTCCTCGAGTCTTTCGGTCCTTGATACGGCCCGCATGAAATACGCGAGCTTATAACGTACCCCGAAACACACTTCTCTCGTGCCTTCGCAAAGCCCTCCGTAGTATTCGTCCTTATTACAAACAATTTCCCACGTTACGTGCATGTAATTTCCCACCTGTCACTTCCTCGGTTTACAACTGCGCCGCCGCCGCCGCGTCTCCGCGGACCCCCTTCGCGTATCACTTCGTCCTTATACGTACATGTGTATATGTATACCGAATGCCTCGGGGGCTCGCTACATAGAATTAACTCCGCAGCGTGCAGCCGGCTGGCACACCGACGTCGAACGATAAGCTCTCCCTCCTCCCGTGTGTAGTACGCGCGGAGCTCCGCACGACCGCTACACCGCGGATACCTAATCAATGAGATTCCAAAGTGTAAGTGACTGGAAATCGGATCGACGAGTTACCAGAATTAGGCTCGGCTATATCGGAATCAAATTTTCGCTACCACCGCCCGGGTCTGAACCCCGCTCCGCGATCGCCGGTAGTTCGAACGGATCTACCGAATTTCGAATCGATCGCGGGTCGAGTCGTCGGAAAATGGGCCGAATTCACGTCGCGGGAGTGTTTCGCTTAATCTCGTTGAATATTTCATAAAACTGAGAAACCCGGTAAACATAACGAGTCGGTTTCTCCATGAGCACAATTTCCTCCTGCATTGTCTTTTCTCGAGAGGGCTTAGCCTGCGTGTATATACCCCAGTCATCTTACTAATTATAAATGGGTATTCATGCTCGTTAGAAATTACGAGAGCGTGTATACACGTGTGTGTACACACATATACATTTGGATTATGTTGAATAGGTCAGTTCCCCGCTCGCGCTCCGGCTGGTGGAATATTTTCTTCGGAGCGGAATGTGTCGACGTATTCTAGTCGGGTATGGCGAAGCGTAATTTCGGCGAGGAGGGAATTGTACTTGATTTCTATGAAGCACTTCCTTCGGAAGCTGGCTTCCGTCTATGAGAACTGGATCTCAAAGAGAGCCATAAAAATTCCAAAGTTATTCCGCTCGGATTGGTGGGAGAGAATGCAACCGCTCTAGATCCTAAATGTCGATTCGTAAAACGGCGCGGGGCGCGGCGTGGCGCTAGGCTGTGTATAAGAACTCCTTTTATGGGAAACGAGCGATTCATATTGCATTGTTTGAATATTTTCAAGAGAAGAGAATTGCACGTATATTTTCCGATCTCGTAGCCCCCTCACCCCTCACCCCTTTCCCCGCCACCCCATCTTCCTATCGCCGTGCCGCCCTCTGAAACATGCAAATAATGCAATATTCGATATGAAAAGGGATCGCCTTGACTCTCTGCTACACGAGGAACGGGGGATACCGGAGAGAAAAAAAACTCACACGAGAATCGAACGACGAAAATTTCTACCTCTTTTTACACAGCTGTATATTCAACCGATTCGAAGAGTCCTCCTGCACACCTCGCCATCTTGTAATCTTATTCTTTCGAATAACTAATTGGCTGCATATTTATAATCATACATCCAACGTTTCTACCGCGTTGGGTGGCCGATGAAAATAGAAATTATATTTCTCGTAAGCAACATCTTGATGTATTTTTGCCCGAGAGACACGAATACGTTGATGAAACTGGAATGGGAATGAATCCCATCGAGACATCCTTGATTTTTCACTTTCTGGATCGATAAATCGGCGATAGCACGATTAGTTTCATTGATAGATCAATTTGGCTTGCGGATTCGCATCTGGATTTGTTCGATTTTTGAGCAAAAAATAAATTATTATTTTAATCAGGTTTAATATGCTTTTCTGACGTATTTTGACCACAGGAATCCGAATCTGAAAGAAAAATTGACCTATCTCTAAAATTGACCGAGTTATCGCTAATTTTCAGCTTTTTGGGGTCGAAAATAAAAAATTGATTTTTTAGTCTATATTAATGTAATTTGAGCTCAGGAATCCGAATCCGAAAGAAAAATTGATCTATCTGCAAAAATGACCGAGTTATCCCCATTTTTTCGCGATTTTTGGCATAAATTTGAGGATATCTCGAGGGGAAAAAATCGTAGCTCAATTTTGACGACGGATTCGTGTTCCTGAGGTCAAAATACATAAGAAAAGTGCCATACGATCAATTTTAAAAAATAAAAAATTTTGGTCAAAATTTGAAAAAATCGTAAGGGGTACCCCTTGGAAAAATCTCAAATTTTGGCCAAAAATTTTTATTTTTAAAAATTGATCGTATGGCACTTTTCTTATGTATTTTGACCTCAGGAACACGAATCCGTTGTCCAAATTGAGCTACGATTTTTTCCTTCTGAGATATCTCCATTTTTATGGTAAAAAATGCGAAAAAATGGGAATAACTCGGTCATTTTTGCAGATAGACCAATTTTTCTTTCGGATTCGGATTTCTCAGGTCAAAATACATAAGAATAGCAAATAAAAAAAAATATTTTTTTTTGACCCATAATCGCTAAAATTCCAAGGGGTACCCTTTTGGATTTTTTCGATTTGTGCGCCATAAATGAAGTATTTTCAAAATCGACCGTATTTTGACACCAAGAATACGAATCCGTTGAGTAAATCGAGCCAGGAAAAATTCCCATTATGATATATTCGATTTTTCACTTTTTGGAGCGAAAAATCTCCGATTTCTCTCTACAGATAGATCATTTCGGTTCGTGAATTCGGTTTTCCGGCTTCCCAATTTTCAATTTAATAAATACAATCATCTTCAAATAATTTATCTGAGGTAAAAGATCATGTACCCAAGCAGGCGGTTCATTTGTTCCCTGAAGTTCGAACATGACGAGTTTTCAAGAAAATACGTACAAAGTAAAATTGAATTCACACAGCTCGTCTGAATTTCAACAACCTAATAATCCCACCATAGCTGAAAATCCATATTCCTGCGAATCGTAATTTATTTACAAACAATTTTCGCTTCACATAATCAGAGTATATAGGTATATTATATAGGTATACGTATAGGTATGCCTGCCCGTGAATATTTTTCCCTAGAATTCCTCCGATCCTGACGAAGTGAGCGCTCATAATTCCGATACTTGTTTGCGTTAGGTAAACTCATCTCTTAGGCGTCGTCCGATTTTTGGCACGTCCATCTTTTTTACCGATAAGCCATAGCTAACAGCGATATCCAGATATAGGTACGTATAAGATCGCCAACGAACTTCGCTTCGCTGAGTCAACTACATTATATATACGTGGATATGGTATATAACAAAGAGCAAAGTTTGTCGAGTAAATGCGTTTAATGACTCGGTTTTACGACGGGTTTCTAATTGGTATAATTTTGACCTTAATCTAAGAAAAGCTCTTCTCAAATTGGCCAGATAACGCTCACGAATTAAGACCTCCAAGAGTTTCTTAACATATAATATACATGTGCTATATACACGGATATTTCTCCGTTTACTTAATATCCGATCTCTAAAACCTAACGGTCTTATTCTTTTTTTAATCTTTCTTTTACAATCGCGCGTTCGAATAAAGCCGCATATCGAAGCTTTTCAGTTATGTACATAAGCTATATATATTCCGTCTCGATCGCCAAGATCACCCGCGCCATCTGTTTATCGTTCTCCACTAAATTCAAACTTTACCCCCACGATTCACTACCACACTGTAAATACATCCCCCCCCCCGTACGAACTCCCATAAAACAAAAAGTTACGATCAATTAAATAATTTTATAGTTATCGGGAGCGATCAGCTGTAGATGGAAAATTGTAACGTCCTTTATATGGTGTCGGGTTAATAAAGGAAAGCTTTCCACGCCGGTAATTGAAGATTCGAAAGCGAAAAGGAAAAGTACCAAAAAAAAAGGAGATCTAACGCCGAGTTCATTACACTGCATGAAAAGAATCACGCGACGGTCGTATAAGAATACGTGGTCTTAAACTCCGACGATATAGGAGAGGAATGATGATCATGATAATAATAATAATAATAATAATAATAATAATAATAATAATAGAAGAGTGAGGACATTTTTCGTTCCGCCGCAAAGATTTCCGCTTCCCTTATCCTCCTCACGCACACGCGCCGCGTCTCCTTCGACTCTCAACCGATATACCTCATGTCAGACGGCAAAGAATGGACAGGCGGCTTATATTCGTGGAAAATATCGTCGTCACTATCCGCGCGTTTTGTGATGTGCGATTTTCGGTGAATTTCCTTTCTTGGCCGTCATCGCAGGGGGTGAAGTAAGGAAAAAAAAAAAAATGTATAAATAAAAAATAAAAAGAGAAGAAAAGTCGGTCACCGACGTACCGCGTACACATCGTCTTGATTGTCAAAATTTTTCTTTTTTTTCTTCTCCTTATATTTTTATTTTTCTCCGCTTTCGACCGCAAAAACCGTCGGCAACAATCATTTAGGTAGCGAGCCAAAGCATGTTTATATATATATATATATATATGTATATATACTCTCCCTATGTGCAAAAGAAAGTGTCGGCATAAAGGAGCTGACTCCGGCGGAGGTCGTCAGTTCGGATCCTTTTCCACTGACTATATAACCTGCTCTTTGCTCACCCTCCTCGGACGCATTTCCTTCTCCTCGTCGTTTTTACTTTTTTTCTTTTTATTTCTTATTATTATCATTTTTTTACCAATTTTTTTTTTTGCCGGGATAAGATTCACAGCTGGCCAACCGGAGGAGCTTCGGTTGGTCGTCCAGCCTGGCGTGTAGGAGCTAGATTATCGATTTCATATTTTTTGGCAGAGGATTTTTCTACGTCGTATTATAACCCGAGTTTACGATAAGCGACGTAGATAGCATTGTTGCTGCAACGTTATGTCTGGTTAGGTTTGGTTATACCACCACCCTTACCTTACGGTTATGACGTCTTACGTCGTACGCCTTGCCCTGCACCTTATTTCAACTCGTAAATGGTCACGTCGTTTACAAACGACCACGCGATACGACCGCGGTTAAGTGTTAACATAACTTGTAACCCTTACGCGGAAGGGATAACCCGGTAAATAATTTCAGAAAATAGGGGACGTACGTTCCAGAAATATTATACCCCGCGTGCGGTGGATTGTTGTACGCCTGCGTTTGAATAAGCGAATAACAGAAATGATGAAAATCTGACAATTTAGAAATGTGGATGAAAGATGGGCGCACGAGCGAAGCCGATCATTTTTTTTTCGTCCTGCGAAAATGTAGGAAAAAAAAAACTAGACAGTTTGAGAAAGTTCCTTTGAAAAAATAAAGGAGTATACCTGCCCCGGCTCGTTCTCTGGACTACCCCTAACATTTGTAAGTCGAATATCGCGAATTCGTACTCCTGCTCGACTCGCATCCTTTCAGAGAAACTATATTTGTATCGTATTAGCGCTCGAGCTGCACTCTATTAATTCATTTAACCTAATTGGGAACAATTTCACTTCAAATGTCATATATAGCGACGAACCAATTATTTCCAATACTCGAGTTCGAATGCTGATGTACACGCGGATGCAGCAGTGACATACACACGTGGTTACGTACCTACGCGTATATATTGGTAACAATAATTCGAGCTTTCCACCCAAATATCGCTCACAGCGAGTAGGGTAATGTTCGCGTGTAATATCATGCGGCTTTTTCATTTCCTACGCCTATAAGATTCGGTACGTCGATTTTTTTAAATTGGACGAATAAATGAATCACGAAAGCGACGAGGGGATGGATAAAAATATCACACAAGGTTACCGAAACGAACAGCTGTCCGCGGAAGAAAGAAATTATGAAGCGAAATGGAATGAGAAGAATTTAAAAAAGAAAAAAAAAAAAAAATAAGCAAATTACAAACAGAAATTATAATATAAGTGAGTGTGAATTTTCACGCGACGAGGAAATTTGAAGAAATTAATGAATTTGCGGGCGGTGACTTCCGCGTTAAAAACAGTTATCCAATACCTCGAGGGGTACAAGAGTCATGGGGGGGGGGGGGGAGGGTAGGGGAGAGGATTGTCATTAATTTTATAATATAATACGGGAAGAACGGTTAGCGAAGCGAGCCGTTCTCTTACAATTAGAGTTTCACTCCGCTACCGGGATGTACAAAGTTTTAGCGAGACTTGGAGAATTGAAAGGGAATTATTATATTTCTAGAAATTTTCTCGACCGCTCACCACCGGCGCCGCTGCCGCCGAGGTATACGTATACGGGATACGAGGTATACGTTGGTACGTACGTACGTACGAAGTATATAGTCGGGTATAAGCATCCCCGGTACCTCTCTTTTGTTTCGTGCATCTGCGTATAGTCGTCAGATAAGCTTCTCGCTAAACCTCTTCATCGAGGAAAAACCGTTTATTCAAGGATTTGCTGATTCGCTTCAATGCCCACAGCATCCAACGCCAGCACCACGCGAAACCCGCCTCCGCTCAACTTGCATAGCACTTCGTACCAAAATCAACGTCGAATTGAGCTGGCTAAGCTTCGGCACAAGTTTAAGCAAAGTTGACGGAGGACGTGTTTATGCTCTGGATATACTTACGGAGGGGATGAAACATTAACGGAAATCTCGCGGCACCGCCTCCTGCGGTCGCAGCTCCGCGGATCCTCTTCCAAATTCTCAACCTTTTTTTTTTTCGAATCGACTGTCAAAAGATGAAAAATCTCCCCCCTTCGAATTTTCATCATCCCTAATCGCATTCTAGCGAGTCTAGCATCCGGTAGGCCATGTTGATTTTTTCTTTCCTCGATCGAAAGAAAATTCGCGAGTGTAATTTATACGATTAATTCGATTCGTGCGGATTATCCGAGTGGATAGAATAAGGTGCGGGGGGCATTGTATAGTTTATTTCTGTAGACACGTTTATAAGAAGCGCGCTTTAATTAGAAAGTGTAAGCTAGGCTGTACGGCGTTATGAAAATATCGTTAACCCAGACCGTTCCAATCTAGGAAAGAGTGCACTTATCCATACTTGTACGAGAGTGCACTTTGCCGCAATCTTCAAGAGGTAGTAGGTGTACACGTTGAGGCTAAGCGAACGAGAGGAGCAGAGAGCAATATAGAGGAATGAAGGAGCGAAGAGAAAAAGAAAAAGGTGAAACCACGACACCGCTCCATCCACTACCCTCGCTAGCAACGATTAAACTCATATTGGTTATATCGATACACGTGGAAAAAAAAAAAAACAAACTACCGAAGAAGAAAACAAAAATGATAATGGGGCTTCGGACGGTAAAATTTATCGCTTCTCTAAGAATGACGTCGGTCGGGGAGTTCGAGTGTGGTTCGAATAGTGGTTTGAAAGAGGTTTTATAAATTCGAAAAAATTTACGCTCTCCGTTCCTCCCGCAGTTTTACGTCACCGCGACACGATACGGGTACCTTGTATACGTAATATGTACCCGTACTCGTAGAAAAGCTCTGGCTTTCTCAAAACCATTAAATATTTGCCTTTTAAAACGACCGACTAGGTTCCCAAGTGGCGAGCAAATTTAAGTAGAGAAGTTTCGCGTCCGTGAGGTGGACGGTGGTGTACGGAGCACCGGCTGCACAGCGGATATACTACAGGTCCGTAATATCGGCGCTACGAAAGCGTGAGGATGAAATGAAAAGACGTTCGAGTGAGCCTCAAAGACTACGGCGCGCCCGATGATCAAAAACAAAATTTATCGAAAATTGGTGGCTGAGAGGCGCTGGTGGGGGGGGGGGGCTGGTGTTATACGCACCGAAGTAAATTCATCGCCGGAACGAGGGAAGAATTACCGAAGTATATATATTTAGTGAGTCCTTTTTTTTTTTTTTTTTTTTTTATGGAGACACGTCCGAAAGCTGCGCAGATGAATTATATCCGCAGAATACCATTACACTACCTCGATTGGGAATAAAAATGTATAAGAAACTTCCGACGTATTAAGGATACAATAATTGCATTATCATATTTTTCTCGTATAGTTGGCGAAAGTTGGAAGAGAAGCAGACGAGATAAGAGAAAGTAGGAGAAAAAGAATTCACGAAATCATGACGGTAATAAATTGAAAAATTTCTTTGTCGCGTTGAGATTGAGCGTACATCGGTCGTACGTGAAGAGAAGTTTGAAAAATTTTGACCGTCGTTTTGTATGACGAGAACCGTCCGGGAATCGGATGAACAAATATCCGCGAAGATGACAAATATAAATAACGAGGAATGATCGCGTGGGAAGTAAGCGCGTGGTAGAACGAAATTTCCTCGTTTTTTTTTTTTTTCGTTTCTCTCTTCGGTTTTTTATTTTTTCATCAAATTTAATTTTCATTTTCATTTTCATTTTTCAATGTCGAATGAACCGCGCGGATCGATCGCGAAGATAACGAAATTTAAATATGAAAACCCGCGCTCGCTGCGGTGCGGAATGACCGCGTGGAATTTCAATTTAATTACGAACGACCTGAGGGAAATATTAATGCTATTAGGGGAATCAAAAGAAAATGACGTTTGATTAAATTCACAAGCCAGCTCGCACGGCCTTCCCATAGGTATATATAAACCCACTCTACGCGATAACCACATCCCTCAAAACTTGTATCCAAAGTTTTGGGAACTTCGACGCAACCCTAAAATACACACGGATACACCCCGACTGCTTGACGACCTCAACCCAACTTATAACCAATACGCACTCAAAGGAGGAGAAGAGAGGGAGAAAAAAAACTTCACAGCGACGAGAATCAACCACGTTGACCCTTCGATTGGCCTTTCAACTCATTCGAACTCATTATCAGTGTCGCAGTGTCATCGAACGACGCAAAAAATGGAGATTTTCGAAGAGTCGCGGGGAATTTGGATGAAAATTTGAGGAAACGATCGAAGGAGGTGAAAAGAAGGAAGAACGAGAGTGGATGGACGGTTGTGGAATGGCGAATCAGCGAATCAGTCTCTATCGTGGCCCGGTGCAGCGATCCAATCGAGTTGATTTGTTTTCCATTAAATAGTAATCGAATTGCGCCCCGCGCAACCGTCATGGCCCTCTCTCCGCCCCTTCGTGCCAAACTTAATTCAACCTTGCGTGACGTGATCCGAACCACGACGAGAGAGGAAGATAATACCGCAAAAACGATTATTTCATTACGTTTATCGTCACGGTCGTCAGCCTATAGGAAGTGAAATTAATTGACCGATATCAACCGACGGACAATCATTACCGGTGGACAGCGAAACGAAACGAAACGAAACGAAACGGGGAACTACAGATTGACACGCATCGAGAACGTCAACTCGAAACTTCTCTAATTGAATAGGCAGAGTATTGCTTTTACGTCCGCATCATATATTCACCGTCAAATAAGGGGAGTAACCTCATAAGTATTAAATCGACAAGAAAATTAAGCCGGGGATTGACGGCGTTACACACGATATCTTGACCACACGCGGTAGAGAGGGAGAGAGAGAGAGAGAGAGAGAGAAGCTATAGAGCGGACGTTAAAAGGCTTCGTCCGGCACTTGACTCTCAATCAACTTCTCTCGGATGCTTTACCGACCACTGAACTGCTGCAATTTCATCGCACGACGAGCATCACGTCGATGGAATCGTATAAACGGGGGGGGGGGGAGGGATGAATTTGAACTCCAACTTCCGATCACTTTCATCCGACGACTGAAAACCGAGGGAATTGCGCCGCGTTCGTCATCGTTCGATTTTATTTGTGATTTTTTTTTTTTTTTTCTTTTTTTCTTTTCGATTCGCGAGTAGAAAGGGAATCCTCGGCGACATCCGCCTGGCTCTTCGAATTCCAGTTTTAATTTTAGCGATACCGTCTCGTTTCAGTTCGCCTTTCGCTCTGACTTTTCGTTCGAGCGAAAAATCGACGGAATATGCGGTGAATTTCCCCCTATCCGAGATATCCTCGTTATTCGCACAATTAATTGATAATTAAAGGAATTTCCGTTTCTCCTCACGAACTTACACGTGCCGTTTAAAACGGTCGTATACACACGCGGCGCGATAAAAGCTCTACAAGGAGGAAACGACGACTCTCGTTCGGCTTCTCAGCCACGTTGTCTTCAAAGTGAAATTTTTCAAGCAAACTTATTAAATTACATACACGTGAACGGGTTCGAGAAATTGCACACGCCTTTCCAGTTACCTCGCGTCAAGCAGCGATTCCTCTTCTTCTCTCGTTCGTTCTTCCAGTTCCCGCTTCGGCTCACCTATCGCCTCACTCTCTCATTAACGCGAAATTAATATCTTCGCACGCATCCTGTTCTGCGAACGTTCGTCCGCTGAAAATTGTACGCCGACAACAACTAAAATTGGTGAAACCGGAACGAAGATAGAAAATTGCAAAGAGACGAATTCGCTAGTGACTTTCGACGCGGTAACGGAGTGCAGCGTCTATTTCTTCGATGATGAAATATGAAAATATTTCTTGTTAACGATTTTGCACCCGGTAGCCCGCAGCGGACCGCCGGTTCTTTCGACCGCTTTATTTCCTCCCCCGTGGAGTAAATTTTTCAATTACCATACGCAGCGTCTACCCCCCAATTTTCGACACACTTTCCCTCTGGATAAATTATACTTTCGGGCGCGAACTCATTTATCGCCAAAAATAAAGGTGTTCGAAAACGGATTCCGACGCGAACCTGCACGCTGAGTTACCTCGCCCCATTTTTTTTCGGACGAATGAGAGCGTTGCGTACAAGAGAAAAAAAAAAATAATCATCGAAAATTTCGGCGAGACCGCATGCAACCCTCTCGGACGCGCGATCGTCGGAGGACGAATCGAGTGCAAATAAAGTAGAAGACATCGAGAACGGTTCCGGGAGGTCACTCGCTCCGCGTCTAACGCATCGTCTTCGAGAAGCTGTAACTCACAGTTGCGCGGGACGTTATATTCCTCCTTCCATATGGCGTGTGTACGGAATACCGCGTATACAGGTATATAGGTACATATATTTCTGTATTTTTATATAATACATACAAATTTCTCCTTTTTTTTCCCTTCTTCTTTCTCCTCCTTCGTTTCATCTTCTCTTTTTCGTGAGACCATGCATAAACTATGCAAATAAATACGTCCGTGTATTCTTTTCCTAGCCATTGTAGTCAGCACACCGCAGTAAAATACCGCCCTTTATATCATATGAGTTTTTCATGTACCATATACCATGCCACAATCCGAGCATAAACTCGGGGACGACCATCGTTTGTGTTTCCAAGCACGCCTTTTTTTTTTCCTTATATTCCGTCTTTTTTTTTTTCACTCTCTCTCTTCGCTTCTTCAGATATATCTTTTTTACCCCCGTCTTCCCTTATTATCCTTTTTACGGTACACGCGGTTCGACCCTGGTAAGACATTTTACTTTTAGTGAATTTTTCGTTTTCTTTTTTTTTTTTCGTTGTTTTCTTTCTTTCTCTCCGACGTACATAGATTCGAGACACGGTACGTAGCTAGTGGTACAAGTTGTATCTTTGAAAATGGAAAATTTTCGAGAAGACGGATTCACGGAGATCTTGGAAACGGACGCGTACAGGTATAACGAAAAGATTAATCGGATCGGCGAAACAATTACCGAGAATCGGAAGCGGTTCAATTTTGTTTCGTTCCTTTTTTTTTTTTTGTCATTTGTATTTTTCCGTTTGACACAGGGACGCCATTATATGCAATGTAAGGTCACGTATAGCCTGTCAAAGGCAACCTGTATCGCAACCCAACTCACTCCTCGAGGAGAAAAACTAATAAAACTGACTCGCTACGTCAGGGGTAGGTATCGAAACCGTCAGAAATGCCAGCTGTATACATATGAGGGTCGCTGTATTTAATCAAGGTCAGTCGGCGAAGGGCCGATACGGACAATAAAATACTCGCCCCGAAATATATTTCCTCCGGTTATTCATCCCTTTTATTCTTTATTTCTTCCCTTCGCTTTCTTCTTACCGCCCATGATTTCGGACCACCTGTACACTCTCGTCGATGCGGAGCTATTTTCAAATTTAATCTATCATCTCGGAACATCGCGCAGTACCTACGCCGCTGTCTATAGCTGACCTTTTCGGAAAACCTTTTTCACAATTTTACATACATTTACCGCATCCGGGGCGTGTGGTACACTTCGATCTCGGCACCTCCTTCGACTAACTCTCGGACCTTTTGAAAGTCGAATTTCCCACGTATGCCTACGGAATAAGTTTGGAATAGAGCGAACTTTGTGCTTTGACTTTTTCAACCTTCTCTTCCAGGGGTTCTTCGTTTTATGAAATTTTATCTTTCACGAGGATAAAGCCGCCCGCCCACGTGCCTTCAATTTTTCGTAACTCCTCTCGGTCGTTTGTTCAAAACAATAATTATATCGCAATCGAGTTTGAATAACGGAGTAGCCAAGAAAAAAAAAAAAAAAAAAAAACTGGGCCAATACCAGCTGTAATTAAGAGTTTTACGTACAATAATTATTATTACATCACTCTCGCGTTTTTTGCTTTATTCATTTCGGGTTGAAAAATTCCTTGTTCCTCAAATTAGGAAGCACCGTCCTACTTTGCACGTGGTCAGGTGGCACACAGAGGGAGTTTGACCTCGACTCTCCACCGTCAGGTGTATTCAATATCAGCTTAAACGGGCATGCTAATAAAGGAGGGGGGGGGGGGGGGGGGAGGAAGGGGTGACGGAAAGGAGGTAGAGGAGGAAGAGGTCGGTGGTGCGTGGGATTCGGTTAATAATCCAGACTTAATTATGGTCACTACGGGCGCATTGGCCGCTACATCGTTGCCTCGTAGGGTAGCCGGGCTCGCGTAAAAGGGCCGACAATAAGGGACGTAGTGAAACTGGCGGGGGGGGGGAGGGGGGGGGGAGGGTGGAGGCGGTAAAATGGCGAGGTACGGTCTAATGGTCGATGTAAAGATGAAAAATTACCTCTGCATAATGCGTTCAACCATTTCCCGTTGTTACATACGTACGTATTAGCCGGCGAGCACGCACACACACACTCGTCTTTTCCGAGCGGGCTAGAACCGTCGAGTTCCGAGGAGGGAATAAAAGAAAATAAGAAAAGGAGGACGAGAGACTCTCCCGAGGATAAGTGTACAATTAATATTTACCATACCCACGTTGGTACACGCGAGGATACGAGCGCTACGCGCGCGGGCGCGGGCGACCACCTACCCCGTAACCTCCTCCAATCCCACATATTTATCGGTGGGAAACGACGGGAATATGTGCATTCGCGGTTACGAGGTTTGTTCTCCTTCGCCGTTCGGCTTTTACATACAATACGTACAACGCGAGGATAAAAATAACTCATTTTCTCGATTCCAGAGCTCTTTTAAAACCCGGATGAACCCCCGCAGCCTATTCTACGCGAATGTATGTGCGCGGGGGTAGTTTTTTTTTTTACGGGGAATACGCGTGCGGTGCACGTAATCCTGTGTATAGACGCCGCGTATAATACAATTCGAGTATAACAAACCACTCGAGGTAAACTGAAGCATCGTTGCGGCAATGTGTGCGCAATGAAACAAAAAAAAAAATACAAAAAATAAAATAAAAATAATTAAAAAATATACACCCTCCTCTGTACGATGCATGTACGCTGTACACGTATATCTACGCATCGATCGCGTGTGGGTACATAGGTGTATGTATGTACAGGTGCCTATGTACGTACCGCGTTACTGTTACGCTATACGCGAGACAATTCGAGTGAAAGAGACCTAATTAGGGAGGTACGGAAGCATCGACTTTCCTCTTCGACTGTCGGACCATAAAAACAAGATGGTCATCGGAAATCGAATTTCGAATATGGGTCAGCGTGCAAAGCGGTTCTCGCGTGTTACGCCTCCCACTGCAACTGCTGTCGGGTGAGATAGAGAAAACGGAGAATAAAAAGAAACCTCGAAACCAGGGATGGTTTTGGGAGAGACGAGAAAAATGGCTTATTCTAGAATCCGGGCCCTACGACCGAGAGTATAAAACAATGACCGTTTTTTCGATAATTTTCTGAAGTCGAAAAATTCTGCAGCGTTCTCTCTCTCCGAATTCTCTCCAGAAATTTGTATATAGCTGATAATATTCGGGAAGTTCGGCTAAAGAATCTGCTGAATAGTCCTGTAGCAGGCAGCGGCAGGGGCGACCTTATACAGACAAAGGATCAGGATATCCCAAGATAAGAAGGGTTGGTTATTCCAAGCTCAACCGGCGTTTCTCTCTCTAGGCCTTGAATTTATCGCAGTTTAAGAACCTCCCGAACACATGCGATATCGAACAAAGCAGAAGGTAATAATTCTCAACGCCGCGTATAAGAATCTCGTACGAGCAAAACTATAATGTCAGGTAACAACACGTTGTGTCAGTTGTGAATTAACGCAATTTTATCCAATCATAAATTAGTCGTAATTAATAATAAATTGATCAATTCTTTCCTTTTTTTTGCATGCAAAGACGTTATAACCGATGACCTAAAGCGCATAACTAACTCTCTATTCCAAGAGCAATTAATCGAAGATTTTCAGAGGCTGCTGCGCGGATATATAATACTTATTGGGACGAAAACCGTCGTTTTGACAAAAATGGAAAATAGTGTACGTAACATACGATATGCGACCCAAGTTTAAATTTGATATAATTAGGCTCGAGTTACCTATCAAATTCTTTGCTGGGGCGAGTCAACGCCGCATGCTGAACCTTCATTTGGTTACGTGCGTAACAACGCTACAAACTATATCCATTTTCAAGTTTAATTACGTCATTAATTAAGATCAATTATACCGCGAAATGCTTTTGTCTGAGGGATTCTCTCTCCGAGGGTCGTTCCCACTGTACAATAAACGCGCATACACCACGTACACCACAAAATTACACATACAACACACATATGTGTCACGACGCACATTCGCAAATGCATTCGCATAGGGTGTCCAGTTTGCGAAGTACGGGCATTATACACGCATAAACCTATGTGTGTACGTCATGTACATTCGTTTGTAAAATTAACTTTGTGCAGTATCAGAATATTCCAGGAGAAAAATATACATAGGTATAGATAGACCGCGAGTTGGCGCGGAAAGGAGAGAAAAAAAAAAAAAAAAAAAACATGAAACTCATTTTTATTGCAAAAAAAGAAGTAAATTATTTTCAGGTGACCGGAGACCGGCGGCTTGGTTGAAAAAAAAATTTGTAGTATGATATTAAGCGTAATACAACACGGCCAATAATTTATCACCTCGATAATCCTATCCTGTGTTATATTGAGTTTCAAAGTGCACGAGTAAGTTCACAGGTCACTCGGCAAATTTGCGCTTGTACCGTGCAAAACTTTCGAACAAAAGTTTAAATCACTGTAATAATGAATTATTGGACAACGCTGGATTCAGTTCATACCCCCTGTCCAACTTTGGCCGAATAAAAAATTTACAAAAAAAAAAACCGAAAAACGAAACGAACAAAAGCAAAAAAAATGAAAATTGAATTTTACTCTGTTTTTTTCTTTCTCTCTTTTCTTTCCGAGATCACACTGAAGTCGGTCAAAAATTTTCAACAACCCTTGTGCGTTACGATGTGACAAGAACAGGTGGTTTTTCTGCTGCAAAATTTCCGAGTTTCAGCTGCTCAGATTTTGATGAGACGGGTATACTTCACATATGTCACCGAAACGACGCGATCAAAGTATAATGACATTTTCAGTCGAAGTTAATTATTCTTGGGGGTAGTTTTGGGATACGAGAAAAAGAGTATCGGCTTATTTTAGCTGCGGGGTCATTGAGGTCGGAACAAGTTTCCGGAGGTATAATTTTTAGCCCCAAGTAACTTAGTCCCTGCTTAGGGAAAAAAGCAGCTACACGAATATACGTACAGGACATAAAAAAGGAGGATTTCGTGATCCCGGAAAAAATGGAGGAACTGAGATGAAAAATTATTATCGGAGTATAACCATGAAAGAATTTTGTCCAATTTACACGTGACTCGATTCGATAAATACATTAGTGGAAAAGTAAAATTTTTTCGAGGTCGAAGTACGGGGTTCGAGAAATTGTGCAGAGATTGATAGAGCCCCCGCATGTAGCTGCTGAAGAGGGTGAGGAACTTGTTCCACGGTCTGAAGCCGGGATTTAATCGAGCGTGACGGAGTCGTCCGCGATAGAAAAACGCAACAGTCAGTTGTTTTTCCAAAATCCGTGAAAACAGTGAAAGCCCTAAAACCACAGTCTCGCGAATCTGGGAATGGGCTGCTTCGAACGTCGAATGGTACGGATATATATATATATATTTTCTCTCTTTTTCCCCATAAAAAAAAGAACGTCTGAACATTTTAGCAGCCCTCCGCGAGTGTTTCGTACGGTGTGTTTTGTTTTATCTTCGTATAGCTTCGGCGGATACGTCAAGCCTCAACTTCCCGGTAAACGGAGCTTCGCAGGGGATGAGGAGAGAGGAAATTGTGCAAAAGATTTTTTGTCCTCCTTCGACTCGCCTCCTCATCCCCGATACGAGACTCGACGCGAGATAACGCCGGCGAAAATCCAGGAGCTAGGAGGATAAGAAAACGCAAGGACTAAAATACGCGATAAAAGCGGTTAGAGCTAAGCCACAGATCCGTGTTTACTCTCTTTATATCGCGAGACTCTGATGGATTCTGAGAGGAGGGAGGATTCGCCGCGTTCGCTTCTGGCGCCTTACGCAAGGCCGTGGGTGTCGCTCTGGGATCAAGGTCATGGCGTTCTCTCGGGATCGAAGAGCGTGGGGACTCACCGATCGTCGTAGACGAAGCCTGCATCCAAGGTGTTGCGGTAAAGGGCGGCCGCAACTAGGGCGCAGGCAAAACCTAGGACATCCATGTCACATCGCGGCAATCTCCACCCATCCGGTTTCCTCGGCTGTTGTGTTTTTTCCTGAGGACGGCCGGCGAACCTCCTCCTTTGGTGAATTCGTTTCGAGGCAGAGGAGGAATAGGCGGACGAGGAAGAGGAGGACGACAAAACGGGACCCGGAGACACCTCCGCGACGGAGGAACAAGGTGGCAGTTTCCTCGACGCCGGGAGGACGGCTTGCTGCCGATGAACCCGGGACGTCTTCACGATGTCCCACCCCGGGTGTATGAAGAAAAAATGAAGGAGGGACGATATGCCTTGTAAAGACTCCGTTATGGTGGCTTTTCCTATATCCTTCCAACGATAAAACCTTCGCCAACTCCCGCACGATTCTCCCGTGACGATCGTATGTGGATGACCGACTGCCGGATCCTTTTTCGAACATATGTCAATTACACCTCAGACGTCCTTATCGCCAAGGACGACCCAATCTCGGCAAAACTTTCCTCTTTTGCCGATATTCTCCGATGCAGGAAGATGAAAATCCTCTCCTTGTGTATGAAAACTGGCTCCGGGTGGTTTGAGCCAGAAATAAGTTTTGGAATCACCTTAACGATTGGTTTATAATGAAAAGGAGATAAATTACACCGAGGAGAAAAAATGATAACAACAATTATTCAGCGGGAGGCCACTATTCGTAATACAGGCTATCGATATTCGACGACGACACTTCACTTCACAAAAATTCTAATCACCATTGAATAATTAATGCGATCGATCAGTCTGCGACGTTATTTAAACGAGATCTTCAGTCAAGTACTCCGCATTGATTCCTCCCCAATATAACTCTATATGTGTATATGTATATGTATACCTTGGCCATACGTTTATTGTCAAACAAATTCTTCCAACCCTACTTCTTAATTATTGGTCTTTTACTTAAATTCTTACGTATCTCTAAAATCCTTCAACCCCTTCGTTTTCACCGGTAATTCCCACGAGAGTCGCGAAACGAAGGAAACGGCAACGACTGACCCGTCGCTTATAAACAAAATTTCATTTCAAAAATCTAAATCAATCCAACGAAATCTCTCACTAATATGTTATCGCCGTTAATTCCATTTACTCGTTTTATTCCCTTCAGCAATGATTTACGCACGCCGTATACGAGGTGCCGTGCGAATCGAAAGACGCGCGGCGTCGCGACGCATCCTCTAAATGCGAACGCGGCAGACTGTCGCGCTTTCATGCCGAGAAGAGCTTTATACGGTGGTATCATCGATTCCTGAAGCGCGTGCGCTCGACATCCGAACACTGGACTCCGGTTGGCGACTTTCGAAGCCGTTGGCACTCGACGCAACGCTTTGTTATAGTTTATATTACAATGTACGATAACGTATGCGACCATATCCGCGGAGAAAATACGTTAACGGAAGAGTCTTCGCGCGCGCACGTGACGTTTTCGTTAACAGAAACGGCGTGTGCACAACGGTTACTCGCGGCGTCACGAAGTACGGAATTGCACGGGGGGGGGTGGTGGTTGCGGCGACCGGGCAAAGAACGCCGGACTTCGGCTACCCTCTCCCACCCCCCACCCACCCGTTCTTCTCTGTTATTTGTCCCTCGCGAATAGATTAAGATAATGGGCTAATGGGAATGGATAGTTGCCCGGCCGAGCGACCGCTGCAAAGGCATAAGGGATGATACGGCCGAAGACCACGCGACGCGCGACGCGACTTTACATATCCGCGGTGGATCGTATGGACTGCTCAACGTCCGCGTTACCGCGTGGAGCGATATACCTACGCCATTTTTACGCTGTTTCGGATATTCCGATTATTTTACTTTTTCTGCGATTCCCGCATTTATGAAATTTACCCTCCGATGAGTGGGACGATACGCGTTGCGGGGAAATCATGTGGCGGGTTTGAATAACCATCATACATTCGGATGAAATTGATTCCAAACTCGAACCGAGTGGAGAAACTAGAGTCTCTTATTATTAATATTTTCCACATGTTTATCTTACCTCCTGCTCATATCGAAAAAATGATAATTCCTAGGAGAGGGTGGAAGTAGCGAAGGTGTTGTCACGGTGAAAATATTGGAAAATTGGAACCGCTGGAACTGATATTTTGCGAAGAAAGAGGGGGGGGGGGGGGGAGGGGGGCACGAGGAGGGGTGGAAGGCGAGGGGGGAGGGGTATATATTACATAGGAGAATTCGACCTCGAGCCCCGAAGCAAGGTTCCAATATCCGGTTCTGGGGCACAAGTCGCTAATATATATAGCTACTCGTCTCTCTCTTTCTTTCGGGGGGAGGGGGTACATATACCCCCGAATTTCCATATTTATTTTCTCCCTGGGCATAAAAAGGGTATATACGCCTTTCCCCCCCCCCCCCATCTTCACCCTTGTGCGCGATGGTGCCCTTCGGGGATAAAAAGTTCTAGTTTCTCTGCCAGGTGGGCGAGTAGCTCACGCTGCTGCTGTTAGAGGAGCAGAAGCGAGAAGATTTTCTCCTGGAAAACCAGAACGTTATATAGAGCCGAAAACCAATCGGCGAACCCGGTTAAATATTAAGGTGAATTCCGACAAGGTGATTTCTGTGGCGGGAGAAACTCGGCGTTCTCTTTCTGCGGACGTTTCCCTCCGCCCCTCCCCCTCCGCCCCCCCCCCCCGCAATGGTATCTTGAGGAAGGTTGAGGGGAAAAAAGGAGTTAAATCGAAACGAACTTAGCAACGTTTTTGAAAACCCAATCGAGTCCTAACAAATTCAGTAGCTGTTAAATCCACCCGAACCGTTATAGTAATAAATACTTGAAAAGGGACGCAATTAATTGTTCTCTAAATAAGATTTGTTACCATCTGATGAGATCGAAAGGACAGATTATTTCGGGCTAGGGTAAAACCAAAAAAAAAAAAACCAAAAAAAATGAAACAAAAGGAACGTAAAGGAACAAAAAAAAAAAAAATAACCAACTCGAAACAACTTACGAATTACAGTCTCACTTACCCAACTATATCGTTATTATTTCAATATACCTGTATCCATCTACGCCACGCTACTCGGAAAACACTTTACAGTGGAGTGACACGAAACGGGCAGATTTTACAACGTTATGGTTAGCCAGATGAACGGATATGATACATACACGATATTGCCGAAAAGCGAACACCGCCAATAATTAATTTGATACGAAGCGAAATTTTTTTTTCATCAAAATGTAGCACGCTAAAACATGCTGTTCGTTTTGAGTTATGTCTTACATGCTATGAAAAACCGTTCCGTCGGAAAAAATGAATATAAAAAGAACGAAAACAACGAAAAATTCGCAATCGAATTGACGCGAAATTTTATTCAATCGACGTTGAAGACAAAACTGAAAGAAAAAATCCTCGTCATCCGGCAGTAGCCGATTACATTAAATCGCGTCAAACGGTACGAGTATAATTAAAGTAGCAAAAAATTACTTCTCCAACGCGCACGCATAGAATTACGAAGTTACGACGGAAAGAAACTTTTCGCTGTAAAATCGGGTGCGCTTACGACGTCGTTATAACGGGCGTTAGAAAAATTATAAAACGAACGAAGATCGAGTGCGGGTTGAACGAATGTCGGGGAATATGCATTCCCCAGCAATCTTTGTACACTTGTTGTATTTCATACTCGTTCCGGAATAACGCGTATCCGTATCGTTACTTTGGAGTAACAAACATTCCGTAAATTACCATAGAGACACCGCCGCATAACTCCGAGAACCCACCGACTGTGAGGAACGCTACCCGCGGTGTGACGGGGTTTCGAAACACGAGCTTGACGACGGTGGAACGTTGACCCGAACTTGGAAGATCACATTCTACACCTACCGGCAACCCCCCTTGATATCGGAGGACTCGCTACTCTTCGTGTATCTAGAGGGTTGCGCGTGACGGTAATCGTTGAGAGGTGTTGTACACAGCATTTGTGGTAATGTTCTACATCCAAGACACGCCTACGGGGTGCGCGAAAAAGAAGCGATGAAATTGAAAGATACGTCGGTAATTCGCCGCGTCGAAAGTCGCGCGGAAATCATGAGGTGCCGAGTACCTTTTTCTAACGCCTTTTTTTTTTTTCCCCCCTCTCCTACCACCGACGGATATTCTGAAAACTATCAGGAACGGAATAAAAATTCCGTCCCTCCCCGTCTGCGAATGAAAATAAGCGAAGGGTTTACCCCGATTCGTTCGACCGTTTAATTTTCATTCGCGTCACAAAATGGAACGCGCTCCTTTTTTCTTCTCACCCCGTACGACTAGCTATATTCCGCCGCCAGACACCAATACAAATGTGACGGAAGGTTCCGGCGTTACGTACGATGTAAAACGTCGGCGGCACCGAAGTCGTCGGTGTGTGCGCGCGAGGTATAGCGGTGCAAGTGTTACGAAGGGTCGCGGTATCTCCTTGCGGGTTGGAGGAGCCCGTGGGTGGTTTGAAGGGGGTGTATATATATATAGTAGGCAGGAATGGGAACTTTCAAGTTCCTTGCCAAGTAATTTAATCCCTTGGAAACTCGCTGCGGTGGCATAATACAATGCAAATCACGACGGGTGCGGGGGGAGGGGGGAGGGGGGAGGGGGTCTAAACGTAGGAGCGCGGTGTATTTTCACCTCACGTTTCCAATTTGTATCCGAGGTCTCGCGGTCATAGTAGCGGGTGCGAAGGTGATCGGAGGTTTTTCCCGTAGTTTTCGAACGACGACCGCGACGACGAAGCGAGGCTACGTAGGCGCGATGCACCCACACCGGCGATACATAGCGTTTCCGTTCGCATCGCCCGACGCGAAGTACGTAGGCAGCAGCCGCTCTCGCGAGATTTTTCCCCTACTGCAGATCGTGTGCAAGAAAGGCGCCGGCGTATAACATCCCCTTCGACCCAGACGTCCCTACGCGAGTCCCGGACGTCCCGGAAAGGAGGATGATGCCAACAGGTATCCCGTTTGGGAAACCATCCTGATGCGCCTTAACGCCTACCGATTTCTTCGCAATTCACCTGCAGAGGTCACCCCCTCGAAGAAGTTAGTTTTACCCCGACGCTGTCGCGACTCACTTTTCTCCGGCGGTAAACGGACGGGATTTCGATGAATTTTTTGGGGAATGAGGACTTTGGCGATATCGGACGAATCGCTCGCTTTTTTCACCGTTGGATTCGAGAAAAAAAAAAAAAAAAAAAACAATAACCAGACGAACGAAGTTCGATGTCGTATAGCGTAATATTCCACGTGTTTGAAATATAAACGTTTTATCGATCGACGCACGTTTGATTACCATCGGTTCTTCGAAACTCCGCATGACAAATAATTTCGGTCGCGTATACCGTTTTTTTTCTTCTCTTCTCATCTTATTAATTATTCAAACACAAGGCTGTTCGTCGCGTGACCCTGGGGTGAAGGGGTTGGTAACAAAATGTCAAATATAACATGAGGCGAATTATATACGCGCGGAATCGATCACGACCGCGATAACACCTCGAATTAAGGATGGGTGATATTAAATACGTTCTTTTTTTCCGTTGGACTGACAATAAGGAGGCGCCGACATTATACCCTCGAAATATGAGAGGTCTACACGTTATTCCATGAGAATTATTAAACGTGTCTACGCTCAAGTACCATTTCTGAAAATTTGAATTCAGGCTCTTGACAACAAGTTGAAGGCTCACATTTTCAAAAGAGGTAGCTATCGCTATCTGGTTTCAATTTTTAACCCGCTGACAATGGAGTTTGACGTTGCGAACGCAATGAAAATTTGGCATGGTTATGGACACGGTGAGGGTGGAAATGGGCGAATACGTGGTTCTCGCTTGTACTCAATTACATTCTCATTCGATTGATTTATTTTCTTTTTTTTTCTCGTCACTCGGTAATTCGGGCATCGTCCAACGATACGGGGGGATGGCGATCGCGCAACGTTACGTCGAGCCTAAAACCTTGTGAATCGCCGATCTGTTTGGCAACTCGTCATTCGAGCAGGGATCGAGATCAGCTGATTGGTATTCCGTCGCTCGAGACCAGAACAAACAAACGAGATTCGAAATACTACCGAATGTAAATCGCTGCTCTCGAAGCCTTTGTTATCGGGAGTGGTTTCGGTCAGAGCTAAAAAAAAAAGAAGATGAAAAAAAAAAAAGAAGAAGAAGAAATGAAAAAACGTCGGTGAAAGAGAAAGGGAGCGAGACGGACGAAATCAGAGAGAATGAAAATAAGTGAAAATAGAAAACGTCGCGCGGTGAAAAAAAAAAAAAAACAAATTAAGGTGAAGTGGAGAAAATATTGGAACTGAAACGCGGGAAATGAGAGGAGGAACACGAGCGCGACGAGTGAGAGAAAAATATGATTTTTTTCAAAAAGAGCCACAAGTCCATCGGCTGGTTGGCAGATGTATAAAAGCGATGCACGCGCGCAAAAAAAGTAAAATCAGACAAACAATATAGGTAAAACACAACGAGGAATAAGCCAAAGAGTGTGCAACGCTCTAAAGCTCCAATGGGGTAGAACGCGGGTGGTTCTTTGGGGTGGTTTAATCACCCAACTCCCTTTCATCCCTCTCCAAGCTTCACTCGCATTGTCCTTTGCTCGCTATCTGGCTAGCGAACAATGCGATGCGCTGCCAGATGGAAACCGACCTCCCCCAAACCCCGACACACCTCCTCCCAGCTGCCTCCTTCCTTCCTCTCCCTGTACGCTAACAATTCTCTATAGCTTCGTACTGTACTCGGAAAGCTCCGCTCCGTCCTCGTCCGCCGTCCTTCGCCTCGCGGCACGGCCAGATATCGGTATACCTGCGTCTCTGTTTCAACGTATACGTACAATAGCAGTTATACGGGGTTATATCCGCGCTATGTGGACACCGTCGAAGGTGGTCGACTGGCGAGGGATACCGGTTACCGAGAATCTCGCTCACCTGTATCGCCCGTCGGATATCTACCTTTATTATCGGTACCAACTGCGCGTGTTCTACGATATTCCGTAGCTTCTCGGAATCGGAGATCTCGATATGCCGCGCGTGCATCCGTACGGTTTAACCGCACACCTCCGTTGGATAAAATTCAGCGAAGTTTGTACACGTGTACGGTATACGTGTGGAAGGGTTTGAAATAGCCGACGCAATGAAGTAAAAAAAACGTCGAGATGGCTTTTAAGCTCTCGACGCACGCCGCGAAGGTTCTTTCTTCGTTCATCTCGTCGCTGTACGCCTCGTCCCCCCCTCCTCTTTCTTCGCTTTACTTTTCTCTCTCCTCCTCTCGCGATCGTCTTCTTTTCTCGTTCTCTCATATTCACCCTCTCCCCTTCGTACCGGTTCAAGTTTTCGGGGACCACTTTCCAACTCGGCTACGTTGAATAATTCGTTGCATTATCTTCGAGTACGATCCCAAAACTTAAACGTACTCGTGGCAGGACTCACTCACTTCCGCAGTTATCTCGACTTTTTCTATACTTTTCAGCCTCGCTTCGCACAATCCTCACCTCGTCGAAACCAGACGAATTCGATACGTGAAACCACCCGGAGGACGGAATCGCTGGAACGACGAAATACAATATTGCCTTCGTACTTTCACGATCAATTTTCGCCTCTCGTCTTCCCCTCATCTCCTTCTCGACGCAGTTTTGACTCTCATATCAAATAATATTATCGGTTTCAATGTACACAACTATCCAGTACGGGCGTGGCCGCGCCGTGTACCTTGCACGATGAAGTATCCGGTTATACGAGCAGCCCCATCAATGGGAACTAATGGTTTCTCATGTGTTTTGTTAATTATTCATAGAGTAAACAGAAACCGGGAAGGACTTGTTTTCTCCTGTTTCAACGAATAATCGTTTTACCGGATCTGTACGAATTTGATAACCGGTGCTTTTTATCCCCACTGAAAAAAAGGAAACGCGTAAAAAATGTATTTGGAGAGAAAGGAATTACAGTTATCGCTGAAAATACATGTATCAAATGGAAATAATTCTCTGATAACGGCTCTCGAAAATTCTACTAATAATATTCCCGTATTCATAAACGTTAAGAACCGAAAGCCTGCAGAAAGAAAAAAGATTGATCATATTTATTGTATGACTTCCTGCTCGAAAAAAGTTTCACCTTATTTTATCTTCGCCTCCTTTTTCTTTTTCATCGCTCACATATTATCCTTCAAAAAATAAAATTCTCAATACTCTCTTAGTCCGATAAAAAAAAAAATATAAAAAAATGAACAAAAAAAAAAACCCAACAGCGCAAAAAGTTCCCCCCGTATCGATCGGAGCGAGCGAGTCGCACCGGTTGTCCGACCATACGCGGAGCCGTATCACTTGAAGAGTCTCCGATGCGGGAATAAGCTTCGCGTCTTGCCGCGTCGGCGGATCGATCGTTCGGTTAAAATTGTCATTTGAACGAAATTGGAAGGTTCCGCGTGACCGCGGTGACAACGGCTAATTAATGGGGCGATGTGTTCGCGGGAAAGGACGAATACAAAAACGAACGAAGGTGGATCGATAAACCACGTCAGGTCAGGTTTGCAACGTGGAAAGAACGGCTGTCGGAATGCATCGAGAAAACGGAGTGAATTTGGCGAAATTTCGGGAGAATAATTAGCGATTCGCGAACGCTGTAGGTATATCGTACGTTTGAATATAGACGGCGTGACGTTGTCGCGAGATCGAACGGTATTTTCTCCCCCCCGATACGAGCCGAGTAAATGGGGGCTTAAAAGGGTTGGGCAACGGTCGTTATATCGACGGTGTCGCATGTAAACGACAATATTCAGACCTTCGTAAGACGGGGGCGCTCGTGATACGGCGCGACTCGGATTGTCCTGTCTTTACCTTTGGGATCTTGAGTGAGCTGAAAACCATGAACCGCGATGCCCGAGGGTCGAGCGTTGAACAACAAGTATACGCTGCCCATATATTGCGCTTACCCGCCGCCCTTAATTGAATTCTGGCTTTAATGGTCCGCAAAGCCGTGCGAGAGCGGAGCCGCTCGCTCTTTCTCCATCCTCGCGCTAACGTACGTCCGCAAATAAACATTCATTTGGTTTTGATTAAAAGCGGAATAAGACCGCTTTATGTCCGTAGCAATTATGAACGCGTCGTACGATTTGTTCTTATTTATAAACGGGGAAAACAGAGAGTGGGAAGTTGAAAAGGAGAAGAAGAAGAAGAAGAAAAAAAAAGTAATGAAAAAAATGAAAAATGAGGGAGAAAAATTGTTATAATAATGATATCTCGAGTCGGGCGTTCGGCGCGTCCTGCAGCAAGAAGAGGCATTCGAGCCGGTGGAAGAGGCCATGTCTGAGTAAATAGTCTGCTTTGCTTAATCCCGTAGAAATGAAGCTTTTGAAATGGAAAAATATCGCGAATTGTCTCCTTTGTAATACTCGTATAACGCGAGCATTTTCCTTGCTGCAAAACTTCGCATTTCTGCAGGATCCTCCGAGCGTGTAATCTCGCCGTATACACACGCGCACGCACACACACACACGTACGCGAAACGGCTCTCGCACCGATCCCGAAACAATTAACGCTCCGCGCGCATAACGTCGAGAGCCGCACGAAGAAATATAATTACCAGTTTCATCGATCTCAGCGAATCGTACGTACGTGAGAATTTTCGAGGCGTCGAATATTCACGCAAAAATTTCGAAAAGACTTCAATTTTTCCCACCGTATACCGCAACACATTCACCCCGTATCGCATTCGCGCCGCATCGTATCCGTAGCGGCGACTAATTGCCGCTCATTTTTCAATCCACCCACACTTATGCCCTCGTTTTATTTTATCTCAGAGACAATTGGAATTTCTCGTCAATCATGAATAATTCAAGCCAATCTTTCCCCGTTTAAACTTGTTAAATTCGAATGAGTGAACCGTGTATACGGCCACCGCATACCGTACTTGCGTCACGTCTTTCGCATTGTCTCTCGTTGTATGCCGGAGTTACATCGCCACGTATGTATAGACCCGGTGACTTTTGTGTGTAACTACACACGAGATACCACTTCGAATATAGAGTGAAGTGATAGGATGTACGTATATACACGTTACGTCAACGCAATTCGTATTCTTCGAAGAAATTAGATGCCGTTCCGTCCGATCGATTTTCTAATTTGTAAGCTTCTTTTCTCCGTTTTTCGACAACTACACGTGCTGACCTATCGCGAAGAGTTTGTCTCGGAATCGTCCGCTCGGTGTACGAGGGGCTCCCGCGATATACCGTAGCAAAAATTATTTCTCATCAAATGTTAATCCGGAAGGACGTCGAAGGAACGGCGGGTCGGGTAAATTGGGCTTTATCCTTCCCAGACCACCTTCCTTATTTATTTTTTCTGTTTTTTTTTTTTTTTTTTTTTCTCCCCTTTTTCCGCGCTTTCTACTTTTTCAAATTGGCCCTACGTCCCTCCGCCGTTGGCGCTCGTCTATTTTTCATGGCCGGGAGCGTATCCACCCGGAGACCGTACGACGCCGAGCCTACGGCTGTAGCTTTTATCTGGAAATGCCTGAAGCGGGGCGAACCACCGACGAACACCGGAGGACGACGTACGCTAGTGTCCAAAGATTGATGAGACCCGGTTTTGGACCCGCATCGGGTCGCCTGATGAGACAATCTCTGCCTACTGACCATAAAAGGATTCTCACTTCCCAGCCTCGCCGGGGTATCCCTCCGTCCGTCCCTCGCTCCGTTCCGTTCACGGTGTTAAATCGTCCCTTTCACCGCATTTTGCGACCAAATGGCTCGCGCTACCGATACCGCAATCGTCAAACGAATGAGACGGTGAATGGCAGAAATTAATTCATGTCCCTTCGAGAAAGCGTCAATGGGAAAAGTCCTCGTGTCGTAAGGGGGTGGTAAACGCTACTTTGAAAAATTATAATTATCGATGCGGCGGGCGGGGGGTGGGGGGGGGGGGGGGGGGGGGCGCGGTTACACGCGTTTCTTAATTATCAAAGTTATCGCGGTAACTTTGGAAGAGACAATCTGGTCACGCAGCTGTTCGCACGCGTCTGGTAGTAGCCCATTATCGAATCCCGTCCACAAATTGTCGCCGAACTTCGATAACCCCGAACTTCATCGATGTGGCGTTTACGCGCGTGACTTTGGCTGACGCGAGTCGGGGAATCGGGGCGATTCGAACGAGGGTTGAAACGGGGTACTGGCAAAAACCTGTTGGCCGACTGTCCGATTTTAATTCGAGAGCATTCGTCCGGACAATTGGCGGAATTGCACGCGGTACATCCGACGATAAGAATACAAAAGTTGCCCCCCCCCCCGAGAAGCAAATCCGCTGAACAACGTGAGAAAGAAGCTTCTCAAGGTCTGCTCCTTATTCTCGGAAACTGAGGTGAAAAAAACCGGCGATAAAGTTGGAAGTTGCGGATATCTGGGGAAGCGGAAATTACTGGGAACAAAGCAAAGTAAAGGGGCGAACAATCCACAGCTGGCTACTGGTTCCACGTAGCAGCAGCATGTGGACCCTGACGTGGTCACAACGACCGCAACTACCTGAACAACAACTACCACTTCGAGCGGCACTATCTGAGTTTCTCCTGCAACTACCACTACCGCCGCAACCGCAACAATTTCCGGGAAGGGCCCGACGGTAACGCGGGCGACGAGAGTAACCTCTTTCTACTCTGCCTCCCCTTTTCTCACCCCCAACGCGCGCCCCGCGTCTCAGGGTAGAAGTACGACAGGGGGAGGGGGGGGGGGGGGAAACTTAATCAGCAAAGTGGGTACGTTACTTCTTGTTTGTCCCTTTCGTCTTTTGCTGCAGGTTCACCTTTCGCCATTGGTGTAATACGAGCTACGTCCCGGTGATTCGGTGTCGGATAAACTCGGGTATATCGTACATGTCATTCGGTACCGCGGCGGTGACCGAACGGGCTTCGATTTTCGAAGATTTTTTCCTGTTTTTCCGGGGGTTTTTATTTTTTTTTTTTCCTTTTCATTTTCATTCACACGCAACTACGCGAAACGCTTCGATTTCACGGTATTATCCGTCGCGTTTCGATCCGTCGACGAAAGTAAAAACTGAAAAGTAATCCGAGTAGGGGCTTCGACGATCAATTGTTAGGCCGCGTTATTTGACATGGTTTCGTTCCAACTTAGTCGCGCACTCGTTTCACTCATCGTCGGTGTACCGTGTTGTTGTACGTTGAATTCACGTCTAGGTACAGTATGACGTACATAGATGTGTTCTGACAATAAACGACGACCTATATTCGCGAAGCCGTTGCACCGGTTCGCTACGTACGCCCGAGATGTTGAAAGCGAAGCAGGCGCGCACGCACACACGGACGACACGTTGTGCGAATGAAACGCGGGGCTTTTCGCACACTTGGAAAACATTTTTGTAAAACGTAAAGAAACTTTCACACTAAGTACGAGGCACGCGACTCGATCGCTATCAGCGTAAAAATGGGGGAGGAGAAGGAGAGAAAAAAAAAAAAAAAATAGCAGAAGAGAAAGAAAATAGTTTGAAAATTTCGCTCCAATTTCAAACTCTCCACCCTCGCACAATATCTTTCGCTCTTAATTTTCGAGCCATTTCCGAAACACATGGCGCGCGCGGGATGAATATATATTCTGTTGTTTTTGTTTCTCCTGGGGAAAAAAGCTAGTCTGCAGGTTGTTTTCGCAGAGACAAAAGTTGCGGATGCATGCAGCTGTTGTTCTCCGTTCTTTTTACGATGTAGAAAGTATGCCGAATATATGTGAGCCCGGGATATAGATATGAGTTCGGTATGGTTGAACAAATTGACTGTAGCCACGTTTATAGCTGACGTCGAGAGAAACGATATTTCTCTCTTTTAGCGGATGAGAATATCCATTCCTTAAAAAGTTTCCGTCAAATCGAATCCCCGAAACCCCGTGGCGAACGCGAAACGTGCCGTGTGACATTTTGTCCGTTTGCCGATCGGCCGATTGAAACCTGATGACTGCGATTACCCCATGAAAGATTATTCTACACTCGGCGGATCCCGAATCCGAAGCAAATTGCAGATAACCAGAGTTCTAACGGGGAGGTGGGGAGCGAAAAACAAACGAGCGGGGCTCTGTAAATCCGCTCAGTTTACGGAGGTCAACTGGGACCGGAAGTGACGGCGAAAGCGTGACGAGTGAGGTTCACGTGCCGGCGTGAAACGGTCAAGGGTCGCCAAGTTCCGAGCGGACGGTTGAAAGGAATTAAAAGAGCTCATTCGAAATTCAAATTTTAGAAGTCGTAATTCAAAAAACGAAAAATTTCTCCGGTAATATCGAGTGCCTCGAGTGCAGAAGGCGTGGACAATGGAGGGATCAAAATTGAAGGAAGAGAATTCCTCGTGCGAAAAAACGAATTCCACTTGAACATACACAAAAGTGACTCCGGCCGATACGCGATAATAAAAAGTTGGACTAATGAAAAAGCTCATCAATTAGAGAAAAAGACGGTTTTGAAGGAACGAATCTGCGCGCCATTGAATTATACTTTTCATTCGAATTCGGAGATGGTTATTGTCTGTCGAGTGAAAGTATGAGAAAAAAAAAGTAAGGGAAAGGAAAGAAAGAAAAAAAAAAGAAGTGGGGAGAAAAATAAGACGAAAAGAGCCGAGTAACGCGGAGAAAAAAAGATTTCTAAAATTCCACCTTGAATATAATCCAGGTTTTCTTTACCGTCGTACCATTGGTGCCGGATTTAATACACCCCTGATTCTTTTATTTTTTATTTCCCAATTAACCATAGCTAGCTAATTAGTCGTGTTTCAACGAAACTCCCTCTGTTTCGACAGAAATTAATGAAGGGTGGTTATATTTTCCCTTGATACCCCCCCTTTCTCCCTCGATATCATAGTCGCAGCTTTTCTTCGCCCCGTCCCGATTTCGCTGATGCGTACAGCAAAAACGACTGAAATCGCCGCAAATGAAAACGACGTCGTGTGAAAAGATATAGATATATAGATATGATGAAAAAAAAATTCGTAAGTACCTTCTATCTGGGGTTATACGTACTGCCACTTTGAAACACGAATGATATCGTCTGAAGGTATTACGGAATAATATCGTGTCTGCGAATTGCAAGAAGCGTTTACTTTGAAAACACCCCGCGAGATCCTTCTCTCGAACGGATGGCCATAAAAACTGTTGTTAATAAGAATAAATTCAATAAAATTAAGTCGAACGTCGGCATAAACAAGACGTAAAGATAGCGTGGAGCGTCTGCTTCGGACGCGACGAAAGAACTGGCGAATGACGGATGGGGTGGTGAGTCATCCGGACTCGACACCTTTCATACTTTTCACTCTTTAGTGTCCAACGTTTCTCAAATTGACCAGGTTTTTTTTTTTAGCGAGAGAATTTCAACACGAATAATAGTCGGATGAGAATGAAAAATAACGTCAGGTTTTTTTTTTTTGTATGCGTCGCGGGCGAAATTGGAAGACAGAAGAGAAACGAGAGAGAGAGAATGGAATATGTGAGTTGGAAATGATGTGAATTTGGAATATCATTCTTAATGGTTCAAAGAGTTATCTCAATTTCCCGACCTCGAGCGCGTGAAAGGGAGCTCAGGGAATACTCATAGGCGCGGAGGTGTCTCCGATAACGAGAAGCCGAGCTCCCTCTATTCACTCAAGTTCTCAGAAATCATCTGAATTCGCTCGTGCGATTCAATTTCAATCCGCCAACGACGTGTCAGAATCCATATTATCTATATAGGTATAGAACCTTGTCCTACAGTTATACCGCTACGTCGAGGTTCGCATGTTCTTCCGCATGTCGATTAGGAAACCCGCGGTGGTGGTACGACGTACAGATCCCGAAGATACGTTCGTTTTCCTTTCAGTTTTCTACTTTTTCTCAACCGCAGACGTGTAATTGATAATTCCGAGTTACGGTTTTGCGCAAAAAATAATTCATTTGATAGACAAACAAGGTAGTCAGGTGATTCAATTATTCCATCAACGGTCGCCTTCGATTTTTATCCTTTTGATATTGTCAAGCATTTTTTAGTAATTTGCGATTAATTGGTGGTGCGACGGATAATTTTGCGACGGTCAGAATCCGCATAACTATCTAGAGACCTCGGGTGAGAGAAAAAAAAATAAAAAATAAAAAATAAAGGTGAATTAAAGCGCGAGAAAAAGAGAAATACATAAATAGCGAGAGGTAGATGGTGGCCGGAGGGGATGAAAGAGAGAAAGAAGGAGAAATGGATATGTATGTACAGGGAATGGTAGGAGAAAGGGAGAAACTGGCGTGCGGTGTGCATCGATCGCAGGCGTCCCGACGCCTGGGGCGACGCACCACGACTTGTTGAGCGCCATCTGTCGCGATGTCTCCACCTTCTCGACCCGTTTCCCGATTCCAGTTTCCCGTTTCCCGTTTCCCGTTACCCGTTTCCCCTGAAAAAAGGAGAAATTAAAAAAGGAAAATGACAAAAACACCCTTCTCCCCAGCCTACAGCGAAGCTCGGAGCTAGGGGAGCGGATGTAAGATCGCTGCGGAGGAGGGTGCAGAGATATCGAAGAACAAAAGAAAAAGTCAGTCAATGGACGATAAAATGATGGGGAACTAATCAAATGAAACAGGTGCCCACGCACGGGTATAAGTGTAGGTAAAATACGTATTACACCGTCCGCTTAGCTTCGCCGTTTTGCAACGTAGAGTTTCCTCGAGCCGTCGTGTGCACGCTTTTGAATCACAGATAAGACTAATTATTCCCTGTTACCAGCCTAGTAAAGTTACTATCGAAACCTGGCCAAGTAGATCTTGACACGCCTGTTAAACTTTCGGGAACTCGATACCTCCCAGGTCTTATAATCGCATCCCGAAATCGCTTCGATGAATTTTTCAATCAGATTTCAGATCAAAGATATTATTTCAGGATCTCAGCGCCCACCGAGGCGTAGGGCAAAATCTATACTCGCACATCCCTGTGTATTTTTAATGAAGATCGAAAAATTCGTGGTGTCTGAAACGTACGCGCGATCATATAGGTATACGAGGGGAGTTGAGAGTTTTCCCGCTTCTTTTATTTTCGTTTAACCCGAAGAGAAACAACGGAAGATTGCTAGCGGAGTGAATACGTCCCTCCGCAAAGGAAATTCGCGGAGCAATCCCACATCCGAATCCGAGCTCGTCGTTGTGTTCCGCAATTGCCGCGGGCAAAAGTCGAAATTATCGACGCTTTGTCCGACCCGAGATGACGGGCGCCTCTATTCGTCTCTCCGCTGCTGTTTTTTTTCTCTCTTTTTCGACTCTCCCCTCGCGCTAACTCTTTTTCATTCTCTCTCTCTCTCTCTCTCTCTCTCTCGAGGCTCTTCGACTCGATAACCCGCATGTACAAGGAACGATCTATAAAGTACAACGGATCGATCTCCCGAAAATATATCTACACCCAGTCGAGTCGCAGATTCATGGGGGCCCAAATCCACGGTATACTCTCATAAGCCCAAGATTGTTCGATTGGTGAAAAAAGCGCTTTTCAAATCACCTCGAAAACGCACCGATACCAGCTATTTATTGTACAAATAATTCATAATTCCATAACGAGCGTTCAAGCGAACCGGAATAACTCTGTGAATATCTATACGAGGACTTCGGTAAGTCAAAAATAATTAGGTCAACAGATGTAATTGAGGTGCTGAACGGGTATATAACAATTGTTGTTCGCAGACATTCGCCTTTGATATGTGTGATGCAACAGGGTGTACGGAGTACGCGGATACAGAGCCGGCCATCCGGCGAATTTCAACAGCTTTTGTGAAAACTGGTCTAGGCATTTTCCGCTTTTACCACAAATTATGACTCTCACCTTGTTGACAGACATCCCCCTGACCACTGCGAGCTGCAAACCAGATGAACGAATATCACGCGTTCATGTATACAACATGTTAGCAATCACTGGATGTACCCCGATTATACTATACGTGAACCGTTGCGATGGATATAACATTCGTTTGTACACGGAAAACAAAAAAAACAACAAAAACAAAAAAGCAAATGGAAAATGGAAAATAAAAAAAAAATCGAACGGAATGGAAGAGTGACGGACGGTGTGAATTTGGCTCGCATGTATTATGCACACGTACACGTACCCACGGGTGAGCATATATTACCGATATCGCAGTTATAGAGCTGCGATTTAGCAGGACGTAAGCACCGGTACCATGAAGATCGTATAATCCTAGGCGTTTCCTGCATTCCTTTTGGAATATGTACGTCAAGTTGTCGTTCTCTCACGAGATGGGATTACATTTCAACGAGTGAGAGAACTTCGAAGCAGATAAACGATCCATGCGATACTACACACTCCGGGGCAGCTCTACATGCTCCGATAAGTCTCGAAGCTTCTTCGAGAGAACCAGAACTCCACAAGAACTCCACGAAGTTGTTGCTTCGCGCGAATGTATAGCCTTCATTCGTGCCGAACACCTGACTTGTAACATTTGACACTTTACAATTTGTTTCTAATTCAATAAAGTGGACAACACGGAAGCCGAATAACATTTTATTTCGTTTCTTCTGATTCCGTAGCCACGTGAATAAAGTCACGGGGTGGGTGTATGTATAACGTAACTTGTCGAGAAATACACAGTACGCACGAATATCTTATCACACGAGATGCACGTGTCGGTATTCAATGTACGCGTATTATTCATCTGTGTAAATTACGTACTCGATGCAGGAGCGGTGGGCATCAAGATACTATTCAACAGCTTTTTCATTTACGAAAACGCCGAAGAGGGTGGAAAAATATTTTTCTACTTGCTTTGTTGGTTTGAAAAAAAACGTGCGACGGACGCGGGGCTTTAAAGCTGTGGTAACGCAGTATTCCACGTTGAGATGGGTGGATAACCTGCGATGCAAGGCAAAATTTGAAAAATTCATATTCATGATATGGCATGTGGAGTAGCCTGATATACGCATAATATAGGTGTACGCATATATGTATAAATAGGCGGGTTATCATGATACCCGGAAAAGACCCGGAAAAAAATTACCATTCGAGTAATGAATTTTGTGTGCATAAGCATGACCCGCGAATCACATTATAATCCTAAATTGAAGAGGGAGGCGGGGAATATGACATTTACGAAATTACGCCGCATTTCAAGACTCCGTCTACCAATCACCTTGGATTTTCCATTTTCCCAGATCACGCGGACGTCCCCTTTTTTTCTCTTATTTCTACGTATACCTATGTGATAACGTGCGCGAATGCATTTCATGAAATAATCCGAATTGCATTCGTGCATTCCTTCTTTTTTTTTTTTTCGTTGTTCAACATTTCAAACAATTTTAAAACATGAACACCAAACTAGAGGAATCCCATATTGAATCTCTTTGATCACAGATTTGCGGGGAAAAAGGGGCTGAAAAAAAAAAAATGTATTCCGAATAACCGGTAAAACGGGATAATTCTTTTTTTTTTTTCCAAAACTATAAAATGAAAAATATCGTACAGTCACCCGTAACCCATTTCGTCGCGAACGGAATCGACCTAAGTCGAAGACCTCCGAACGATCTTCGGAAGGCGAGGCGCGCGTGGAGTAAAATGTGGAGGAGCATGAGTAACTTTATTAGGTGGTTTGCCAAACTGTCACCTCTGTTATCCCGTTGCAGCTCCTCCTCCCCCATTCCCCTTCTCAGTCAGTTTTCATGAAGGTCCCCGAGGTCCGAGTTGTCTTCCGACGCGTGAAGCGATTAACTCTCACCCGCGTACGTTTCACTGCCACCTCCACCTCCGCCTCCACCACCACCACCGCCGCCGCCACTACCACTACCGTAACCAGCTCCCTTTATCTCGGGTAGGATTACTTTACGACCGCTTTGACCACCGCCGAGATTTGCCAACTTGCAAGGAAATCCAGAGGTCCGATGTCGTCCCGCAATCGTTTCGCCTCGGAAAACACCTCGAGACACAAAATACGGTGTACGTTTCAGTCCTTGACTGGGTTACCCAACACATTATACGATATTCCCACTTCGTGTCTCTACCGCGGACTCGAAGCGGGAACAGGTGCCTGGTTACCTTTTGCCGCCACGCGACGATGCGAGCTCCGGGTATCCGGTTACCCCGGGTAAAGATTTTCGCGAATGGAAGATAGAGGATGCGTGAGAAGTGTACGAAAATAACTAGCTGCTATATCTCTCGGGTAGCGAGACTCGAGAAATTCTATGGATCGCTCCAATTAAAGGGAAAAGCTGGATGAAACTTATATCGGCTAACTTTCGTCATCTCTTTCGTTATACTTTCAAATTACTTCGAAGACGTTGTCAAATTTAGGTTCAAGTACTCGACCCGGTAACGGCAAAGTTTTACGTATCCTCGAAGTCGAAGAGTCGAACAATTGATTACAGTATAATATACGCGCACACAATGACTGCTGAAATTCACATAAGGGTTGAAGAATCTCGGAAGACGAAAAAAGAAGTACACTCGTATCTCGAATCAGCGCAGATTGACGAGAGAAGTAACGAGATCACGGCGTCCCGAATAGGGTATGAAATTTTCGAAAAAAAGACGCAGTGCGGGTACGGATAGGTAGGGGTACGTACAGAATCTGGTACGATAACGCTAGTTGTGCAGTGTGAGCACGCTGAAAAGGTTAACACGTGTTCATTACCGAGTGAACTTATGCGCGAGTAACAAAGGCGTCTACCCAAATTAATCAACCTTATTTATATTAATGAACGGTTGGAGCTTATCCCAGAACGGAAATGTATAGCGGAAGTTGTGCCGAGCCCAACGTTCGCCGACGTTAACGTTTCGACGCCCGCGTTGCCCGCGTTGCCCGCGTTGCCCCTTCGTCCCAACGTCCCCCGGCGCCTGATGCACTACCGAAGCCAGCTCGTGTCTCGTGTGATTAAACTTAATGATGATTAATTGCCTCGTGGCCTGCGGCTGACCAAACACCAGTCTGACATATTAGCTCATCTCCCGCCCTCCGCAACGCGTGTTTCCAGCCTATCCACGTCACCGTATGGATTGCCCTACGTACCTACATGTATGTAGACCGATTCCATACTCTATGAGCCGAAAATTTCGCCCGGTTAACGCCCTCCTCCCCGTCGAAGACCTTCGCACTCTTGACCCTTGACCGCCCGCGACCTGTCACCTTTTCCACCGTTCTTATCATCCCTGTCTTCGGGGATTTTCCCGTGGGATATTTGTTCGAAACGACGTGGGCAGCGGAGCGGTGCGGGTCGGCGGCAGCGAATGTGGAGGGTATACGGGACGAACGCCGTCATCTATAGAACGGGGCTTTCGGTTAATTGAAGAAACGCGCAATGAAAGCCAATCAGTAACGAAGCCAACCTGCAGCCACTTTCTCTCGGGAGAAGCGGCGGCCATCTTACGAAGGACAAAGAAATAAATCAACTTCTTCGTCTGGTCTGCAAGCTCCGGCAACCAATGACCGTCATTAATATCGTTCAAACGCGGCAATGTTTCCGAAAACGTCGGGAGCATTTGTAAGGAGAGGAGGGGGGGTTAAAGTTTAACCGCGAATCATTTCTCCTATTCTCGATGCGAAGTCGAAACGAAAAAAATTTACATCTTCAAAAATGGCGTCGTCATCGAACATTTGTTCATTTGCGCGCGTTCGTTGCATCGCCAAAACCCTACGCCCCGCGCGTGTGGGTCGTGTGTATAGTTCACTTCAATTTCAAAGCTCCATTTGCAGCGATGCGATTTATTCATTCAATATCACTGCGTGACCCGAAAACAAAGTACAATGATCTACATGCGGACGAAGCATAATTACAGCTACTAATACAGTAACCGTAATGACACAACGGGTATACTATGTATGTTGTATTATACATAAACTCGTACGCGTAGGGGGCTCGGCTCAATTTCAAAGCTTAATTATTTATTCCATTTAATATTCCATTTGATAGCCTTCTATGACGGAACAAACGGCAAAAAATTTAAGGTGAAAAAAAATTTATTAATCCACGTATAATTGCCATGTATATTACGCACGGTAGTGGCGTTATGGTATGTTTGCAACGGGCTATAATTTGCCATGCGGAATCGCATGGAAAAAGGGAAACGAAAATACCATTCATCACCGCGAGCAAGGTATATCTTCGCGCGAGTGAGTGTATCGCGCTAAGTTTGCGAAGTCATTTCGAGTGATTTGTATTTCGTTCTCTTCTTTTTCCTCCCTTTTTTTTTTACCTCAAGAAAACCCTTGACCAGCCCTCTGACCCGCAGCCGCGTTGCTGTTTCTTATTTCTTAACCCTGTTTCCGTGAATTTCCTCGAGGGATTTTTTCCCTCCGGATGACGGCGGTCCACGGCGGGTTTCCAATTAATTGACCTGCTCGACCTAAAGACCCGGGAAGGGCGCTCTCGGTGTGACAAATCCAAGTATAATTGCAAATTCAACCAGGGAACATGCGCCAAGAATGAAAATAGTTGAAAAATCAGAGTTGGCATGCTTTTCCCTTCTTTTTTTTTTCGTACTGACAAATCAGTCCATGCATAGCGAATGACGCCGCATCTTTTGTCTTAAGTTCGAACGAGCGCAGATGGGTGAAGATAAAAACAGAAAAAAGTGTTTCAATTTCCCTAAAAAATGTTCCGCGCGGACAATAGACCAAACGGATTGACAAAAGAGGGCATTTAGTTCACCTACGTCAAAGAGTCACGAGACAAATGAAGCCCGGAACACCCGTCAACGCTAATAGGCGTAGGTAATATTCCTCGACAAAAATAGATCTGGATACCAGCGACTACATAATGTACGTACGTGTCGACCGTGGACACATCTTCTTCCGAAGGTATGTTCATTTATTTATGCGTCTAGCCGAGGAAAATATAACAATAATCGATGAGTGAAATATTCGCGGGAAAATTCGATCGGGTGAGTAATCTTGATATTCCGTGAACGCGACGATTTTTCTACACTCGTTTTTCTGCTGCATATAACTCGCGTGGTTATTTATTTATTCGGGAAATCTTCGAGCTAGTTTTATTTTTGTTTTTTTCGCTCCGGAATCTATGCGCTCCTCGGAAAAATCTTTTTCTCTCATCCCGCGTCTGAAAGGCAGGAGAAAAGTCAAAAAGGTCAAACATGGAAACCCTGGGCTCGGCATAAGCTGCTGAGAAAAGTGATATAAGCTGAATATAACGAAGAATTCAACGTCAACGACTGACCATTTTTCAGGATCCCAAAAGGATCCACGGGATTCTTTGGGTCCGATCGAAATCGGCCATGAATACCGAACGAGTGTCGTTACGAAGATCGCCAACAGACTTTCATGCATTAGATTTTATTACGAATCTTCGGATATATTACATTATACGGTCAATGTTCACATATTCATGTCCCGAAACGGGAGAGAAAAGTAAAAAAAAAAACAACCGTATGCACGCGATAGAAATTTTCCTCGATGGGAAATGAACGAACGAGCATTTAACGAGACGAACCGTTCAGCGAATGAAGGATGGTCGGAATTTTTTCTGAATAAAACAAGCGCACGGCGGAAAAAAGTAGGAAGAAAAAGAAGTACGTAAGGATATTATTAAAAATTTGTATTCCGATCGTTTTTCGCTGTTTTCATTTCTGAAAATAAAAAAGAAAAACTTGCCGCTTGAAAATAGTATGGCGGGGGATAGATATAGACGACGTTTACGTGTGTCTGACATATACCTATATATCCGACACACGTCGTGATACGTGACGCGTCCCCAAACGAGCCATTTGCGCCGGGACGCTAGGCGTCGTCGACTGATGACGACATCAGGACAAGCCGGTGCGTGAAAAATCGCACACGCAGAACGTAGAGAAAGATAGAAAAAGCGGGCATAATAATACCGAGGAGGGAGAAAACGGGGTAGAAAGAGAAGAAGGACAAATAAAATAAAGAAAAAGGAAAGGTTCGTTCGTTCGTTCGTTCGACCAGCAGCACCCTTCCGAACTATTCGTTTGAAATTCCTACCGCCCGGTTTCTGCAGGCCACGAAAAGCGTCCCAAGTGCACCAAACTGCCGTTCCATATTAATGCCCGAGTGGTACTCGGCGATAAAGTATATCGGTGCCTTCCTAATGTCCCTGAGCTTTGAAATATTGAAACGGGTTTGTCATATATACCTTCATAGGCGCGGTATATGTACTTATTTCACGCACAAACTTCTGACAAATCTCTCTTCGGAGAATGACCTATATATCGCTCTTCCGTACGTAAGAAGTATACGACCGACGGGTTACCCTTATTCTTATCCCTTTTATTTCACCGACGCTTTCTACCGTTCAAATTTCCTTATTCATCCCCTCGAAGTTGTGCCTCAAGTTTCTCCGAAGCTCTTCCCAAGAAGTAGCGGGAGAGGCACGTTCCCTGATAACGTACATACGCAACGAACGTGTATTTTCGGATGTACGTATATGTATGATAAGTACCGGGAGAACGTCCTCGAGTATACGTTATTCGCAGGGTTGTGTGAGATGAGCAAATTGACGATGACTCGTAACCATTGTTACATTTATTACAAATAGAATCTTTACTTTCGCCGCCGTTGTTTGACTTGTACAATTACTGCGGACGGAGGCACGAACATGATTTTTAACAACGTCAAAAAAAAAAAAAAAAAAAAAAAAAAAACAGAGATGGAAAATAAAAAAGAACTAACCGTGGAAAAAACTTATTCAAAACTCTATGTGGAAAGTAAAGCGAACGAAAATGAGAACCGGATGATAATATGAAAGAAATCCCGGAGGCGTTCGTTTGTCTCAGGACGTACGCTACACGTACGTTACGCAAGGCGTATAAAATTATTCAAGTACCTCGCCAAATGGCCGATCCAAATGCGCTCTACCAACCAAAAGTGGCGATATGTTACCGGTTATTTCTATACCAGTGGAGGAGCGAGGCCCCCTGCGGTTTTGAAAATAAAAATTACGTAAATCATTCAAGAAAGAGAGAAAAGGAGACAGAAGAAAATTAATCGAATAGCGAGAGCGGTGATCTCTTTTTCGAAAAATCGAAGGATTATTTTAGTGGGAAAGAGAGAGAATGTTAAAAAAAATTTGCGTACGTTAAAATTGATGAAATTTTCGTGGCGCGACATCGCCCCGTCATTTCCTGCGGGGTAAACAGCGAACCCCCCGAGCATAAATCAAGCTGAGGTGCGGCCGAAAAACTATTCCCGTTGAAATTGTCGTGTTCGCATTAACGAGTCCGCTGAGCTTACCCGACGGCATATTTACTCCGAAAGCTTGGTTGGACTAATTCCACGGGGTATTAAAATAAAATGAACAGAAAATAAGCGGGACGAGGTCGTACCTTCTATTTTGTTTCGACTCATTTTTCCGAAGCACCGCAACGTGTAATACGCACACACGTAGATTACGGTACACGTGCATACAGCAAAAAAATAAAATAAAAAAAGCACGAGAGAGAGGAAGGAAAGGAAAATGGAAAACGACGTAGCCACGTAGTGTGAAAAGCGGTGAAAAAATCAAATCAAATAATTACAAGTTGACGTTAAAGTTTTTCCGTCTATTCGCGGGCTAAAATGTCTCTTTGATAGCGAAATTTCCGAAATATAAGTACACACAGCGTTAGCAGCATCGGCGGGTAAAATTGGGCTGAAAATTTAGCCACCGTTCGTTTGCTACTCCGGATGAAATTTGTCACGGGAATTATTCGTCCGTTCAACATTAATTGGCGAGAGTATTTTGGATACGGGTTGTAATTTTTATATGAAAACATAGCGGATTGTACACGGCTCATAGCTGTTCATCATTTCGACTACACAGTCATCGGGTAATTTTCTAAAACCCTTCCTTTGATCAGCGTGCCCTGCAGAGTTCCGTCATATTGTGTGTCATATAATTGACACAAACTTGTCGTATGTACGGACAAACAACACACAGAGGCGTACACGTATACCACACACGCGTGTAATTTAATCTTGCTTGATTCAATTTCGCCGACCATACGTACACCGTCGAACCAAGGCTTACAAATTTTACTAATTACGACTAATTGCTCGGTGTAGTCAGAAAGATTAATTCACCGGCAGCATCTATCGATTTATTTTCGGAACGGAAAAGGAAAAAGAAAAATAAAATTCCCCTAACGCGCCGCATCAGCGATAAGAGTGCAAAGTTTATCAGATCCGTTATATTTTGCAATTCAGGTGCGTCGGTCTGCCGACCGCCGCGTGCATTGTCCGGTCGACAAATGCCCAGAACGCTTGGAAACCAAAACGCAGAATGCAGAATGCGACATCTAGAATTCAGAATGTTATACCCTCCCGACCCCTTCTGCCCATCCACTTCAACCCTGCGCTGCCATTCCTGTCTGTATAGCGTTACCACATTTCTGGGTTCTATGCACCTTCCGAATTAGTAATAGCCCGATGACAATGGCCGCGCCACATATTGCCGTTCTACGCTCTGTGTACACTGCATTCCTGTACATGCACCACATTTGGTACGCGTGCAGCGTACGGTGCTACGTTTCGCCGACCGACGTGGTGGAAAAGAGTAACCAACGGTTGATTATTTTTGAAATAGGAGAAAAAAAAAAAAATAAACTTCCAACTTGGACCGAAAAATTGAAAAATGGAAGCAGAGGAGCGAGGAGCGAGATTTTAGAAAATTTTCTTCGTGCGAATTGAATAAAATCAAGACGGGAGAAAATTGCGAAGCGTTGAAAAAAACGTGATACGTAGTACGTCGCGTTGCGAGGGAAGGATCCAGAGGATAAGCGACTGAAAATAAATTTCTCCTTAAATAGATAGGTATAGCGTATAGGTAGACCGCATCAAAAATGCATCTGGGATATAGAGACGCGGGGAGATTCGGGGACGTACGGAGATCGTCACGGGTTGAAAATGACGTCCGACGTACTACGTGCCAAAATGGCGTCGCAGCTATTACGGGGAGAATTTTTTTTTTTTCCTCGAAATTAAGGTTGCCCGCTGTCGTATTATGTTATATATATCGGATATGATATAAGATGTATTATTATGCCAGCAGCTGCAGCGGAGATAAAATTAATAAAGCTTCGCGGAGCACATAAGATGAAAAATAGCTCCTCTAATTTACGAGCATTTAATGCGGTTTAACGGGGAAAAAATTTGTAACTGATTGTTAGCCCGCATGTCGCAAAATCATAGAAAATTGCCTTTTTAGGGGGGTGCAGAGTTTTCACGTTGTGGCTATAGATGATGCGAAAAAGAGTCGCGGTCATCTACTCGTCGAATATTATATCGGGCATGCGAATCAATTAACATCATATTCCTTTATTCCGTTGTACGGATTGCTATAATTTTGCGAACGTGCGTGCGGAGGACCGAAAACCAGAAGGGCGGTTGTGTCCTTCTCGAGATGAGAAAGGCTTGAATTTCCATGCCTTGAAAATGAGAACAATTTATAAGAGATATTTTCCAGCGTTAGTAGTATATGATAAGAATGTGGAGATGCGATATGAAAAAGCGTCTCACTCCGTCATACTCGCAGGCGTCTTTGGTATTTGAAATTAAGACGACGATCATCGCTCGCAAAATAATGCTGATAATATCACCGTACAATATCTATTTTACCTTATTATAAATACCACGCGTTATTTGAATGTCACGGAGAACGTAGCATTACGAGCCTTTCTTACCTTCGGCATACCCCTCCTCTTTTTATTCTTATTATCTCCTCCGTTTCGCTATCCGCAAGTTTCTCCGGATATCCGTTCAGTGATCCATCAATTTTTTCCACAGTAATAACACACCGCACATTCACCTCCTTACCTCCTTAACTAATAAATAAATTCGCAACTTGTGATCGATGAATCGATCAATACAACGCACGCGCACTCTCTCGCGTACCTCAATGTAATCTGCGTAAGTTTTGTAAAATTTTTGCAACGAATTGAAACAGCACAATCTCGTTTGATAAACTCGCGGTATGCACGTAACAACAACCGAGCTTATAATATACGAGGCACTTACTTTGGTTTGTACAAGAATTTGAATAACACGTAAATCTCCTAAACCAAAAACTGAGTATCAAGGGAGGCGAATGGTACTCGCGAAGATTCTGACCCCGAAAATTGGACGAAGTGCATCTCCTTCGGTATACGGGGCGCACAGCTGTACGACGGACCTAAAGTTTTCCTTCGTGCGGCGCGCGAAAGGTTACGTACTCGTAAAATTTTATGATAAATTCCCTACTCTGTATTTCTCTGCCTACGTGGTTCCTAGCGCATAAGAATCGCGTAACCGTATATTTTCTTCGAGCGGAACATAATAATACTCGCCACACTCGTACACAACGCATATTATATCTGCTTCTGAATAACCGAAGCGATCGTGATTGGGAAATTGTAATTTAAACCGTGTCGATCTGATTCGTACGCTGCACTAGGTATGTGATACCCGTGCAATTATTATGGTATGCGATGACGTTGGATTTAATCACATGGGATGAAAAACAACGGGGTGCTCCAGTTTACTTTTTGGCTGATCGGCCGATTCGCAGATTCCACGCAGCCATCGAAGCTGTATCGTTAGCGGTACAGCTCTAACCGGAAGCCGAAAGCGAATAGAGCGTAGATCAAAAGGGGTATCCGCGACTCCCTTTTATTTTTTCCGTTTTCCGCACATTTTTTTTTTTTTTTTTTTTTTTTTTATACATAACTTACACCAGCGCTTGGGTGCGAGGGAACGAGTCGCGTCGCTACAAGGTCGCTACATATTCATTCGCACCCTGCAAAAACGTCGCGCATCGACGGTATAGGTACGTACACGTACATGCACACGGATATGTATCATACGTATAGCAGATGCGCGCGTATGCGTGTTACATAGGAATATTCAAGCGAAGCTCCGCGTAGCAAATTGTCTCGTTTTTCTTTCAACCAAATCAAACTTGACGTGCCTGACTTTTGATTCCAGATCGCTTTTCGCGCCCACACGTTCCAACGTAATTCAAGATGAGAAAAAAATGGGGGGGGGGGGGAAAAAGAAAGGATCATGTTTTTTTTTTTTCACACGGCTACCCGCATTCTTTTTTTCTTTTAATCTCATCGACGAGATACGAAGAGTTCGACTGTTGAATATATTTTCTCGAAAAAATTTCAGCGCGATACCGACGAAGATTGTTTTTTCTAAGTATCGTATCATCGCCACTGAAAAACATGTCTCCGATAACTTTTCACGTATTTTGCAATCGCAGTAGCCTCGCGGTATGTTCATCAACCTCCGACTCCAACGATCTCAATATTCGCTGAGTAGAAATATCGCGACGGCAATGTCGCGGAAAGGAGATGCGAGTCCTTCGTGACTTTTATTTCAAAGACAAACTGCGAGTGATTGAAATGATTGAAACAAAAAAAAGAAACAGAAAAAAAAAAAAAAAAGCTATGCGTTACACGTCGGAAGTAAGTAATTGCTCGGAGTAACGTTGTACGGTACACGTCATATCGGTCGCGATGCATCCCTCGGAAGTAATGGAAGCAAAAACAAAGTACAAAGTCAGTTTACAACCGTCGCAACTTTCGAGTAAATTGAAAGTAGAAATATAGAAAAATTCTTCCCGATTAAATGTAAACTCCGATAACCGGGGGCGATTTTCGCCTGTAAAAATCGGCCGGCAGTTAAACCGCTCTCCGGTAGTGAAAGTATATTACGAGTGCGGGAAAAGTTAAGCTCGGGCACATAGCGGCTAGGTGAAGGTACAGGCGTATATCGCGTACGAGTCGCGCAACGTCCAAACTCCGGGTAATCCTTTAGCGGAAGGACTGGCGTGAGCGAGGAAACGAGACCGAGCGAGGAATAAGGTACAACAAGCAACTAACGACGAAGTAATCTAATAACCCTCGACCGAGGAACAGCCGGGAACAACCTTTTCCTTCCGCCAATCTGAGCGGTGCCCGCATGTCCGCGGCGCCAAGGTGGCAGGAGGATCCAGTCGAGGTTGAGGGGGTTAAAACGGGGCAGCGGGGCGGGGATCGAAGGTGGTTCAACGGTTGAACCCTGCGGAGTAACCCCCGCGACTCCGACCCCTTTATTTTCCGGAGAGAAGCAAAGCCGGGCGAGCTCGCGCTAACAAGGCTCAGGATTGAATCAGGAATGTTCCATTCCGTTCCGTTCCGTTCCATTTCGTTCCCTCCCCTCTTACCGTTGCGCTCGCCACCGGTCGGCCATCCGCAGCTCGTCTCTCCTCTCCTTACGTACGTACGTAGGAACGTTCGACCGTCTCCTCCAGCCCCCCCCGCACTCGACGTTGGAGGGCTGATTGAGGCCAACGTTCTACGTTACCTATATACCAACCAAGGACGAGAAACCCGACGACTAATTATCCAGATAGCTACGTGACTTAGCGAATTTCACGTGATTATATGCTTAACTGTACACCTCTCGCTTCCCCCCTCCCCCCGAATTATACCCTACCCCCAGTTTGTCCGTACGAGGCGAGTCCTTTTTACCCAACTTGATTCTTTTCCCACACTTCATCGACACCCCGTACCTCGGCACACCGTTCGGGCGTGTATGTATATCTCTGTTCCTGTGGATCGCTGTGTAAGCAACAATCCAGAAATAGTATGGAGGGTCGAAACTTAGTTAACTTTGATTAGAGTGACAAGTGAGAGAATTTTCTAACGAGACGTACCTGTAGCAAATGTTTTATAAAACAGCTCCTGAAACTTCTCTATGTATAGAAGCGACCGTACGGTGTGGAGGTACTCGGATATGTAGGTATGTAGACACCAATCAGTCTTCTATTATTCGTAAATTGGAAGAAGGACTTATTCCGTCAGTTGCAGGTGGTAATTTGCGCTACTATTGGTATATACAGGTATAGGTACACGTACGTACGTACGTACGTATCGATAGAACTTGAACCTAGTGTAGAGGTATGTGTACGTTCACTATAGATAATTCCATTCCAGGAACCACTCATAGTTTCATCAATTTTTCTCCGCACGTAACCGTACAACGTATATCCTTCGCTCCAATTAGGTATCAGAGAGGATATCACGCTGGGCGCGTACAACACCATCAGCGGAAAATAAGAGAAATAATAATAATTATTATGGTGATGATAATGATGATAAGTAAACCAAATATCACACCCTTGTGCTAATTGAGGCAATCAAACTCTGTCGAGGCACCCTCTGAAAATCCGTGTATATATATATATATATATATATAGGCACGTACAGTTTAGGTATCCGTATCTCCGAGCAGGTTAATTCTTCCCTTTCTTCGAATGATAATTAGTCGATTAAACATAAAATAATGAAATAATGGAAACGCGAGAGAAAAAAAACAAAGTATCATTCTCACCTCAAAATTAATTCGACGATGGGCGTGTAGGGCTGGGTATCAGAAGGGCGTAACCCGTGAAAAATTCGAGGAGTTTGGAGAGAGTTTCGTATTCTTTGAAACTGAAAAAAAAATTGGGAATGACCTGAAAAAACCGATACTCCATGTTTCGAAAATTGAAAATTTTTCACTTTTGGCTGATACACCGTTAAGGAAAGACCCTCGACATTCCTACGGCGCTCTTCTGATTCTCGCCGAGTACGGGTGGAGATGAGACGTAATAAATTTTTTTTCGGGATTTTTATGCGTTTATCCCCCATTCTTCAACCTGAAGAGTTTCCTTGGATATAGTTTCTCACACTATTTCAAGTTAGAAAGATACGCGGTATGACATTAGTTGGAGAAGTTCCTCTACAGAGAGCATATGTTCTAGATAAACGACTTGGCTCGAGTGGGTCCTCGGACGACGCGGGTGTCTTTCCTGTTTCCATAATATTACCCCCTTGACTTCTGCCAGTTTCAGGAAAACGTAGTTATCCATCTTTTCTTTAATAGAGTCGATGACGAACGACGATATCATATATACACGCACGCTGTAATGCGCAATACTAATATGTACACGCGTATGTACGACGTACCCTGTATACATATATCCTATACATATATGTGGCATATACCCACACCGCACCTACATACCTCTGTTCACCATGAAAGTACGTCTTGTGATTAGTCAGTTAGCCAGTTTCGTCGTTATCATAATCACGTTTGCCGCGAGCGTGCCTGCAGAGAATTTTCAGGGGTAAACCTGGGGTGAAGTTGGGAAGGATTTTGTATTATTTATAAGCTACCGAAATTGTCTCTACCCTAGGGGACCGGAGAAGCGCTGCATATATTGCCGCTGGCTTACGTCACCCCGACGACAATTATCGTTAACAAAAAGTAAAAGTAAGTAAGAAAAAGAGAGAGAAAGAAAAGATAAGAAACGAGGAGAAAAGAGAAGCGAATAACCAACAAACAGAGTGATTCGAGCGGTAACGAAAACCGGGCTTTATATAGGGTGTGCCGATACCGGGAATCTTGAATGGAATTTTCCGATTCGCGAAAATAATAGCGAAAGAACACGGATTACTCCTGATCTTCGCTGCTGCGTTATCGCTGCCCAGCCGGTGAGGCTGTACGTTTCGTGGAGAAAAAAAGAAATAGAATATAAGAAGAAAAAAAGAAAGGGCGGAGAAAGAAAAAGCGGAAACGGATCAGACGTTGGGGTGAAACGTGCTGGGTCCTCACATCCGGTTGACCTTAAACCGTGAACAACGAGAAAAGGCACGCAAACCCCCCCTGAAAAAGTCTCGTTGCTTTTGACCTTCGCATGGTTATCGGCCGCGGGCAGGACGTCGAAAGCGTATAAGCACCTGCGGCGCGGTAGCGGTGAAGGCAAAAAACGGTGAAGGAAGAGGAAAAGGAAAAGTGAGACGCAAAGGTATCTTTGCATAAGGCTCATGAATATGATAGCCTCTCTGTAAATGATTGACGTTGGTACACCGACGACGACGACGACGACGACGACTACGAGTGAGGAGAAAATTCGAAAGAATCAAAAATAAAAAAAAAAATGGCGAACGAACGAATGGTCGGAAAATTATTGAGCATCGCCGACGGGATATCGCCGTACAAATCCATTTATTAGGTGAAAATGGTGTCAGCGATATGTACAGACAATGATTGCGCGGAACCATGCAGGTGCGTGTTGTTATATATCAATGAAATCGTACGAGTGAATCGAGGAAAATGTAATTTGACGTGATTTAATTCATCGTATCAATTTAACCGAGATTAAATTACGTCCCCGATTATAGGGTATCAATTATAATTGTTTACCCGTCGCATACCTGTGGATATACCGTGTAAATACCTACACATGAAGTTGAATCGGTCAGATTATAATTATAAACGAGAATAAATACTCGTTGCCCGTATGACGTTCGTTATATTTGTGACGTGGATTGTATACTACAAATCCATTGATTAGCATTAACTTACGCCGTATTGCCCATAAATTAAGTTAATTCACAATCTGTTTTAAAGGATATAATTTTACAAAATCCGATGAAAATACCGATTATCGCTACACTCGACGCAACGATCGACCAGATAGCTATCGCGATAATCGGCTGCCGCTCCTATAGGCTTTCTACTTTCAAAAATTCGGCTCGAAAACTCGACGACACTTTTGCTCCGCTAACAATAACTTGGAAAGTTGTGAGATCCGCGCTGCCCAAGTCCGCGGTTTTTATCGCTGAAATTTGCTAGATTTAAGAGGTCCTCGTAGAGATTGTACACGATTTTTTCCACGAATCTTCGTAAGATCGGAAGGAAAGGTGATGCAGGACTCTACCCCGGGTCGCGGTCGGAGGGTACAGGCGAAAAAAAGCTCGAGACGAAAATCTGTGACGTATTTATTGTTCCGTGAAAAACTAGAAACGAAAGGACGGAACGATGGAAAAAATTCAATGAAATAGCCGTACCGATGTATCCGACGACTCGATTTCCTTCGCTCCGATTTTTTGTCGCACCCACGGTAAATCACTTTCATTATGTACGTTTAAAAAGAAAAAAAAAAAAGGGTGACAAAAGAGACGACGAAGATTCGACGTTTATTGATCGTTTCGCGAACAGATGTACACGGGTGCCTGTAGATCCGATCGATATACACATAGAACAGACATCCCCTGTGATCTACGGTGCGTAAAAGCATTCAGGACGTGATCATCGAATCTCTTTCCGCCGCCGTTTACTATAATTCGAAACTCTCGAATTGTCCGAATTGTCAAGGGATCAAAGGTCGGACCTTTGATGTCAAACTTCCCAGCATATCCGGTGGTTTAGAGCTCAGGGGCTTCATCGTCCCGGATACATGGGGGTAAGCAATATGAATGTACCAAGTTTCTGTCTGCCTCCGATCCCGACTGTATTTCGAACAGACCGAATTTATTTATTCGAACTACACATGATGCATAATTAGTCAGATAATATTCTACTTTCAATGATAATATCTCCGAAATATTGATTTACTTCGACCGGGGTGAGAGGATAAGTAAAATCGATCGAAAATTCCATGTCATCCTTTTAACTTTTTCCCCTCAATCGTGGCACGCGTGATCGCCAATCTTGACATACTATTATGCCCTAAAAGGGAAAAAAAAATGGAAAAAAGAATTCTCGGCAATTTTATTTTATTTTTTTTTTTTTCTCACATTGTACCGCGCACGAATAATATTATGGCAGACAATGGACGTCAATGTCTAATTACACAGATCGGAAGAGTAGATAAGGGAATGGAGCTAACAGTGAGATATGCACATGCGTGTTGGTTGAACAGTTGCGATAATGCATAACATCATCGGCCGTAATATAACCCCTAATTACCCCCCCGCAGTGGCCATTTTCCTTTTACCTTCGTTTTTCCAATTTTTAAATTCTTTTTCCTTTATTCAGAATCGGCAAAAAAAAAAAAAAAGAGTCTGGCGGTGTTGCGTGCATCCACGGTGTATTGTTATCACATTCTTTGAGTAAAACATAGCGAGTTAAATAAGTGGACCTAAAATTCCAATCAGAGATGAATTTTCATATCTCGGTATTGCAACACACGCGTTGCAAATAGCGTAAATCGCGAGAATTATTTAATTTCACGGTGAAAATTATCACGATTTCATATCTATCTACGTGTAATCTGAGAGGCTAAAGAATCATAAAACTAGAAATCATGGAAATCGCGACACGGCGTGAACTGAAATTTTTTTTCGGGAAAAATCCAATCTCCTAACTCGTGCGAGCAAATTTGAAACAAGTCTGCTTCGAAGCGCACTCCATACTCGGAGTCCTTAATTTCCCATCCGACATATATGTATATCCGTATCATCTGGACATCGCACGACCCCCTAATACGTTGCCACCGCAGTCACGGTGAGCGAGCAGATGACCGAAATCTCCCTCCATGACCAATTTCTGTACAATATATACAATTATCAAGAGGCCGGAATCCTCTAGGCCATAACTTGATTGATGAAGAATACAGGGCTATCCCCCGATTCCCCGGGTCGGACATCGGGGTGTAATAAAACCGACGCTAAATCACACCGCTACATATAGTTTATACTACTCTCGTGCACATTAACACTCGTAGAAACTACCGGTGTAAGTAACCCTGTTGGTTACTGCAGCATACCCACCTAGGAGTACGAATACATGGCATATGTACGGGGGCATGTACACCGTTTCTACGACTCCATACACCCGCTCCGTCTAACGGGTGTCTCGTTTCAACCGACGAACTAAACGGGAACCTCTCCAACGATTCGACAATCCTAAACCGCGACGATACAGGAGTGAACGAATTAAACCTTTTTTTTTTTTTACTCCCCTTTTTTCACCTAATTTTTTTTATTTTCATCAAATTTCCCCCAATTGCCCCGTGCACAAGTTCATCGGGAAGTATCCGAAATGGGAAGTGGGTGACGAAATCCGTGGGGGGGGGGGGGGGGGGAAGTTATCGGAATGAAAGTTAATTCCTCGAGTGATGGACGAGAGTGAAAGTGACACTCGATTCGGAAGGTCGAACGGGAACACCGTGTACGTTCGTTCGTACCTATATTATGCGGTGCGGAGTAGATACGTGTACAACATGATACTAATACAACGAGGGCGCGACGACGCCCAGCGCCGGTCCACCCCACGCAACCCCGTAGCTATACGACGCGGCGCACAACCCATCCCACTGTAGCGGCAGCTATACACCCACCTCGAAATGACATCAATTCCGGGCATCCAATTCGGTGCCCCAAAATAATTTGCGGGTAATGAGAACACTACGTCACCACTGTGCGTCTCTCTTAGTTGGTTCGCGTGCAGCGTAGCGTTGAGTATTATATGGAGAATGGAGTATCCGTAGGTATAGGTTGGGTATATTGACGGGAGTTTGCCGGGGACTGGTCATAGAGATAATACCGGGTAACCCGTTAGAGCGTATACCTATGTAAGGAGCTCTTATGAATTATTCAGGCTTCGGGAGATAACCCACAATCTTTATCTTACTGATTACACAATTTATCGTGTATCGAAATACCGTCGCTGCCTTATCCCGTATGTATAAGGACTCCATTCTTGACCCTTCTTTTTTTTTTCTTTGACTTTTATACCTTATTACCACCCGCTGCTCCGTACAACGGAAATATAAGGTGCCTTCCTATATTCCTTCGATCGTTAAGGGGGCCCTTATGCTTATAACTCCGAGAACCCCTAGAAATGCGACCTTATATATATATATATTATATATATATACCGGTCGGTAGAAATTATACCCTGCGGTCAAGTGGATACAAAGCTTCGCCCTTTCTTCCCATTTTATCCTTATCCTTTCTTCTCTGTTGCCTCTTTGTATATATTACGTACCTACCCTATACCTATACCGCATCGTCTAACACCAAGTTCAAAAGAAACTCTCAAAATCTCTTCAGGAATTACGCTAAAAAGAACTTTTTCTTTTACCACCTTACGCCGCTGCTGCTGACTGCGGACCGACGCGCAGGGATCATGCAGGTGGTCCTTATCCGAGCCTCGTTTTCTCTCTCTTTTTGATAACGTCAAAGAAATTTTAACTTTACGTATTTTTTCCATTCACAGGTATATTCGCACCTGTGGAACTCGACTATACTTGTCATCGTAATTGACGTCACTTGGACGAAAATCTCGCGAGCTCAAATACAAGGTAATCTTTTTTTTTTTCAGAAGCAAGGAAAAAGGTAGTTTCGATCGAATTACTTCCGGAGGCGATGTAGGTACGGCACGGGAAGAGAGGTGTTCGAAAAATGTCGTCCGGCAGAGCGAGAAAACCGAAGAAACGATCGGAATAAACGCTCGAGATTTGAGCACCGAGGTTCAATGAGCGTGCGGGGTCTAAGATATGCTCTTTGAATGGAACAATACCTCTGCAAGCTCTGGGCGATCTTATTACAAACTCCACCGAACTCAGTAGTATCAATTTCGCATCAATTCTCATTGTTCCGAAGCCATTCGATTCAAACTATTCCAGAAACTGGATTTCCAGCCAGAATTGTTCAGCTCCGAGTACCTCAAAAATCACCCATCCACTAGAAGTCGAAACTCAAACCTCAAAACTGAACTTCGCTTTTTCAACTTCAATCCTTCGCGAATGGATTCCCCTGGAAAAAAAACCTCAGCGTATATCGCGACTCTAAAACGAATAACAAAAAAATTTTTATCCACCAGATATCGCGTACCGAAATTTCAAAGCTTCGCCAAGCCAGACCGATTTTCGTTTTCAAGATGGCCCCTCGATTGGAATCTAAAAACGGAACTCAGCATCGTATAAAAATACATCGACGAGATCGTTGTTTGGTATTTTTCATTGGTTTTTTTTCCAACTGACGACAGCGAAGCTCTTCGGCCGAACCACGGTTCGTTTTATATTGTTGGCAAAGTTATGGATCACCGAGTATAGGTATAACCCCGGTATGTTAGAACGACTTACTATCGCGTCACACATTTGATGGATGTCAGCCTAGCGCGCGACTCGTGTGTACACCTACGTATAAATATATTTTTTTTTACTTTCACGCCCGGAGAGAGTAGTTCGGGGGTTGAAAAGGGATAAAGTGAAAAGACGCAGTGAAAATAGGGAGCCCGGTTGACACGCCTTTTCTTCCTTAGATTTTTCTCTCCTTTCTCTCCTCCGTCTTCCTCCCGCGGAACCGCCGCGGTACGTTTTTTTCGAAATTTCTTTTCGACTCGCGAAAATTGAAATATTGAAATATAGTGGCGGAGAATAAATCTTCCTTTTCATTGCTGTCACGTTTCCGCTACGATTTCACACCACCGCTGTACGGACTCCTTCTCCCCCCTCGCCCCCTCGCCACCTCTACTTCCTCCCACCCTTTTCCCGGTCGCTAAGGGCTTTACGAGGGTTCAAAACACCCAATATTCCAACCCTTTGCTTTACTCACACAGGAGACTAACTCATTGTTAGTTACGTTTGCAGTTTTTAATCCAATTTGCTTATATTTTCTCTCATTTCGCGGCTTTATATTTATATATAATTTACTCCCCTTCCGACGTTTATCGCAGCGTGAATGGAAATGGGAAAATATCGTTGTTCCAATATTTGAAGAAAGCATGCAATTATCATTTTTTTTTTTTTTATCATCAAAGCCGGAATGAAGATGATTGCGACAATTAGTGCCCTAAGAAAAACGAGTAATTCTCTTTTTCTTTCCAATGGAATTACCGGAATGTCTGCAGAAATATAAGGGGGTTCGTATATGATAACCGGTGAAATTAACCCAGGTAACGTACGTATGCGCCGTTAATTCTGCTCGCCGAGATTAAGGCGAAAAACACATCTGATATATTACTCTCTGATATACCCGCAGGACGTACTAATAGGTTACGGAAGTCTTTCAGTTTTCCGAGCATTCGCAATGTAAGTGGCAATATTTCGCGAAATGATTTACAACGTATAAACACGGATTTAATCAAGAATGGTACTGAAATCTTATTCACGGTCTCTGTGATCCTCAGGGAGGAGGGGGCGAGTTTCTTTTCCCTTCGCCGCGAATTAGGATAATCTATATATATATATGTAATTGAAATTTTTTTACAATTTTTTCTTCAGTTTCGCGATATTTTTTATCCGCAGTGCAGTTCTGGGATCCGTGGTGCGTATAAGGGGTGGTATTTCTCTCCCTCGTTGATCGACCGGAGAAAATCGTGCCTCGAATAACAGTAAAGTTGTCGGAAATTACGTCATATCAGACAGCGATTGGATAGCTATACTCAGCGGTTGAAGTTATCGAATAGGCGGGACTCGCAGCTCCGGTCCGCAGCTATAACTCGTAATATACTTTACGATGGGCCGACCTACGAAACTCTGGAATTCCGAAGCCCGCGACTTCACGTAGCCAAAAGTACGGGCGCGGAGCTTCTGTCTTTAGTCATTTAACTGCTAAATTACGATTTCCAGTTCCCCGAATTGTCATCGTCTCCGATTCTTTACGAGCGATAAAATATATCGATCTTTAAATACAATTCCGACTCGCTTCCAAATCCTCTTCCTATTAGAAAAAGTTGATGGCCAATCGAAACTCGACATACGAGATGAAACGAGACGAGCCTCGCGTTTCCGAATTCGTGCCGATATCTTCGTTTTTTTTTTTTTGTTTTTATTCGATCACGTAGCGTATATTCAAATTGATTTCGATAATTTTTTGTGCATGTGGACAAAAAACTCAAGAAAAACAAAGAAAGAAACATATAGAAAACATTAAACGGAGAGTAAGCGAAAGAAAATTAGAAAGAAAATAACAGCGGGAGGTAGCAAAGAAGATTACTTTCTTCTCAATTCTTCATTCCCCTACTACACTGCTAATAAAACGGCGTTGGAGTTATGAATTTTGCTGCTTCTTTTTCGTTCTCTCCTGTTTTTTTTTTTTTTTTTTTTCTCCCTCTTTCACAATATCAGCATTTTCATCCCAAGATTTGCTTGCAGCCTCGTGCCCGCGTCGTTGCCCGTAATTATAATCCGCGAGTCCGACTCACCTATTCAGGAACAAAATAATAATATGAAAAGAAAAAAAAATAAATGAATAAATAACCCCCGGTAAAAAGAAAAAGGATCAGAAATCAAATTAGTAAATTCCTCTCGAGTCCTACGGTGTGGGTCGTTGTCCGACGTTGAAAATATATGTATACGTGTGGCTGCGTTAATTTGGATCTGATTTTATCTGCGCCAATTATCGTTACAAGCCCCATGTTTTCCCTCGAAGAGTTGGGTATGCTTTTGTTCATGGCGGTATGTAATAAATACGCGCGGATAGGAGGATGAAAAGTTTTGGAGAATATGAGGTCGAGGTCACGGTGGACCTTTGAATGGAAAATACCCTTTCGATGCATAAACTGTGTCGCAACAACAACGAGGGGGATCGTTAGAGTTTACTTATATTTTACACGAGGCAATTACACGGCGGAACAATTTTATAATAGGTTTTTGTAAAAGTTCGCGTTAATATTTCGCGGCGATTCCGTTCGTGTGATTCTTTTTTTCCTTTTTTTTTTCTTCAGCCGTTCAACTATTCCTCGGAATCCGCGCGGAGCTTTCGCGAACAGTTATTGTTGCATGCTCGGTGTGGTTATTACAATAGTTGAATCAACAATCTAGTTTGTTGACGAGAAACCGCGCTGGGTATGAAAGCGACGAGCGCAACGCCGTTTCCCTATACTCATTATTTCTCTCCGTATTACATTATACACCTATACCTACGGAGGAGAGAAAATTGAAAACGTAATAAGCGAGCTGGTTATTAATTTCATTTTACACGAGAACCAACGACACGACTGACGTACGCGTCGCAGCTTTATCCTCCGGTCGCGTTTCCGCCGCGAGAAATGAATATACCGAGATGAGGTGCGGGCAAGAAGTACGCCCGTAGTTTCCTCAACCACAAATTAGAGTTTGCCGAAGGCCGACGGGGTGGAATGGAAAAAATTACGTATCAAGGAGCACTCGGATGTTTGGAAAGGAATGGGAGGAAAAAACAAATTTTCATCCGCACCGAATCCCATTGAGCCTAAACGTTATTTCGTACTAACAATGAGATCTGTTTTCGAGTCAGGTTTTAGAAATCTTGTAGAAGAACGGAAGTTGTTCAAACGCTCGATTCAGTTTCTCCAAGCTTAGCGAGATTTGCTTGAAGAAAGTAAAATAAAATAAAGAAAGATACAAAAAAAAGAAAAAAGAAAAAAGTGGCCACGTACAGGAAAATCTCGACACGCAGTTTCGCCCTGAACTTTCAGAGTTCTTAATTTCCGGTTTTTCCCTCGCAAATTTGTGTACAAACGACTCCGAGAGAGTCTATCCGATGTTGGCGCATCTAAATTGGAATCTCCGGGCTGCCATTTTGTCGTCTTCAGCCCGGCGACGATCGAGCGTCCGTCCATCCGTTCAACGTCTGCCCGTCCGAGGTGAAACGAAGGAGAGAAAAAAAAAAAAAAAAAAACAAAATGAAGAGAAATGAAATAGGAGAAATAAAAGTGGAGAAAAAAAACAGAAAGCGAGAAAGAAGCCGGTCGAGAGCACGACGAAGAATCAAACAATATTGAATGTGATAAGAATCCGGAGTCGGGAAAGTTGGTCCTGAGGTCGCGATATCGTCGTCGTTACCCCGACGACAGAAACTGCTCGTTTGTCGGGGGGGAAAATTGAGACTTGACCCCGGCAGAGAGAACGATTATATAGATGACGCGACCGAAGAAGAGTCGGTACTTCCGGTGGACGGTTGATCGGGTTTATGCCATAGGCAGGGCTGATCATCCCACGTACGTACGTGTGTAAAAAGAGAAAACACACGAGCGCATAGATTTCGACTCAACGGATCGCCGAGTCAGCGTCTCGTTGAATAACGTTAAGAATCCCGTTCTCGCTAGAGATCGCTGCTGTATACCCACAATTTTGACGTGTCACGTTTTTATACCGTCCCGCGCTTTGGATATCCGAGCTGCCGTTCGTTCGCTGCGGGAATATACCATTTCGTATCGCGGACGTATATATATATATGTATATATACGTGTAGACGAGGTATACGGAGGAGACATACATCTAATTTATTACACACGTAAGTATGGGTACAGTAGTGGAGGCTCTCGTCCGACATAGACGACGGGACAATTCAGCCCCGGGGCAATTGCGAGCGTTCGACTGACAGGTTTAACTGATCCGAGTGAAATCGAATCACCGCGCGGCAGTCGAAAAGGGGACGAAACTGCATACAGGGTGGAAATCAAGACGTCAAATACAGGATCGCACACCGAGATATATCGAATATAACCGCGAGGTAAAAGAAATTCGGGATAACCAGCAACGACGATTTCGCCACAGATCTCGACTTCCTCCGCGCGATCCAATTCTTACACATCTCACTTCTTCGGCGGCGGATAATTTATTCACCCCACGGGTCAATATCCGGGTAAATTAATTCCCGCTACACATACACCCTCTAATAACACGTCTGACCATCCCACGTGAATTATAAGGGTTCGACTCGAATGGCATGAGGAAAAAAAAAAAAGAGGAAAAGAAATTTACCGGGTCCAGGGAGACCCTACCGTGGACGTTTACGTACTTCTAGGACGAGGCTTTACGGTCGAGAGTTAATGAGCAAAAATTGTAAGGAATCGAATCCCCCGTGTATCTCTGTGTTCGGCGAAGGACTTTGCAATAATATCTGAAATTTCCGTCCCTCCGAAACGTACGGTATGAAATATGATTCCCTGTGTTTCTGTGCACTCGATTATAACTGTATGGAATGGCGTTATAAATACAGCGCGTTACCCCGGCGATTATTCTTGAGCCGGTGTATCCCGAGGAATATATAATCAAGCTGGAGACCGGGGGACAGTATAGGACGACGGAGTTCCGGAACAATTTGCACGTACACACCGGTGTAAGGGATGAAACTCGAATTTCCTATGTCCGTTTATCGACATAGCGATCCGTTCGCGACACGCCGATCACGAAGACGAGGACGTTTAATCGTTCGCGAGAGATAACGGATCGCCCTGCAATTCTCTCGAGTATAATACTACCGCTATGTATATATATATATATATGTATGTATATTACAGGTATACCTTGCACGGGACTCTGTTCCCGACAAGCGTTGAATTTGTAATTCGAACGCTCCTCAATTGTGATCCCGTTTTATTATAAAGCAACCTCCAGGTATGTAGATATTATACATTTAGAACGATCGAGATTCCAGAAATAATTGGACAACCGATACGCCCATTCCCATCCCCCTTTCATTTTATATCATTTTATATAAATTATACGAATTCTCTTCCTACGGTATAATAATAAGGAAAATACGGAAGAGGAAACCCTTTTTTTCCTTTTCTTTTCTTTTCTTTTCTTTTTGCAGATAGAAAGAATCGATTACCTCGACGGTAATAATAATCGGTAATACATGGAGCTGTTCGAGTTACGTACGTGTGGTGAGAGAAAAAGATTAAAATGAAAAATAAAAAGTAAACGAAAAAGGAATAGATACGCAAATAATCCGGGATAACCGCGTAAAGTTCACTATAATTTATGTGAAATTTACAAGCAAATCAATGTCTGGCGAAACCCTTGCCTCCCTCCATTACCTACTCTACTTGTACAGGACCAATCTCATCCGCCACATAAAAGATTCAAAAAAGATTGAAAAAGATTTGCTCGCTTCGCTTTCCAGCTTCGGTATAAAGCCTCCCGGTCGAGATTCTCTTCTACGAGTCGATAAAATAATATTAAAACCACGAGCAGCCAGCGGCCTCCCTCATTTTTTTTTTTTTTCTTTTTCCCTTTTTTTCTCCGCTTTTCTTTTCGTCTCTTTACACACCGTCATTCCAATCCTACTCCAGTAGCATCGGCACCCTTCGCGGTCCTCCAAAATTTCCCACTCCGCTCTTGGTTCCTTTCCTCATCTTCTCCACTACGCGGACGAAGTGTACAGTAGGATGGGTTAGAAAAAATTTTTTTTTTTAGTTTCTTAGCATGGGGGCAGAATTTGTACCTTATAAGAAAAGAAAATTTTTCAGCTGTGGATAAAATTCTTGACTCGATATTTTGAGGTAGCCCACTCGTTTTTTGAATAAATAATTAATCAAGTGGGGTATTTTCAGCAAAAAAATTTTTTTTTTCGGTCAAAAATCATAGAAAAGATCTAAAAATTGTCGATTGTGATTGTTTTTTACTCGTTCACTGTTCAAAATTTTTTTCCTATTATTTTTGTAATTCAAGTATGAAATCAAAAAATGACATGCTCTTTTTTTTTACTTAAAATTAAAGTTGAGTCGGGGAGCCCGAGCTTTGCTGGAGTCAGCGTAGCCAGCAGCGTAGCGCTTTGTTGTGAGACGTCACCTTCGAGGCTGAGCAGAGGTGACGCCCCACAACAAACCGCGCGCCCGTAGCTACCTGACTCCAGCAAAGCTCGGGCTCCCTCGTAGACCGAGAGATTCGAATATTTCGACCCATGCATGGATTGCGACGAATCAAAGTGGGTCTACGACTAAAACCAATCGATATGTCTTATAATTTTTCTGCTCCCAATAGCGAATAATTGATGATTACTCGATCGATTGCATTGGTAGATGATTTTGGCTTTCAGATTTGGATTCCTGAGCTGATTATATGTGACATTACTCTTGAAACACCTAAAAATAATTCGATTTTTGAGCAAAAGATAAATCATTGTTTTAATTGGGTTTAATATGCTTTTCTTACGTATTTCGACCTCAGGAATCCGAATCTGGAAGAAAAATTGATCTATCTCAAAAATTGACCGAGTTATCGCCAATTTTCAGCTTTTTGGGGTCAAAAATAAAAAATTGATTTTTCAATCTATCTTTATGTAATTTGAGCTCAGGAATCCGAATCCGGAAAAAAAATTGGCCTATCTGCAAAAATGACCGAGTTATTCCCATTTTTTCGCATTTTTTACCATAAAAATGGAGATATCTCGGAGGGAAAAAATCGTAGCTCAATTTGGACAACGGATTCGTGTTCCTGAGGTCGAAATACATAAGAAAAGTGCCATACGGTCAATTTTAAAAAATAAAAATTTTTGGCCAAAATTTGAGATTTTTCCAAGGGGTACCCCTTACGATTTTTTCAAATTTTGGCCAAAAATTTTTATTTTTTAAAATTGATCGTATGGCACTTTTCTTATGTATTTTGACCTCAGGAACACGAATCCGTTGTCTAAATTGAGCTACGATTTTTTCCCTTCGAGATATCCTCAAATTTATACCAAAAAATGCGAAAAAATGGGAATAACTCGTTCATTTTTGCAGATAGACCAATTTTTCTTCCGGATTCGTATTCCTGAGCTCAAATTACATTAAGATAGATTAAAAAATTAATTTTTTATTTTTGACCCCAAAAAGCTGAAAATTGGCGATAACTTGGTCAATTTTAGAGATAGATCAATTTTTCTTCCAGATTCGGATTCCTGAGATCAAAATACGTCAGAAAAGCATATTAAACCCAATTAAAAGAATGAATTTTTTTTTGCTCAAAAATCGAATTTTTTGTTGGTTCTTCAAGAGTAATCTCACGTATAATCAGCTCAGGAATCCAAATCTGAAAGCAAAAATCATCTACTCATGCAATCGATCGAGTAATCATTAGGTAGAAATTTTTTTATCCAACCCACCCTAGTGTACAGCCCTAATTTTTCAGACCAAAAATATGAACAAAAAAAGACAAAATTGCGGCATAAGTGCGCGCGGTGTTATACGGCCGGTACGCCTCGTAAAAGTTCTCGCTGTGGATGACGAAGAAGTCACAGGGTATTCGACGTGGTCATATCGTACACAACAGCCGTGTGCGCTATACCTATGTATACCTTATACCTACTAGAGTTTCTAGAGAAAACGTAGGTACGCCAGCTGTGCTTGAAATATAAATATGGGGAAGATTTTTATGCAAATTTTTCCATACCTCGCCGTTCCCCATGCGGGCGAAGCGACGCTGCGGACACTTATGACGTTTCGGATTCATCGTTGTCTTATACGGAGGTTGGAAAAAAATTTTTCTGAAAAAATAGGAAAATATTACGTACATTTTCGAGATATGTTTATTGCACACACGTGGGTTCGCAGCGTTCGCAAAAAAAAACGGAAAAAAAAAGATAAAAGAAAGAGAAAAAGGACTAGGTACAACTCGTTTGGGACACTCCTCGGCCGGTTGTGTTGTACATTATACACCTTTATGTACGTACGTATACGTTACGCATACCTACGTGTGTACGTTATACGTACGTATTGTTCCCCGGAGCAATTCTACCGAGTTCTACCCGCCAACGCAGCTACTCGTAAATATTTCAGAGTGAGCCCCCCCCCCCCCTGGACGATTTCGTACTTGGCAAATTTTCTACGAATTCACTGGGAGTTTTTCGCCTATTTTTTACCCCGGACATTGTTTAGGAGACACACAACTTCTTCCACCCGCCATATTGCTCGGCGCGGCGTACGTGCAACGGTGCTCCCGTAGAAACTACGCCCGTATAATTCCGGCTGCAAAATATATTTTCAAGGGAGACCGATCGCGTGTTGAGGACTTTTCATTTGCGAGACGAGACAAACGCTCCAAGATTTATTCTCTTTACCGTATCTGCGAAGTGTCCGTAGCGCTACGCCAATTTCCGGGCCGGTTGATTTCGGTTTTTCCAATCTAATTTCGGGAAATATTATGGAAGCGGGCTTCTGCACACATCTTATGAGTTCGGTAGGTTACGGATACCGATAATTTTCATATACCTACGAGAAAACCAAGGCCATTTATAGAGTCGAATGAATATCTAGCAAATTAGTTATCCAAAGTTCCATTTGACTCGGAGCGAAGAAACTTTGGAAACAGTTGAATCCCAGAGTTACGGATCTGCCTCAGAGTTTTGGACTTTCTCAATTGACGATCAGCACCTATTACCGATCTCGTCAACAAAAACTTGATCTCAACCTCTCTGGAGGTTCCTTCGCAATGATTATTCTTATAATGAAAGACAAACCTTCTCCACCGCGTCTACCGCGATCTACAATCCAATCTGAAAAAAGGAGAAGATCGAATTTGAAAAAATACCAAACGCGATCTCACACGTACTCGGTCTTTCTCGGCTTCTATTTTTATTTGTTCATTCACATCGTCCATCTCTCTCGCATTTGCATATAATTTTTACCGGCGAACCAGCGCGTGCGTTTCGTTTACCTCACCGTCGTCGTACACGGTAGGCGGTTCTGAAACATTCCGTAGTCGAAAAGAGGTCCAAAGGTCAACGTGAAGTGAATTATTTCGCGGCATAATTAAAAGTTTTACGCGTTGGCGCTAGTTTTTCGCAAGCCCTTCTACCGTACATCCCCTCGGTGTACCTCCGGGGTAGCATTTAATCTCCTTATGCTACATAAATCCGGGTACCTTGACGACATCGTTAAAAAGTGGAGTTTATGTCCGCGGTAGCGGCAGCAATGGCTGGTAGCTACGGTAACTGTACGGTGTTTGCGCCCGTAGAAAAGACGAGAGGACAAGGGCAAGGACGTAACGGGGGCGTAGGGATAGGCGGCGGACGGGTGGTACGTTGAGTAGAAAACGAGGCGAGGCGAGAGCGTGAGCGTAAGCCGTACCACAGGATGTGCGGAACGTGTGGAACTACAACGACGTAAGGTAGTCGAATAGAGAGGGTTCTCCGAGAAATACGTTGCGTTGAATGACGTAGTTTCATTGCCTCGTAAAGGGTGCCCAGACGTCGAAACTTATTTTGTGTAACGTGATTATCGTATACGATGCGTGTAAATCGCGCGGGATGTTCAAGGGGAATATTTATATTTATATGTATATCGGCATATCCTCCGGGTTGCTGTTGCAACGCCGTTCTCATCCCTCACCCGAGCGATTAAACTGGCTTTCCGTCGAACCAAATTTCCCGCGATATCGCGGCGCGCCGATCGGATCTACGGAAAAATCTACCGTCCCCGATACAAGGACGATTAGGGTAACGGAGAATCGGGATGTTAGCGGGGTTATTCGCCGCGACGTACTCGAATCGATTTCACCGCGTCACCGTTAAGTCAACTCGATCGAATCGATGAATTGGGAACGTCGGTGTGCGACGTACCGAATGTACGAGGGTGACGGAAAGAAGTTCGATTGGTACGCGAACGTAGGTACACGTATAGGACGGAGAACGAAGAAGGAACGAAGAAAACGTTGTTAGCGAGCTTTGTAGCAGATTTCTGCTGCAATACAGAGAAAACAGGGTGGTCCCATCTATCTGTCTTGGTCTTAAGTGGGCTGCCTCTTTGAGCTGAATAAATGCCAACGAAATAAAAGCTCTCGGCTACACACAAATGCAATTACAAGGCGAACGCCCGTCCAAACAACCGTCCAAACTGAAGATGCATGGCAGCCATCCGCGTCACTTTACCTCCGCCGCGTTTCTTTACTTTCTGCATTGCCTCCTTCCCCTTCCGCCCTCGTCATTTCCTTCCTCCCCACTCTTGCGTCGTTCGCGGAACCACAAATCTCATCGGGTCAGGTGCCACCTCAGACCCCGGACAAAATTAACGCGGGCTAGGGGAAGGGAATTCTAAAATTGATAAATAAATTCGATTCATAAATACATATTTTGATTCGAATGAAATCAGGTATCAAAACTCGGAACATCGATGTGCAGCAAATGTGGTGTCCTTACGGTACCTGTTTCTAGGGGATTAATGATGTTATTAATATACCGTGGTGGGAAATTTTCTACTGGGAATTAATTCGTCGAATGTGGAATTATGGCGAATTCGATTCCATTGTCAGTCGCGTGAAAGGTTTCACGCGGTTGGAAAACGAACGTTGAAAGCTACGCGACATTCAAAGCGGGTGCGGAGTAGCGCGAAAAATCATATGAAAATTGTATGTGGACAGAATGAAAAAAGGAATAAAAAAAAAACTATCACATCTATAATCTTTTGCGATCCGTTTCGACAGCAATAGGAGGCAGGAAACTAATTAGCTGCAGCACATATAGTGATCACAAATAAATATTCGATTGACAAAAATCACCCAAATATTGAATCGATACAAAGCTCTAGCTGCAGTGAGGACAAGAATCAAATGTTTGTCACATACCTACATACCTTATATTCTCGATCGCATCGATTGGACGTCCGCTCCTGTCTCCGATCGTATTGACGAAGAGCTTCGTGAAATCTAAATCCTTTACCAAACAGAAATTCAAATATCCCAAGAGACTTACGTCGCTCTATCCGCCGACGGTCAACGAGCGGAGCGAAGGATTGAGTACTTCCCACGTGTCCAATTCTCACGTGCAGTTCGTGGTCAGGACGGCTACTACGGGCTTCCGAGAAACCAAGGCCACACTCCTCGTAGTCGCAAATAACGCGAGGTACATCCTCAGTCGCCCATTCGGCGATGGAATGTGTTATTTCAAGAAATAATTATCCTAAGAAGTTCCACACTTACCTTGGAAGTAGCGAACGTATCAAACGAGGACCTCGTAGCTCATGAACGTGCGTACAGCGTATCGTCCCCCTGGGATTCGACGTCAGCGTCGGCGTCAAAAAATCGTCCGAGGAGCAACAATATCCCATCAACGGCACGCCGAAGAGCACAAGCCCCTCAGGAGCGACACGATCCCCCGGTTATCCTGAAAATGTTGTTAATTTTTTCAGCCACATTTTCTCTCCCTCCGAAAGGGAAGTGAAGGGGAAGTGATAAACGAAGAGGAAAGAAAATGAAAAAGAATGAAAAATGTGTCCTGTATAGGTGTGCGCGTATACGGTAAAACGTGTCGAAAATGACCACCGGCAACGAATATAAAACGCCTACTCCCAGTCGTACAACAGGAAGGAACGCGAGACAAACATTTCGGGCTTAGGCCCGAATTATAAAATGCGACATGAAAATCCACCTTCAGCGTACACCACCTTCTCCCCTTCCTCTTTCCGTTTGTCGCCCCGCGGCAGCGAACGAAACAGCAAAATGCTCCGGTTCACCAGGTTGGGTTGTATCGAGTCGGGTAACGTTGGGTAGGATCGAGTCAGGCTCGGTTACATCAGGTTAGACTCGCATCCAGCTGTACGCGTAAGTCTGTCGAGTGCCACCATCTGGGATTTGCGAAGGAGAGTGATGTCTTTTTTATCCCCCAGAGGGGTAGCTAGGGTAATGGAAAAAAGCCTATAAAAAACTCGGATACACTATTCATTCCTTTTCCTCTGTATATTTATCCGCCGGCACCTCGGAAACCGCCCCTCTCTAAATACGCTACAAATGACTCCTTACACATTCGAACGCCTCGCATTATCTCATATTCGTAATCGAAGGCGTGCTCCGGGTTCGGTACGTTCGGATCTTGAATTATCGGTGAAATTTCTAACGTTTTGCGGCACGGCTGGCTGCGCCATTGGAAGAGCAAATCGAGAGATAGTTCGAAACGTATGGTTACTTCCGATAATAGAGAGTAGCTCAGATATATTTCCTCGGAAGACAAACTTCTGGGAAACCGCGGCGGCGCCGCCCGCGTTCGCGGAGAAAAGGGGGTAAGAAGCGACTGGGTCGCTGCAATAAGGGAACCGGGTGAACTTAACGCGAGAGAGCTTTTAGTCTTACAGCTTAATTGTCAGGAGCCATTAGTGGTTTGGTAAGATATTTGCCCCTTGGTTAGGTGACGTCAACCAATGCCATTGTTTCTGCGGGGCTAATATCTGTGCCCTCTCGCGATCAATGTACACCGTTATATAGAAGCGGTGTAATTATCGGTGTTATATTACCGATATTAGAGGCGCGCGGCAACGACGGTGCGCCCGGGCGTAGCGGTACGGTGACCCGTTACGACCGACGGTTAATTGAAAGTCAACGAATTTGTTGTTGCAAAGCCGAAACTCGTACACGGTTTCGTGTGTACGCCGTGCGAGAGTTAGATCCCTAAAATCCGCGTCGTGATTTCATTCTGCTTTAATAACGGCGAATTTTTACCATAAATCTGTAGGGTGAACCTAATTCTAGTAATTTGCAGCTCTGCAGCACGAACACCCGGGCGATCGGGTCTCCCGTAGCGTCGCCATATTCGGTCGGCGTATAGGTACTCGACGCCGACGCTCGACCGTACGAATCGCCTGCGAAAAAGGGGGGTGAAACAAAGAGAAAAAAAAAAAAAATACCGTGGGATTTGTTAAAGCGGGCGGAATGATATACAGGGAGACAGATCGACCGGAGGAGCGAAAAACGCTGTATTTTCTATTCTGTTTAATCGCACAGACGACGCAAACGGCTTTTCGCGGAATTAATATAAATTTTATCCGCTGTACGTATTCGGTGCATAACACGCTTCGTTTTTTATTTATTTGATTTTTACCACTGTACGCACCAAAATTCGAGGCTGATTGGGATTTATCCGGTCCCAAATTATACATCGAAAAACCAGACCCACCCTCATTTACGTCGAAAATCATTTGTTCGGCCGTTTTCATTTACACTTCAAAAGGCAACCACCAACCCCCTCCCCCCCGAAATAGCCTGCGCGGAAATATACCAAAATCAAATCACGAATACGAGTTTCCGGTAGACGCTGTGCGTGAAGGCTCCGCGGAGGTGTGTGGGTTTAACTTACAGATGTGCTTCGAACGAGGCTTTGAGGGTGTATTACGGCGATCGGTATTCGTGCGAGCTTCGTGATTGCAAGTAGTTTGCTCGAAGCTTCGAAATGTACTTTCTCGGTGTTTCTATGGATTGCAGTGAAAATATCCACTTAGATCCGCGGCGCAGTCCTGTATTTATATCCACACCGTACCCACTCAAAGCCCACTCTGGTCGGAATGAAAATAATTTCAATCCGATCGCACGTCGACGACTTCAATTTCAGGACGAACGCATCGAAGAACGTGGGTATCCCGGAATACGTAACGTAACGAACTCGAATCTTCTAAATTTTCTGCAACGCGTTGAACAGAGAAAAAAAAAAAAAAATATCACAAGATTTTAAAAAGTTTTGCCCTTCGAAAAATCAGAATTGCTTATCGCATTTTGAGCTCCGAATCGGCAAACTGAATCGATCTACCTGTCGAAAAGATTCGATTAGTCAATGGGGTTCGTTAGCGGTAATGAATTTTTCCATTTCCCAGTCGTTTACCAGTTCGAAAGAAAATATTACGAACGTCGAGAAACCACGCGGTTTGCGCCGTTACATCAACGAATAACTCGTAACTTTCAAAGTTAAATTTGTATTAAAATAGTTCCGAAGTTATAGCGAACTTATAATACGACGTACCGTGTCATGAACGTCGGGACGATATTGAATTCCGATTTTTCAAATATCGTTCGTAAACCAAACCACTATTTATGGGTGTTCATTACCTCGGTGCCGCCGTGCAAACCGTTGCCCTAGGTAAACGTTTAATAACAACTGCTGATGCATACATCGAGGAGAAACTGCTGCGATATAATATACGCGATTTGCACGAAACATCGGTGACCCATTTGAACCGAGAAATACGGAGCGATTCCGATGTACCGCAAGAATAAGTAAAACCGGAAAATTTCGATTCGTTCTTTTCTCCTTTCTGTCGAGCCTGATCACCTAGTTTAAACAATTTGGAACCACCGTTATTTGCTGAAAAAGTCGCCGACGAAGTACCTGCTCGTGAAAAAAAATTCCTCTGTACTCGCGAAGCCCTTACGTTCGCGAGGCCAACTTGACCTTGTCCAAGGTTTGTCTGTCTGTTCTTCGTCTGCGCATTTTTTCGATTTTTATTTCAATTATTTATTTTTTTTTTTTAACAAAGGATTCCAATAATCTGTTCGATTATCTGATCCTTGGACGGTAAACTGTACGCATTATTTCGAATAATTCCTTTCAAGATTTTCATTTGCACGAAAACTGATAGAATTTTCAATTCCGACTGACAGTAGTCAGTTAAGGGCGTTAATAACGAACGTCAATTTCATCGACGAATAATTGGAACCGCAGCAAAGTTGTCGGCAAAGTTTGTCAGAAATCAAGGAAAATTAAAATCGTTTAAAAAGGCGAACTACGTAAAGAAAAAGAAGGAAAAAGAAGAAGAATCTACATATTTACGTTCATTAAATTTCGATACGGTGTAATTATTTTAGGAACTGTGCAGGGTACGACGACTCAATTTCCCGAATGATATCGATCTTTCGAAAGTTGAAAAGTATAATTGTTTCACAAGCGTAATAAAATTATACGTAAATTGACCCGGTTCTCCACTTTTCCGGGGGATGTTCAAACAGAAAAAGGGCTGTACAAACTTACGTTGAATGAAACAAAAGGATCGTACCACGGAAAGAAAAATGTTTGCACGTAGGACCAGCGCAAATATTAGATCGGTCCGGGTAGGTGTGTACAGATATTTACGAATATACGTGTAACGCGTAAATATCGAACAATCTTTTTACCCGACAAGCTCTTCGCAGGTTCTTCATTTACACGTACTTCGTACAACCGGTAAGGTACGTGTATTGGCATAATGACTCGAAAAGTTATAATTAAATTTGAACTATTACGGACATCAACATGTTATACACCGATGCGTGCATATGAATATGTAATAACACGCGGTATTAACGGGGTCGTCAACTTTCGACTTTTCTACAAACAGCTTTTCACAACGAAGCTGCTAAACCCTCCGTATAATCTCAATTGTTATGTAAATGAGAAATAAATTTTTCTCCAATTATCTCTTGAGATGAGTAATGAGTTGTACGGTTAACTTACTAATTCAATGGACCGCAGAATTCCTTTGTCGGCGAAAATCGTCGGGCAACATTTTCAATATAAATTTCGAAACGCCACGCGTTCCAAAAGGTGAAATATTATTTACGAATTCAAAAACGAGCACCAAACACTCAAAGAAAAAGTAACTAGAAAATATAGCCATACGTTTCTCTCTTCCCCGCCAACGAACGAGAAGCACCCTTCCTCCGTTCCTCCCTCAAACGCACGGCATCGGGATACCCGTGTGGGTCGGACCGGTTCGAAATGATGCTCGAATTATCTCACAGGGCGTCCTTCTTCGAGACAAACGAGACACGTGACCCAGAAGCTTTCGTAAGCCGCGTACAGGTAGGTATAAAGTGGAGGTCCGGTCAGTGGCTCGGGAGAGAACCTCGAGGCATAATTGCCAGGTGGTCTGCTGGGCCACCGTCGAACGCACTAGACCTGGAAGCTGGCCCAGCTAACACCCACTTCCGGTGATTTAATGGCGCTTCCGCCAGCACAGAGTCGCCATGGCACCGGCCAACGAGCACTCAATATTTTACAAAGCTCTGGTATATGTCTGCGGTCCCTTCGTAGATTGGTTTGTACATCATGTACATGTATAGTATAAATATACCCCATGCGTTCGCATGTACGCGCACATGTGTGTCAATAAAAATATACATGGGAACATGCAAATAACACGCGTAGCGCGTGTATGAATCCTCGATAAATACCTACGCCTCTGTCGATCCTCCGTGTGACGACGGTACCCGATGACACGGTAAATATACAACGAGAGGTCAAAGGGTCCGTCACGCCGAGAGTGGAAAAATAGGGGATTCCCCCCCCCCCCCGCCCCTCCGAAAGGCTTATATTTTCAGGGAGGGATGCAATGGCGTCGTGCAGCGGATGCGATAGGTCATGTAACAGTGGATATTACGGTACCGGGAGCACCCCTCAGGTACGTTCGATGCACGCGGTGCCACCCACTCGACATTCAACACCCCGCGAGTTCACCTGTCCTTCTCTAAACCCGACCGCGTATCTGTAATTAACGTTGTAGCTTTTGTTAACGCGACGCTGGATCTATTGACGTAGCTTTTCCAGGCTTTCGGATGTGCGTGAGTACGAAATTTTTGAAAGCTGAGCAGACGTAATGCGCCGCGCAACGCGGTTCACGTAAGGGCGAAATAGCTGCCGGTTTCTAGGGGGTTGGCAAATTTCCTTGGTAACGTGAGAAAAGACAGGAATTTTGGTTGGAATCCTCTCATAGTTAACGTTGTATCGAGCGAAACGTATACAGGTATATTGAAATTCGGCGTGCATCAAGTTGCGCGAAATAATCGGCGGCAAATTTTCCCGTCGTTGCGTGGAATTCGCGTATCCGGACGCTGTCGAAAACAAGAAGAAAATAAGAACAAAAAGAGGGTTCTAATTATTACTTAATTTCACGCACTCGAGTAATGACAAAAAGCTCCGGGCGGCAAAACCTTGAAGCGCGTTACGTACCCCGGCTGTGTGTATGCGTGTAAAGTGTGAACGTGTAAAGTGAGCGAAAAGCTCTTACCTATTCTCACAATATAAAGGGGTCGGTGCGCAACTCCGTAGGGCTAATAACGGGGTTTCAAAAGGTATATGGTTAAGAAAATAACTGGCTGCGTTACTCGGGGCGTAGTGGCAACAGACCAACAAGGGTATGTAATTAAAGGGGTGGGAGTAAATTTTGGAAAAGAAAAAATAATAATTACAATCATAGTAATAATAACGATGATTACACGGACCGACCCGGCGGGTAAAAATGGAACTTTCTTCAAGGGCAACGTCGTACGCCGAGCGATGTAACGGACTGACGGAAAAACCATTTTCTTTTTTTTTTTTGTCCCCTTTTTAGAACCATCGTCATATTAAAACGTCAATTTAAAATACGGAATTTAGGTCACGTGAGTACTGCACATATTTACACAGTAAACTTTGAACCGTATATAAACCTATACATAAAAAACTTGAAATTGCGTCGTGGAAAGCTCGAGAGTAACGGTGAGAAAAAAAGAAAAAAAAAAATTCAAGAAAAAAGTCGCGAGACAAAGACAAAAGATAAATCCACCGTCTCTCCGCACGCGGTTCCAACGTAATAAAAGCTCACATCTAGATGTTCGCCAGGTTCCCCCCTTGTAACAGAAATAGGAAAATTTCATATTTGAGATCTGAGTATAATGCGGGCTTCCTAGATGAATAAAACTAAATAAATGAATAAATAAAGCCGAAACCGGTTGTTATTTCTTCCTATTACCGTAATTGTTTCCTTTATATCCGATTGAATTCGGTGCGATATACTTACAGAGTTTAGCGAAGTTCCTTGGGCAAAAGAATAACACGACTCCACGGCGCATTGGAAAATAAAAATCTCTTCCTCCGGCCGCAATACGACCGTGCCCGAAAAGAAAAAAAAACTCGGAGGTATTTATCCATGTAGCGTGGAGATATTCATCTCCGATTCGTAATGTTCACAATACAAAATGGAAGTACAATGGAATCTAGTTTCCGGAGTCCTCGCGTCGATTGATTTTTATCGAGTTGAACGAGTTTCTCTTTCCAATCCCAATTAACGCCGATCCAAACTCCTCCTCTTTTTCTTCCTACTTTTTCTCTCTGCCTTTTTTTGTTTTTCTTTTCTTTTTTTTTTTTTTTTTTTAGTTTTCCCTCCTCGACCCACCGCACAACCGACGAACAGCTTTCTCTCGGGCCGCTCGTTCTTAACAAGCACCGATTGTTCGACATAGCTGGCTCGGTATAGAGAACAAACGTATAATAATACCGCCGCGTAATATTCAACCGAACATTGCAGTTATTATTTTGTGCGGTCCATAAAAGGCTGGGAAAATTCTCGTTGGGCTAACTTTATCCAATACTTTATCAGTCAGCTAAAAGCCCGGTGCGTACCGCTAACTTTCTTCACCTCTCTCAAAACTTTCACCCTCCGTAATCGGACGATCTCAACCCTCGGCGGACCATCCCTTCCCTGTATTTCACCCCCCCCCCTTCCCCCCTTCCCCCCCACCGCCGCCGCCGCTTCTTCTCTATTTTTTTTCCCCTCCCTTCTTCCGCCGCCCTTCAATTCCCCATCTCTATCCGGCTTATAACCTCCTGCGAAAGGGTTCGCGGAATCTGTTGGGTCGCGTGTAATAGATGCTCGTCCTGCACTATCGCACTCGTACGTACACGTGCAAAATAACGAATTAAAATCACTTCAACCGTATAGACACACGTGTAGTAATATACCTACACGTCTCTATCATGGTCAAACTGACCCGGGGATGATAATAATACGTCCCTCCGTTCCCGTCTCTAGTCGCTACACGAAGAGGGGTACAATGTCACAAACCCCGAGGAGGCGACTGCGAAACGCTGCAGGTAAAACCACGAGGTCGAAGGTCGCGTCCTCTTTAGTACCGCCGGAGGTTTCATTAGGTGTACATGGCACACATATTATACGTACACGCCCGAGAGGGTGTTAATTTATAGTCTCGCCCGTCTCTTCGTTAGCGTTTACGATTTTTCTTCTTTTTTTTTTTGTCTTCCAAAAATTTCGCGTCGAGCTTCTTGTATCGGACTGAACGGACAAAGTGAAGCGAGAAGCGCGAAATTGGCCCGTCGTAACAACTCCTTCGAAATTTGATATGACCTTGAAAATTCAGGATGGCAACTCCGACAAAAACGATAAAGATACGGATGGAAGGTGTACCTTAAACTTTACGTAGCGCCCTGTACACGTGTACCCACATGTAGACGCGCGCGTGGAACGTACGTGTGAATACGGTACACAGGTATTGGTATTTGTGCTGCACATACGTACATTACGGTCTGTAGAAGAGGGCCCTGGTTATGGAGTTGTTTTACGGCTCAAGGGTCGGGAATAACCTCGCTTCATAACATAACCAAATGAAGCGGGTTGGTTCCCTCAGGAGGCGTCCGGGTCGCGGCAGGTACCCCTGCGATGCTCTCATTACAAGGGACAGGATAACTCCGTGCGGGCAGATCCACGAAAATTGAGTTTCCAAGCGAAAAGGACGCCCGCCTGGATTAACCGAGATAAACGTTTGTTATTATTATCATTATTGCCATTATTATTACTGTTATCATCATTATCATCATCGTTGTCGTTATTGTTATATCGCTAAAAAACAACCTGCAAGAAGGTATTTCTGCAAGATATAATTCGCACGTGAAATAAAAATCCTAGGGGAGTACGGTGTTCTTATGACCGAGAGAGGTATCGAGAATTATCGTTTCGGGGTCAAAGAAAAAAATTCTCGATTTGAAGAAGAGGAGGGAAAAAAGCAGACAGTCTTTTGGTCGGGCAGCAAAAAAATCCATTGAATGATTAAAAACGCAAGCTCAACGCACACCCTCTACTTTGATACCGCAGTGCGGCAGCATCGAAAAACAAAAAAAAAAAAAAAAAAAAATTCCACAACTAAAAAGTTGCACGGTCTAAAAGCTTGATAATTATAAAGGTCGTAAATATAGTTGCAACTTGCTTATTTGAAATAACAGCTATACAAATGAACTCATCGGCGAGGAAATGACAATATTTGTACGGCAGGAAATGAAATTGGGAAACAACGAAAATGGAAAGGAAAAATTAACGGAAATTTTTCTACTTCCGGTGTAATTCTGAAAATTTTCTCCCACCTTCACCGCACACAGCCACGTGCGCTGGTTCC